>NC_064762.1:14768978-15449978 GCF_011397635.1 Epinephelus fuscoguttatus | reverse complement strand
TAAAGATGGAATGGGGAACTTTTGTGTTCTCCCTCTGGCAGTAACGCTACAAATATAAACACTGTCAAGACATGCTCATAACTTATGCCTGCAGGCGAGCTCGCCGCTTCTCCCCGCCCCCAGGAGAGCTCTCTTCAAGTCTTTTTTTAAAAAAATTTTATTGAAGGGTTCACATGAGGTTTTGTCTTTTTTAAAATTTTGACACATTATCATCTTGCAGAACACTCTTCCTCTCCCTTCATCCTCGCCTTCATGATGTCCCACCTGACATCATAGTTTGATTTTACTTCGCTCCACTGATAAAACACTGGCACAAGCAGTAGGTCTTTGCTGGCATGGATAAACTTACATGACTTGACCTGAGCTAACTTTTCAAGATGATTAATTTTCCTCACTTTTCAGCAGTGCATTACTGTAATAGCTTTCTGTGCAACCTTTGTTTGGATTGGAACTTGCTCACCACACAAGAACGTGGTGCATCACAGTAGTATAAGCACCACAGCTCCCATCATGCAAATGTTTTGTTGAGGATTTTACACAGTTATGCATAAAAAGACTTTGATAAGTCATTTTTCACTGAAAAGAGAGACACTGATTGCATTATTTATTTGTTTAATAAAAAGTTCAACTCGAAAATGAATTATTTGCTTCAAGTGACATACTTGAAAATGAAAAAATAGTACTCGACAAAGTATGTGAAAGTCCTTGAATTTCATTTTGTACTGTCTGCATGACCCCTGTTCTGTACTCCCAGCTTCTGCTCTGTCGCTATGGTCTCTCTTCCCTTCGTTCGAGTTACGTACATACAGGTGAATAATATATTTTGGGTGAGGCAACACAATGGTTTGAGCTGAAGGTGTGAGAAAGAATAGTATCAGTAACATTGTTAACACTGTGCTACATTACAGAGAAATACAAAACCGTACTAATGAACCTTCATTAATATAGGCCTATATTTTATCTACAAGTGCACGTCACACACTGAGCGAGCCGCCTGTTAATGACGCTGTGGGCTAATGGGCATGTAGCTACTTCCATGTTTCAGATGATACGTCATGTTTGTAGTCGACCAATGAAGATGAGTTTACATATCACCTTGGGTTCGTCCTTCACCTTCTCAAAATGATCCCGCACTTTGGATTTCCTGCCCGACATGTTATTAACTAGCCTGTGGAATAACCGCAGGTACCAGCCCTGGAAATTAACCTGACTCCTGTCTAACTGCTGAGCGTGGACACTTCCTGTGTTTGTCTTTTCAAATTAAATTCCCACATGGTCCAGTCATATAAGTTTTGATTTATTTTCACAGGGCACCACTCCTATTAGAGTTTTATGTTTGTTTGTTTTTTTTATTTTTGTTTTGTTTTTTCCTGCGACTAAGCAACCAATGAAATCTTGCTGACTAATGACCTTTTTCCTACCTCAAATGTTTTCCGAAACACATTTTAGTGTACTGTTTAGCTGTAAAATGAGAAAGTCTGTCTCCTTTCACAATATTGGAAACAGTCGAGCCAAAACAAAACACCACCGACTGGCAAAGCAAAGTTTCTGAATACATTTGAGGTGAGAAATAGGCAATGCACTAATAGGATCTTGATTCATATTTGTGACGGCAGTTTGGGAGCAGTGATCAATATGATTGACAGCTGCGTTAGAGACTCCTCAGGGCTGACTGGTTGTTTTCGGCGAGACACGGTAGATTCTAATGAAGCAGTAGAAAGAAGAGGAGGGACACGATTGTTTTCAAGGATTATTAATCTTTTTAAACCCTTGTTTGCCATCAAATAACATCCACCTGTTTCCTGACTTTCCTCCGCAGTGGTCAGCTGGGTCTGTGGCTGGACGCCGAGCTGTACCGAGGCACCACCACCAAATGCGCCACCTTCAACAACCAGCCACTCTCCGCCCAGCAGGACTTCAACATCCACAGCGTGGAGGTGTGGACCTTCGAGTAAACTCCCCTGCTCCCAGCTACTCCGACATTCACTCTCCGCTCCGAACCCTCAGACACCCCCAAGTCTATTACGCACCACTTGGAGGCAAATCTAGCTACCCCACAATGACACTAAATGTTGTGTGAGAGAAGCGTGTGCAGTCGTTACGTTGACCTGAAACGTCCGTCTTCTGTAGCCTGTTCCGAGGAGGGTTTGACCTGCAGGTAGGTCGGCCAGTTCACGTCTGGTTCCTCCTTCCTTTGAATGTGAAGTGTGAGAAAGTGTTGCTCAGTTTATTGGCTGCCTTAGACATCTGTCGACGCCTCCAGCTTTCCCAGCATGCAGACTGCCTTACCACCAAAAGCTTACAAAGAGAGGAAGCTGCTGATGTTACTGTCGAGGTTATCACAAAAAACCGAAGTGTGTATGAAAGAACAAGGTATCCCATAATGCTGTAGGTTGATTTGTTCAGATGTAATTAGTTTGGGAATGTACAGGATTGTGTGCTGAAGACGTTTGAAACTTTTTTTATGAAGCGATGAATTTCAAGCTTAAAGGAAGGGAGATTTTTTTTTTTTTATTGATCGTCCACCATTAAATTAATTTCCAGAGCGGAAAATGTTGTAATTGTTTACAATGGAAGTGCTGCACTTCCTCTGATGGCCATCTTGTTCTCTTGTCTTTGAGTTTTAGATGAACCGAATGAGAATGTTTCATCGCATTTACTCACAAGTACTTATTTTAATTCCCCTGTACAATCCAAAACAAAGCCAGGTTCGCAATGACCAAATATGTTTTTATTTTAATTTCACATACTGTTGTGAGCTCATCATATTTTATAAAATATTTTAGATTTTTTTATTTTTGCATTTTATTTTTACATTGTTTTTTTTTTTTATAAAGTCGTGTTGTTTTTTTGTTAGTGGTTGTACTTTTATAGAGATGTTGTGTAAAATGTTTCCGATCGGACCCAACAAGCACTAGAAGTGATTGTTTGTCAATATTGAATTCATATCTCATTCATTCGACTGAATTTATAAATATGATTTTCATTCGTGGTCATTGTTCAGAGAGCCAGTACAAGTTTAACATGATGTCACTTTGCACTACGGTATTAATCGACAGTCAATGCTGTGTTGTGGCCCTGTGTAATTAAGCATTTCCTCCATGTAAAAATTGTTACTGAATGCTGTTGCATCACCACTACAGGAGGGGAAGCTTCCTGTCCAGCCACAGGTCAGCCTCTGCTTTACTTAAAAATGGAAAAAGGGACCGTGTGTTTTTGCACTCTTGATATGCCACTAACTAAAAATTCAGATCTACTAACATGGAAAAGAAATGTTCGTTTATATCCCGTGTATCCAACACAGGCTTGTAGTGCATGAATATGCAGTACTGCAAACGTCTGACACCACTGTTATGATGATACCTGCCATACTCTTCACTAATGCCAGTTATCGCTTCATGTGAAAATGAGCTTTGTTGTCTTGTGTTGTAACTGTGAATGCTCCCTGAGTATTATTTCTTGTGAATCCAAAACTGCTGTGATATCACTAAGGATCTATTTATTGTGTTGTATTGCAACCACATTTAAACCTAAATAAATGTTAAATATATACAGATATGATCATTGGCTGTGTTGTTTAAGTCCAATTTTATTTCCATGTGTTCCAGTTTTCTGGAATTTAAAGGGTACGTTCAGTAATTTTTAACATGGACCTTTTTCCCATGTTGTTGTGTCTAACTGATGAATCGAAACAACGTGTTCTGAAACTGGTTCAGCATTGAGTGAGAGGGCTGCACCCAGTCGCCGCGAAAACAGGTTGCAATGTAACCACCTGGGGCATTTGTTTACCGTCAATTTACATAAACTAAAACTGCTTTTTTCGCCACTGACAGGCTCAAGTTATTATTCTAAATCCATCTATCCATCTATTTTCAGCTGTGAAGGAGCAGCGGCTCTACTCCGAGCTCCCTCTGGAAAAGGGATCCCTACAGAGACTGACCTTTTTGTTACCCCTCCAAGAATCGCCACCTTAACGTGGTGGAGTGGTTTGTGTGTCCCCGTGATCCTGGAAGCTGTGTTGTCTTGGGCTGACAACCCCTGGTAGGGTCTCCCAAGGCAAAGAAGTCCAGACTATAAGTGGTTCTAGAAGACCATGATGAAACGGCACATTCAAGGACAGAGTATCTCATCTGGTATGGGGACACCAGGGCTCCCCCTCTGGAGTCAGACCTGGGGCAGGAGCTCGCCAGCGGGCATCTGCTTGCCAGGCCTTGGGCCCAGTCCGAATTAATGACATGGAGCTAACACTCTATGAGCCCCTGGCATCGGAGCCAGGTGCATTGTGTGCTGGGCTGCAGGCAGGGGCAGGGACCCAGGCGTGGTGTATTATTCTAAGTGTATGACAAAATGATTGAAAGGATCCCTACAGAGATGGACTGTTTTGGTGAAGAGTAATATTGTTTTTTTAGCCCTATAACAGCCCCAAAACCACTATCCCCAAACCCTCAGCTTCGCCTTCCCTCACTTGTGAACAAACAGAGGGCAAAGCTATTGATTTACTGGTCTATCTACGTCCCAACCCTCACTTATGGTCATGAGCTCTGGGTAGTGACCGAAAGAATGAGATCGCGGATATAAGCGGCCAAAATGACAACTGGAGGGAGCTCAGAGTAGAGCCGCTGCTCCTTTGCAGAAGAGGTCAGTTGAGGTTGTTCGGGCATCTGATCAGGATGCCTCCTGGGCACCTCCCATTTGAGGTGTCCCAGGCACATCCCACTGGTAGGAGGCCCCGGGGCAGACCCAGAACACACTGCAGGCATTACATATCTCATCTGGCCTGGGAACGCCTTGGGGTCCCCCAGGAGGAGCTGGAAAGTGTTGCTGGGGAGAGGGACGTCTGGGGTGCTTTGCTTGGCCTGCTGCCCCAAAGACCCGGCCCTGGATAAGGGACTGAAAATAGACTGATGAATGGACAAACCCACCAGACTCCATTTGAATAAGCAGTAATTTTAACTTGTGTAGAGTCAGCGTATTTTCACATCTATCTGGGTGAAGTAAGGGTTTGTCCTATCCAAAACAGAGTTGGTGGTTAAACTCAGGAAACTCCAAGGCACTCTGGAAAAATTATAAAGCCTTTATTGTTATGGCTTGGTCATCTTAAACCTTTAAAAACTCTTGGCGCATTTCGGCATACAAGTCTTTGTCAGGGAGTCGGTGGTTGTTGGAACAGTGGACAGATGAACCAAGACTGCTTGTGAGTCTTATTTTGTTTCTGTAGACTTCGAAATAAGTAGTAATAAGTAATAGTTTTACAGTGATAACATTACAGTTTATTTGAAAGGAGTCTGGTGGGTTTGGTGATAGTGATTTTGAGGCTGTTAATGATAAAACAAACAGGATCTCACTCATTACCAGAAAGGTGTATCTCTGCAGGGGTCCTTTCCATAATGTCAGACAGTTTAATAACAACCTGAGCCTGGCAGTGTCAAAAACAAGAACTTTTAGTGGATGTATATTTTTACAGTCTCACTCAACACTGGATGGATTTCAAGAAGTATTATTTCCATCAGTCACTTTGACACAAACGTGAGCAAACAAGGTCCAGGTTGAAAAATACCCAACTTCCCCTTTAATGTCCAGATTATATTTAACACAATTGATTTTACCGATGATTAACACTGGCCTCATTGTGTCTTGTTACTGTGTGACTGAGTAACCTACTGTGATCAAGTTACAGAGGGACATCTGTACACAATAGGAGGAAGTCATCACCCCCTCAAAGATCCATAATTAAGAAGATGAAACACTCGGGAGATTGTAACTGACTCACACTCAGGTCTAAATTAAATTGATTGAAAGGAAGGAAGAATAGAAGAGCAAGAGGTTTCACTCCACCTCTGATTTCAGGCACCACGTTTTTATAGCTTAAATTTGATTGGCTTACGTCATAGAAAATAATTTTAGTTTTTATCAAAGCTACATAAAACTTAAACTATCTACATTTCATTACATTGCATTTCTTCCTCTGCAATATCCTTGAAATACTTTTTATTTATGTTTGTACAGACAGTAGAGAGATGGCAACTGTATGCCTACAGTGTTTGGTGTGAGGGCTCAGGGAAACTAGACCGAGTGATATCTCTTCGCAAACATAGACGGTCTCCGGCAGGTTTCCAGCCTATGACAGAGAAGTTTCCCAGCAGCGACCTGAAACAGACACAACCGACACTTTTCAGTTAAACATTGGAAACATGGCGGAAGACAAACCTGACTCAAATGAAGAAACTGATGAAACTTGTATTTTCTGTTTGATAGCCAACGAGCAAGACAAAGAAACGCGAATCATTAAAAAGGTAAGATACTTTTTAAAGGTACAGTTGTCAAACTGTGGGTACAACTCACCTTTCCTTTACGGTATGTTACGCTTTTACGTCAGCTGTGTTGTGGGTTGAACACGTTTTGGTTAAACTTAGGAAGTGTTCTGCTTCTGGTTTTATCTGTTCCCTTTATACATCCATGCTGTACTCTCTCTTACACAAACATACGCTCTTCTCCTACATCATATTGTACATGTAGTTTATTAAGACAAACTTAAATTTTCTTAATACATTTATATCTTAGTAATAATATTAATGTACTCAATTCTGTACATTGACTGCATGTGCATAAGAGCAACATGTAGCTATGAATGTGTGTTCAAATATATGAATAGAAGAAGAAAAATGTATGAATGTGTACATGAAAATATACAGTTCAGATATGAGAGTGAAAATGTATGAATGCGCGAATGAATATAGATAGATAGATAGATAGATAGATAGATAGATAGATAGATAGATACTTGAGTCAAATGTATGAATGAATGTAAGAATGGGTTAGTTAGAAAATATATGAGTAAGAGAGTAAAATGTATGAATGTGTGAGAAAAAATATATAGTATAAATATGAGTTTGAAATTATGTAATTTTGAGAGTTAACAGTATTAATAACTGTATTAATGTTAATTTAAAAAGTTTAGAAAAAAGTAAAAAGTATGAAGGACTGAGTGGAAAAAAAAGTGTAATATGTATAAAGATGTGAATTAAAATATATGAAAACTAGAGAAAAATGTATGAATGTGTAGGTGAAAATATATACAGTTTAGATATGAAAATATTAAGATATTTAAAGGAGAGACAAATGTATGAATAAACGTGTGAATGAGTTTGTTAAAAAAATATATATGAATAAGAGAGTGAAATGTATGGAGTGGGTAAAAATATATAAAAATGAGAGTGAAATGTATGAATGTGTGAGTAAAAATATACAGTATTAAATAGGTTTGAAAATATATACATTTGAGAGTCAAGTGTACTTAAGAATGTGTTCGTTAAGAATATAGCCTATATGAATAAGAGGGTTAGATGTGTGAAGGAGTGAGTAAAATATGTAAAGATTAGAGTAAAATGTATAAAAGTATGTGTTAAATTGTACAAACATGAGAGTGACAATGTATGAATGTGTGCATGAAAGTATACAGTATAAATATTTGAAAATATATACATTTAAGAATTAAACATAGGAATGAATGTATGAATCTGTTAGTTTAAAATACCTATGAAAATGAGAGTAAAATGCATTTATGTGTGTGTTAAATTGTACAAACAGAGAGAGTGAGAGTGATAATGTATGGATGTGTGCATAAAAATATACCGAATAAATATGAGTTTGAAAATATATTAATGTGAGAGTTAAACGTATTAATAAAATGTAGGAATGTGTTAGTTAAAATAAATATATAAAAAGAGGAAAATGTATGAAAGTGAAAATATGTTGAAAAAAAAGTATAAATGTTTGAGTTAAAATATATGAATATTATAGTAAAATGTATGAATGTGTATGTGAAATTGTACCGCTGTGATATGAGAGTGAAAATGTGTGAGTATAAATATACAGTATAAATATGAGTTTGAAAATATATAAATTTGAGAGTTAAATGTATGAATAAATGTATAAATGTGTTTAAAATAAATTTGAATAAGAGAGTAAAATGTATGAATATGGGTAAAAATATACACTGGAAATATAAGTTTGAAAATATAGAAATTTGAGGGTTTAATGTATGAATAAACATGAATGTGTTAGTTAAAATATATATGAATAAGAGTAGAATGTATGAAGGACTGAGTGAGAATTAGGGATAGACCGATATGGATTTTTTAGGGCCGATGCCAATACCGATTTTTTTCCATCACCCTTAGCCGATGACCGATTATGGACTGCCGATTTTCTTGAGCCGATATTTGGGGCCAATACTGCTTTTGCTCCCTCAATTTACATCAAAAAAATGACACAATGATAACAAATATTACAGGTCTCAAGTTTAAAATAAGAAACATTTATTGAACAGTAAAAAATACTAAAACAAGATGGAAAGTTGAGGTAGAACAGGTAGAATATTATTATTATTATTATTATTATACATTCAAATAAAAAAGAGTTCAGTGCTCTTAAATCTTCCAGTAATGTCTTTATAAAATAAACAAATATTTAAGCTGAAGCATAAATAAAACAACAACTACTGTACACAGTAGGATTCGCTGCATGTGCGCTGCAGGGTCTTCCGGCAACACAGAGCTGCCCGTGGATGCCTGTCTGTAAATCATGCCAGGGAAAAATAAATCCGCGAACCCACATGCGTATCGGCCGATGCCGATACAAGTAAAAAACTCAAATATCGGCCCGATATATCAGCCAGCCGATGTATCGGTGTATCCTTAGTGAGAATATGTTTAAAAATTAGTATATGAGAAAAAAAATTGGGTCTAAGTATGAAAATAAATTATTGTGAAAGTCTTTTCCCCGCAGTGGAGGAGGAAGTGCCTTAATGCATTTATGTTTCCTGCCACACACAACTTTTACATACAAATATTTTTTAACAATGCTGCATTCACTGGCCTGTTAACAGGTTAACATGTGTTTGTTTCATCTCTTTGTTTCCATCCTCTCGGACAGAACAAGGAGCTGGTGTGTTTCAGAGACATTTGGCCTGCTGCTCCTCACCATTACCTGGTCGTACCCATAGAGCACATACACAGCTGCTTCTCGCTGCACCAGGGACACATCGGCCTCGGTCAGTTATAGTGGATCACTACAAATTATAAGTACTGCAAGTACCATTGAACCACTATTTCTACTGCGCTGCTACAGCTACTATCGTTGCTACTAAAACTACTGAAGTACTGCTGCCAGTAGGCCTACTACTACTCTTACTACTACTAATGATAATATTACTACTACTATTAATAAGGAGATATTTAAGCTTTTTCATGCTGCCTGTAGGTTTTATCATGTTGTGTCTTTACAAAGAAATAACTGAGTCTTTTATCTAACAGTTGAAAGGATGGCTGAAATGGGGAGAGCTGTCCTACACGACCAAGGGATCACTGATATAAATGACATGAGGTAGATAAAGACAGGCAGTGTGTGTGTGTGTGTGTGTGTGTGTGTGTGAACAAGAATGGCGGTACTGTGCGGTGTGAGGGATGGGAGTTTATGTTGCATAGATGGAAGAAAACAGTCTGAGTTACATGACTGATGTGAGCTTGGAATGACAGAGTGCTGTCCAGGATGATGCCCGGACTCTTAACCTTCCAGAAGGGGGAAACTAAGAAATAATCAGAGCCTGTTCTCACTCCGAAGTCATCGAAATCCAGGACTTGGGCAGTGACTTGCGGCATCATAAACCAACGATAAAAAGGGTCCTTGAACATCAGCATGATATGCGGCCAGTTGCCCTTATAATTTAACGGGGCCTGGCAGCATCAGGGGGAAACGCAGCGGGACAAGGATGAAAGTTAAGGTGGCAAAAGTCTGACCGGGGTGGATGGGTCCAACAAACACTGACTTTCATACAAGAGAGCAGTGTTAGCATCCTGTTAGCTTCTAAAGCCAAAAGGCTTTCCTAAGCCTTACCATGTGAATTAGTTGTTGAAGGAAAAAAACTACAATTCGCGGTGTTGTACCAACGTAGTGCGTTTATTTTGAAAGAGACTGTATGTAAATGATACATCTCCTGTGAAAACAGTAGTGTATCTTGAAAGAAGATAAAGCATGTAACAGCCAGACCTTGACACGGTGTCCCAGAACTTCAACAACCAACACACCTAGGGTACCTTTCATGTCGTATGTGGACGTGGAAAGTCCTTGACCAAATGTCGATATGTGACGAGGTCGGAGAATGTGTTGGTCATCAATATCGAGTGTGAAACTGTCAGTTTTTGCTAAGGTGGGTTTGGTGCCATTGACAATTAACTCAGTTTTATCACTATTAGTGGTCTCCTGGATCTAAGTCCTGTGTTTTTTGACCCCATTCATCCACCCCAACTACTTCTCATCCAGACTTTCTCACCCTTCACACTAAGTCACCTGACTACCATCATAATCACTACAACCACTAGAAATTGCCACCCCAAAACTGTACTTTTATTTGCTTGTCAGTGTGCTTATCATTACATTGATGTGTTTTCTCCACAGGCTGGGGTTCCACCAACCTCCCTACACTTCAGTTGATCATCTCCACCTCCATGTGCTTGCCCCGGCCAGTAAAATCTGCAAGTACCTGGAGTTTAAGTTCATTCCAAGGTCCTTTAGGTTTGTTACTGTGAGTGTTGAAGACTAGAAATCCCCCATACCACTTTCCTTACTCCTGACAATTCTCTTATAATATTAGGGTCCTTGTAGTGTTAAATATGCAAAGTGAAAATTTCAGAGTTTTTATAGTAATCTAGAAATCTGCTCTAGAGCCCCGGTTCCACCAAGCAGTCCGGTACGATTCAGTTCAGTTCGCCTTTATTCCGTTTCCACTGTGAAAAGTTGTGGATGGTACCAATGGAGCTGTTCTGTACCGTTCCCATTTTTGGTCCGCCCTCTGTTGGGGTACCTAGCACACAGATCTGGTACTAAAAGGTGGAGCTGTGAACGCTGCAGTCTGTTGATTGGTCAGTAGAGGACGGTCACTCTGCTCAGGGCTGAGTTGTGGCTGGTTTGAGGCTCATGTAGCCACTGTTCATACTGTGTAGAGTTTTATTAGAAAACTGTAACTATAAAATGAAACATTAACTTGTAATGTTACTCAATGCACGAGTTGATGACGTGAATCCATCCAATGTGACAGCTTTGACCATTAGTTTTTATATGACATACACTTTTAGTAATGAGTGGATCTTCAAGCGTTTATGTGAATGACATATATTCTAATCCTCACTCTGAGGAAAAAAAAGCGTTGTGGAGCGTTGTTCCTGTGGGCTCCAGCAACACTGAACCCCTGTGGCTAAACATCAGATGTAAATGTAGATTCTGAAACACGCGTAGTGACTTTCTCCCTTGATCTTGAGACTTTCATTGCCCTGTCTCCATGAATGTTTTTCTCTTTACAGGAAAGCAGTCTTCGGCAGCGTCTCAAGGGTATAACTCCACCAGTCAAGAAGAGAGGAGCAACGAACATGTCAGAGGAGTCTCTGAACCAGAATGAGCCATGTGCAGGAGGTGCTTTTTGTTTACCATGTTTGTGCACGACAACATCATGAACTGTCAAGAGCAATATCTGGGAACTGAGTCGGTAAATGAGATAATGAAGCAGGTAAATTAATTAGATATTAAAGGAAATCCAAAGGACTGAAGCGTCACTGTAGAGACAATGACCACACTGAATGTCTGTGTGCAGCAAACAGTCTGTGCTGATTAACAGTTGTATGAACTGTTTGTTGTTGGCTTAAAGCTATAGCGCGTAACTTCTGCGTGTCCTTAAATGTCCGTTTCACCCAAGCCACTACTAGAGGAGATGACATAATGCTGATCAGCCGATCGGCTCCTCTAACATCTCGTGGTATTTTTCAATATATATCATTTTTAGTATGCGTGTCGACCGGCGACATTCCCGTGCTGCCGCACAGGAAATGCTTCCTCACAACAAGAAGGGAGGGGGGAAGAGCGGAGAGTCTCATAGCAAGAGGTAGAGCGCAGGTAGAAAGAGAAAGCAACAAAGAAGCAGCCGAGACACAAAGAAAAAGCCTGGACGTTCGGCTGAAGGTCTATTAGCAAAGAAGGAAAGTGAGCGACGGAGAAGGCAAACAAGGATTTGTATTGGCGTCGCTTTTCCTTGGTGGAGAGCCCTGAAGGAAGAAATTGGGCTGAGGGCAGATACGGATGTTGCCTTGCTGCTGTAGGATAAGTAAGTGACTTGGTTTATAATTATATTATGAGTAGTATGTGTTGCTGTTACATGTACTGGACCTAGTACTTTATTATTTTCTTGGAAATGGTGCTATGAACGTAATGTAATGATAGCAGCCTGGTGTTCGCCACGTGTTACTCTGTGTACACGGTGTGTGGCGAGTGTTACTTTGTGTACAGTGTTACTCTGTGTACATGGAAGTGTCGGCTTATTTGTTGTAATAACGCTTTATCCGCTGGGAGGCGACAGAAGTTACGCACTATAGCTTTAATGTGTGTATGAATGTATGTATGGTGGCAAAGTGTGAAATGAATTATACTGTAATGGTTGGTGATATATGAAAAAAAATGGATTGACTCCATTAAATGCCATGGTACTGTGTGTACTTGTGTGTATTTGTGTGCAACTACAATCTGTCCTTTTGGGATTGAAGAGAGTTTCTGTTTATTACTACAAAATACATCCTGGAAAGTCCTTGAACACATTTTCCAAAATTTCTGAAATTAACCAGAAAAACAAACACAGTCATGTGAAAATGATAACCACCACAAACTCATTATAAGCCTCAGAAACAAACTTGTGTACTTCCTACACTAGAATACTGTGTGCCTCCATGTTTTGTGTGTCACTCACTGAGTTTGTGGTAATTGAATTAAACACACATTTCTTTGAGAATGTATACCATGTATTGATGTCAACTGAAATAGTAAAGATAGTTACACAAGAGCCATCTGTGTGACAGAGAAGGTACCAGAGATACATTATTGACACCATAAGGTCCTTATGATGCTCTTCTGTGTGGAGTTTGCATATTCGTCCTGTAGCAGCATGGGTTTTCTCCTGATACTCCGGCTTCCTCCCATAGTCCAAAGACATGCAGGTTTTTATTAAATGCACTCCAGAGTTTTTCTTGTGGTTTTTGTTAATTATTTGTGCAAAATAAAAATCCCAAAACTGTCAGTGTTGTGATTTTTTTTATCAGGGTATGTTTTTAGCAAAGTTCATTTGAAGTTTGGTCTGTTCTTAAAAGAGCTTTATTCTATTCATTAATTTTTTTTTAGTGAGGAATAAAAATCCATAAAGTTTGACATAAGTTTGAGGAATGCGTGTCCAACATATATTACAGTGTTTTCATTTTACTGGTGGAGAATAATGAAGCAGACACTTTGGCGTGACAATAATGCAGTGTCAAGGATTAAAAAATGTGTAAATATGGTATGAACCACAGGGTAGCAGCCTTAATGTTTGAAGTTTTTCTTTTCCAGTAATTATTAACCGCTTAATACAGACCAGTGTTTTGGTTTACACGGATGCAATGTCTGACAGCTCATAGTTGAGTAGCTTGACATTGGAATTTCCGTGTTTCCCTATGAACGCAGCATTGGAGCGACTCGATGAGCTCTGTCAGCAGCTGGTCGTCCTGACTCCTGACAGCAGACACGCCCAGACTTCAAAGGTATTCAGCCTCAACACTACAGTGATGACACAACTTGAGAGACAATAATGGGGACTCAAGACGCTTCAGGGAGCGAAGACTGTCCTTTCTGCCTGATAGTGAACAACCAGGCTGACACAGAGATCCTGCTGAGCGTGAGTACCCGGCTCTTCCTCCATGTTCAGGAAGTAAACAGTGTAAACTCCTGCCTCAGCCTCTGTGTCTCTGTACAGGATGATGAGCTGCTCTGTTTCCGTGACATGAAGCCTGGAGCCATACATCACTACCTCGTTATTCCCAGGACTCATATTGACAACTGCAAATGTCTCCAGGGGGATCACATACCTCTGGGTGAGTAAGACCCGGACTATGATCTATACATGTCTGTTTCACTGTTTGTTAGCAGGTCAGTATTGGTAAGAGTTCAATAGAGACAGATGAGTCAGCAGCCATTGATTCATTACAGGAAATACTGCCTGGGACCATCAGTCAGAGCTAGAAACTGGAGAGAAAATCCTTAAATTCATGTAACTGTGAATTTAAGACACTGACAAGGCAAGGCAGCTTTATTTGTTTAGCATTAAAAAAAGATACAGAGAAGAGTAAAGAGGAAAAAGATATAGAAGGTCAAAATAATCAAAAATGAATTTAGAAAAATCATTAGAAAGATGAATAATTTTTCTATTATAATATGAACATTCATTCATTCATTGTCTCCAAAGAGATCATGATTAGGCTAAACATGACATCAGACATCAGACATCAGGTATCATCCTCTCTGATGTGAATAAACTGTCCTCTGGAACAGGAATACCCTGAACTCTTACACACTCTTCTTCCCTTTAACTACAAATTTAAACTTTGTACTTTGGATCTGACTGTCTACTTAGGGACTGTTCTTTACTTATCAGAGCAGAGGGGTGGCTGAGGTGTGACTTTGTATTTTGTTTTTGTGTTTGTTTTTAAAGCCTCCCTGAGTGACGGGGGAAATAAATAAGCCTTCCACCATTACACCAACAAACATATACACATATATTTGTATATTTTGCCAGATGTTTAATACTCTGTTGTGCTAAAACTGGGCCCAGTGAGTGACCCTGACCCAGGAAACCCACTGATTGTTACTGGTTGTGAACATTAGGTCGTGGTTACTGTAGTTAGTGCCACTGTCATTTGAAGCATTCTCTGGCACAAGAATTTCCTTCAGGTTAAATAAAGTTCCACTGAATTGAATTGAAACAGCTGATTTCATAAACGAAATGCAAATCCTCCACTGTGTGTGCGCGCTTCAGCAGAATATACCATAAAAAACACAAGTCCCTCCCCGGTGCTTAAAAAATATTTGACATCCCTGCAACATTTTGCACCACCCTCTCCCCTCTCATAAGTAATGAACAGTCCCTTATCATGGTTAGATGGTACCCTTACTTTTTAGGCTGTATGATGGAACCATACTAATTTGATTTGTTTGTTCCTAGTGGAGCGGATGATAGAAATGGCTACCAGTGTACTAGAGAAGAATAAAGTCGGCGACCTGAGTGACGTCAGGTGAGTCAGTCTTCTGAGATGACATCATCAGAGTTGTGACTTCATTTGCTTCAGAGGAATGACAAGTTGTTTTTTTTTTATCATTTCTTTGCAAACCTATGCTCATGTGTCTGTTTTCACACCCGCACTGACAGGATGGGGTTTCACATTCCTCCATTCTCATCTGTTCCCCACCTCCACCTCCACGCTCTGGCTCCAGCCAGTAAGATGAACTTCAAGGCGCAGCTTCACTACGGGCCACAGTCTCACTGGTTCATTACAGTGAGTGATATCTTGGATGGATGGATGCATTTACCTGTGGAGACTTGAGCGTGCCAATAAAATAAATTTAGCTGTTTGCAATGATAAATAATAATAAAAGAACATGTAAAATTGTTAATAAAATTAGCACCTTGATGTCCAATGACTGACCCATGAAAAAATGAAGCAATTGTTTTAATGCCATACTTGAGTCTCCCTACAGTGATGACTTCAATCTGTCAAAATCAGAAATGAGCCACCCGTGATAACATCTCGTACATCTGTTGTTATGTACACTGTTCAAATATTATATACATTTTTATGTTTGAATGTCATTTATAAGCAGTTTTAATTATTATTATTATTATTATTACACTTAAGTACAATAATGTGAATACTGTGTATAAGTTCTTTGTTCTGCTCTGTTGCAGGTCGACAAGGTGCTGTCTCAGTTGAGGACTCGTGGCAAGGTCAGATGAAGAGATACAAAGAGTCTGAAGCTGCAACTGTCTTTTTTTATGTTGACAGGTTATTTACTGGAATCCCCTTACACTAAGAATTTCAAATCACCGTCCATCTGACTTGACATTTTATGACGTGTATTCCTCAATGTATTGGTGATTAAGTCGTGGATAAAAGTGGAATAAGGGCTGTTTTTGTTCAGGTGGAAGTGATAAAAGTTTTTTTTAAAATGCATTCTAGTCCTATTAAATGTCAAGTTATGCAATGAGGAGAGAATTACAGAATTTAGGATATGCATTAATTATTTAGATTTAAACCTTGAAGACTGAAAACACATGTCTTATATACTATTATATATACACATATATGTACTGTTTAAAAGTCACATATGAGAAATCATTATATTCTTTTTTATTGCCATATGAAGTCAGTATTTACAGCGATGGACAATCACTTTTTTTTGTATGTTTACTTGTCTTTTTAATATGAAGTACATCAATTGAAACAGCTGCTTATGCATTTGATATCTTTGTGTCATAATTTATTTGATGAACTGGGGTGCAATTTGTCTTTTAATACAAATGTAATGTTATATATAACTTTAATAAAAGATCTTGAGAAGCTCTTAATCGTGGGATCATCTATGACAAAGGTCTCAAAGGTTGCATATTACTGGTCAGGATTCAGTCAGCGCTTTCCAGGTTGACAGTGTGTGCCAGTGGGTGCGTAGATATCTGAAGGATTTGTTGGCAGGTTTTTTTTTTTTTTCATCTTCAGAAAACAAAGTTATCAGCAGTGACTCAAGATGCATCACTGGTTTTCACAACTTTCTGTCAGCCACTAGATGTCAGTGGTGTAGCTTGCAACTCTTGTCAGTATTTTTGTTTTACAGTGGGGCAGGACAGATAAGATAAGATAAGATAAGATAAGATAAGATAAGATAAGATACACCTTCATTGATCCCATAATTGAGAAATTCCAGTGTTACAGCAGTCAAGGAGAAAGAGTCAGGTTAAAGATTTCAAATTTAAACTTAAAAAACTTAAATAACAGAGAGGGACAACACACGCTATGGGCTTCATAAACTGACCCTCAACCCTTTTTTTTTATTACTATTCAAAAACAATAAAATAAGAGATGTCAAAAATTAGCCTTTTGGTCATTTTCAGTCTGACACCAGCCTGCCGTGATGCAGCATTTTCATATTTGGAATCTACTGTAGGTCATACAGATGTTATTGTACAGAAATTATGAAACAGGGCCCAAAACTAAAACATCCGTCATCAACTGCAAGTCAGAGTCTGGAATAACTTTTCATACACACTCAAAACAAATGACATAATCTCTCAGACTCAGTGCTTCTCTGTCTCACTTACCTAAATTACCTATTTGGCATGTTATCACCTTTGGACATGTTAACATCCGGCAAACTCTGCATCTACTTCTCCTGCATTAACAGGAGATACAAAGTTCAGTCTTTCAACTGACTTCTTCAGCCAGTTTTAATTTAGCTATGACACTAATGAGTTAGTAATTAGTGCCATTACTAAAATGGCAATAATTACTTGGTAATTAGTGCCATTGTGGCCCTGGGTAACAAGTTTTCCACCCACACTCCTGAATATGCCTGTGAGCCTTGTTCAGCTGGGGACAGCAACACCACTTGGACAAAGAGAACTGGACACATAGATAGATAGATAGATAGATAGATAGATAATGATACCTGTCCGATAATGGATCTTGAGCCTATCTATATGTAATCAGCAGCCTCTATCACACTAAAACGGTGTGTGGAGTCGCTGTAAAGACTATATACAAATATGTTGAATTAGTTATGATATAATACGTCTTTTATTTCATTTTTGGACACTCTCTGTTAGCTGGAGAAAGCTGAAATCAAACCAGCCGTTGACAAACCGGTATCCTGGCCTGTGACGTTACATTCCTGACATTCTACGTTGACGTGACGCCGCGCTGCTGCGGTGTAGCCCCGCCCCTCGCGCCGTCAACAACTGGATCCCAGCTATTTGTATTTTCACTGCTAGCCTGCTAACGATGATTCATAGCGCCCGTAAAAAAACGAGTTAGCCACTCTGGATGGATGTTTATTCATTTCTGTTTGCCTGAAGCATCCTCCATCGACAGCTCGTGCCGATGTGCAGTCAGTGCGCGCGGAAGGACCGAGCAGAGCGGAGAGATCGCCGTGCACATCGTCCGTTAGCCGCCTGTGAGACCAGCTAACACTGCTAGCACCGTAATACAGAGCTCGTTAGCTGGCTGGCTGACAGCTGGTGCGGTTAGCTACGTGCCTTCAACAGTAGCGTAGCTGAGATTTACTCCCCGGAACAATGAATTGTCTCTGACATTGGTGAGTGTTATTAACATGTTATGACGTATTAATATTAATTTATTACGTGTGATTTGCTTTGAGTCGTCTCAGCGTTGCCTTGCGAGCTAGCTGCCTGGCTAACCGTCGGCTTGTTTGTAGCAGCTGCACAGAGCCACGCCTGGGCCATTTAAATTTACGTTAGCGGCTGTTAACATGGCATTTTACTTAACAATGTTTTTAAGGGCTGGAAATAACTCCACAGTTTTGGTTTACAGAGAGGACTGAGGCCCAGTTGGTTGTCACATTGGAGTAACCAGAGCCCAGAACTAGCAACGGTGGGTCCTGGTTGACTTTACGGTGGTGCCATTGAAGATAAGGGGGTGAGCCGTCAGTCAGTTTGCCCATGCACTCCTGGTTTTGACCTGCTACAGCTGCCAATATGATGCCGGTGAGTGCACACAATCCCTGCCCTCTTGCCATAAAAATGTTTTTGACAATATGTTACTCATAATAATTGGACTGCTCATGTTTGCACAAATCAAACCTGTCTTTGCTCTCTACAAGTATAGTTTCATCTGTTAATCTTGCTCTGTGGCATTTGGGAATCTGATTCATAAAATGTTGGTTATGTGGTTCCCCAGGCTTAAAATATAAAAGTAGCAGATTAACATGAATACCACAGCTTGACTCTGACATCAAATGTACACAACATTTTGCCTTTCCCACTACCGCTAAGCTTTTCTGTGAGTGACATCACATCCTAGAAAGGAAAAGCTTAACTTTATCTGCTGTGATTTAATCTGTTGTACATTATCAGCCCCATGCCATTGCTGCAGAACTTACATTTGTCATGTTGATGGTTACAATGACATTAGGAAGGGGAAGTGTAAACACAAACAGGGCTTGTCATAACTTGATAGATAGGGATTGTCATGTATGTGAAGTTTATTTGCTTTTAGCATAAGGAATCAAGTGTGTTTCCCTGTAAATACATGAATAATAAACAAGTAGAATTACACTCCTTTAATTCAGTATAGGACAGGAAAACCTCACACCCTCTTCTCTCTCTCTCTTTGATAATAGTGAATTGGTGCGTGGAAGGAACGCTTCGGATTACTCAAAAATGACACAATAAAAGTAGTTCATAGTATTTGTGCATGTAGTCTAAGAAGTACTAAGTCCAGCACTATCAGTGGCATTAAATACTTATGGAAGAAATGGGTTTTATCCCACGTTAAAGTAAGAAAAAGAGGCTTATTCTTCTTACCCTAAGTGGACTTTGACATTGGATTACTCAAAGATTACACAGAAGAAATAATTCACATTATATGTGCATACAGTCTAAGAAGTATTAAGTCCAAAAATATTAGGCTCATGCATGCTCAAGTTTCACCCTCTAGTCTCTCTATAATAATATGGAATTAGTGCTGAATAGGGTTGAAATAAAACGATTGTGATATTTAAACGAGTAGGTGCAGTAGGCTTTATTAAATCACTGTTTTCATTCTGTTGTTTTCCTCAGTGTTGTTGTTCAAGATGCTCTGTGTTGCAAAGAAAAGAATACCTGAATGGCAACACTATATGAGTCGTGCTTTGTTGGGACCTCTTTGTTATCCTTCATGCTGAGAATGCAGTGATGGATTGTGGGAAATGTGATTGCAGCCCTTTGGGCCTTCAGGGAAGGGAACATGAACTCAGGTGCAGGATAAGTTTACAGTAAGGTGGTGTCATCCTAAATGGAGGTGATTCAGTCTTGGCTTGTTATCAGTCTGAATGATGGTGCATTGGTTGGAAATACAGTACCACAATTATGTTTTGTCTATCGCCAACTTCAGGGAGTTTTCAGGAGTACAAGGTAACAGAGAAGTTACTCCGCGTTCGCTGCAGCCGTCGAGCTCTCAGGATTGACTGCGATGGTAGCCTCTGTAGACGTTTGTACCCTGTGGCACCAACATGCTATCAGAGTCAAAGAGCCAGTGGAGCAGAGAGGCAGCCCTGCACTTGGGTCTCGCGTGACTCCGGCAGCCAATGAGACCTTGGCAGATCTAGGTCTGTGTGGCTGCGTCGACTAATGCTCTGTTGTTAAGGGGAACTTTTGAGCTGAGTAGATTGTCAAGTGGCATTAATCTCACACAGTGGAGCTGGGCCGAGCGTGACTTACAGGAAATATAAACATTGCATCTTATTGTCGCTTTGACCATTTCTGAAGGTACACTGGTTTTAAAATGACATCAGCTAAGCCATATACCATACAGCACCCTTCACTTGACAGTACATCTCTATATGTTAATATAGACTGTTACTGTTGTACCTTTTACCTCAAACTCACTATGGCCAGATGAAACAGCGAGTTATTGATTTATTTAACAACTACCACCTGTTTAAAACCACTAGATCTCTTCTCTTATTGGTTGGAGGAGCATACATTATTAATTAAACTCTCTCCCTCTCATGCACATTAGTCAGCTCTCACTCAGAGGGACACATCCTCTTTGAGCAGCAGGTTAAATCTTGTAGGGACCTGATATGTTCACATACCTCTGTCCACATTTATATTTCCACTTTAACAAGCAAGTACATTTCCTGATAAAAATATGAATCATCAAAGGAGTTTGTGCTTGATAGCTACTAGATGTGTAAGCTCTACTGGAAGTTTGCAATGCAGCCAAATAACAGAACATGTTCTTAGACAAGCCTTTTCAAAGATTGGATCTGAAACATTGTGTGTGCATGACATGTGTGTTCAAGTGTCCAGCAAAAGGGAATATGATTACATTTGGCGTCCGGTGCATCTTATGCGTGTATGATGCATAAACAGCCTTGTTGTTCCACATATTTAGCCCTGTTAAGATAACTATTCTTGGTGGACGATATATTGTCCCAGAAATAATTTCAGTAAACTGTATTATTGTTATTTTGTGGCCTTTTTATACCACTAGTATCATGATAATACAATAGCAAAATAATGCAAAATAATTTGATAGTTGATAGTTCAGTGAACGTTTAATTTTCAAAAATAGGCAGATGTGTAAAAAACACTAACATATCCCAAATAAACAGATCATAAATAAACCTTTGCTGGTCGACATACAGGCTCGTTAACGTTAATGGACTTTCCTCTGTCATTTAGCTTAAGCTCACAACGTTCCCACACCAGAGTGGTGGAATTATGCTTTGGAATTGAGTCCATTTGGACTTATTCTTCCAAACTTGCTGGTCAGTTGCCGTAGGGAAAACTGCTATAAGCCTCGACATTATCTTCATTGCACCTGGCCCACTGCTGCTGTGTATGTGTGGGACACAGCAGCAGATTGACAGAAGCAGCATGACCAGAAATGACAGCAGAACATATCTCAGCATAGTTTTTTTTCCCCTTCAAATTCTGCATAGGAACTGTGGAAAAATGCTTAGCTGTGCGCCCAAGTTTTATACTGGTGCGGAAAAAAATATCCTGGCACCATGTTGACTAAAACGTTGGTGACATTCTAATGTAAACAGCACACATGCCAACACAAGGCATATCACACGACATGTAGAGATGACCTTGATAGTTTTTGCTGACCTTGATAAGTAAATACGGTAATTATCAAGAGCTTGCAGTCATTACCTCATCTTTCCTCCATATAGTTCAGTGCCTTTTTATTCCAGTGTTGTTTTTTTTGCATATTTTGCTGCATGAAATGTCTAGATAACACTTCTTTATATGAGTCAAGAATGTCAAAGGTGACCGCCTTGCGTCTTAGTGGATAGCTGTCTTAGATTTAGCTATGATTAAGCTGTTTGTATCTGACCAGATAGTGATGCAAAATCAGGACTAGTACTGATCATACTGTGTTTGTTTACCTAGTTGCTCCACACATTTAGGCTCATGTTGGGTTAGAATTCCCTTACTGTACAGTGTATTTTTTGTCATAATGTCAGCAAATAAGTTTTGGATTTGAATTTGTCCTTCTTGTACTGCAATAAGGCTTGGGCGATATATATTTTTCATACTTAAATACCTTTCTGGCATTTCATTTTGACAGAGGTATAAGGTATATGACAGTATTTGAGTAGGTAAAAAAAGTAAAGGCTGAACTGCTGGTGATAGAAGTCATTGTGGCATGTATGACATTGTCAAGGGTTGGGCAATATCTGAAAATTTTCCTCTTGGCCACCATTAGCCTATCAACCACTGTCATTCTGCAAGCTCTCGTAGCTCTCGTTTTTTAGTCTAATAGACTCACAAAATATCAATATATATATATATATAAATATATATAAAAGAAATAGACTTGTACCCGTTTAACTTATTAAACAGAAAAATACAGCCATATTCTTTCTGAATTAAAGTTTCGCTCTTTGACTAACTATCTTAATGTTAAGTGCCTTTGTAGGAGCAGAATATGCATGAATTATTTTTTTGTATGGTGTATATGTTGTATTGGCTATCAGTCTCGCGGGGTAATTAGCGGTCATCACTATATATGGTAGGAACCTTTCTCTGTCTGGTCAGGTGTTTCACTTGGAAGTAAAAACTGTTTATGACTCCTGCAGCTTGTTGCACGTGGATGTTTTTGAGTATTGTTGGTATCGTTTGAGTCAGCGCGTCAATTAAGTCATCCCGGTGCAGCATCTCAGTGGCTTAAAGCGTTGGTTTAGCCTCTACTGCATTCAGCCTTGACAGAAACAAAATAAAACTCACCAAAACCATCTTTCCATTGTTCCAACAATCATCAACTGAATTGGTTGAAATAAACTGAGTTAGATGTGAAAATATGCTGCTTCTACCGCTGTTTTTTCCCCGCTGTCTCTCTCTGCTGCACCTGGCCGCCTTTAGTAGTCCTGTAACGTCATCCCCACTTGCCAGTTTCACAGTCTGTCAGCATGTTCTGTACACTGCAGCACCTTAATACAGCATCTCCGTATCGGTTTAATAGAAAGAGGAGCATCTGTTTTTTTTTGATGGTATTGAGAAACCATACTGTCAGGATTTACCCCTGGTATACCGTAATGCCATGACACAGTCCAAGCCTAATGGCAGTGTCTTAAATGGTGGCTTTTGTGGAAGTTTTCAGCCGAGTTTGTGCTTTCAGAAAGCAATTTTCTGCTCGAGCTTTCTTCTTCATTGTGGCTACCTCTTTGTGAGTAATTGAGTGACAGGATTTGTGAGAGGAAAGGACTGTTGAATCATCCTGCTACAGATCAGGCCAGCCAGTGAAGCATCCCTCTTTCCCCTCACAGGAGTTAAATGATAAATGCCACAGTCTCCAGATGATGCCCACTGTAGCATTAGGCATCAGGCAAGATGGATACTGTATGTTTCTCTACATGCACAGCCCCTCATAGACTATCATGATGCATGATACATGATGGCGCCCTGACCCTTTGCCAGTCACAGCTGTAGCCAAAGTATTCTCATCAGCAGGGAGTCTGTGGCATTGCAGCCACTGGCACAACCCCGGGATGATTTTCCAATAGAAGGACTTGTCGGCACCCTCCTCCACCACCCTGTGACTCCCTCTCTCTCTCCCTTACTGTTTGTTTCTCTCTGGCTCTCTCTCGCGCCCCCCTCCCTCCCTGAATTACACATACAGCAAGTGTTTTTTCCTCCCAAGTCTCCTCTGCAGCACTTCTCAAATGCACGCCCCGCCGTCGGTTTCAGAGGTCTGCTCGGGATGGCATAACAATTAAGTCTCATGCCTGCAAGAGAGGCAGTGCTATGATGAAGAGGTTTGTGACTCTAGTGTTACGCGGCCTTGTTAGCCTCTCCAAGGAAAACCCCATCTGGGCAAAGGAGCACCACCGGCCACCAAAGAAGGAGATCAGGAGGAAGCGGAGGGTGGTCAAAAGAGCCAAGACCATGGGCAGACGCAACTTAGTGAGGGCGGTTGGTATTTCTCCGATGGTCAGTCGGTTGGACCACTGGGGTTTCTATTTGCTATGCTGTCACTCTTTGAATGTATATTCACATAATTTCTGTTAATGTGGAGGTATATGCAGCGTTGGATTTTGTGAACAGTTTAAATTAGGCCCAAATTTGCTCCTTAGTTGTGTCGTTTGATTGGTTAAGAGTGTGTCCTAATTAATTGAAGGTTTCTTTTGACATGCACCGAAGGATATTCAGCATGTAGGTCATATCAAAAATACTGTTTTGATAGTTGGACAGCAGATTATGATGACTGTTTCATGTTATCACGGCAGTATTTCATTAAATTTTCTTTGCTGTTTTATTTCTTACATTCACCACAACTGTAAATGTAAATAAGGATGCACCAGACTTAATTCAAATAATGGCACCAGTCTTATCTGTATTCAAATTGATGTTGTTGCTGGCCTCACTGGGCTGTTTTGTGTTCACTGTTTTGTCTCCTGTACTATGCTGTGTCTTATTATGCAGCTGGTAGCTCTCCAATATCCCTTGGGGGATTAGCAAAGTAATTATCTATCAGTAAAATGTAGAAATAACTAGTCTCCAGCTTACTTAAAACACTTTCCTTTCAGTTTCTCCCCCATTTCTTTTTTTTCAATCTTAATGTTCTTGCAGATAAAGTCCCAAAAAATGACATCCATTACTACCCTGTCAGGAATAATAACACTGTAGGAAGCAACATGAAATCATAGATGGATCGACAGCGTTTCCTAAGAATAATTGCCACAGCTCTGGGACCTTTCCATCATACATAGTTTCTGAATTTGCCAAAACAAGAGCTTTTAGGCTCATGATCATGCTGAGTGAAGTCGCAGAGGCACAAGTGATTTCAGTTTGGCTGCTGCAGAAAATGTCAATGAATCACACAGCTGCATTATTACAAAGGGTGAGTCACTTTGTCTCAGAGAAACTCCCAGAGTAATAATCTATAGGTGGTTCAGCGGCTAAACTTAGATATTAGATGACATGTGCTGACAATTACTGTAGCGCTATGTTTGTACCCTGAGGCCTCACATACGGTTATACATCAGTGATACTGAATCGCATGTTGCAGTGGAGCACCAACTAAATGATGCATATGTAAAATAAATTGCAGGGACAGTTCAATCCAGAAATCAAAAATACATATTCTTCCTCTTACCTGTTTGTTGTGTTGCCGAGTTTTGGAGATATCAGCCACAGAGATGTCTGCCTTCTCATGGAGGAGAGGCTCATGTTCGAAACAGTGCAAGATGTAAACATCAACGACATTGTCCTCTGCAGAGCTGTAACGTTAGCTAGCTCAGTGGTGCTAGGTGAGCTAGCAGTAGATGCACGCTTCCTTCTGCGTTGTTATACAGTAATTCTGGATTCGGAGTTACTACTAGTTCACCTAGCACCACTGAGCTAGCTAACGGCTGTTTACATCACACTGTCATGAGCACATGCCTCTCGTCCTTGAGTAGATGCACTTTCCTTCTGCGCAGTGATACAGTTGCCAGGTGTAGTTCAGTGTAAAGAAAATAGTTCCAACATGAAACTGCTCACAACAAGGTCTGTGGATTATCTTGAGTAACCGGGTCAGGATTTCTTTAGAGACACTGTTGTTGAGTTCTTCAAATGTATTTCTTTGGCACTTTAGTGGTGTGAGTAATGTTTCTTTTTAAGTCTTGAGTATTTGGTTTCCTTGGCTCAAATCCTTACATTGAACAGGTAAAACTTGTGAAAAAAAAAAAAAAAAACAATCTGTGAAAGGTGAGCAGATTTAAAGCAAACTGCTGATACTAAGGAATCCGGAGTTCCCTTTTCTTCTCTGTTTACTGAGAACTCGCTGAACTTGCATCTGAATTGCACGAAGGCCACGATAAACTCTGTCTTTTCAAACACAGCCAGCATTTTTTTTATTTCATTTTGAATATCCCTCCAAACTCTTGGCTTTGTTGTAGGTATAGTCTCCATTTTGGCTCCCTGCACTTTATCTTGTGATCTCTTCACAGTCCTGTTTCTCTGTAGTGACACAAAAAGTGAGGGCCTGTCACATGAAACAGGAAGGCACACCTCAGCCCCCCTGAGTGCTTTGTGCCACGGAAAACAATGAAAATCTGACAGGAGGGAAAACACATCATGTAGATGTGCTGTAACAGTGGATATAGAGTTCATATCAATCCATTTGCCTTGTTGTCATCTCCCAAAAACAGATTAAAAGAGCAAAGAAGTCAAAGTTAATGTGATCTGGTCTAACTGAGCAGATGGGAAACATTATCATATTAATTAAACTGAATATTTGTCAACATAATGAGTTTGATGGCGTAACTGTCTCTCTTCAGTGTGTATGGGGCACTTGAGACGACATCATATCCACTGCTCCTCTCATCCTGTATTTTGGCTTTACTCAGCCGAGACGTCTCATCATCCAAATAGTTGTTTACTTAGAAAATGAGTTGTCAAATTGTGAAAATTAATTTTCCCCAATTTTACATCTTAAATTCAAAGTGGATCAGTGTTTTTTTTTTAATGCCCTACAGAAGTATTTAACCCAGTGAGTCGATACTTTGCAACCACTGAATCTTCTTAGATATGTTTTTATCAGCTTGGACCATCTGGATGTGGGGATTTTTTTTTTTTGCCTTCTTCCAGCTTTCCTCCTTTGGGGGTAACATTGGACATGCATTGGAAATCATTTGTGTGTGTGTGTGTGTGTGTGTGTGTGTGTGTGTGTGTTAGTTTGAGATTTAAGGGTCTGTCTGCTGATTACTCTAAAAGGAAAAACTTATTACATCCAATATGCTTCAATGTTGTCAAACAGTGAAACATGAAAAAGTCCAAGGGGTTTGTATTACCATGAATAGTCTATGTTCCAGATGGATATAGTGCACATAGAGCAAATATGCAAGTTTGCTGATGGCGGAAAATTACATGATATAAATTATATGTTAATTCCATTATGAAGTCCTTAAAATGCTAAAACAATGGCCATTGCAACTTACCTGTCCCAAATTGCTGTCATTAACAAGATTTCTACCCTATACTTGTCAGCTAAAGATGTTCTAGAAAGAAGTTTAATACTGTGTGAACCACCAACTCGGCCTGGAGTTTATTTTACAGTAAATTGCAGTCTAAATCACAAAATCAATATTGGTATAATATATATCATAATTAGATATTTACCCCAATCATTCAGCCCTAGCACTGTGTTGATTTTCTATCAATCAGCTGGTTGATTCATCAGCTCTTGCATTCCAGCTGAAGGCACAAACCATGCAGGCAAAGCCATATGGATTGGTCCAAAGGTCATAAACTGCAGCTACAATTTTTCTCAGCCTACTAGTCGGCTGAGCAGGGAGTGTTGTACAGTCTGATAGCTGTAGGTAAAAAGGAGCCCTCTGAACCCTCTCCGGTGATTCCGTGAAGATGGTGCATTTAGGATGAAGTTCATTTAAAGGGAAACTTTGTTGGGTTTTTTTGTATCGGCTCTGTGTCATCGCAGTGTGTGCAGATGAACAGTGTTTGGCTTCCCCCTATGCCATGAGAACTTGGGGCTCCCTGCCCACCTGTTGGCAAAAGTTGGCTGCATGTGTCATGACGCGAGGAGAAGCCATACACTGTTCATCTACACACACTGTGATGATATAGAGCTGTTTGTAACCTGGCTTTTGTCTTGTCCTGCCTTCTGACTCTATGCTATTACATTGATCCACTTAGTAGCTCACATTTAGGAGGATGTATTAAGGATTGAATTGAGGATAGAGCTGCAGTTTCCTGGGACATCCATTGACTCAGAATGTCAGTAAAGTAATTTGTTGAAAACTTAAAAAGAAGTGTGTGATCTCTGCTCTTACTTCTTGTATTGTTACTAGTGCAGTGGCCATTTGAAATGTGCCTGTTCATTACTGAACGATTGTTGAACCTACGGTATTGCTACTCGCAGCTTTTTTTAAGAACTGCTCATCCAAGAACTTCACATTTGGCCCATTATGGGAATCGAGATCCGGTTCCAGTTGAGAACTGTTTCCAAATTGTTCAAAACCATCAGAATCACATGTCTCTGAGCTTATCAGTTCCTTTTATCATTGCAGAACAATGATGTCAAACTTATGCGTCCACGCTGCTAGAACTTTGCAACAAAAAGGAGTCATAGCGGAGAGAAAGAAACTGTTGAGTGAATGACATGAGGCTTCATTCCACAAAGAAAGATGACAACAGTGCTGTTTTAATGTCTGTAAAAGGATGATTTCAAGTAAGGGTGGAAACACCAGTAATATGCTGAAACATCTTTCTACACAACATGGTGACGGGTGCCATGTATTTGACACTGTATGCATGACTGCCACTGGTTCCCAACTGAGCAGCATGTCCATTACTAAGGGTAAATATCCTATTATAATAACATTAACGTCACGCAGACAGACTTAGCAGGTTTTTTTTTTTATAGCAAACCTAAATGAAAATGAAGTCTGTGCAAACATTCACTCATATCATACATTTTAGATGATGACAGACAGACTGAGTCACATGCATGCCTTTGTTCTACTCTGTTTCTACATTGTGTTCACACTCAAAGGTAATAAAGCAGTTGTGTTGACACTTAAAACATGTTCTTTTTCTCCACAAAGAAAATTAATCAGAAAATTTAAAGAAAATTAATCAGGAATCAATAAGGGAATCCATTAAGAATTGGACCAGTAAGCAATATGAATGATGCCAATCGTATTGATAAAATCTATCCGTCCCCATCACCACACTCAACATGCACCACCTTGGGTTCCATGCCATACACCTGCCATGACATAGTTGTGTCCCCTAGCAACCTAGCAATGCAAGAGTATATGATTTGCTTACAGCCTCGTATTTGTGTGCTGGAAAGTAACATCTCTGGTCTCTCTTTCTTCATCTGTTGTTGAACTGAATGTAGCGAGCGTACGCTGTACCCAGCATGCCCTTCGGCAGTGTAAGGGTCGTTTTTCAATACACTACACAGCCTGTACTTAACACACTACTACTGAGCATGAGTAGATCTCAAGAGCTTGTGGTTGCCCGATTGCCCGGGGGAATCAAAATGCCAAGTCTGGCTAGGAAATCTAGCAGCTCACAAGAATTGAACACAACGTTTTTTTATGCAGCTTCTGATGGAAGTAGCTAAGGAGTGAGCCATATGGCTTCCTTATCATCTCTGTTAAGGGTTGCTCACGTGCAGTACAGATTGGGCACTCGTGAGAAAATGCTGAGGTGCAAGTGAGCATTTTAATCATCCTGGAAACAGGAGTTTAGTTGGCTAGCATGAGAGGATATGGGCAGAACTCCAACTTTGTATTGTGTAGTTTGTGACAAATATGAGAGCAAGGTGGATAAAACTGGGTTGTTTTCATAAAGCACATTGAGCTGTTATTTGATAACCACTAATAAATAAAACTATTGGTAGGGGCAAGTAAAAATTGACTATGGGCAAGTAGATTTCTGACCTATTTGTCCGAAAGTCAAAAAAAAAAAAGTGTGTGAAAGTATGAAGTCAGTCAGAAGAACGATGGTCAAGTAAACTGAGGGACAAACAGACAAACAGAGACTCCTTCCATTTTAGGTCGATGAGCATACACACAGAAGCATGTGGGGGCTTGTATTGCTGTCTTAACTCCCAGGCTGAGTGTATATTGAATGCTATGGCAGGCTCTAATCATAGTAAACACAAGTGTGGCAGGCACAGGCATGAGTTCACCAGCAGCTCAAACTAACAGTCTGTGCTGGTGGATGGCAAAATGTCGCCTCAGCAGGCTGAGCTAAGAGTGGTTTAAGCTTCATCCTTAAAACATAACATCTGACAAATACATGTTTTCTATTTATTGTACATCTCTGGATATTTGAATACAGAACACATTTCATGTCATACTATTTGTAAGTTAATTTCTGCCAGTCTGATCTGCTGCTGTGTTTTATGTTCCTCTTTATGATTTTTATGTTTTTATTCCTCTTTCAGATGATATTGACGGTGTACCTCAGCGATGGGGAACAGGCCGTGACTGAGGTGCCCATCACCCCTGAGACGACATGCCGCGATGTCGTCGAGTTCTGCAAAGAGCCCGGCGAGACCGGCTGCCACCTGGCTGAGGTCTGGAGAGGCAACGGTAAGAGCTGGTTGTGGTTGTGCTGCTTGTTAGTGTGAGAGTTCAGAGCGGTGAGCGCTACTTTTTCTTGTGGGCTGCAGTACTCGGTGTTCTGCATTGTTAAAGTGGGTGTCATCAGTACTGCACGAGTCTGAAACTCCATTATCACTGAGCTTGACACTTCACTTAAATGTGCAAGAATTTAATTATATAAAGCAGGAGCCTTTAGCCCTCCTCATTAATGTAAAAACAAGTGCTTCATTAAAGAAAGCTCAGGTGCCAAGCAGGGTTATGCATGAATACCTGAGCGAAGGGAAATAGTTGAGAAGCCACAAACAAGGCAAAAGTTTCACACCTGCAAAGGAAAGAAAAACATGTTATTAACAAAAATACCTCACGCTTCAACAACATACTTAAAGTGTACATCTGTAGGTCAGAAAAGGGCTACGTGTTGGTACAGTCCACAGCACTGTCACAACGGATTCCACTCGGTCCACACGGTTTGCTCCCATCACCACAGTCGTGCTGACACACCCGGTGTTATCAGCGTTTTTTGCTGAGGGGCCACTCCCCTGCTGAAAACAGCGTCCCAGCCGAGGGCTTTATTAACCCACGTTATGCAATCATGTTCAGCTTGTGCCCGACAATGCGGCCGTCTGCCCCTTTGTCTCTGTCTCTCGTCTCTCTTTGCCCTCAGAGCAGCGTTCTCTTGAAATATGAAAAAGTTTTAGCACACATAGTTGTCCTTCAAGTCCAGTTTTTATAGCAGTATATCACTTGTTTTAATAACGAAAACCTTAATACTGCCAAGACACAATTTAGTGATAATTTTTAATTACTGTAGTTATCAGAATTTTAACACCAAACACGCACATCCTCCACTCCTAATGCAAGATTGCATTGGCATGCAGTGCGACACCTGGATTGTGGGATAGTTCAGTACACACTGCAATAATACAGTACACGATCAGTCGTACAGCAGCTCTGTAAATGTGTCGCATCAGATGTTTCCATTATATGGCTTATTATCTAGTGTCCTTGGAAAACTTAAAGCAGTATTAAACGTCCAGGTAACTGAGAAATGCAGCTGTTTTATTTGAGCTGGTTTGAACATCATCTTGTGTTTTTTTCCCCGTATCTGCTATGTGAATCTGTTAAAACTGTAACTGGTGTGCTGTCTTGGCCAGGTCTCCCTCGTAAAACAGATTTCTTTCTCACGGGACTTCCTGGTTAAATAAAGATTAATAAAAAATGAAATAAATGAGATAAATATGTTTAACTAATCATAACTTTTCTGTCTCTGTAGAGCGAGCGATCCCCTTCGAGCACATGATGTATGAACATCTGCAGAAATGGGGGCCTCGGAAACAAGAAGTCAAGTTCTTCCTCCGGCATGAAGATTCACCAACTGAGAGCAGCGATCAAGGTAAGTATTGTCGCCGTCTCCTCTGTCTGGAGGTGTCTCTGCTCTGTGTAGTCGCTACCTGGAGGGTGGAGGGTGGAGCAGAGGGTTGTCGGGGAATTCCTGACACCTGTTCTGGCTGGCTGCTCAGCTATGTACACTGGTGTTTCTCTTTCCTGAAGTTTAATTGATGCTTGATGTGGTATGCCAGAGGAATAAATCATCGCCCCAGTTTTACACACACACAAAGAGACACTGCATTGACATGAATTGTTTTGCATTTAAGTTTGGGTGGAGTAGAGCCACGTATAAAATGCACCCAGGCTTAAAATTGCTCAGTGAAACCAGCTCTGCCCACGATCAGAGAATCGCTGAGACACATTAATGCCAATGCTGGAATTTAATTGAAGTCAGTGCACATGTGTAGACAGCACACACACAGTTAACAGGTGGCAGAGAGACTTATTCTGATGTGATCCTGAGCTGATCCACAGTCGACGTGAATTTGGCAAAAAGGTGTATTTTTGTACCATCGAGCTATGCGGTGATTTTCAGATGCATAACAGAAGTGGCCAGTTTTGTATCATTTGCTGTGAAGCTTTAGATCATTCACTCTCATCTTCCCATCAAGCCTGTCTTATAAAAAAGTTTGAGTTAGGTGGCTTTAGTCAGCAGTGCCTGTCCCAGTTCTTAAATGCCTCTGTCATGAGCAATCATGTCAGTGAATTTTCAAACTATCCCTGACAATGGTTGTTGCCTCCGAATCAAGTGTGTGTGCGTGCGTGCGCGCTCGTCTGTGCACGCCTGTGTGTCTCTGCCCTGCCTGTGTTTGTGACGGCGACTGTTTCTTTTTGCAGGGAGTCAGCAGTCTCAGGATCAGACGAGTCGCAGAAGTGGAAACACTGGAGAGAAGCACAATGAGAACGGGGTGAGACTTAATTAGCATTATCTAAATGATGTTAATTTAGAAATTGACTTTTACAGCACAAACCACGTCCATAGAAATCCCTCAGTTATATGTAGAAGAAACCCAACTGAGAGGGCAGTTATACTGTGAGACAAAGAAGACATGAAACATAATTAGATTATTAACATATAATTGACTGAGAAGTTGTTTAAATTGCTCTCTTTTTGGAGTCCTTTTTTGTAAGGGTTTGAGATACTAGCATTCATTATTTTAGAGGGTCATTGCACTGTTAAGTTTGTTAAGTTTAACTTAATTCTCTGGGCCGACTGTTGGCAACATTTAAGATGGAACGTTAACTTGTAATGTTCCTCAATGTATGAGTTGACGACATGAATCCATCAGCACCGCTTAAATGTCACTGTGACAACTCTGACCATTACTTTAGTTTTTATATGACAGACATTTTAAGTAATGAGTGGATCTTCAAGTGTTTATGTATATTAATTTTGGCCGCGTTATGTGAACTGCACATATTCCAATCCTCACTCAGAGAAAAGAAAAGAGGAGCGTCGTTCCTGTGTGCTCCGGCAACACTAAACCCCTGAGCTTGTCTTAGAAGGACTAAATGCACAAACCTGCTATTTTTAAATATCCCATGGAGAGAGACTCTCACTGCAGCCTGTTTTATTTTGTCCTCAAAATGTTGGCATGCAGCCTCGTTCTGTGGACGATAAACAGTGTGCAGAGCTGGGACAGAATCTGCTATATCTAAGAGCAACCTGCTAGTCACAGGTCATGGCCGATCAAGCTGGAAATCTGTCGATACTGGTCACTAGCCGATCAATTGGTACATTCTCTAGTGTTATTATAACAGCTGATTAGTGTTGCACATTGTATTCTTCACGCATCGTAGAAACGAGGAGGTCTAGCTAGCATTAGCTGTCTCTCTTTCACGGGTTCAGTTGTGGTGACGCCAAAAACGTCAGACCGCCAGAAGTCACAGCAATGGTTTCTTCTGTCCCCACAGCACTTCATATGTTAGGCAAAGTTGAAAAAAATGCTTCATAAACAGAGTGGTAGGTTCTCTCTTAAGTGAAAAGCAGGTGTTAGCAAGGGTCATCATTCTCCCAGTGAGCTCAGCTGATTTAATTTATTTACACCTGCAAGACTGGCTCAGATTCAGGATGCTGTCAGGTTGTACATTAACGGTGTGGCAGCACAGTGTGACATAACTCCAGTCAGTATGAGGCAGAAGTATCAGTATCTGTGGATATGTTATTCTGATATTAAGTCGGTGTTTGTGAGTAACATCACAGACCTCTGTGTTACAGAACTGCTCCATTTCCACACACCGCCAGTATTTCCCCGTCAGATGAAGCCATTGTTGTGCACGCTGAGCTGTAGCTTAAGGATGCGTGTGCTCGGAGATGTGAATGACTCTGATAAGAGCAGCCTCTGGCGTGGCATCCTTTCTCTCTCCGACCATCTGTCCCAGATTTCAATAAAAAGGAAAGTGTTGCGGTCAAGGAATCGTAACTAATTCAACCTTAAGGGTGGAGGGAAGAATCCAGTGCAGCCGGAGATGGAGGGGATGTTGTTTTTGTTTTTAAAAAATATTGTGGCACAAGAGCACCCAGAAGCCATTCCTGTCATTATCCTGAAAACCAGAACTTTTGTCTCTGTCTGTTCTGAGGAAGTAACATGGGGTATTATATTTTTATGGATGTAGAATTTAATCAACTTTCCAAGCAGCAGTTTCTGTTTCAGCACTGCCAGTATCGTGCTACTAACCTATAAAACCCACACCGTAGCATAACAAGTAAAACATCTACGGCATCATCACTATTCATGCAACATTATGAGTTGCGTGGCCGGCTCTGCTTAACCTCCCGAGTGCCGCAGCTCAGTTGTGTCCGAGTTTCTTCCTAATATCTGATTTAGAGGATTATATCAGTCAGCCCGCTGGATGATATAACGGGCCCTAAGAGGATCATTGCTTTGGCTTTTCCACGGGCTGCTGCTCAAACCCCGGGGCTTTCTCTCCGCCGTGCAGAGCTGATCATCCTCTGAGAGAGAAGCTGTCTCGTAAAGAGCAGAGGTGCCTCAAGGGAACGCTACAACCCTTGCACACATTTTCAATATCTCTTAATCTCACAATGTTAGTGTCCATAATTGATGATGACGGCTTATCGGCAGTTTTGAAACATCTTATTTTGTTTGCCAAGATCTGGAATAATTAATCAACCAAAAAAAAAAAAAGAGTCTGCGGCTAATTTGATAATCAATCACATCATCTGGTGATTTTTCAAGCAGAAATACCAGATATTCTCTTGATCCAGCTTCCCAAATGTGAGGATTGGCTGCTTTGCTTTACCATTTATGACAGTTGACTCAATATCTAAGCACTTAGGAGACATTACTATGGGCCTAGAATTTTTATTTTTTATTCATTTCAACTTACATCACTTAATTGAAAGTACAGTTTGTATGATTTATTGGTAGAAATGATGTATTATTTTAATAAATATGTTTTCATAAGTGTAGAATCACTTGAAACTAAGGATCGTTGTGTTTTTGTTACCCTTAGATTGAGCCATTTATATCTACATACAGAGCAGGTCCTCTTCCAAAAAGTTCAACAGGTTGTTTTTACGGTAGACAAATCAAAAACTGGCTTTAGATAGGGTTGTTCACATTTTTTGTATCGATCATGATACTTCTACAAGCTCGGCACACAGGAGTTTCAGTTGGTTGTAATCTGCAACCTCACCACTAGATGCCACTAAATCCTACACACTCTGCCTTTAATTTAAAAACAAAAATCTATAATGAAAATAACTGTTGGTTGCAAGTTGTCATGTGTTCTAAAGTCCTCTGGGGCAAACTGCTATATGTGATATTGAGCTATATAAATTAAATTGAATTCAACTGAATTAATCTAATACAGTAATGGTGATCACATCTGTCCAGGTCAAATTGGTCACTGTAAGCGGATAATTATTATTTTTCTTTATTTCTTATGTAGATTACCATCTAAATTAAATTTGTGTATTTATTACATTAATGTAAAGTAATGAAGCCGACAGCTTCACTATTTACTGGATTTTTGTGACTGTTTCAAAGTACAGTTGTTTAATTACGTGACCGGGCATGACATTATTAAGCCATATGATGAGGGTGGCTTCAACCCTAGGTGCTTTCCCTGTGCACATTTGTTTTCTGATACTTACACATTTATTTAGCAAGATAATCTTCACAAATGAACTCCACTTTTATGATTCTTCTATGGGCGTAAATGCAATCACCAGAAGTGTAAAGCTAGCGTTAGGCTATAAACGAGCTACGCTATGGTTGCATGTCTTAACGTTGCCACCACAACGAGACAGTAAAGCCGTGTTCAGTGTAATGGCTTTCTGTAGTCTCATTTACAACTATTTCTAAATGAAGAAGATGCAGAGAAATTGATTCACGCCTTCATTTCAAGCAGCCATGACTACCATAATTCAGTTTTTACTGGCTGCCCAAAAAACATCACTGAGAGACTTCAGCTCATTCAAAGCTCTGCAGCTCAGCTATTAACCAGAATCAAGAGGAGAAAGCGCATCAGGACAGTCTGAGCTGCTCTGCACTGACTTCCTGTTAGATTTACATTTGATTTTAAGCTCCTCTTCCTTGTACACAAAGCTACATTGCAGACTCCCTTGTTAACTATTTGCCTCCAAGAACACTGCGATCATCTGCTGCTGGTTTGGAGGTTTGGAGTGGAGGTTCCCAGTAACAGCTGGAAGAAGATCAGGCATGCAGCATATGTCAATCACGCCTCAAAGCTATAGAACACACTACTCATAGATACTAGGGAAGCTAGCTCGCTAAATATTTTTTAAAAGAAAGCTAGAAACTAATCTGTTCACATTAGCCTTTAGCTAGCTTTGACTTCCTGATACAGGTCTGAAACTCTTTTTATGCTTCATGCTGCTGCAACTCTCTTAAAATCTTACTTGATTTTATAATTTATAGTTTTACAATTCTATGATTTTGTGAATCAGTTCTCTTTTATGTTCATTCTGTTTATAAGCGATGCACTCAGTGCTTATACTGGCCTTATTGTAAACCACTTTGTGCTGCATTTCTCGTATGAAAGGTGCTATATAAATAAAGTTTATTGTTATTAAAATGTATTATTTAGCAGCCGTCGTTTTTAAGACTCATAAAAGCTACAAAATTCATGAGTGGGATATTTGCTGACGTATTTTATGTCGTTGAACAAAACATGAAAGTCTCTTAAGCTTGTGTTAACCGCAGACCATAGCTAAAAACTATTTGACTTTGAGACGAGGAAACTTGGAGTGCTAAAAGTCATGTCTGGGTTTTAGCACTCACTCCTGCACCACTCTATTATGGATCGCGCTCCATTTCAGATATGTACAAATCTGCACAGTTGTTGGAGCGAGTGATGTAGTCTCCCATAAGCGAGGCCGTGGCTGCTCTCTCTTCCTTCGCAGTCTGCTCAGTTTGGGTGTTTCTCCAACTCCCTCTTCATCACTGTCTGAGGGCGTGTGTGTCTGTTTCCCCCTCGGGTGAATTGTCACTGATGCGGTTGTTGCCTGAGTGCATCTGAGCGTGGCTGTATGTGTGTGCCAGTGGCTTCCCCCACTCTCCCCATCTCGGCCTCGGTTGAGTCACCTCGTCCCTCCCCCACTTTGAGTCTTACTAGACACTCTTAAATCTAAACGCCTGAACAAATGCCAGGTAGGAAAAGAGTGTGTGAGCCACATGGGCAAAGCTGCAAATGCAGTGTCCGTGCCGAGTGTCTGTTAAGAGATGAGGTGATGCATGGCGTGTATGCTGAAATTATTCTCAAAAAGAAACATGTTTTATTCAGACAAGATGAGTCACAGAAACGTCTGCCTCTTCTAATTGACCAAGAGCTGCATGTACAGAAGTTTTATCTTTTGCGTGTCATGTTTATTTCACCTGGACTTTATCATAGTATCTATTTTTCATGTCGCCATCCTTTCCGTGCCTCATACTAATCTCTGCGCATTATAAAAGATCGCTCTACTCGAACCAGTACTCTACATTTCTCACCATGACATTTCCTGCGTCGTCCCCTCCCTCTTTGAACACACTTCCTAAAGGCAAAGTCTAGGAGCAGTTCAGCATTTCAGTCCCGCTTGTAGTTTAGAGGACTGTGTTCACTGCTCACTCAGTATGCTGTTTTATAGAAGAGCAGTCTGCCAGTGTGTTGACGTTAGCAGCTGCTTTTAGGAAATTCAGAGGTCGGTAGAATGATAGTTTCAGGAAAAACAGATTCAGATGTGATTGCCAGTCTGACTGTATTCTCTGAGCTCTCCAACAACACATGGGTGCTGATTTCTGTCTCGAGAGGAGGACGTCAATGAATATATTAAAGGAGGTGAACCAGTTTTTTTTACATTTCTAGTAAAGCCAATTTTATTGTTACTTCTACAGCTTGGTCTGCATTGGTCTACGAGCACAACACCTAGATCTCAAGAATGAACTGTCTGCTACTAAGTTGCATTGTGGGTAATGTAGGCATCAGGATTTGAAAAGGAAGAAGAATGCGTGGAGAAAAAAACGACTATCTCAGTTTGTGCTGCATCGATCTTGATCTTTTTTCTTTTTGAAGTTGTTTTTTTACCGTCCATCATGAGTCTGACAGTGTGATAGAGACTAGAAAGGAGAGTTTTGTTTTGTTTTTACAATTTCTGGCATTTTTAGACCAAATGGTTAATTGATTGATCAAGGAAATAATCATTAATTGAAGCCCCAGTTATTAAACATGATTCCGACTTCTAACAAAACTGTAAAGTAGTGATAGTAACCGCAGTATTTTTTTTGCACTGCATCATTGTGATACAGGGACACATTGCCCTCAGAGCTGTGAGTCCGCTGCTCACTAACTGAGCCTCGTCACTACTAATGTCCCATCATAATGATATTTGGAGCCTTGTTGTGGAGGAAGAGGAGCCCGGTTCTCACTGCTGTTGAGTCTCCTGCTGTTTGAGCCTCTGGCTGCTGAAATCATCTTTTAAAAACATTTCTGCAAGTGGCTTTTTGCATAACATGTTTTTTTTTTTTGTTCTTATGTAATGTTTTTAACTTGTGTAACTTTTGATGCCTGATGTATTTTTCTGAACTTTTAGGCTTTTTTACTTGTCTTACAAGTGCTATTATATCATAAATGACAAAGATACACAAAGATGCATGACACTGCATGGGATCTCAAGGTTGAGTTATCTAAACAATCATGTGAATGTTTTAGGTATTACTGATACTGAAACTGAACTGTTCACCTTTTTAGCTTTGACTCACAGCTACTAAATGTTGTTGTTTTGGCTGGAAGAAGAGTCACGTATCCTTGGTAGTGTGTCATCCTGCTCATAGCAGCTCCCTCAGGGCAAAAATAATAATTTTGGGTCATCTCCTGCTTTGTACCAAACAACGTTTAGTGTATGGATGAAAGGGTTTTCATACATTTTCAAGGAAACAGTTTTTGGCTCACTGCCAGAATTATTTTATTTATCAGTTTCATTTAAATTATTTTTTTCCTCATGAATGAAAAACTTCCAGTGTTGTTTAAAAGAAGAGAAGCACCAAAAAAAAAAAAAACAACCCTTACCGTTTGAAATGGGTAAAAATCCTTATGTATGATCAACAGGTGTCAACACCAGGACCACCCTGCTCAGATTTCAGCTGACCGATTCTTGTGTGTGTGTGTGTGTGTGTGTGTGTGTGTGTGTGTGTGTTTTTGTGTAGGTGGGGAATCAGCGTGTGGAGCTCACGCTGTCAGAGCTGCAGGAGATGGCCACGCGGCAGCAGCAGCAAATCGAGGCTCAGCAGCAGATGCTCGTCGCAAAGGTAGCGTCCTGTCTTTATTCTTTTATCTTACTGTGAATTGTATTCTGAAAAGCTGCAGCATCTTCCTGCTTTTCCAGTTTAAGTTGTTTAATCTGAAGCTCTGCCTCAGAATGATGTGGAAGTGGTGTCAGGAAATTGGCCATTACTTAAACCTAAATGTTGTGTTCTCAAGGGCAATTTCCCATTAGTGAATAAACTCGTGACAACACTGGTGCTACAGATTATACCAGGCATTTTACAAGAAATGTTATTTGTCGATGTCGTTCAATAACTGTAGAGCGCTTACTTTAATCTTTGAAGTTAGATCTTTATTTGACTTTGACCGAAATGGAAAGGGAACGCTTGGCGTGACTGTGGCAGCGCCTGCTTTTCTATTTAATAAACTTGCTAAAGTTTTTTTTTTCATTTAGGCTGTGGCTCCGGCAATTCACATTCGGCGGTGGCTCCTTCCTTCTCTTCTTCTCTTTCTTTTTTTTTTTAGTCCGTGTTCTTTGTCAGAGGATGGCTGCTTCTTCCTCTCATATCCTCTTGGTCACCTCAACACTTAGGTTATGGTCACCCCGATAGCGCACATCCATGTATGTTGCCTTGTACAGAAGGTCCAGCTTGTTCTGGCAGAGCTCACTGCCACAAAGAGTAATAACGTAGCTGAGAGACAGGGCAGAGTGTACACCAATGCCTGACCTATCATAGCTCGGCATCTTTCACATTTTGCGTAACATACACAGGCAGTCGGAAAGGTACGGCGAAGGTCAGATATTGTGTCATGCAGTCTGAGACACAGACACAGACTGGGCATTAGTTCAAGGCCAAGTAAGTCCAGTACACAGCCTCGAACCTTTCTGTTAGAGAGCAAATGGACTCCTGTAGCCCTGCTCTCATCCAAAGAGTCCCATCATGACCTGGAACTGGGGCGAACAGTTATGCAACAAATGAGATGGGAGGCAGCATGAGTCACTGTGCTAGGATTGTCCAGTTTGTCAGAATTCATAGTTCAGTCTTTATACAGGAACTCGTGCACAGACATTGCAGTGTTTACTCAAGCATGTAAATGATGCATGATTCCAAACACTAAGGATACTGCCGTTCCTCAGACTGATTATAAAAAGGAGATTTCATCTTGAAGTGGAAGGGAATAAGAACCTCCACACAACCAGTCTACCGGGCTTCTTCAGTGCACTAACTAAGTCTGACCGCCGTGCTTGTGGTGTGCTGATCAGTCAAGACCAGTCATGCAAGACGAAGCCCACTGTAGACCCGCGGATAGATAGACTTATTTATTGCCTTTGTTGTGGTGTCTGAAAAGTAGGCCCACATGAAGCCCTGCAGTCATTTGGAAACCTGGGCCTGTCATTTCCTATTTTAGGACCTTAACTGGAGCAATTCTCAGTTGGGTGGAGAGATGAAGTCATCTGACCCTTTCTTCAGCCTTCAGACAGTCTTGACACAGCACAGCATTTCATTTAGTGCATACAGTAGAAAGATTTAACCCAGTTTCAGGGTATGTCTACCACTGAGATATCTTGTAAGCTTTGGGGTGGGGCCTTCTCGCTGGTTTCAGTGATGAGACAATCTCACTGTAGGATGCAGTTTGACATCATTTCTTACCTCGTGGTTACTCGTTTGCCTATAAAACATCTCTGTCTCGTTCTCTGTAGGAGCAACGGTTGCGTTACTTGAAGCAGCAGGAGCGGCGTCAGCAGCAGAGCGTTTCTGAGAGTGAGAAGCTGCAGAGGCTGAAGGAGCGCGTGGAGAGCCAGGAGGCGAAGCTCAAGAAGATTCGGGCGATGAGAGGGCAGGTGGACTACAGCAAGGTCATCAATGGCAACCTGTGTAAGTGTACTTTCAGTAATTTACTAACTCTGTTTTTAAACAGTTGTGCTGTTGTAAATGTTTCTGACCAGGCCACCACAAATGACTACAATTTTGGGTATGAGATGACATTATTATCTTGGTGTCAAATCATTGAATATATTCACATCAAGAGTTAAGGCCTTTTTTGGGGAACCTTGCTAGCTGAGTGGTTACAGCACATGCCATATAACTGCAACGTCCTGGGGTTGATTCCAGCTTTGGGACTTTTGTTGCGTGTCATACCCCTTTTTGTCTCTCCCCCATTTCTCTGTGAGTCTACTCACACCACAGCTGAAACTTTAATTTTCTGCAGTGCAGGGTTTTTTCTCTGCAGCTGTTTCAACTTGTTCAGATTTCCAAAGCCTATTAAGCTAAGCCGACCGATAAAATAATGACTTTTGCTCATGTAATCAATAGATTTTCTTGGACTTCACTGTCATAATTCTGTTCATACTATCACGCAACAATATGGATATTCATCGCACAAAGTAGTGTCCTCTGTGATAAGTAAAATAAAGATTATAAAGACAACGAATATAAAGAGGACATCTGGGCAGCTGAACTTGTTTGTGATGGCGAGTAACTGACAAAATGGGTTAACATACTTGGTTGTCAAGGGAGTCATTTCCACGTTCATTATCCGATGTTATGCTGTCGAAATTTTGCCATGTATCAGACATTATATAGTCGTCGTCAAATGTATACTTTAAACCTGATCATAAAGGATAAGCAATAGCATTACTTTAACAAGCCGAGGAAGATGAGTATGAGCTCACTGTCTTTTCTTGAGAAATCCACAAGCCCTGGCAGTAAAAGATGACCATTATAAACTGACAATTAAACCTTGTGTTGAAGGCCGTGCATCTCAAAAACATACGTACATGTATGATAAACAAATTTGGTGTGTGATCAGTCCAGTCATGAATGATTAAAACTAGTGCAATTAAGATCGGCATTTACACTCGTTAGAATGACATGAAGCCACCCATAGGAAATGTGACCACATTTTAAATTTTCTACGCATTATTTCACACCTGGAATAACGAGTCTGTCCCTAGTGTATAGAGTTGAGTGTGAGTTTATTGAAGTAAAAACAATGATGGTTGTGTCACAGTATAAACATTACATTTTCGGTGGAATGCACATTTATTATCAGCCTTGGTGCGGAAGCTTTTTAAACATGAAAAATCATCAACGAATATTCTGTATTTTCATTTAGTTTTTTAATTTCGTCCCTGATGTGAAAAGGCCTAATTGCTCTCAGAGATTAGGAAAATAAAGACTGAACTAATTTGCTAATTTTAAAGAAGTCACCCTGCATGTGGGTTACAAATAAGGTGATATTGTTTCTTCATTTCTCAGCGGCAGAGATCGAGCAAGTCAGCGGCCTGTTCCAGGAGAAGCAGGCCGAGTTACAGTCAGCAGTGTTGAGGGTGGAGCAGCTCAGCCTGCAGCTGGAGGACCTGCGGAGGGGAAAACTCAACGGCATACAGACCGCTCTGGGTGGCCAAGTAACCGGTGCTGCAGCCCTAGAGCTTCGTAAACTCTACCAAGAGCTTCAGGTACTGAGAAGTAGTTCCACCATGTTTACTTTACCCCTGACTGCAGTGATGGCAGCATCGATTGTTCCGTGCCTGCACCTGAACTTGTAAATGTGTCTGCATTTATCAACCACAGATTAGGAACAAGTTGAACCAGGAGCAAAACAGCAAGCTGCAGCAACAGAAGGAGCTTCTCAACAAACGCAACATGGAGGTGACGCTCATGGACAAACGCATCAGCGAGCTGCGGGAGCGCCTCTACAAGAAAAAAGCTGAGGCACGTCAAAAAGAAAACCTTCCTGTAAGACTAAGAGCGCTCAGCTTATCTCCTTATTAAGACTGTTTCTGTTGAAATGCTTCTGACAAATCTCCTGTCCCAGTAAGAAGTCAGTCCAGACACGCCAGATGTTCATTATAAAGTCAAATTCAAAATTGTAATTAGCTTTTTAAGTGGAAACTTGTGGACAAAAGTTTTTTGCTCATGTCCCTTTTGGGGCTCCATGAACCATCTGCAGTGAGGAAACTATTTGCATAAGGAAATAACTTCTGGTGACTTGGGAACTCTTCTTGTTATTATCTCCTCTACATGTTGATTGTTTCCCCTGTCAGTACATTTAAGGTGTGAATCATTTTCCTTTTTACAGCTGAACAGAGCCAACGGGCCTCCCTCTCCTCAGCCAGCTCCTGGTACTCTGGGCCGTGTTGCTGCTGTGGGGCCATACATCCAGGTCCCTGTACCAGGCCGACAGGAAGGCTACACCATACCACCTGATCCACTGAAGCCTCAGACTTTGGGTGTTAATAACCAAGCCAACCAGGCCCGCACCACCAAGTCAGGTTGGTTAATACTCATAGAATTATAAACGCAGTGCAGAATTTTTTCACCCAAAATGCAAGTCACTGTAGTAGGTGGATACCAGGTGATACTTTATATTAGGTGAAGTTTTAGTTGAAGATTTGAGTGAATTTCTCATCTTTTTCCTCATGAAGAAAGCAGGAACATGGTCATGGTCAGTTAGACAAAGCAGATGAGAAGCTTGGACACATGAGGCCCCAAAGAAAGAAGTCTTACGGCACATGTTAACTACACCTCTTGCATGAAAACATTGTGATTGAAATTCCTTCCTGGGCTCCAACTGTTACTGCTTCCTTCCTACCTGACTTCTCAGTTAATTCTCCACCTGGACTTGATTCCTGTGATTTCCTTTTTCCTTCCTCTCTAACCTCCGTCTCTTCCTCTTCCTGTGTTGTGTATACTGTGATTCCCTTCCTTTTCTCTCCTCCTCTCTCATGTGTCTGTGCTGTCCTGTCTGTGTAACGTCTCTGTTTCACTGGGGGCGGGGTGGGGGCGACTCTTCCCGGGGCAGACGGTGTGCGAAAGCCTCCCGGCCCTTGGAAAGTGTCAGATTTAGACATCGTTGTGGACCCGGTACCCCCGTCCCTTCCAGAATCACACCCAGGCACCGGAGCCTCCACTGGCTCCGACAGCACGTCCCGTGAGTGCACAGCGCTGCATCAGCAGAGGGATGGCACTTCCTGAACCTTCTCTCTCGACTGTAGCATGGGATCCTCAGCATGCACTGGAGTTTTTACTCCAAACAACACCCTAATCTTTTAAATATAGTCAGTTTGATTGGCCAACACCTTGAGCCACATCTTAGGTCACCAACTTATGTTTTCATGCTCCACCAAACAGATTAAATTTAAAAGTAATGGAACCTATTTCCTCAACCAGGCGAATCAAAGCTTACATGCACAGCTGGGGAATCTGAGGAGAAAATGAGCATCTGTGTCTGGTTAACATGAACAATGGCTGACTGATGTAAGCATCCTTGTTTGGCATCATTAAGCTCTCCTGCCAGTGCAGCACTGAGTCAGATTTTTCTCTGAACTGGAAGAGAGCACATGTTGACATTTCATCTGAAGTGTTTCCTCTGTGGATTGGCTAATGACGTCAAAGAAGCGGGGTGCCATCTTGAAACACTTTCTGCCATCTCCAGATTTGACAGTCCTAATCGTAGCTGAAATCATACCTCATGTGGAGAAAGTGTCAGTGACAGAGCACTGCTGATCCCCGTGCGTGTTTGTACACTAATGAGAAGGTTCAATGAGTCGAGTGCCTTGTGAATTTATATATGCGAAGCAGTCCAAGATTTTTGTTCTAATTTCATAACATCCCCAGCCTGCCTAACCTTAACCTTCACACCACGTTCTCACAACAGCCGAGCTGTGAGAATCACTTTTAGTTGTCACTTAACATGCACAAGGAAATCAGCTTGTACATGTTAAAATGTCATCGGATTCACTTAACAACTGTCACTCCTGATAATCTGTGAAGACCCACATCAAGCTGTTTCCTTCTAGACTCTGGTTAGTGTTGGTAGAACTGCTTAATATAACTGTGTTAAAGCTGGGGTAGGTGGTTTTATTTTGGCGTCACTGGGCAAAAATCCCATAACAACCTTTGAGCATATTGCGATTCAAGAGGTCGTATAGGAAACTAGACTTCTTCTCATCCTCTTGGCTGTTTTCAGGCTTCAAAATCTAGCCCGTGACAGGAGACTTTGGCCAATCATGTGTCATTTCAGAGAGAAGACGTTCCTACTGGCTGTTTTACAAATTCAGATGCTTGTGCATGTCCCTTCGGTGAAAGCCTGATTCAATAGCGGAGAATCCTGCAGAAGGTTCCAGCATTGACAACAACTGCCTACACTCTAAGGCAACCTAAAAATGCAACAATGACTTATCAAAAAGAGGGTCTAAAAGAAAGTCTGACAATAAAAGGAAGCACGTGTCAATATCGGCGAAGCGTTTCAGAGATGAAGATAAATGTTGCTATCAGTTTAACTTTCTTCCAACCAGGGCCAAAGGCTCTCAGCTGCATTTGAAGTTCACCTTCGTGTAGCTAACGTTAGATAGAGCCTCGGATCACAGTGGATCCTCCGCCTCACTCCCCACTGCTACAGACCACCTCTTTCGGAGGAGAGTGGGAAGCAGGTCTAAAGACAGACTCCCAGTCAGCGGCCGCAGCAACCTGGATCTAACCAGGGCAAACCCAAGCTCTGGGGAACCGGACAGCCCGACTCCCTGCCAGCTCAGCAAACTTTCTGTTGCTGCTGTTACACAGATTAGACTGGTGCTGCCTCTGGTCACCAGCCTGCTGTAACATCTGGCACTTGGGGGTTTCCGCTGGCTGAATTCACGCTGCTACAGCCGACAACCGAAGCTCTGTCTTGGAACTGCTGCCCGGTCTCCTCCAAGGGAAGCAGTCCAAAGCCATGTGGAGTGATACGAAGAGATTGTGGGGTGGCTAGCTGGCTAATTCTTCTCTCATTTGTGGTCTGATGAACAGACAGAGAGGGACAAGGAGGGGCTGAGCAAATGAGCTGCACCCAATTCTGTTATGAAATAATATTAAATGAATCAATATATGGGAAAAAAAAAAGTGGGTTACTGTATGAAGTGTGTTCATATGGCCGTCATCGTCTGGTGGCAGGGGCTCTGCACAGGGGAGAGCTGCAGGAGGAGGGTGTATTTTCAGAGTCTGCCATTTTATGCCTTTTCCAGATTTCTGCCTACCCCAGCTTTAATCTTTGGCAATGCTACATTGAAGAAAAGATGAGAAACTGCTTTTCAAACAGATTTCCAAAGCACCCACACTAATGTAGATCTACTGTGTTGTTTATTTATTTGAAGTTAGCATAGGTACTAAACCGCATATTGGAAATATGAATAGCCATAATTGGCTTTTGAGGTTTTTTGGGTCTATGAAGAGTTGGTTGTCATATTATACAACCAATTTCCAAAGGAACTGTACCACAATTATCGCTGTTGTTTTGTTGTGTCTTCCTTTTCCCATCCTCTTTCTTTTCAACCTATCCCTGCATCCTTTTTTATCCTGTACATATATATTTTTTTAAAGTAATCAGTTTAGTCATCGAGACAAGTGGTACTGACAGTCCCTGAATCTTCTACTAAATTGCAATTTAGTTATACCAAATGTAACTAAATTAAAACACTAAATTCAAGTACACAGTAGCAAAGTACTAATGCACATACACTCATTACCATCATTGCTGTCAAGTGAAGGCTCAGGATTTTTGTCCTATTGATCAATAGCCCCTCTTAAAACATTTAGTGTTTTTGATCAGTTTTACTTTGACAGGTAACTCTGGTATGTTTTTTAACCTGGACCCTATTTTCACATGTTATTGTGTCTAAGTAACTAATGGGAACAACTGTTTTTGAAATTGGTTGAACATCGAGCAAGAGGACTGCAGCCGGCAGCGGCGAAACAGACTGCAATGTAACCACTCTGCGCATGTAGGGACCAGCAGTTTGCGTCCACTAAAAGGGCGTGTTTTTGCAACTGACAGGCTCAGATTGTTATTTTAAGTGTCTGACTAGATTATCTCTCTATCAACAAAGCCACCAGACTCTGAATTAAACTCTCTCTTTAAATAAAAACGTAATTCTGTCATCGTAATGCACACCTCAAATTCGACGGAAACAAAATTAAACTCACAAAATACCTGTCTTGGTTCGTCATTCCACCCTTGATTCACCCAGTTGGACATGAAAATGCACTGGCTCCATACATGCAAAATTATTTTTTTATTTAAATGGTTGATTTGGGGATAGAGATTTCGTGGCTGTTTCTGGTTCAATTTAACACTTACGTTTTCCTCTTACCCCCAATACAAAAGGGTCTGTCTCAGTAGGGATCATATCTATGTTGTTAACAGACACTTAGAACAAATATATGAGCCTGCCAGGGGCAAAAACAAGCACTTTTCATGGGCATACATTTGTTGTTTTTAGTGGACGCACATTTGTTGTTACATTGCAGCCTACAGCCCATTCACTCAGTACCGGACCAATTTAAACAAATGTTGCTCCCATTCGTCACTTTAAGATGAAAAAATAGTGTCCAGGTTGAAAAATACCAAAGTAACCCCCAAATAAGAAAGTAGGACATCATGCAAATCTTCTGTACAAGAGATTAAGAAATGTTGCAGTGTGCCAGATGTGCGAAATTAGAGAAAGACAAGCAACTGTCCCACAATAGTTAAAGTGCCTCCCAAAACAGTCACCATAAGGAGGATTTCTGTCTATTACAAGAGCAGTAATGGACATGAACTATCAGAATCTTAATGCTATTTATCATTAGCATTTTAAGTAAACGGTGCATTAAGACATTTCTCTTTGAGACCATTATCTTTTCTACAGGAGTCACAGTTGGGGTTGTATGAATAATAGAGCCTTTTTGCAGGAATATGGGATTTTTAGTTTGGTTATCTTTGCTCATACATGTACTGGGTGCAAGACTGGCTGGTGATAGACAAAATCCACTAGCCACTTGCATATTTTCCCAGCAATTGGCAAGTGAACTTTGTACCCTGCATGTGAAAGATGCTGAATTCATATTAAACTCTTTGAATGTCTCTTAATGGTGTCTGGTTAATAGGATTGGCTTTTGAAAATCCTGAACCCTCCATTTAACACCACTACTGGGTCAAAATGGTACAAATATGTTTTATACGTGTGTAAAATGTTCACATTCATGTTCTTGAAATAGCTTCAATAATATTCTACTTCATGTGGTTTATCACACAAATTGACATGTTTAAAGTATGAAATATAAAATCATGTTACCATTTAGACCTGGTTCTGGTGGACATGCGTTGTCACTACCCTGAGACGAGAAAGAGGCTCATGCTTCTCAGACTTTTCAGTCATGGGGTTTGGTCTTTTTTTCTGGTTTGCAACTCACTGACTGTGTCCTGTTTGTGCCGTAGCTAATGATACTGGTTGGCCTACTTTAGGCAAGACCAGCACATCGCTAAAGCCTCCTGAGAGACGAGACTCAGGGACTGATACCCAGGGCAAGAGCCCTCCCTCAGGCTCCCCCATCGCTCCAAGTGCAGAAAAGGTTTGTTCTCCTTCTAATCTTGTCTGTTGTTTTGCAGTTATTAACCTCCTGATGTGATGTCACATCTATAAGGAACATGTTTTAAGATTGAGATTGTGCTAGAGATTAAATATAATTCAAGATTTAGATCCTATTTCTCTAACATTTTTTTTATTGGTGGATGTTTTCATGCCTCTTCACAGGTGCTAGACTCCAAAATGGTCGTGTCCTCCCCAGCCATATCCAAGCCACAGCCGCCTCCCTATGGCTCCCACCTCACCTCCGCAACCTCGGCCAGCTCTTTGGAGCGGCGCAAGGATGCGCCTCCTCCACCTCGCCCGCTTCCAAACCCACCAGCTCCTGTGTGGCCCCGCGTCCCCCCGTCCACAGGCTCGTCCTCCCAGCAGATCCAGCAGCGAATCTCGGTGCCGCCAAGTCCCACCTTCCAGCCTAATGCACCGCTTTTCCCTCCTGGGCTGAGCGAGCGACTGGATCCCCCACCAGCTGTGGCAGTACGCCCTTTTATGCCAGACAGAGGATCGCGGCCTCAGTCGCCTCGAAAGGGCCCGCCTACAGTGAACTCCAGCTCCATCTATCACATGTACCTCCAGCAGGCAGCGCCAAAGAGCCAGCCACTCAAGCCTGCTCTCAAAGCAGGTAAGAGATGGGTTTGAAGACATGGTCCAGCATGTGTGTTTTTTGTGATGGGGTAGTTTGATATTTAAATGTTGAATCATTAGTCAGGCCTTATGGTCTGTATTGGGATTCAGTGTCTCTTTTAGTATGGCTGACACCTGTTAGATTCGGTCTTGCCTTCTAATGACATAGGACTTGAACACCAATTTTTTATATAAAGGTCGTGTGCTTGTTCCATTAACCTGCCACGTCTTGCCTCCTCTTTAGACTGTGTTGCGCTTTATACTAAGTCACCCAACTTTCTGGCAGCACATTTATGGGTTTTTATGTAAATATCCCACCTAAATATCAGAGAATATCCCAGATTGGCTAGTACTAGCCCTAACCATGACAGCTTTGCCCTAATCCTAACTGCTTCTGACCTCAGTGCATCAACGTAATGAGTGCTGACCAATCACAGCACGCAATAGGACACATAATAACGCATAGTAGGGATGGATGTATTTAATTTTTTTGTGGGTAGTGGTTAATAAAAGAGAAATGACAACAATTTTGACTTGTAATTCATCTTGTTACATCATGTGTCAAGAAAACGTGTTTTTAGCTCGCCTCATAGATAGTATATCTGGGAAATAGTGATGGGCAATTTCAACTTTGCCATTTTAGACCGCTGACTGTTGGGGTGATCAATGACTTACAGATGAATTAATAATTAAAATAAAGATGATGTTAGTGCCTTCCAATTTAACACGACACTCTCTGTTTGTCTCTAGTATATGGGAAGCCTGTTCTCCCGCCCAGCTCGACACCTCCCTCGCCTCTGCCTTTTGTCCAGGCAGGAGGGGCCTTCCCATTGCTCCAAGGCCACTCCGGTGGTGAGGACACTTTGGACGGAGAGTTTGATGATCATGAGTTCTTCCAGCACCCGGAGCCTTTAGCGCCTCCTCCCAGCGTGGAGAATATCCCACGACCACTCAGCCCTACTAAGCTTACACCCATGGTACACTCCCCGCTGCGCTACCAAAGTGACGCCGATCTGGAAGTGCTCCGGAAAAAGCTGGCCAACGCTCCAAGACCGCTCAAGAAGCGCAGCTCCATCACAGAACCAGAGGGCCCCAGCGGACCCAACATCCAGAAACTGCTCTACCAGAGATTCAACACTCTCGCAGGAGGCATTGAGGGGAATGGAGTCAGTGGATCAGGGGGCGGCAACGGTGCAGGAAATGGAACACCATTTTATCAGCCCACCAATCCTCCTGCATATCTGGGAGGCGACGCTGCGGCCGATACAGACAATGGGAACCTCCCCTCTGAGACGCCGCTACCACCACCACCAGGGGCAGAGGAGGCAGGCTCTGAGGCTCCACCTCCATCTACCGACGCTAATGACAACGATCCACTGCCCTCGCCACCAGAGCTGGATCCCGCTGAAGCAGATGAAGCAGAGGACGACAACAATAACAACGTGGGAGGCTCTGAGGCGTCGTTGCCCAGCCCTGTGCTAGAGGTGACCACTCCAGAAGAGACCGGCACAGCGGCCTCACAGCCCCTGGTGAGAGACACCTTGATTTATCATTGCATTTAACCTCTTCCACTTCATCCTCCCAACTATAGGGCCATTCTTGTCCTTTTAGGGGTGGCAGGGGATATTTAGGGGGAGTTAGCAACCCTTTTTTAGTTTGTGGTTGTAAAGTTTCATAAGGCTGTGATTATCCCAAAGATCACAATAAGTCTCATATACATCGATGCCCATTTTTAAATAAACGATCTCTCCACAGTGAAATGGCTACTTTGGGTCACACATGAATAAAACTAGGCTCATTTAATCCACAAGAGTCTCATCTTTCCAGTCATACCCAATTTATGCAATTCCAAGACTGTTTAGGGACCTCAGTGTGCCAGAATATGCAAATACAGTAGGCAAAAATAACACATTTGTACTGTCTTAAAAAAGTGGCCTGGTTTTTCCCCTCACTGCATGGAATTAGCATAAAGTGGGCATGTCTGTAAAGGGGAGACACGTGGGTATTTATGGAACCCATTTTCATTCAGATAGCTTGAGGTTAAAGGTCAAGGGACCCCTGTGAAAATGACCATGTCAGTTTTTTCGCCAAAAGTTAGCTAACTTTAGGGCATCATTTAGCAACAAGCGTGACACGGTTGATACCAGAGGATTCTCTTAAAACGCCGCCTGCTACAGCCTCTGAAAGATGGTAACCTTAGCCGAGGACAGAGCAAAAGAGGTTACTCATGACTCCCCTCTGCATCTCTACAGGAGAAGCGCACAAACCTAAAGAAGCCAAACTCTGAGCGCACTGGTCACGGCTTCAGGGTGAAGTTCAACCCTCTGGCCCTCCTGCTGGATGCCTCACTGGAGGGAGAGTTTGACCTCGTCCAGAGGATCATCTATGAGGTATGCAATAACTCTGTGAGTATACTTTTTAACTCTTTGTATCTGACTGTCGAATAAGGACCCATATTTTCATCTGGCTGCTTCTTTTTCTTCCAGGTGGAGAATCCCAGCACTCCCAATGACGAGGGCATCACGCCCCTCCACAATGCAGTGTGTGCGGGACATCACCACATAGTCAAGTTCCTGCTGGATTTCGGTGTGAACGTTAACGCTGCCGACAGTGATGGATGGTGAGTGACGGCACATGTTCGAAAGAAATTTACTGCAGTTTGATTTTCCTGTTGCATCCATATACAATTATGTTTGTTTGCCTGAACAGGACTCCACTTCACTGTGCCGCGTCCTGCAACAGCGTTCATCTCTGCAAGTTGCTGGTGGAGTCAGGGGCCGCCATCTTTGCCAGCACCATTAGTGATGTGGAGACTGCTGCAGATAAATGCGAGGAAATGGAAGAGGGTTACATCCAGTGCTCCCAGTTTCTATACGGTGAGAAACCCACCAGTCAGTTCAGTGTGCACAAAAGTGTTTGCTTCAAAATAAAAGTTTTGTTCTTATCCCCTGATCTCTGTCAGTCCTGACTTCATCGAAGATAAAGATCTTGGTGTGATACTGACAGTCTGTTTTGGACTCTCTGGTGCAGGTGTTCAAGAGAAGTTGGGCGTAATGAACAAGGGGACAGTGTACGCTCTGTGGGATTACAAACCCCAGAACCAAGACGAGCTGGCGTTCGGCGAGGGGGACGCCATCACCATCCTGCGACGACAGGACGACAGTGAAACAGAGTGGTGGTGGGCGCGACTGGAAGACAACGAGGGCTATGTGCCCCGCAACCTGCTGGGGGTGAAAACAAAATACATTATATGTCACATTTGTCCATCAGGGAAAGTGTGCTTCTACTTAAACAAGACGTGGCGTGTAGCTAATAGAGTTGTAAAGGCTAGAACAATTCGGACATGTGAGTATGGTTAGCAGGCGACTGTTTGCACCTCCTACAAATATCACCTGCATCTGGGAGGATTTTTGCCATTCAGGTATTTGTCTAGTGTATCCTGAAGAGAACTTTACACTGTAATTATGCCGAGCACACATGGAAGAAAAGTGTATTAAATTAACAATATAGTCCCACATGTTGTGAGGTATTGGTTAACCAATTTGTTGCTCTCCAGTCTGCTTCAGATGGGCTGTTGGATTCAGGTTGAGGGATCAATGGAATTGTAAATTATGGAGATAGAGCGTTTCCGAATCTGTATGAGTCTCTACATTGTTAGTTAGGAATATCCTTCATATTATGTCTTCAAACTTGGCTTGACAACTTAATTGAAACACATGTAGTGACAAAGTATTTTAAACAAACACGAACAAGTCACATCATCGATGTTTAACATTACTTCTTCTGTTTGTTTCCTGTTTGCAGCTCTATCCTAGGATCAAGCCTCGTCAGCGCTCGCTGGCATAGTGTCTCACTCCGCTGACCTCTGGCGAACAGCTGGACTAGTGACAAAACCAAGAGCAGAGAACAAAGGAGCCTGGTGCTCTGTCTCTTCTCCCCGTGGCCATAACCTCCCCCCGGCCTTGTGCTTCTCACAAATTCCTTTTTCTCTGAAGCAGCAGGCACCGAACTCTGACACACATATTTACATCTGCACACACACATAGACGCACACGCAATGAAACACAAGCACTCCAAATGCGAAGATCTCTTAAACCACCCCATCCTAACCCCCTTCCCCTCCTCTCCCCACTCTATCATTGTCCCAACTTGATTTTACCCCGACTCAGTGTCAGCTCTGTATCAGACATCAACTTGAAGAATAAAACACTAACCCTTGTCTCAGTATTTCTCGCAGTGTTCACACTTCTTCAGCCATGACTTCTATGGTGGCACTGGTTTACACAACACTACACGGTGACTGGAAAATCCTCTCTAATGGTGAGACGTTGCTGATTTTTGTTAGTGAAATGTAATTTTAGTTGTAAGACATTATATGTTTTTTTAATGCCAATTTGATCCCCTTGCACAGAAAGCAGAAAATCTGCCCTGTGTTTGATTTTTCTGTAGTCTAACCACCAAAGATGAATATAGATTTAAAAACTTAAACTCTATGACTCCTTGCAGAATAGCAGAGGAGTGAGATAATCAGTTGATTTGCTGCTACCAGTAACAACTCCCAGGAGTTGGTTTGAAGTCCTTTTAGATATTCTCAGAAGAGGAAAATAGAAAATGTAATTGTAAATTCTCCATTTTAACTACACAGGCCAGTCAGAACAAATCCAGCATGTTGAAGCAAAGATGAATAAAGACAGATGGCTCACAAATGTTCTTGAATCACATTTCAAGAACGTCATTGCAAGACTTGTTTTTTCATTCAGTGACCACATTTACATGCGCAAAATATTCTGGTGTTTGTCCTTACTCTGAAAAAAAAAACAGTATTCCCCTTTAGGAGTTTATATGGCTAATGAAAAGGTATATTCCACTAATAATCCTGTTTACATGCAGCAGTGCATACTTCAATTAACGTGCCCTAAAATGGCTTTGATCATGTCAAAATATGGAAAAGAGGAATGACTAGAAACCCTGGTGCCATTTTGCTTCTATGCCATCAGTGGCAGACTTAATCAACCAAACACAACCTCCCTCATTTAGTCCCTCAGCCACCCTCTTAAAAAGGTCAGCGTTGACTGAGAGTGATAGAGAAGGTGGAAGGTGGACTATTGCATGCAATGTTTCTGTAAGTTCTTAATAACTGAGAATGCTGCAAGTCTGGCTGCATTACTTGATCCAAAGTTAGCGTGTCATTACACATGCTAGCAGCAGGTAACAGTCCACATTTCATAATTTCGTCATCTGTTAGTACTTCTTGTCGGTCAGCCAGTTAAATTGCTTGAAGCGGGGGTCAGTGACTGTAAGAAAGACACTGACCTCATCTTTGTTTGACACTCGCCACCTCCTTTAATTTCCTCCACCAGTTTACTGATTTGGATGTAAGTTACTATAGCAACAATTGACTGTTCAAAGCATTCGGGTCAGTACAAACTGTGACGCACATTCTGAATTTGTTGTATATGTGTCTTTTTTGGGGCATTTTTTGCCTTTAATGGACAGGACAGTTAAGTGTGAAACGGGGAGAGAGAGAGAGGTAGAGACATGCAGCAAAGGGCCACAGGCTGGACTTGAACCCGGGCCGCTGTGGCAACAGCCTTGTACATGGGGCGCCTGCTCTACCACTAAGCCACCGACGCCCCTAATTCAGAATATTCTAACAGAATATGCTGTTTACACGACCCCAATGAAATCCAGAATATTGTCTTGTTCAGAATAATAGTGGAATATTGGTGCGCATGTATGAGTGAAAAACACTGAATGAAAAATCCCCAAATTTACACCGAATTTATATTTTTGGTAAGCTGGTGATCTCTGAAATGAACGGTTCATCTGCCGTAGTTTCCAAAAGATATTGTGATGGAAATTAGAACAAAGTACGGAGCCCCTAAAGTCCCGAAAGGTGATATTATGTTGTGTGCACAATTTAATTATCTTGTTGGAACAAGATAAAAAGAAAATGTCACTTTTCAGGACTTTAAAGGCTCCGTAATAAGCAGTATTTTTGCTTTACCAAAAAGATTGCCAAATGAGAAACTGTCTGCACATCTGTAGATTGTGTAAAAAGTTAAAAATGTAAAAGATCTCTTACTAAAGGTATTGCAGGAATTAGGAATTAGGAATTGGGCGAAAAGTTGTTTTATAGTTTTAATTCCACAGTTGTGAGGTGGGTAAAAATCAGCTCCACATGTACATGAAGATGTTCTTGAAGGTGTTTTTAGGTCATTTACAGTTTGAATAGTGTTTTTAGGCATTTATAATAAGTTGGTCCTCACTTCAGAGATTAATTTTTCTGTCTTCTGGCACCTGATGAGATTTTTGCTTTTGTTACGATTTAACGTGGCAATGTGGCGAGAAGACCAGCGAGCGGTATCTTTACATGATGAAATCCAGACACTGCATCCCAAAAAACACTATCAAAAGCTTTGTTTACCCCACTAGACAAAGTTAACACTCAATATTAATAACTTGTGTTTTCTACCAGCTGCTAAGTAGGTCTCTGGTCATCTAACGTTGCAGTTCTGTTTTTGTGGCTGTGACAAACCCCACTTGAAACACTTAAATCTCAGGACCAACATGGTGCTGCTGACACTGTTCCACCACTAAACTAGTGATCATATATTCACTCTCAGTAAACATCACCTTCATTTGAGCAGCGAACCAAACAAAAACAGTCCAAAATTTAAAAAACATTTAAAAAAACAAACAAACTGATAATGATGAAGAAACGTTTTTTGTGTCTGAAATGTAAATGTTCAGATTTGCTTCAGACAATCCTGAATTTGCCCGGTTCTCTTCCTCCTTTCAGCTGCCCCCCTTTCAGGTATACACCATTCCAGTAACACTAAAACATGTGTTATCTGTCACATTAATAAACATCTAGAGTCCATCATCAACCTGTTCTGAACCTTGAGTGACTGAGTGTTATGCCGAGTGTGCTAGTGGCCCAGGCTTTACCATGGCTTAATCTGTACATAGTGTGAGGAGATGTGTTATATGTCTGTTTGCTGTATGGACAAGTGGGCTTTCTGTATAAACGCTGTACTCACACATTCAAATTCTGTAAATGTGAACAATAAAACAGAAGCTCTGGCATGAATAATGGTTCTCTGTGTCGTTAACAGTGCAGTGTGTTTGAAGTTCGTCCTCAGTTAATAACAGAATGACTAAACTAAATAGAATAAATTCGACTCTGTTGAATATGTTTATTACACAGAGTATTTGGGCTATGTTCCAGATTTCAATTATAAAGTTGTAGAAAATCTATTTCATAATATAAAAATGGTGTAAAAATAAATTCAACTGCACAACAAATAAATGGAAAAGAAATAAACAATGAAAGCAGAAACCTTCAGGGTCTGCTGAACAATTGGAGTAAAACTGAAATGTCAAAAACATTTTCATAATTTTTGAGTTTTACATTTTTTGTGGTAGTCAAGTATGTTCGAAAACAGTTAACTTTAAACATAAAAGCGGAGGGTTGTCTTTTAATCCAAATCAATTCTGGCATTAAAAACTACAGTGATGACGTAAAAGTCAACCACACAAGGTTTCACGGGTAATGGTGACATTTTTAACCAATAGGAAAAGACTTTATGTGACACTCGACCAATCAGATCAGCAGATCGTCTCCCCGCGTGCTCACTGCGCAGCGAAACCCTCAGAGGACCGGGAAGACCGCTATTCCTGTTATTTTTACAATCTTCATGCTTTATAACCTCTATTAACATGGTGAGTATGAATTATTGTGAAGTTATGATTTATGTAACCGGGTGAAAAACTGTACTTTTGTGCCAGCTATCAGGTAAATTAAGGTACTGAATCGGTCTTAGCTAACATTAATGCAACCGGTAACGTTAATGTTAGAATTTTAGCCAAGGTAACGTAAAGGTCAAGTTAGGTGACGTTAACGTTACAATGACAAGATGGAGGACGACAGTTTAATCAGGCTTGATGTTGTAAAGGATACCTGAATAGTGATTTAGTGAATTAAGTCTATCTTAACTGGATTTTAGTGTATTTTGATAAATGGAAAGACACCGTTTAAGACCAGTTTTGCCCGGAGGTTTGAGATGCCGGTTGTTCTGTTACCTTTAAACAAAATAGTTCCCTAACTGACAGACTGGACGGATAAACCGTTGCGCAGACAGAGCTAACGGTTCGCCCAGTCTTTAAAGCTAATTCGTGTTTGAAGATTGTGCTAACTGTTAGCTCTGTCTTTACAGTACAACAAATATTTCAGTCAGATGAAAGGAGGGTTTTTTTTTTTATTCTCCGTTGGTGCCCGAATGACTGGAAAACCGCCCAATCTGGCAACAATAAATGTATTTTATTGCCATCTTTTTATTTGGAGAAATAATGCAAAAAAAAAAAAGACGGTTTAAAATCATAATTTGGGGTTTATTCTCAGCTGTTAAGACTATTTTAACTGGGTTATACACTGTGAATGTTTATGTGCCAGCTATCCAAGTAAATTAAGGCACTGAATCAATGTTACCCAACATAAATGCAACCGTTAACGTTAGCTAAGGGAACGTTCAAGTTAGCAAACATTAATCAAGTTTGCTGTTGTATAACAACACCTGAATTGTGATTTTGTTAAATAAGTTTATTTTAATTTTTTTATGTTTTCTGATATGTGAAAACGCACAATTGAAGTCGAGCTTCAGTTTGCTTGCTGGTTGGAGAGGCCAGTTTTAGTTAGCATTTAACCTTAACAAAATGGCTCCCTAACTGACAGCTTGGACTGACAAACTGTTGCGCAGACAGAGCTAACGGTTCGCCCAGTCTTTAAAGCTTATTAGTTTTTGAAGTTGGGCTAACTGTTAGCTCTGTCTTTACAATTTAACAAATATTTCTGTCGGATGAAGGGAGGGAGGGTTTTTTTGGACTGTGTTGGTGCCGAATGACTGGAAAACCACCCAATCTGGCAACAACAAATGTATTTTATAGCCATCTTTTTATTAGGGGGTTTAAAATCAGAATTATGGCACTGAATCAATGTTAACCAATATTATTGCAACTGTTAGCTAAGAGAACGTTCAGAATGGGCTAACTGTTAGCTCTGTCTTTACAATTAAATAAAGATTTTATTCGGATGAAAGGAGAGAGAGATTTTCTTTGACTTTCCAGTAGTGCCAGAGTGACTGGAACAATAAATGTATTTTTTTTTTTTTTTGCCATCTTCTTCTTAACATTACCAAAAAATTGGACAGTTTAAAATCAGAATTTGGGGTTAAATTAAATTAAAAATTAAATTAAAATTATACTCAGATTAACAGCTGTTTAAACCATTCTAACAGCTAATGCTGATGTTAGTCTAAATGGGCAGTTTCTATAACCAGTAAAGAAACAATTAGCCTTATTGTTAATTAAGATAATCAGTGTGTAGTAAACACCTCAGTTGTACATTTTTGACGACCGTACAAATTGATATAAATTTGTGAACAATCCAATGATTCTTAAATGTAAGTATTCTTTAAATTGGGCTGAAAATTCTCAGTTGAGGTCAATAATGGTGCAGTTTAAGTATTTTTGTTCGTCAGATTTGGTTATAATCAGACACTTGTAAGCCATCCACTGATCCTGCAAGTTTGATAAAATTCTATATGATGAAGTTTGTCCTCCACAAGCACCGTTTAGGTCAAATTCTTCCTCCCACTGAGGTTCTGGATTAAGGTCTGTCATGTTGTCTGCAGGTTTGTCTTGCTTTATTTAGAGGCTAAATGAATATGCAACATGTAGCCTATCAGATGACTTTGCCTCACTGCTGAATCAAGCCCGATCTCTTTTGCTAGCTTCAACACATGATGACTGATAGAGGTGGATTTCACCAGAGGGTCTAGGATATGATATCATTACTATACTTAAGTCACGATACAATATTATTGTGATTTCAAATATGTTGCGATATGCTATTGTGTGAAAAGTTTCCAGTGTGTTCATCTGACTACAGCAATTATTTTGCAGCAGCAACATGTATCTAATGGACTGAAAAAGTAATTGATTGTGTTATTTTAGTAGGCTACCTAAAGTTTGATTTGTATTTTTAATATTGATAGATTATATAATAATAATATAATAACAAAAATATTGTGAGACTATGCTGTATTGACTTTTCCCCAGCCCCTCATGACTAATCTAAAGCATGTGATTAGTAGCTAAATGTTAAAAATTGCCTGTGTTTTCCTCCAGCGTGAGTGTATCTCAGTGCACGTGGGTCAGGCTGGTGTCCAGATTGGCAATGCCTGCTGGGAGCTTTACTGCCTGGAACATGGGATCCAGCCTGATGGACAGATGCCCAGTGACAAGACCATTGGAGGGGGAGATGATTCCTTCAACACGTTCTTCAGTGAGACTGGAGCTGGAAAGCACGTCCCCAGAGCTGTTTTTGTGGACCTGGAACCCACCGTCATTGGTAAAGTCTTAACTGAATGTAGACCATAGTCTCTGGTTGATTTTGGTGAGTCAGACCCTTTAGGTGTTCTGATTCAACACTGTCTCTTCAGATGAGGTGCGAACAGGCACCTACCGGCAGCTGTTCCATCCTGAGCAGCTGATCACTGGCAAGGAGGATGCTGCCAATAACTATGCCCGTGGACACTACACCATCGGCAAAGAGATCATTGACCTGGTGCTGGACAGGATCCGCAAACTGGTGGGTTACTTCAGAGTTCCTTACCAATAAGACTGGGAGCCTGTGATGAACTATGATTTTCTATAATTTTCTGCAACACATTTTTCTATAAATAGTCTGCAACATATTTGTGCTGTGATTCAGCTGACTCAAATTATGCACTTTAACTGTGCACCACTAGAGGGCACCAACACCTGAAACATGAAGAGTAATATCCCTGATCATTTTAGATGATTTTCTAGCCATGCAGTTTTCTTTTGATTTTCCAGGTTTTGAGACCTGTTTATGAGATTTCTGCCTTTAGACCAGTACAGTGGAGGTGCCTGGGATTGTGTTTGTAACACTGATAGCATATATTTTATAAACATTGCTTGATTTCAAATTCAGGTTTGATTGTGGCTTTGACTCTATGTTCTCTTCAGTTTACAGTGTCGGTGTGCAGTGTCTTTTGTTAAGTTTTATTTTAATACGCAGAATTATAAGGTGTTTTACTACTACTTTGTTATTACTAAATGAAGTGGTCCCTGACCTAATTACTATCATCTAAACTATATTATTGAATTTCTTATATCTGGTCAATGTCTGTTCTCTGTCCTCAGTCTGACCAGTGCACTGGTCTTCAGGGATTCCTGGTTTTCCACAGCTTCGGTGGTGGTACGGGCTCTGGTTTTACATCCCTGCTTTTGGAGCGTCTGTCTGTTGATTACGGCAAGAAGTCTAAGCTGGAGTTCTCCATCTACCCAGCTCCGCAGGTGTCCACTGCTGTGGTAGAGCCGTACAACGCCATCCTGACCACCCACACCACTCTAGAGCACTCTGACTGTGCCTTCATGGTGGATAACGAGGCCATCTACGATATCTGTCGCAGGAACCTGGATATTGAGCGTCCAACCTACACCAACCTCAACAGGCTGATGAGTCAGATTGTGTCCTCCATCACTGCTTCCCTGCGTTTTGATGGTGCTCTTCACGTTGATCTTACAGAGTTTCAGACCAACTTGGTGCCCTATCCTCGTATCCACTTCCCTCTGGCCACCTATGCCCCTGTCATCTCTGCTGAGAAGGCCTACCATGAGCAGTTAACAGTGGCAGAAATTACCAACGCCTGCTTTGAACCAGCCAATCAGATGGTAAAATGTGACCCTCGCCACGGCAAATACATGGCCTGCTGCCTTTTGTACCGTGGCGATGTGGTGCCCAAAGATGTCAATGCCGCCATCGCCACCATTAAGACCAAGCGCACCATCCAGTTTGTGGACTGGTGCCCCACTGGTTTCAAGGTTGGCATCAACTACCAGCCGCCCACTGTAGTTCCTGGTGGAGACCTGGCCAAGGTCCAGAGGGCTGTGTGCATGCTGAGCAACACCACTGCTATCGCAGAGGCCTGGGCTCGACTTGACCACAAGTTTGATCTGATGTACGCTAAGCGTGCTTTTGTTCACTGGTATGTAGGTGAGGGTATGGAGGAGGGAGAGTTCTCTGAGGCCAGGGAGGACATGGCAGCTTTGGAGAAGGATTATGAGGAGGTTGGGCTTGAATCTGTTGAGGGTGAGGGTGAAGATGAGGGGGAGTATTAACAGAGATAAAAGAATTACTTGAGGGGGAAACAGTTCAGTGTTCTTAAATATATTCATACTTGTCAACTAAAATACTAGTTTGGTTACATTCAGATTTGAATTCCTTAAAATGTAAGTTTCAATTTTCTAAAGGTCATTTGTTTCTGTTGAATGTACTCCAGAATTTATTTTGTTTATTATATGTGCAGAATAAAAAACTGTCAGTGTTCTGATTTTGTCAGGGTATGTTTTTAGCAAAGTTCATTTGAAGTTTTGTCTGTGCTTAAAATAGTTTTATTCTATTTATTAATGTTTTTTAGTGAGGAATAAAAATCCATAAAATTTGATAGAAGTTTGAGGAATGCATGTACAACATATATTACGGTGTTCTCATTTTACTTGCGCTCTGGCGTGACTTATGTTTCAGTGTGGAATCAGCACAATAATGCAGTGAAGTGTAAAATGTGTAAATATGGTATGAACCACAGGATGGAGCCTTAATGTTTGAAGTTTTTCTTTTTCTGTAATATGATCATGAGGCATGCCTGGATGAAATCGGGATTAACTGGGAACCTACTGCATTTGAGCTAAGAAAACAGAGAAACTGGGGGAAGTACTACAAAGGTACTCTCAGATGGTTTCATGTTAAGGTCCACCATTTACATGAAGTCTACAGGGATCCAGCATATCTAGTGGTCTTGGCAAACAGCAACTTGACAAACAAAGTGATACAGAGAGGTAAACAAAAGCAAACAACATATATAAATGAAACAAATGGGGGAATTCAAACTAGGTTTTAGTTGCTTTTGAACACAACAATGTAGTGTTTCAAATCGTTTAAAATATCAAGGTTTTGTTTTTGTTTGTATGTATGCCTGTAAAATCTGGAAAGATTATAAAGGGTCGTGACATCCTGACAACCTGTTGAAGATGATGACAGATTTTGTTCAACCAATGGCAAAAGAGCTCGTATGACAGTTGACCAATGGGATTGGGCAGATCTTTACCTGTGTAGACGTCAAGTGCATAAAGAGGACTCAGTTGACAGTGAAGTAACCCGGACAGGCTGTCCATGACAGTTGTCAACAGATCTCTACATTTCAGTACCTCATAAACATGGTGAGTATGGAATTATGTGAATTTGGCATATTTATTCACGTGCTTAAATTGAAAGCTCGGAAGTTTCCCTGCGTTAGCTAATGTTAGCTTGCTCATTTTGCGGAATCATCATCGGTTAACTGTCGCCATTTTAGCATTACGTTAGCTAACTTAATAGATTGTGGAGGACGGTTAGCATCGCATGTGTTATTTTTAAGGGGCGTTTTGATTGTACGTTTTATAAATTGGGTTTATCTTTATTCAGTTATTGTCGTTTTCGGATTAATGTAAAGGCACAGTTCAAATTCAGTTACAGTTTTGCCTCCTTGTTAGAGAGCTAGCAGCAAGTTAAATTAGACAAGATGGCGGACCAGGCTCCGGGTACATAAGTACATGAGAGAAGTTCTCCATGTAGAAAAGCCTTTCTGACAGCAGTCTGTGTATGTTAACTCAAACCACGAATTTTGTCTTATACTTTACCAACAAATGCCTCTCCGGTAGAAAGCCCTTCAGCAGACAGTGTCCCAACTGCGCTTTCCAGCCATCAAAGGTTCCTCATATAGTTCTTTTAGGAGGTCAAAGGCCTTACCGCCCTACTGTCCCTCTGCTTTACTGTCTGACAGCTTTTACAGTATTCGCCTTGTCTTTCTCCCTGCCGTTGTTCCCAGTCTTGTCTTTTTGGCTGCCTTTTAAAATGTGTTTAGGGATCTAAAGCATCTGATTAGTATGAAATTGCTAAATGTTAAAAAATGCCTGTGTTTTCCTCCAGCGTGAGTGTATCTCAGTGCACGTGGGTCAGGCTGGTGTCCAGATTGGCAATGCCTGCTGGGAGCTTTACTGCCTGGAACATGGGATCCAGCCTGATGGACAGATGCCCAGTGACAAGACCATTGGAGGGGGAGATGATTCCTTCAACACGTTCTTTAGTGAGACTGGAGCTGGAAAGCACGTCCCCAGAGCTGTTTTTGTGGACCTGGAACCCACCGTCATTGGTAAAGTCTTTATTGAACATAGACCATAGTTGGTGCTTTGTTTGGTGAGTCAGACCCTTTAATCATTTCGATTCAACCTGTCTCTTCAGATGAGGTGCGAACAGGCACCTACCGGCAGCTGTTCCATCCTGAGCAGCTGATCACTGGCAAGGAGGATGCTGCCAATAACTATGCCCGTGGACACTACACCATCGGCAAAGAGATCATTGACCTGGTGCTGGACAGGATCCGCAAACTGGTGGGTCACTTCAGAGCAGGAGGACAACCTACTAATGATGCCAATGGCCTGTGATGAATTATTCTTTTGTATCATTGTATTAGGAAAGTGCCATCAGTGCAGTTAGACTCACATTATACATTTTACATTTGTGTCACCAGAGGGCAGCAAATCATTTTCTATATATAAGGTTGGATCGTTTTCTAACTTTGAGAAATATTCCAGACACGTAGATAGTTTTGCTTCAACTTTATCCAGGTTTATAGACAGTGAGTAGCTAGAGGTTTAATGTCACTTAACAGCAAAGCCTTATTTTGTAGTTTGACCAGCTGTCAGAAGTTATGTTCAATGGATATAGCTGTTAAACTCTTTTAACACCAGCTATCAATTCAGATTTTAAAACTTAAGTCAAATACAAGCAGAATATTAGACTTTTGTTTGAAGAAATGTTGATGTTGTGAGTTTACAATGACACATTAAGTCCTCACATTCGTAGATCTCAGTGTAATGTCAAGTTAAAGGAGACCTATTATGCTAACTTTCAGGTCCATACTTGTGTTTTTGGTTTCTACTGTAACAGGGGTGTCTGAGTTATCATGGGCCACATACAGCCCAATTTGATTTGAAGTGGCCCACCAATAACACCATTGCATAATAACCTACAAATAACAGCCGCTCCAAATTAGTCTCTTTTATTTAGTATAAATAAGTACTAGTATATTCTGTAAATGTTTATTCACTTACAAAACAGATGAACAGCCTGACACACCATAAGAAATATAACTGCTGCTTCAACGATATGGCTCAGGGCTCTAAATTAAGGCTTGTCCACTTATCTGGGAGAAGTGGATTTTTTTGAGGGCAAGTGGAATAGACATTCACCTACCCCACCAGACACATATTAAAAGTTATATATAAAATCATTTGTCACGCATTATTCGGTTATTGAGTTTGCACTTTCTACCATGAAAAATCACTAATAAAAGCTTTTCAGCCAAAATCTTCACGACTTGACATGTTCCAGTAAGATTATATTAACATATTGGGGAAAAATTAACAATGACAGAAACCACAATTTTATGTTTCTAAGACATTAGTATGTATGTTTACATGTAGCAGTGTAGGCTATGTAACGAAAACACTTGCAGTAGCATGCCTGGAGCAGATCATCATCATATGAAGAAATCTGTCACATCAGAACTCAGCTTGTCTCAAAAGAAGAGAAAAACACCCTGTTAGAAACAGTATTGAGAGCAGTCAAGTCATACTGTAGGTCTTTGGTCACAGTGATTACTTTTACATATGTTTAATGTGTGAAACTATCAAATAACTTAATATTACTTTGTTATGAAGTGGTCCCTGACCTTATTGCTATCATCTAAACTATATTATTGAATTTCTTATATTTGGTAATATAAGATGTTATGTTTCTCTGTCCTCAGTCTGACCAGTGCACTGGTCTTCAGGGATTCCTGGTTTTCCACAGCTTCGGTGGTGGTACGGGCTCTGGTTTTACATCCCTGCTGATGGAGCGTCTGTCTGTTGATTACGGCAAGAAGTCCAAGCTCCAGTTCGCCATCTACCCAGCTCCGCAGGTGTCCACTGCTGTGGTAGAGCCGTACAACGCCATCCTGACCACCCACACCACTCTAGAGCACTCTGACTGTGCCTTCATGGTGGATAACGAGGCCATCTACGATATCTGTCGCAGGAACCTGGATATTGAGCGTCCAACCTACACCAACCTCAACAGGCTGATGAGTCAGATTGTGTCCTCCATCACTGCTTCCCTGCGTTTTGATGGTGCTCTTAATGTTGATCTTACAGAGTTTCAGACCAACTTGGTGCCCTATCCTCGTGTCCACTTCCCTCTGGCCACCTATGCCCCCGTCATCTCTGCTGAGAAGGCCTACCATGAGCAGTTAACAGTGGCAGAAATTACCAACGCCTGCTTTGAACCAGCCAATCAGATGGTAAAATGTGACCCTCGCCACGGCAAATACATGGCCTGCTGCCTTTTGTACCGTGGCGATGTGGTGCCCAAAGACGTCAATGCCGCCATCGCCACCATTAAGACCAAGCGCACCATCCAGTTTGTGGACTGGTGCCCCACTGGTTTTAAGGTTGGCATCAACTACCAGCCGCCCACTGTAGTTCCTGGTGGAGACCTGGCCAAGGTCCAGAGGGCTGTGTGCATGCTGAGCAACACCACTGCTATCGCAGAGGCCTGGGCTCGACTTGACCACAAGTTTGATCTGATGTACGCTAAGCGTGCTTTTGTTCACTGGTATGTAGGTGAGGGTATGGAGGAGGGAGAGTTCTCTGAGGCCAGGGAGGACATGGCAGCTTTGGAGAAGGATTATGAGGAGGTTGGGCTTGAATCTGTTGAAGAAGAGGGTGAAGATGAGGGGGAGTATTAACAGAGATAAAAGGGGGGAAACAGTTTCAGTGTGTGCTTAAATTTTTTTTTTGTATTGTATGTGTTCCAGTTTATGTGTTTATTATATGTGCATAATAAAAATCCTAAAATTGTCAGTGTTTTTTCAGGTAATGTTCTTAGCAAAGTTCATTTGAAGTTTGGTAAGGTCCACCATCTACATCAAGTCTGCGGGTACATATCGTATCTAGTGGTCTTGGCAAACAGCAACTTAAACAAAATGATGCAGAGAGGTAAACAACAGCAAACAAAATACATAAATGAATCAAAGTGAAAGGGGAATTCAAACTAGTTTTTGGTTGCTTTTGAACACAACAATGTAGTGTTTCAAATAATCTGAAACATAAGAGCGCTTTTGTTTTTATAAAATTATATGTATGCCTGTAATATCTGGAAAGATTATAAAGGATCGTGACATCCTGATGCCCGATTTTGTTCAACCAATAGCAAAAGAGCTCGTGTGACAGTTAACCAATGGGATTGGGCAGATCTTTGCCCGGGTAAGCATCAAGTTGATAAGGCTTTGTTGAAAGTGAAGCGGCCGGAGAAGCATCTTGTGTTGAAGTTGTTATCAGCTCTCTACATTTCATAAACTCAAACATGGTGAGTATGGAATTGTGTGAATTTGGCATATTTTTTCACGTAAGTTAATTAAATTGAAAGCTCGGAAGTTTCCCTGGGTTAGCTAATGTTAGCTTGCGCTCATTTTGCTGAATCATCATCGGTTAACTGTCGCCATTTTAGCATTAACGTTTGCTAACGTTGATAGAATGGAGGAGGGCGGTTAGCATCGCCATGTTTTACTTTTAAGGGATGTTTATTTAGTGCGTTTTGTAAATTGGGTTTATCTTTATTCAGTTGTCGTTGTTTTCTGATTAATGTAAAGGCACAGTTCAAATTCAGTTACAGTTTTGCCTCCGTGTTAGAGGCTAGCTGTTAGCTGCAAGTTAAATTAATGTTAGGCAAATGGCGGACCACGCCTGGGTCAAGCAGATGGGAGGAGTTCTCCGAGTAGTCTTTCTCCCAGAAAAGCCCTTCTGACCGAAGTCATCATTTTAACCCAAACCACGATTTTTTTTTCTTATCAAACAAATGCCTCTCTAGTAGAAAGTCCTCCAGGAAAAATTCTCCCAACTGCGCTTCCCAACCATTAAGGGTTCGCCATATTGTTTTACTAGGAGGTCGAAGGCCTTACCGCCCTACTGTGCCTCTGCTCTGACATTACTGTCTGACAGCTTTTACAGTATTCGCCTTATCTTTCCCGCCTGCAGCTGTTCCCAGTCTTGTCTTTTTAGCTGCCTTTAAAATGTGTTTAGGGATCTAAAGCATCTGATTAGTATGAAATTGCTAAATGTTACAACTCGCCCATGTTTTCTTCCAGCGTGAGTGTATCTCAGTGCACGTGGGTCAGGCTGGTGTCCAGATTGGCAATGCCTGCTGGGAGCTTTACTGCCTGGAACATGGGATCCAGCCTGATGGACAGATGCCCAGTGACAAGACCATTGGAGGGGGAGATGATTCCTTCAACACGTTCTTCAGTGAGACTGGAGCTGGAAAGCACGTCCCCAGAGCTGTTTTTGTGGACCTGGAGCCCACCGTCATTGGTAAAGTCTTAACTGAATGTAGACCATAGTCTCTGGTTGATTTTGGTGAGTCAGACCCTTTAGTCGTTCTGATTCAACCTGTCTCTTCAGATGAGGTGCGAACTGGGACCTACCGGCAGCTGTTCCACCCTGAGCAGCTGATCACTGGCAAGGAGGATGCTGCCAATAACTATGCCCGTGGACACTACACCATCGGCAAAGAGATCATTGACCTGGTGCTGGACAGGATCCGCAAACTGGTGGGTCACTTCAGAGCAGGAGGACAACCTACTAATGATGCCAATAGCCTGTGATGAATTATTCTTTTTTTGTAATTGTATCATTACAGTGCCATCAGTGCATTTAGACTCACATTATGCAGTTTACATTTGTATCACCAGAGAGCAGCAAATCATTTTGTATAGGCTATATAAAGTAGGATCATTTCCTAACTTCTAGAATTATTCCAGTCATGGAGATAGTTTTGCTTCGATTTTTTCCAGGTTTATAGACAGTGAGTAGCCTTATTTTGTAGTTTGGCCAGCTGTCAGAAGTTAAGTTCAGTGGATATAGCTGTTAAAATCTTTAGAACCTGACATATTCCAGCAAGAATATGATCAGAAATTCAGCAACCAAGATTAAGTGTTATTTCTAAAATCAGAATGTAGCTGCATGTCGCAGTCTACTCTCAGCTGGGAAATGACTGTAACAGAGAATAACTGCAGTTTCTGCCATGATAAATACTATCAACAGTTTCTAAACCAAAAATAAGACCCACACGTGTTCCAGCGGAAATATAATCTGAAATCAGGGAGAAATTACCAACTTTGGCAATCAAGATTACATGTTTCCCAGATATTAGCATGTAGCTACTTGTGGCAGTGTAGGCTATGTAACGAAAACACTTGCAGTAGCATGCCTGGAGCAGATCATCATCATATGAAGAAATCTGTCTCATCAGAACTCAGCTTGTCTCAAAAGAAGAGAAAAGCACCCGGTTGGAAGCAGAGTATTCAGAACAGTCAGAAGCCATAGGTCTTTGCTCACAGTGATTACTTTTACATATGTTTAATGTGTGAAACCATCAAGTAACTTAATATTACTTTGTTATGAAGTGGTCCCTGACCTAATTGCTATCATCTAAATTATATTATTTCATCTCTTATATCTGGTCAATGTCTGTTTCTCTGTCCTCAGTCTGACCAGTGCACTGGTCTTCAGGGATTCCTGGTTTTCCACAGCTTCGGCGGTGGTACGGGCTCTGGTTTTACATCCCTGCTGATGGAGCGTCTGTCTGTTGATTACGGCAAGAAGTCCAAGCTGGAGTTCTCCATCTACCCAGCTCCGCAGGTGTCCACTGCTGTGGTAGAGCCATACAACGCCATCCTGACCACCCACACCACTCTAGAGCACTCTGACTGTGCCTTCATGGTGGATAACGAGGCCATCTACGATATCTGTCGCAGGAACCTGGATATTGAGCGTCCAACCTACACCAACCTCAACAGGCTGATGAGTCAGATTGTGTCCTCCATCACTGCTTCCCTGCGTTTTGATGGTGCTCTTAATGTTGATCTTACAGAGTTTCAGACCAACTTGGTGCCATATCCTCGTATCCACTTCCCTCTGGCCACCTATGCCCCTGTCATCTCTGCTGAGAAGGCCTACCATGAGCAGTTAACAGTGGCAGAAATTACCAACGCCTGCTTTGAACCAGCCAATCAGATGGTAAAATGTGACCCTCGCCACGGCAAATACATGGCCTGCTGCCTTTTGTACCGTGGCGATGTGGTGCCCAAAGACGTCAATGCCGCCATCGCCACCATTAAGACCAAGCGCACCATCCAGTTTGTGGACTGGTGCCCCACTGGTTTCAAGGTTGGCATCAACTACCAGCCGCCCACTGTAGTTCCTGGTGGAGACCTGGCCAAGGTCCAGAGGGCTGTGTGCATGCTGAGCAACACCACTGCTATCGCAGAGGCCTGGGCTCGACTTGACCACAAGTTTGATCTGATGTACGCTAAGCGTGCTTTTGTTCACTGGTATGTAGGTGAGGGTATGGAGGAGGGAGAGTTCTCTGAGGCCAGGGAGGACATGGCAGCTTTGGAGAAGGATTATGAGGAGGTTGGGCTTGAATCTGTTGAGGGTGAGGGTGAAGACGAGGGGGAGTATTAACAAGGATAAAAGAATTACTTGAGGGGGAAACAGTTAGTTCAGTGTGTTCTTAAATATGTTCCAGTATTTGTTAACTAAAATACAAGTTTGGTTACATTCAGAATGAAATTTCTGAAAATATAAGGAGAAGGATCAGGAGGAGGTTAGAGTTGAATCTGTTAAGGATGAGTGGGAGAGTATTAGAAGGAACATAGAGCTTCTAGTAAAATATGGCCAGTTTGTGCCAAAGTCCTGTGACAGTAAGGACCAGGGAGGGTATGGCAGCTGCACAAAGAAAGTGGAGATGTCTATTGAGGGTCTTCAAAGCACTAATAAAACTGGAGATGTAAATGCATGTTTAATAGTACATGTTCAAAATAAAAGTCCTGGCTGTGTTTTTAATAAAGTTCCTGGCATGTAACGCTGTGCATCTGTTTGTCAGACCCTTTTAGCCTTTACTTTTCTGTTGTGTGATGAATGGAAACCAGCAGTTCTTTGATTGATCCTTCAAAATTGTAAAACTACAGTCAACTGTTGGTTATTTTCTTTATTAACAGATTGATTATTTGGTCAGTGAAATGTCAGAATATGAAAACATTCATTTGACATTAGACAGACCAACAGTTCTAAAGCCAAACGTGTCCAGTTTACTATCATGTAACACATCAAAAAGCAGATGATATTCACATTCACATTTTATTATTTGAAAAACAGTTTACCGTCGTCAGAATAGTTGCCCTTAAATTTTCTGCCGATACACCAATCAATTTTATGTCAACTCCAGAACAGCAGCTGGAGACTCACCTGTATGCAGAGATGGAAGAAGTGTTCAGAATATTTACTTAAAAATAGCAATATTACAGTGTGAAAATACTCTGTTATGAGTAAAAGTCATGTACTCAAATTCTAAAGTATTGATATTACTCATGCAGAAAATATTGTTGACTATAAGTACCTCAAAAGTATACTCAGGTGTCGTACATGAGGACATATACTTAGATTCCTCTGCTTCCTGTCTTTAGTGTTAAGCCTCCATTTCATGTGATTAAAACAGCAAAGCATTGCGGGAAAACTACAATAAATAAAATATATATATATAAAGCACCCTCAGTTAAAGAAGTACAGCTGTAATGCATGTTAAGCCAGCATTTGTTGCATACACTGTAAATATGCCTGTTATTTCTCAGGTGAATGTGAAGAGCACACACTACAACATCCATGAAGCACTGGAAGATCACGCATGCGCATCAACTGCTCGAGTAAACCGATGACATCACGAGCCGCCCGGCCAACCAGCCCGTTGAATCATCTCCGTGCCGTCTGGACTCTGTGTTTTTCTGCTGCTTCACTTCTCTGCCTACCTGATGAACTTATGTACACGGTGACTGAGGAAAAATGTTCAACGTGACGAGGTAAGGACGATGTCGTCACGACAGAACTCACACCGTAACGGCTGAAACAATGCCCGCGTGCACAGCCTCACACCGGCCGGGCCGTTTGGTCGGTGACCTCCGTACCGGTGTGGCCAGTCAACACAACAGCCATCGGTAACGTTAGCTGCGGCGAGTTTACGGAAGCTCTTTTGTTAAAGTCAGCTTCAGTGACCTGAACCAGGTCTAGACAGGAGTCAGCAGACAGGAGGAGGGTGGTATTTGCATCTCTTTTGCAAGTTTGTTTGTGGTTGAAGTTGACCTGGTCACACAGGGAACCGCAACGGCTTCCACTCTGGATAAAGCCCCAGTGAAGCTATCGACACAAGACTGTCCATACTGAGGGTCCGGGGACCTCTAGGGTCCCTGAGAGGATCCTCCAGGGTCCCAGCTGAATGAGGGAAAGTTAGAAAGTCTTTACATGGACTGGCCTTGATATAAGAGGTGTGTATAGATACGTCTCCGAGATTTATGTATTTAAATTAAGGAGGTCATATCTATTTGTTTTTAATCTTTCTGGCTACTCAGATATATTTAAAACCTGAATGTGGTCGGGGAAGTGTTGTTGATGTGTATGAATGGATTTACGGTTCATTTTGGGTTGGTAGGCAAAGAATAAAGCACGGACAAGTCTGAATTGTAACTTTGGGTAATAATTAATTGTTTGACCTAGTATCTGTAGTGTAGTCTGACTCATACTGGATTTAATGAGCTCCATACTAGGGCTGCAACCGTAGGCGGATTATAAAACAATGAGCCCCTGGGCACAGAAATGCAAAAGGCCCCACCACCTCTCCTACACAGGAGCAAGACACACAAGACCTTTTACACAGGACCTCTACAAAGTCCCTTCTTTATGCTACCTTTGCATTTCTACACAGAACCACACAACAATCGCATCAAGCTGCCCAAATGTGTGATTTTAGACAGCACGCTGGCATCATGGAGACAAAAGAGGCATGACGGGTGTGATCTCATCCTCTGCTCGGAGGCTAAGGAGCTTCTTGATCTGTTTTCCAATTTGCAGACATTCACGGCTGCTGTTCTTCTTCTTTGAGTTAGCTGCTAACTGGTATTAGCTAGTTTTTTAAATCTCCCACGGTGGGTCGCAAAATGTCACACCCATGCTGCCATTGATCCCGTCCTGCCAGCTGTCCCTTTTGCATAGACCTTGTTTCGGCGCTGTTACTACCTCCGATGCTGGATTAAAGGTTTTGACTCTTTTTGTGATTTTGTGTCTCTTAAAGGTCATTTTTTTGTCTCTTTGCAGTTCCTTTGCACCTCTTTGTGGTATTTTTGTGTCTCTTCCTGGTTCTTGTTAATTTGGGCCTCTGGGCCTGTGCCCAATAGGCCCATTCAGTAACCATCCATAGCTGCAACTAATGATTATTTTCATTGTCAATTAATCTGTTGATTATTTTCATGATTAATCAGTGACCTGTTTCCGTCTACAAAATGTCAGAAAATGGTGAAATTTGTCAACCAGTGTTTCTCAGAGTCTAAGGTCCCGTTTATACAACAACGATTTCAACTGAAAACCGTAAACTTTAGTTGCATTTTGGCCGATCGTTTACACGACAGCGGCGTTTTGGGTGCCTGAAAACGCAACGTTTTGAAAACGGGTTCCAGAGTGCAATTTTTTGGAAACGGCAGCGTCTCCGTTGTCATGTAAACTTGCAATATGCAGTTCCTCTGAAAACCGAAAATTTTCGCACATGCGCATTACCGTTCCAGTCACTAGGCATGCGTGAGAAAGTCTACCGTTACAACAACAATGCCGAGCTGTGTTTGTGCTGCTCACCCTGTTGATTTAAAGTGAAGTGTACATCTGTTACTGTAGCAACTCCACCTCGTCGTCCATCCAGACAAAGTTATCTGTGCATGCTTTCACCAGTGTGTCTTCTTTGTTTTGGTTTGTAATCACCGCGTTGTAGAGGAAGGCACTTAAGCACAGGCACATGGCGTCATGCGGTGGTGTTGCTTTGCAAATTTACACTGCCACCCATGGCCTGGCCTGCATACTACAGCTTTTCAAGTAGATTTTGCGGCTCTGTGTGAACGGGGATCATTTCAATAACGTCGTCATATAAACGCAGATGTTTTTTAAAATGCAAAGGACAGACTTTACCGTTTTTAGACAAAATATCTAAGCAGGGCCTAAGATGACGTCCTCAAGTGTCTTGTTTTGTCCATAACTCAAATTTATTTAGTTTACTGTCTCAGAGGAGTTCAAAAATCACAAATATTCACATTTAAGATGCTGGAATCAGAGAAATTTGTCTATTTTTTTCTTTTAAAAATGACTCAAACTGATAAATCAGTTATAATATTAGTTAGTGATCACTTTATTAGTTGACAACTAATTGATAAACGAATTATTTATTGCATCTCTAGTCCATACCAATATCAGAAAGCCTATTTGAGAGGGTTTTTTAAATCCAGTAGTGATACACTTGTTGATATCCATTTACGTAACGATATAACAGTTTATTTATTTATTGATAATTTTGTCATTAAAGCACTGTAACCAAGATTTTATAGCTTATAAATAAACTTGTCAGTGGTTGTGAGTTGTTATGTAATGGAGACACTGCTTCTAAATTACATCAGATGTGTCTTGGCAGTTCTGCAGTTTCTTATTACACAATATACACAGATACAGACATAACTGCAATAACTCAATATTGACTGGAACATCTGCCGTGGCCGATTTATCAGTGAGGCTGTAATCTGTTGGCACACAGGCCCGCAAATGCCTGATAACCTTAAATTTGCCTTTACAGATTTTTGTGTGGATCAAGCTTTGATATGTGAAATATGCACTTAGCCTCAAACAAAATTTCTATTCAGAGTTTATCATTTTTTCCACGTGCCCCAGTCCCATTCTTATCCTCTGATGATAAATTGAGGTCACATATGTTTGGCCCCTCATAAAGGGCCCTACCTGCCACATTACCCTCTATCAAAGGACCGTCCCCTGGAGATCTCAGACATCTGATGCTTCACCTGTTCTGAGTTCATTTTTATCACCATGCTGAGAAGTGGAATGACTCACTTGTGAAAGCCACGAAGTTACAGGTCAGCCGGAGAGCTCAGCGCAGAGATTATCACAGCGTAATCATTCTAGCGGTAGGCTTACTCCCAGTTAGGCGCTTATCAGAAAAGGCTCGCATTCCCGAGAATTAAAATGGTCTAAACCACTGAGGGGGGCCTGTACGTGCTTGTAATGGTCCGCTGCCTTGTGAGAGGGCTTACTGCTGTGGTGTGAGCTGCAGACATGTTTTCACTGTAAACACGGGAGAAGCCTTACATGATGTACCGTGCTGTTATTTTGTCCACAGTGTTAATGCTCAGACAGGGAGTTGACTGAGTACACATCAGCATTGACAGGCCCTGACATTTGAATCGCATGTGTTGTTTTTCTGAATAGGTGCACATTGCAGATGATTAGTCAACTGCTTTCCTGAGTGGTATGTGCTTTAAGCCTTTCTATTAGAGCCTGACCGATACAGATATTCATGGGCCAGTATTACTGGCTGGTACTGACTAATTACAGATATATCGGTATTGACAGATTTGCACTTGGTTGCTCACAAAGCCTATCCTGACATGCTCTTGTCTTCAAGTCAGTTTATTTTATAAAACCCAGTATTTCAAAGGGACTTTACATTGACATCACTTATTTATTGTGCATTGTGTTTTTAATACTCTGCCTCAGTGGATGTAGACTGTGGCTTTAAGCCTGTTTTTGGCAACTATTCCTCCCCCCTTTCTGCTATCTCCCTGTTACCATTTGTAAAATCCCCTTCACAACAACAATCTCCGAGTTATCAACCTACTCACTCAAAATGCCAAGTTTTAAACAAAGATTTGGATTGTGCAGTAAGGCATGGCTTCGTCGTAAAGATCTACAACAAATAAAACAACTTGTGAACACACCTCGGGAAAGGCCCAGGCTCCGTCTCACATGACTTTTGCTGACACACGTTTGCTGACATGGCCAGTCAGAGTTGAATTACCACTTCTTGTGACCTTGGCAGCGGCATACACCTGTGATGCTGACTTCACCAGTGTACCGATCCATTCCACTTCACTCAAAGATCTGTGATACTGTTGTCATAATGTTCAACAAGAGCCACATAGAGCTAGCAAATCATCTGTGCTTTTAATGGGTCCAGTAGTCTCGCCCAGAGCTTATGTGTAGTCAGGCACCAACAATCAAATTGGGTTTGTCATATGTCGAAATTTTGCGTCAAAATAGCCATTTTAATGACAGTGCTCATCTTCTTACGTGCAAATGTTCAAGCAAAACAAATAACTCCTGACACTATATTGTCAGGGCACGATGGCCGCATCCTGGGGTTAGCGCTGCCCAAGATGATTGTGATTGGTTTAAAGAAATACAAACAACCCAGAGACCTTTTCCCCTAAAGCAGAATGATAATGTGTGCCTCCAGACCTTTCTCTAGTGCTGACACTAGGGCTGCCACGATTAGTCGACTAATCGATGACTAATCGACTATTAAAATAATCGGTGACTATTTTAGTAGTCGACTAATCGGTTTGAGTCATTTTTCATAGAAAAGTACTATAAAAGTATGTCAAAATACTCTTACTGCAGCTTCTTAAGTTCAGATATTGGCAGCTTTACACACTCTCCCGTGACAGTGAACTAAAACCCTTAGGCGTGAGTATGAAACAAGACATTAGATGACATAATTTTGGGGTTTGGGAGAGACAGACCGACATTTTTCAACATTTTAACACATTTTTCGATTAAATGATTAGTCGACTAATCGAAGAAATAATCGACAATGAAAATAATCATTAGTGGCAGCCCTAGCTGACACAGTGCTGTGAAGATAGGTCTAGCTATGCGAGACTAGGTTTTTAATGCTGAACCTAGGGATGCATGATATCTGCATGTCACTGGTATCAGTCAATATTGGCTTTAAAATGAATCAGCCAACATGCTTTTTATTATTTTGCACAATGAATGAATATTGCATACATTGAAAAGCATTGTATTTCATGTCTCCATCTTCTGGTTGGCCATCATGATAAGGGTATGCATGCATAATATGATGTTAATTCCGCTGTAGAAGAGACTGGGGCGGAGGTGTCCACCAATCAGGTCCGTTTCCCATTTACTAGATGATCACTAAAATTAGGTGGGGAAAAAGTGGATATATCGATATCGTTATTGCTTATCGGCCAAATAAGTTGTTATATATTGGCATATTGGATATGGGCAGAAATTCCAATATCATGCATCCCTAGCTGAACCCTCACACAAGCCCACCTTAAGTAAGGGAGTGTGTTTATCCAACTGTTTTAGCCCAAACTCCTGACTGTTTCTTCTTATCTGACAGACCTGCAAACACAACAGTCATTGCATTTAGCTCGACAAGCTTGTTACTCTGTGTTACTGCGGCATATTTGTTGCTGGCGGCAGCTCTGCCAGTGTGCTTAGCAATCATAAGCACATTATATGACACATTATGGCGCCGCTTCCCTTTACACAAGCACAGCCGTCAGCTGCAGAGACTGTCGCCTTGTTTTGTTGGCACCAGCCGTTTGTTGATGTTTCACGTCATCCTCTTGTTGTCACAGGCACCGACACTCTCTGGGCTGCTGTCGGAAACAGAAGTAGACACAAACTGTCCTCTGTGAAACTGACTGCAGCATTGTGACTCAGTCTCTATTGGCACCGGTGGAGAACCGGAGCACACACCGGTCAATTGTTTCTGTTGGGATATGAGCTGCTCTGTCCTTACATTTCCTCAGTGGGGACCATTTTAATGATGTTTAACAGGGTGTCTGCAGGTCCTTTAAAAATCTTCCACCATACAGCGATATCAGAATATGTCAGCAATAGACTGATAAGGCTTCCCACAGCAAAGCATTAACACCAAAGTTGTCAGTCCATAAACAGCAGCAGTGTATTGTACCTGCTCTCCTGTCCGTCAGCACATACAAACCCTGCTGGAGCTCTCACAGGGAACTGGGTTAATGAACTGAGTGTTGCGTTTCACAGGACTGGCAGTGCAGCAGGGGGGGACCAGCCTCCCCGGTCAGCTCCCATTAAGCACTACAGAGTGAAAGAGTAAACGACAGCACCGACAACAGGGGGGGAGGTATAGACTAATTATTTCTTCAATGGTGGATGTCATTAAGGAGTGGCTGTAGCACAGCTGAGCCCCTTAAAGACCACCATATGTCAGCATGGTCTGTGGATGTTGTGGTGGCATTAATGTACAGAGGCAGGTGTCGAACCACAGTCCTGTAATGACTGCTTTCCCTGTGAGAATAATCAAAATGTATATTATTATTTAAGATCATCAGCTGCTATATCCGCTTCCTCTTTATCATACTTACACATATTAGGGATATAAATAATGCATTAATTGTAACTCATGCATCATGGAGAGCTGTTTAAATATTTCACATGTATAAGATATGTGTTAATGCCTATAATAACTTAGGTTAAGCATTTAGTGGACGCACACTTTTACTGTCAGTAAAAGAATAATTATAGTAAGAGAAGGAAGCAAATCCAGTTCGTATACATACCATAGTGTCATAGCTACTGGACTCGATTCAAATGCTGCACGTGTCACATGTTAATTACCTTTCTGTAGACTTTGTAGCACCCGCTAATGTAATAATGTCCTGAAAATGTAGTAAAATTTTGCACTTAACCTGATGTTAAATATAATCAAGTCAAACAATGTAATAACTTGACCAATAATGTAATTTAACGTCCTGACTGATACTGTAATAATATTTTTACTGATAATGGCCTGGTCCTTTTTTTAAACTGATAATGTAATAATTTTGATATAAGGTAATCATTTTAAAAAACAGGCTTTTTTTCCAAGGAATTTTTTTAGAACATTGCTAGTGTCATGTTAGCCCGCTGAAAACACTTAAATTTGACACAGATTTCATGATTGGAAATGTAAACTCGCAAATTTACAGTAGATGGCAGGTGGTATGTAGTTATCAAGCGGCATGCCACGGGGCTAAAGCCAATGTGGACATTCCAAAAACTGCAGTTCCTCTAATGACCACTTGAGGCTGGCTCCATAAGCGAGTCAACCCCCATAGACCTCCATGTTAAAATGCTGAAATAAACATGTTTACAGTCTGGAACAAAAAACAGTTTTGGTCTCAAAAGCTAATTTCAACACCCATGACAACTGTACAGGAGGATCTTTTTTATATAACTCATCAGTTTACATCTTGCTAAGGCTTAATGTTACTCATGATTTAGGGTGGAGCTGGAGCCCTCACTTGAACAGCTCCACCCTCTCATCCAAGTATAGTCACTTCTGCTCCAAAAAATCAAGATAGCGACGGCCGAAATGGGAAATTGTCAATGGGTCACATCATGGTAGCCGCATCCATCACTTTAAACTGTTCAGTGGTTGTTTTTTAAGGCAAGGATCGCCCATTAGACCTCACTGGATCTTACTTTAGACACAGAAGATGACAAAAGCTGCAGAAGATGACTAATGTAACACAAGTAAAAGATGAAGGCAAAACGGTTGATTCAGTCTCCATGTAATGTTCCTTCTTCAGCTGAGTCAGCAGTGATTATTACTGAATGACGTCTCTCCTTTGCCTCCCCTGATCTCATGAAATTTATGCATGAGTAATAAGAAGTTTACACACCCAAACATTAAGTTCAGAGAGGACAGCAACAAGCGGGAAGTGGGTAGAGAGAAGTTTGGTTCTACTGTTCTAATGTTTTTTATCACTATTTACTATTAACAAGCGACCTGTTGTTACACCAGTACAGCTTTAATATTTGATTTGGGTTAGGGTGAGATATTCACTTTAGTTAACGTCACAGTAGGAAAGTAGTGTGTTCAAAAATGCTCATATGCTTTGTTATGAATTCATGTGTCGCTTTAGATCTGTAGCTGAATGTGTCCGTTTTAGTAGCAGATGTATCAGAGCGAGAGCAGCCATTTTCAGTCGGACTAGTCCAGTGATGTTTATGAAGAGATCTAAAAAGTCTTTGAACTGTTTGGGGCAAAGGTTTCTCCAGGTCAGTGTTGTTCCTGCTGGTGTCAGAGCCCCACGTTCTCAGATCTCACTCTCTCTGCACGATGTGTCGTGGATCCTGTGGGAGAAACTGTGGACCTGCAGCGCTCTGCTGGCCCGCCACAACAATAGGCCTGTATGACTGTTTGAATGTGCCATTCTTTGTGTGGTGTGCTTCACTTGGGCCAGACAATAGCTTCATTTAGCATCCCTTCTCTATCGAGGCCTGCTCCGTCACCATGGCACCCCTGCCATGCCACACCCTGCCCCCAGTCTGGCCCGACTTTGCACTTGTCCTCGCTGTTGGGACAGCTGGGCTCAGACAGCCGTTGTTGGCCACACCCAAGACCCAACCCCACATTTTGAGGGTTGTTGTTTTGTGGATGAGCCGGACAACCTCTCAGCTTGTTTCATTTGTATAAAGTTGAGTATGATAACTAACCTTGAGCTTGATTGAGACCTTCTAAACGTCATTTACTGAAGAGAAAAACAGAAGAGTCTGGGGTTGTTTTAAAATAGAGGCGGGCCACCTCCTCTGAAATAAGGACATCCTCCTCTCTTCCCTCATACAAAATTAATGCACTTTTTGTTTCACAAGACGAGATACATTAGGATGTATTTCTGAACAGTTTTTTGACAGAAACCCTCGACCATTCTTCTGTTAGAACTTAATATTTCGGAAAGAATCCAAAAAACAGACATTGTTTTGGATTAAAATACAAATAATCTGACTCACAATGTTTGTTAACAATAACTGCCAGGTAGACAACCTCTGCGTCACGTCCATAAAATGAAACTAAGCTGAGAAACACTGCCTCGATTCGTTAGTTTTTAGCCACTTAAAAAGCCGACCTACAAAAAAACTATCAGTTTAAGAATATGCAATAGTTAGAGTATCTTCACTTCACTTTACCTCGCTGTCACACAGCCTTTCTGACGTTAAACTGAAGCCATTATCTCAAAGCCACCAGACTCCATTCAAAGAAACATAAATTTTACTTCACAGAACACAGGAGTTGCTGGTTCACTGCTGCCTCAATTGGTTATGCCGAAAAAAGAGCAGCAAAGACCAGATAGATCAGACCATCGTGTTTAAACTATACATCAGTAACGGCTAAAAATGAAAACAGGAAGTTTGCAGATTTCACATATATATGCATACAAAATAAAAAAACATAAAAAATACTACTTTTTCCTACCTGCCCCTTTCAGTAAAAAGAACAAACACAAAACTGTACCCTAAACACTGACATTGGCAGATGAGTTTAGATACTCGCCCAATAACTGCACACTGCTTGTCCCCTCCCAAGACCACTGACTCCTGACCCCCCTGATTGTTCGGAGGTTAAAGGGCAGTGCACTCTGTTTCCAGTGCAGCCACTCAGTGGTGGCAGATTTTTAATTAATGGGCTTAAGGTCGACAGCTCTCAGACCCTTTGGTGAGTAATTGATCCTTCACAGCAAGACATTCACTCTGTTTTTTTATTAGCAATAAAAAATGCATCACAGCCACTAGATGATGTGAACTGGGCCTGTAAGAAAGGCTGATGGGAAAAACACTCACAGCCCCTGCAGATGTTTTAATTAATGAGATTATTAAATCTGAAGAGCCTGACGTCACTGTTTGAGTGTAGTGTGAACATGTTTTCAAAAGTTGGCACATTAGCCTTCATCTATTGAACCTGTGTAATTACCATGTGTTTTAGAGTCCAGCCCAGTCACTGTTGATGCAGCACAGACTCATCTCCACAGAGCAGCCTCCCTCCAGAGAAACAAGCCTAGATCTGCAGTCTTAATGGTTCTATAACTAGAACTGGGTGACCTCTGAAGTTATATTTTGGGCCAATCTGAACTTGTTGCAGTCGTACCTTTGACAGCACAGTACAGGCTGTGCTACTTCTCAAGCCTGCAGAGATACTTTTTTAGACTGTTTGAAGAGGTAAAGACTATAATCAGAGATATTGTGTGTAAAATGCAGCAGCCAGTCGTGCAATTCGATCAGCAAGACAATTTTAAAGGAAATCTCTTGACACCTCATGATTTGATTCTGATTCACTGGGCTACGATGCAATTGTTAAAAGATTATTGATGCATCAAAATGTTTGACTTCTATACATGATTTATTTTTTCTCACTGCACGACGCCTTCCTTTTAAAACATGGCGTATTTGTAATGATCCATCTTTAAAATTCATTTATTCATTCATTCTCCGTAACCGCTTATCCTGTTAGGGGACATGGGGAGACTGGAGCTTATCCCAGCTGACATTGGGCGAGAGGCAGGGTGCACCCTGTACAGTTCACCAGACTATCACAGGGCTGACACATAGAGACAGACAACCATTCACACTCACATTCACACCTACGGACAATTTAGAGTCACCAATTAACCTGCATGTGTTTGGACTGTGGGAGGAAGCCGGAGTACCTGGAGAAAACCCACGCTGACACAGGGAGAACATGCAAACTCTGCACAGAAGGTCTTGAAGCAGGAACCCTCTTGCTGTGAGGCGACAGTGCTAACCTCTCTTTCATTTTAATTTAATACAAGCCAAAATGCTTCTATACACTAGCTTTTAAGCAAGGGGGTAGCGGTCGGATTGTACCATCTTTGGTTGCTCATGCTCTGCCATCCTCTCCGAATAATCACCAAAAATCAGGAAGTGGCCTTACTTAGAACATAAACATGACACATGTTTACGTCCATTACGTTTCCCTATCCAGTTGGTCCAGCTGCCAGGAACGTACAGCCTGATCTTACGAAGTTGTTACAGATGATCAGAATGTTGAGAGTTAAATTTCTGATTAGTGTCTATTCAGCATCAAGACATAATCCTTCCAGAGAGAACAGCGATGCAACAGATTTTTACCTCCACATCCAAGGGATAGTAGGCTACCTAACCCCAGGAGGAGTAAAACTTAAATGTGAGGTTGGGTTAATATATTTCAGTTATATTTTGTATGTGTCTCCTTAGTCTTCAGAAGTCACCTTCATCCACACAGCCAGGTGTTTTTTAGCTGTGACATGAGCAGGGAATCACCTCAGATGTCTTTATTGTTACTTGTTGTATCCTGAGCTGCACCCACATCTAAAAACATCTCAGTTTTGGGAAATTGTCTTCACTGGTTAATTGCCTGTTATTTAGAGTGACGTAATTGTCTGAGGCTGTTACAGTATGTCACATGACTGAGGCTATATTTATACTTCCTAGCTGAAGTCTTTAAATCGCTTAATGTTTTTCATCTTATGTAGTTTTTTAATTAATAGTCCTGCTTTGCGTTCGGTCGTAGTCAACAAAGTTAGAAAGTGACTGTTCTCCTGCCAGACCGAGAGAATTATCATGACAATGAGCATCAAAATTAATCACTTGTGTGGCTTAAGCCGCAAGACGTGGAAAGAGTGTAGCCATGCTGCGGTTCAAACAAAGGGAGCATGTGGGTCCTGTACGTGTGTGGGGGAGTCCCATAACCGAGATGTTGGTGTGGGAGGATGGGAGGGAGGGTTTATGGGCCAAGTGGGATTCATGTTTCAATCCTTGCTCGCCTCCATCCCCTTTGTCTAGGTCACATTATTAATGTTAATTCCCAAAGCAGAGACGCTGGAAGTAAGATTTTTTTTTTAATGAGTTTGCAGTTTTCAGGGGTCTTTCTGTGTTTTTCGTTGCAGGAGAGGTTCCAGCTGGTCTTTGTGTCAGACAGTGAGTTTTGTGCAGTCATCAGTTCAGGCTGCCACTTGTAGTTACGGTAATAACAGCTCAATCACTGAAAGCTGACGCGTGTTCAACATATCAAAGGCAACCTTATCATGCTCACCTGTGCAGCTTCGTTACTGGGCCCGTATAACAGCATTTTTTCAACCGTTAAATCCCAGAGTTTAGAACATTTCCTGTACGTTATCAGGGCACCTTTATAAAGAGGATTAACCTCAAAAGATGGTGACTGTGGCAGCATCCAGGTGCAGGCCTTTTCATCTGACTCAGAGCTTTAAAACAACCAAAAGTTCAAAGCTTGTTTTGACGTCTATGACCTCAGAGTTCACTGTCTTTTAATTTCAAGCCTTAAGGGCACATATTAATGCTTTAAAAACACTTAGTGGTTCATTTTGGAAATTACGTGTGTATTGGCAGAATATGTGATGCATTCTGTCTGTTTGATGAATTTCTTCGATTGCACCGGGTCAGATGCCAACATGTTTCACCCTCAGACACGAACCAAAGCATGTCTAACAGGCCTTGAAACGGCAGACAGATATCAGATTCTGCAGCAGACTATGCCAGAGCACGGCATGCTTTATCCTGCTCCCTAAAACGCCGCCCCACCCTCCAGAAGGCACGCTCAAGTTCTGACAAGTTGTCAAACAAAAGGGCAAAGCCTGAAAAATATGTTTAGGCTATATCTTATATCTTTCATTCGGAACTGATGCAACTTTATGAAATCAGGAGTTCACGACAGGATTAGGAGTTGGGACCTGATCACGGATGAAGTCAACCCGCATTGCCTCTGTTCCAGATAATCGTCTGCATAATGTAGGGAAATAAATGCACACTGTGGTTTAACAGTTCTTTTGTTTGCATACCTCCTGAGCTGAGATGTCGTTGGTAGTTTTACCACAGTAATGCGATTTCCAGTTAACTGAGTTGGCGTCTCTGGAACTGGTAATGTCATGCACATTCTTATTGAATTTGTGATCGTTTAAAAGAGGACCTTTTGTTTCTTTGGCGTTTTTGTTGTGAGGCACGTTGTTTTTCTTCCTACAAATAACATGCATGAAAGTAATACATCCCAGCTTGGCTATAGACTGAGGCCCTGTCTACAAGTATACAGAGATTTTTGAAAATGGATTTTTTCTCTGTCCACACTTGGATGCAAAAACGACTCCAAATGCTTGCTGGCGTTTACTGTCTTCTGCAGTCTCTCCCTTGTCACAAAGGCAGTAAAGTCTGCAGGCTTACGTCACCTTTTCTCAAGATGGAGATCTCGTCACCTTTGATTCCCGTTCAATTTAAAGATGGAGCTCACCCCAACAAACGACCGATGCTCTAGACATGCAAAAGTTTTCCTTCCAATCCTCATGGACAGCAACATGCCTCGGAACGTGTCCCACCATGTGCTGGTTTGACAGGGTCTAATCCAAACCCATCGTTTCTGGCAGACTGTTACGCTGCTAAATATGGCTCGTGAAACCTCATCAACTAAGGCTAGCAAGCCCGTAACTCAGTGCCTCTCCCTACGTGTTGCATTAGATGTGACTGCCAGGCCACTGCACTTGCTCCTCGCGACCAGCTTGCTCGGACCGGACGACTCTGCAGGACACCCTTCGAGACCAATCGGCCAGCTCGCTCTTCTTCGTGGTTGTTCAGAGTGAATGTGTATTTACATGGATAATTCGTGATGGCATGTCAAACGCATTCGCAGTCTCTTTTGTCTTCAGAATGTCTTGCCTCCGGCGTCTCCCTTGTGGCGTGCCTGATCAGCTCCACCTCTCCCTCCAGGTGCGACTAATAGCGGCTAATGAGTCATTACCACCAACTCCCAAGTGTGATGTCACTGCTGACCCTGCCTCCTACCACCTGGCTAAACCACACCCACAAGACATTCATTACACCACCAATAAAGCTATCATAATGCAGACCTTAAACTGCAGATGCTGAGGTGGAGCGGAAACATTATATGCACTTTAAAAAAAAACAATTTCAGTGAGCTGGGCCTGACACTGCCGTCTTTATTCGTTATTCTTCTTCTTCTCGACTGGCAGGGAAAGTTTCCTCTTTATCTTAAAGATAGCCACAGTAGGCACCTTCCATTCAGGAACACAAGGTGTCCTGGTTATTTTGGGCAGAGTTTTAAGCTGCTGCTGCTGCTTCGAGGAGCAGGTTCCCACAGTATAACATATCTGTGTGATAACATTACTGTAGAAAAGCCGTCAAAACAGCCGTGCAGTCAGACGAAACCAGCTGCGTCAACAGCTAAATGTTCCTCAGGAGTGATTGTGTTACAGCTTTTAGCAGCGACCATTGTCCACGTCCATATTTCTTTCTCTTCTCACAGTTATGTAACTTGTTATACTTTTACCAGTGCTGTGATTCAGAGGTTAACCTTTAGAACAACTGGTTCATCCGTCAGTGCTCTTAAACTTTGGGATTGTTTTACAGTTTTATCTATCAGTGTGTTTTTAGGAGACTCACACAGATATTAGCAGTTTACCGCTGCCCTGAGCACAGTGTTGTTTGTGTCCCCGCAGTTTGCTTTGTGCAGTTGATAGCTGCGAGGCCACAGGGCAGAAGCTGTCAGGTCGATCCTGTTAAACAGCAGGTGTCCTTGTTAATGTCCCCAAACATCCCTTTTTCTGCTGTTTGTGTTGTGGTTTCATTTTTCATTGGGCTGCCCAGCTCTTAGTTTAGGTTCCCCAGCAGATTTACCCAGCTTTAATATTGAGTTTTGGCTGGTCTGGTCTCAGGTTGTTTTTCTGTGCTGAGATTATGACACACCCTGAGATAAGCAGCTTGCAGCTCAGCCATCCAGCCATGCAAGATGGCCGCGTACTGTATGCCAGCTTGGTGTATTTCTATACCTCGCCTCTGAGTCAGTCAGTCGTGCGTCCGGCTGGACATAAGCCAGTCTCACATCCGTGTTGGCGGTCACACATGAGGCCCAGACCTCAGACCTTTTCACATGGATTTAGTCTGGTGAGCTAATTCTCGGAGCATCCGTGTGTGTCATTAGCTAATAGTCATCGAGTGTTTTGAAGCTGTCTTCACCCTCAGAGCAGACTGATACTGATTGGATTATGTTGGATTAACTATACTCTATTTGATGTGTTTGTTTATATGTTACCTCTGCTGTAACGTTGCATTACGCGGCCTCCTCTGTCTTATCTCTCTGCTGAAATCGTTAACCACTGATTCTCAGCGCTGTGAGCTTGGCCTACATCTGGAGGATCAACAAGTTAAGCCACAGCCTTTTAACCCTCAAATTCTGTCAGTCCGTTACAAGCACGTTCACTGCAGCTGCAGCCAGTCACTTAATATTATGTTTGCAGCAGTGCCCTCCACTTCTTCTTTTATCTTTGTATTCCCTCAGTTCTCCAGTTTTTTCATTTGGTTAAAGAGGTCAACTAGTTTAGAAAGAATCTTTGTTTATATCCTTGTTTATATTAGACAGCAGAGCAAAAAATAAAAACGCCAAAAAATATGTTCAGAAGTTTGGCAAAGCTCAGATACCAAAGTGCCCTGACACACCAAGCCAATGGTCAGTCGTTAGCCAATATCTGGAAGTTGGTGAGTGTCTGTCGCCCTAGTTTTTGCGGCATGTCCTGCACGGTTGGCACTAGTCAGCCTTTTGGTCAATAAAGTTGTTTTTCATACCACAAGTGTTGCTGGAGCTCTTTTGACATTCACTAGTCAGCCTTTGTCAGCTGTTTTTCAGCGGATTCAACATTCATCAGGTTGTGTTTTTAATGTGTTAACAGGCTAACTAGTGTCTTAAATCCAGGTTTTGCTGTTTCCTTTTTGTGACGAATGCAGACTACCGCCATCCCCTGCGAGGGAGAGTTACTTCCTCTCACACAGGCGCATACAACATATGTGCTAGTTGGCGGTTAGCTGTAATCTTTGCAGTGTGCTCAAGTGCCGCTCTTTAGCCGAGACACAGGTGACGCGAGGTGAGGCAACAGTCAACCTTCATCGCCACTAGTCCTTTGACTTCACTTAAAGATAATATGACTGTGAAAAAAATCGAACTCATCTAGAGGTTACATTTAATCTCCACTCCATACACTGAGTAAGACCATGAGATGGTTAAATGCTTTGGAAAAAGCCAGGTGGTTGCCCTTAAATTAAAGTGACAGTTCACCCCAATTCAAGTTACAAACATGAGCCTCTCGCCCATGAGTAGATGCACACTTCCTTCTGCGCTCTGATACATTTGGCGGGTGTAGTTCAGTAGGAAGAAAATAGTTCCTACATGAAACTGCTCACAACAAGGTCTGTGGATTATCTTGAGTAACCAGGTCATAATTTCCGGAAAGAGACGTTGCTGTTAAGTTTTTTAAATGTAAATTTTAGCGCTTTGAGCACCACAAGCTGAGTGCCATCTAGTTCCATTATATTGAAGAAAAGGCAGACATCTCTACAGTCAACACCTCAAATACTCGACAGTTCACATTAAAACAAACTGCACTACAGATAAGAGGAAAAATATGATACAGATACGTATGATTTGTTCATTAGAACAAGACTGAATTTTCACTCTCATTAATCAGACTCATAATGTCTGTTTATAAAGAGAGATAAACTGAAATGTGAAGGGAGACAAATATTAAACTGCTCCATGATGTTTTTATTGCTATTTATATGCTTTTATTGGACTACAGGAAACAGAAGCTCGCTCTCTGATTATGTGACAAAGGAGAAAACATCATGTGGGTGCTCCAGCCATGATGTATTGTTACTGTCTCTACCACAAGCTAGTTTGTCACATCTATCCTCTTTGAAAAACACTTACGTCTTCTGCAGTTTTCTTTCTAAAACACTGCTCCAAACTGTAAAGTGTTGTATCCTGGACTTCCTTTTCGTGTTTGCAGTTGATTTGGCTGACTTCTAGAGAGAGTAGTGGATGCAGAAAGTCGTGTGGCCCCTTCTGGGAGGGGGTAATTACAAGCTTTCCAGAGGGTGGGTAGAGACCAGTAGGACCTTTTTCAATCCTGGCATTTAATTTGTGAATGTTAGGGTCTCCTGCAAGGGAAGGGCTGCATGGGTGGAATTTATGGATATAGCCCCACCCGGAATGAAACATATGTATGGTGTGGCCCTGTTCCCCTCCACCACATGATACGAGCCATAATATAACGTTCCCCCTTCACACATTCCTTGGCAGCAGTCTGAGAGTTTTTTTTATTTAAGGTCTGTCAGTCATGATTCTGCCGAGAATAGACTTATCATTAGCGTGCAGCAGATCTTTTTCTATTCCACTACTTCTATCAGTTTCTGTGTTTGTGGCTTTTGATCCAATGTTTTACACTGTAGGCAGAACGATTAACATTTTACCAGAGTCCTTTTATTTCCTCTATTAGCAGAGAAACTCAGTCAACAGGCATGTAATCACAGCTGAACTTCTCAGGGTCATCTACTATCTGCAGCCAGGCAGATTTCAGTGCTTCCTTGTATCGCTGTTGATGCATTACAAAGTGGTTTCCAAGCCTCAGCAGCTTTCAACTTTTGATTTCATACTTGTCCGTCAGATCTGGTGTCCCACAAGGAATGTAGTTGTGCCTGTCATCGTGGCAGATGGCAGGTGATTTTTTTTAAAGGCTGAAGCCTCAACAGGTGCAAGGACATTATGCTTAGTATTTATTCACAAAACATTTAAAGGGCTTATCAAAAACTCATTAAACTTTGCACATGCATCAGAACTGTTGACGAAATTGATACTTTATGGGTCTTGTGCTCGTGTGTGACAAATTGGCTCCGTAGCACATCCAACAAAATTTCAACAAAGCACCTCTCACTGTACATTTCACTTAGATGTATGAAACTTGAGAGGCGCATGTAACATCCCAACATTTAAAAACATCCTCTTGGAGCCACACTTTAAAACCAACAGGAAGTCAGCCATTTTGAATTTACTGTGCAATTTTTGGGCATTTTTGGACATTTAACAAACTTCTGTATATTTCACCAGATCGACTTCAGATTTTGGCGGTACAATATAAAGACCTTGGCCACGCTTAATTAAGAAGCTTCAGCGTTTCAGTGGAACGGTGTGACAGTATTTAGTTGTAGTTACAGTGCCACCTATTGGCAACAGGAAATTACATGTGCAGAAAGCTGCTTGCAACTTTGAGGATTCTGTTTGGTTTTTGTTCAGCCTTGTTGCATTGTGCGTTATATGTTACGTTTTGTTTATATTGCTGACCTGCTTACTAGGCCAACACATGAAGCAAAATGTTAAATGTGAAAATGTTACGGTGGTTACTTCTTTTTTTATATCTGTTACTTATTTAGTCTCTCTTTCGAATTTGGTGCTGACTAATTTTAATTTGAAGTGCTGCTTGGATGTAGACAATTGGAATTTGTGGCTGAGATGACGAAGAGTATCATATGTTACCGACGGTAAAAGCAGCAAAAATTAGCTGCCCACCCAGGTGTCATGTTTGCTGATTAGAGCTTTGACAGATAATCAACTGTGATATGAGTTGTGATTTTAGTGGGAATGGTCATTTTTGTATTTCATTTTCACTTGAAAAAAAATATAAAAATGATGATGATGTCATTTTTGCTAGGATCTGTACCAAACAAGCATGTTCCCTTACATCTGTAATATGATTTATAGTCTGGGGCATCCATCTAGGACCACGACGCTTCATGTATAATGGTTTGTTGTGATTTTACCTTTGTCCCAGCATTGCACCTCCTGTGATTTGGATATTGCACTTAGCCATATCAGTGACTACCATAGAGTCATTTTGTCCCAGAAATAAAAGCAGATTATTACCTCTCCCACTTAAGACAAAAGCCAGATGTTAGTGGGTTTTTGTCCAGTAGGAAAGGAGCTACAGGAACAGGAACCTCTCTTTTTAACTACCAGGAAAGACTTTGATCACTGCCAGTTCCTGATCACAGAACTCCAAATGATTCAACCAAAGAGGCACAGAACATCGGACTTTAAAACCCTCCAAAACAACACAGAAAAACACAACAATGCCACAATCTGTGATAATGTCATCAACCAGAGTGTTCCATACATTTCCTGTCATGTGTACCTGGTGCCCTCGAGGTCACCAAAACATCAGTCCTGGCTTTTATTGACACGGACGATCTACGTCCCACCAGAACAGAAGCCCTCCATGAGAACAGGACCTGCGTGTTATTCCAGCTGCATGACATTCTTTATTGAGGCAGCTGCCCAGGACCGTACAGCCTCCACTGTTATCCTCTCATGACTGCACCGGTGCGGCTCACCACTGATGTCTGCAGCGCCAAACCTGTAGATACAAACAAGTCTTGGATCAAACAGTGCGGTCTCAGATATGGTTATTTAAACTCAAAGTAGAAAGTCTCAATACATTAGAAGATTGTATCAGCTAGCACTGACATGTGACTACTTGGAAGCGGTCCATAAATCTTAAAGCTGCAGGCAACTTTATACGTTGGCAGCGAGAGGCAGCTGTTTGAAAACTTTGAAGTTTTAATTTCCTGAAAATCATGTAACGAGACCATAATGGCCCATAATCCTTAATGAAAAGTGGTTGGTTAATGCTGTTTTATGGTTAAGAGATGAAGCGAGGAAGCATTGCTATTACTGAGAATCGCTCAGTGCTCACTCACAGCTGTTAAGGAAAAAATCTGAATTTTGCTTTTACGTTTGATTTGCGACTTCCTTTTGGCACAGCAGAGTCCGAGTCCAGAATTTCCTTGGCGAGTCGTGTAGATCCATAGTCTCAGTGACAGTCTCAGTTACAGAGGATTTGATACTCAGCTGTGTGTCCCTGCCACTGATAGTTCTGATTAGACAAAGCTGTGTTGCACAACAAACTTGACAACAAAAGAACTTTGACGTCTTGTTTCTGTGAAACCCACTGATGACATTTGACTCATTTCTGAAGAACAGAAGTCAACACCTGATAGGTGACACTTATTCTGTCAACACCTGCGTGGAAACCTGTAGGGCCTGAATCAGGTCGATGACTTCTGTTCTCTGATGAGAACATGTCTGATATTGTCACCTCCTGTATTGACAACAACAAGGTAGTAATTGGTTTGGTTGTTATAGCCTCAAGACTTACTTCAGAGTTGAATCAACAACACCTCGTGATGTAGAGTCAACAATACTGACTTCTTAAAGTAGGCATGTCCCCATCCTGAGTGTTTTCAGATTGAGTTTTTGCTGCTATCAACATCAAAATTTACCTAAATGTTAATTAAAAATGTGACTGACACCGTGATAACAGCTGTAGCCCTTTAAATTCCACCTCATTTCTCACATGCTATTTGATCCAAATACTGAAGATCCTGACTCAAAACTATAAAGTTGACAGGCTTTGATCATTGATATGATACGAACGAAAGTTTAACTGGAAGAATGCAACTCCTTACGTGACACGATCAGCTCAAGAGAAGTTGTATCTCACTGAAAGAGTTGTGGAAGCTATAAAAAAAACTGGCGGTTTTGCAGTGGTGTCACAGAGCGATGCTTCTTCTACCTCACATGCAATCTTTGGTTGAGCATAGACACCGGCTTGCAGAGAGCACACAAACCCGTCAGCAGCCAAGTTTGATTATGGCCTGCCATCAACTAAACTCACTCATAAAATTAATGTTACGCTAATTAGCGACAGCCGATATGACCTATCTCTGGCGACGTTTGTCATTTTTGGTTGCTTATTTGAGTTTTACGACAGAATTTAGGGGAAAAGGAAGAACAGAAAGTCTGTTGATGCCAAAATGAACCACTGAGTTTTAGCAGTAGTTATATAATGGGGTTTTCTGTCAAGAACTCTTTCTGACTTCACTTTAAGGGATCGTTCAGATTTGTGGTGTTGTATTGAGGTACAACGGTGTATTACCTACAGTAGATGGCAGTTGGCATGCCATGAGTTAGGGATGCAGGCAGGAGTACTGCCACGGAAGCTAACAGCGAACATACTTAAGCCACCCAACAAAAGTCCCACATAATAAAACAACCAATATTTTTTTAAGTGTACGCTGTATTAAGAATATTTTCATCGCTTTACCTTGCCGTCAGACAACGATTTCTGTCAACTTATCTATGCTGTCTTCAAAGCCAGACTCCACTGACAAAAACAACAATTTTACCTCACTGAACATGGAAGCCACTTGTCTACCGCTGCCTCCATCAGTTAGTTAGTTTGTGTTATTGTGTGACTTTGGTGTTTTAAAGGGTTATATTGGATTCACCAAAGTCACAATAACACAAACAAACTAACTGATGGAGGCAGTGGTAAACCAGCAGCTCCCATTTACAGTGAGGTAAAATTGTTGTTTTTGTCAGTGGAGTCATAGATAAGGTTTAGGGCACATTCACACTAGGATAGTCTGGGGGGCTTGGTTCAATTGGGAGAGGAATGCCGAAATATTTCACACCTTCATTTGGTCTGGTTCACTTTCACACTGCACTTTTTAAGGCGGACCAAACAGCCTGGACAACGTCATGCAGTTACAACAGCTGCTTGTTTGGGGGCGGTATTGCCCGAAACGGCCACTAACCAGGAAGAAAAAAAGCATGAGGAAGAAGAAAACCCAGCTCATCGATTGGTCAGGACCAAAAACGGAAATCCATTGTGGGTAGCCACAAGCAACTGCGATATAGTCCTCTGACCATATATCAATAAGTGCCTGCACCGCCTCACTGCTCCACGTCTGCCCACGAGACATTTTCCAACGTTTTCTTTTTTTTACCTCTGCTTCTCCCAGTTCGCACTGGCTTTGTTTTTTTCTACCCAAAATACACTGCACTCTACGTCACTTCCTCTCTTTGGTTTGCTGGATAGTCCGTTTGCATGTTCCACTGGAAGCGAAATGCACCAGGGTTCACTTGTAAGTGAACCCAGTTTTCAAGCGGACCAGGGTTCGCTCATTTGGTCCGCACCAAAGTGTTCGAATGAGCGTTCACACCACTACAAACGAACCGAACTATCCATGGAAGTGGACCAGGGTTTGTTTAAAGCGGACCAAATAGCATCAGTGTGAATGCATCCATACTTTCAGTTCCAGTGTCAGAAATCGCTGTCTGACAGCAAGGTAAAGAGGTGAAAATATTCTTAATATAGTGTACAGTTAAACTGATATTGATTTCGTTACATGGGGCTTTTTTGGGTGGCTAAAATATGTTTGCTGCTGCCCCCGGCCACAGCAGTGCATTGCTTAGCTTCTGTGGCGGTACTTCTGCCTGCTTCTCCAAACTTGGGGTGCACTGACTGCCACCCACTGTCGGTAATGCATGGATAAGTGCAACCCATTTTTAAAAAATTCAAAATATCCTTCTACTACTTGGAAAACTCACCTTAAATGAAAGACTTGACTGAAATAGTTCTTACTTTGTTATATATCTGATTCTCTTGTGTGAAGTCTTGCAGTTAAAGGCCAAATTACTGTGACATTGTGTACTTCTGTTCCAAGTGAAATGCTTTCTTCATGAGCATCTTCCACACTAAATTCCTTACATATTTTTATTCCTTTGGTACAGTCCAAAAAATATCACTATGTTGCAATGCTGGATGTTGTGAGTCAGTAATTAGCTGAGATGCAGGAGTGATGCCTGTGCCATAAATCATGTGGGAGTGTCGGGGATTGTTTAGATTAAAATCCTCTGGATATTTTGTCAGCTGTCTCATCGTTGCCAGATTGTTTGGATGGAATATGTGCAGTGTTTTGAGTTGCATGGGCTGAATGTGTTTCTATCATACACAGGAGGTGTTTAAGGTGGGTGATGCGAAGAAGCTTAACTTCTTTCCTTTCTGAGTTTTTGTTTTTTGACATTTCCTCAGTAGCCTTGTCTCACTTTCGCTGCCTCCCATCTCTCTCTCTCACACACCCACATTTACACCACACACTTTTTACACCTTAGCTTTGTTTCCCTCCTGCAGCTCTCCAAACAAGCCCACTCTCCAAACAACCCCTAAACAAGTTGTCCAGAGCCAGTGTCGGGGGGAGGGGTGCGTTGGGCGGCGGCCACAGCTCGGCTGCATCCTATTAGGAATGGGAGTGTTGAAAAGGGGTGTGGCCTGGAGCCAGTAACATCTGTGCCTGTCCCCTCTGCCCCCACTGCATTCTGCAGAGAAAGGCAGAGAGAAGGAGGTTAGTGAGGGAGGGAGTGGATACGCCGAGGAGAAGTTCTCGCCGGCCAGCTGGCTGTTTGCAAGATCTCAAACAGCAGCTCATGCTACATGGCGAGTTTATCCCTTGTTTGCCCCCCGTGCCACCAGAGAGAAACAGTCTCCATCTGACTGGGATTTTCCTCTCAGGCTGATTTTGACAGCCTCTGGAATTCAAGGTGCTTATTAGAGACGACTTTGAACCTGCGTGGATTACATACCTTGCGCAGGAAATGCTCCAGTGCGTGTTGTGTTTTTCTGTCGACAGTGCAGAAAGCTGGATACTGCAGTGAGCTGAGGATATAAAGGGAATGCAACAGAGGCGAGCCCACTCCTGGACAGGGTAAGACGAGCTCAATGAATCTGCCTGTTCTACCCTGTAATCAAATGAGTGCAAGGAAAAGGAGTGCAGGAGTAGGAGCCGGCTGCTGATTGGAATGTGTGTGTCTGTGTGTTTGTGTGTGTGTGGACTGCATGTGACCAGTAGATAGTCCAAGGCTATCAGAGTCTCTGTCAGGGGAGTCGGGGCTGCTGGTTTGCTTTATCACTCCCCAGGATACGGGCTGGATTCCTCTCCCCAAGACGTAGGTGATTGTGTCACGTCTGTCTTATTAGGAGGTGTTGGTGCGGAAAAACGTTGTTGCCCTAGTAACCGGGGGGGAGGGGAGGTTGACAGGGTGCTCCGACCGGGCCCCGGGGGTGATTTCATGGTGAGAGAGTTGTCCTGTGTATGCGGGGAATGCCCCATAATGACAAGGCTGGTGTGGAGATAGGGTGAGGTGGTGGTAGAAAAATGTGTTCCTGCACGGAGGCTACAGGCTGCTACCTCCCACCAGCTTCTCTCTGTGGTTTGGCGAACGCAGCCCCTTATCAGTGTCAATGTGTGTGAGAGAGGAGAGGATGGCATACTTTTTTCCACGATGGTGAGGGGGGCGGAGTGCAGATAATCAGGTCAATGAAAAGGAAAGTCACCTTGAGCAGAGAGGGGTCTGCTCGTTTCCTGTCACTGCCCATCCTTCTCAGGTTCCACCCTCGAGAGGTTATGAATCCTCTACATGTGAACACCACGCAGACTTGATGCATTACAAAGGACTGACAGCTAGTCCTTGCAGCTCTGCAGGATTTCACGGAGCCGCTGAATGACTGCAAGCTAGGTTTTACCCTGTAATCCTTAATGGTTGTGTTATTTGTTTTTGTCCGCTGAATTAGAGAGACAATCCTATTTTCTCCCCTATAAACATCCAGAGCAGATTAAAAAGGAGGGTAATGTGCGGTGGAAAGGGCTTACATTAAATCACCCACCCACCCAGCTTGCACCGGTCACCCACCACTCTGGTTACCATAGCAACTGAGGAAGAGGTAGGGTTTTTTTTTTTTTTTTTTAAAGACAGGCTGCAGCTCAGGGTATCATAGTAGAGATTACCACGCTGTCCACGCCCCATTATTGATGATCTGAGAGGTCGTCTTGTTTACTACTCTGAAACAGATTTGTGACTAATATTGGACTGTGCCCAGCTGTGGAGCACATCATAATGTTTACTCATCCTTCTGCCACACGCAGGGAGACCGCGATGACGGCTGCTTATGAGCCGTTCAAAGTCCACAGCTCATATCTGAAGGTTCGGATCTTATATGCTAGTAGAAGCACAGATGTAATCTAGATGATAGTCAATAATTGTTCTTCCTTTCTCTTTCCTTTCTGCTGAGAGTCAGGGAGTTATTGATCCTCTACTTTAATGGTCTCCAGCCTTTTTTGTCTGATGAAACCCCACAGCTCTTTCGGATAAGCCAAAGTACCCTTTCATCAACACCACCCATCATGCTTCAGATGTGCTCATCTGAACTTATTTTTAGACTTGATGTTTATGTATATGATTTATATACATGTGGTTATTATTTTTGGGTGGTACTGTGTTGCAGTGGTTAGCACTGTTGCCTCAAAGCAAGAAAGTTGCAGTTTTTAAACCCATGGCCAGCTGGAGCCCTTCTGTGTGGAGTTGTATGTTCTCCAGTGTTATTGTGGGTTTTCTCCGACTTCCTCCCGCAGTCCAAAAACATGCAGCTGAAGTTATTGTTAACCTTAATACCTGTAGGTGTGAATATGAGCGTGAACGGTTGTCTGTCTCTGTGTGTCAGCCCTGTGATCGCCTGGCACCCTTTCCAAGGTGTACCCCACCTCTTACCTAGTGTCAGCTGGGATGTGCTCCAACCCCACCTGCGACACTTAAGGGATCAAGCCTTAACAGAAAACAATTAATTAATAGAGATAAATTGACCATTTTTATGTCTGTTTGGTCAAATTTGCTTTTGCAGCAGGAAGTTTCACCCATACCTATCAATTTCAATCATGTATCCATCATAAGCTGAGGTGCTCCATCTTTTCTATTGGCTTGTTACATAGTTTTTACACAGTCTCAATCATAGCACATGGTTTTTAGGTGTTTTAGCTGACTTTTTTTTAAAGGGCCAATTCACCCCAAAATCAATGGTGTGAGTTGACGAGTGTTGGAGATATCGGCCGTAGAGATGTCTGCCTTCTCTTGAATATAATGGAACTAAATGTCACTCAGCTTGTGGTGCTCAAAGTGCAAAAAATAGATTTGAAAAACTCAACAGCAATGTCTCTTTCCAGAAATCATGACCCGGTTACTCGAGATAATCCACAGACCTTGTTGTGAGCAGATTCATGTAGGAACTATTTTCTTTCTACTGAACTACACCCGCCAACCATATCGAAGGGCAGAAGGAAGAATGCATCTACTGCTAGCTCACCTAGCACCGCTGAGCTAGTTAACGTTAAAGCTTAGCTGAGGAGAACACCATGAATGTTCACGCTGTCACAAGCACGAGCCTTTCATCCGTGAGTTAATGCACACGGTGAAGAAGAAAGTTCAGTAGAAAGAAAATAGTTCCTACATGAATCTGCTCACAACAAGGTCTGTGGATTATCTTGGGTAACTGGGTCATGATTTCTGGAAAGAGACATTGCTGTTGAGTTTTTCAAATGTATTTTCTTAGTGCCCTGAGCACCACCAGTCGAGTGCCATGTGGCTCCATTATATTGTAGAGAAGGCAGACATCTCTACAGCTGATCTCTTCAACGCTCAGCAGCCCATAGCAAAACAATCTAGATTGATAAACCGCCCGACAGGTAAGAGGAAAAATATGAGTTTTGATTTGAGGATGAACTTTCCCCCTTTTATTTTTCAAATTACTTACTACTCCACAAACTTTCCACACAAACAGCAAGTGCGGAATGCATCGTGGGGTTAAAGTACCCGAGGCTGAGAATTGCTGTTCTCTTTGAATCTGCATTAACGCTCTTAGTAGGATTTTCCCTTTCTGATTACCCAAACATGCTGCCGTGGTTATACTGTGATGAATGTAACAGGAGTAGTGTGACTGACGGTAAAGACCCTCCTCTCATAATGAATTACAGTTTCTTGATTCTCCAGTCTTAATCATAATACACAACATTTTCCAACCATCTGCTCGCTCGCTTTGGTTCATTAGACTCAAGACGTTACAGTACACTTGTTAGGAGCTGCACACACGGAACATCCAAAATACCGCAGAACAAATCAGAATTGCAAATTAATACAGCTGAGAAAAACAACCTTGTAATTTATAACCCAAACTTTAACCTGCAGGACGAACACAGATCGTAAAAGTTAAGCTGCTGTTGTGAAATAGGCGGGTGTTTTTGCAGTGTCAACATCCATGCTTTGTGTTAAACATTGCCTTTTTAGTTCAGATTTCTCACAATGATGAAGCGGCACGATACCGGCTACTCATGGGCTATTTTTAAACCAAAATGTTCTTGTTTCAGTGTTTTGGATCAAAGCCAACAAAGCGAACACAGATGACTTAGCTGAAACTCCAGCAAGGATACTGTCGCATGTTTGAGAAGTTTCCTACATTGCCCTGGGTCTAACCTCCACTTGAAGGGTTGACCCGAGGAAGAATGCTAACATGTTAAAGAGTGGGGGTTGGAGAGTCTGTCTGCAGAACGAGTTTGACAACCTTGCCTGCGGAAAGAGCAGCAGTGTTTAACCTGCTTTTTAATCTCTGTCCTCCTTACATTTCAGCCGCACACTCCCCAATCTTAAATGTGCATTTTTTTGCTCTGTGCTATTATTCATTCATGGAGGAATTAAAGGGGAATATCACAGAATTACAGCTCAGTCTTATCCCTTATATCTAATCTAATCTGTCACCATTTACAAGTCGACAATCATAAATTTTCCTCACATTCATTTGGGAGATCATACAGATTTTTTTCCAAAGCATCCAGTATCTCTACAGATCAGACATATGGTTCCTAGTTGTGTGCAGAGCATGCTACTGTAACACAGCGCTCATTACAGTGTTAAAGTTACAACAAACACGTGGAGGCTCTGCCAGTAAATGGACCATCTCTAGGCTTTTAGATCATTGCGGCATCTCTAAAGGAAAAACTTGTAAAAAGCCAGAGGGTACCACAAATTAGATTCACCAGTGATTGAGTCTCTCCCAGGCAACAAAACAACTTCCACTGACAAACATTTGCTCATCAGCATGGGGTTTGCATAAGCCTTTGTTCATGAAGTAATTCTGTGGCCTCAGCAGGAGGAGTGAATGCAGATGATCACAGTCTTTATGTTCTGTTCCTGCTAGGCAATTATTTTTGACCAGATTATTGACCTTGACAGGCGTGGCTAGAGATACAGAAGCCTTTTTTAGCTTATCTGAGTCATCACTGCGACTGTGTCACTGGACTACACGTGTGCTTAATGAGGAAGGATGTGGAAAACAATTAGATTACCTCTGTGACATAGATAATAGAGTTCCCTGCTCTCAGTTGGAACAGATACAGCAGTGTCTTGTGTGTTGGTTACAAAGTACAGAATAATCTTAAGCTTTATTGTGTACCAGTAAATGTCGTGTTAAATGTTACACTTGTGATATTGGCCCACGACAGTACAAAGTTAAAATCTGCAAAGCTTTAGCCCCTCTTACACTGCCTGTTCAAGGTGGAAACTTTACACCTTTATTTGACCTTGCCGTTTTGTGTAAAAAGTACGATCATGGAGTAGGGGAAAGAGTTGTCTCACCTTTAAGCTGGCAGTAGAAGTAGTAACAGTAAAGAAATGATGTCTGTGTACAAAGGACAGTTGGCAGGATGGGATGGGGTTTGACAATTTGATGATGAATAATGTGTGTGACCCACTGCAGGAGATTTAAAAAGTAGCTGTTAGCAGTTAGCAGCTAACTCCAAGAAGAACAACTGCCAAAAATGTCCGCAAATTGGGAAAACAATGGGGCCTGTGGGGACCTTTCCCTCCAAGCAATGGACGAGATCAGCTGTCATTTAACAGGGACAGTAAATGATTGTTATTGCCATGTTATTCCGTTGTTGTTGTTCAGAAAGCCCTGCCAACGCATATGTTATATGTCACACTAGAGGCAGACGCTGTTGTGTTACATGTCACACCTGTTAAACCTCTTCTGATTCCACGATGCCAGCATTTCTGTGTAATAATGAAAAGGCGTTATAAAGAAGGGACTTGGTAGCGGTTCTATAGCGCGATCTCTGTGTAGAAATAGCTTTTAAGAAGCTTGAAGCAGGGTTTTGTACTTTTTTTCTTGACAAATGACTTAGCGCTGAAAATTGTTACGATACCGATGGTATTGGCTTGTATACAAGTCTATGCACTGATCCGATACCACGTAGTTTATTTTTAAAATTTTATGTAGTTTTACACTCGGATAAAGCAGCACTTTCCCTGCAATCACTTCTTCTTTGCTGCTCTGAAACAGTAGCCTACACTAAGAGTTATTCTATGCAATCACTGGCAACTACAATTTTATAGCAACAAAGAAGAATTGATTTTCGGTAAATAGCGTAACGTTAGCCGTTTGCAAAATGTCAGCGATTTGGCAATAAAGTCCCACCAGTCTAGGGTTTATCCTGAGCAATGCCATACAACAATGATAGCGATCATTTCACATCCATTTAGGTATAGTAGTAAACAGCTGTTATTTATTTTTTGTAATGCAATGGTATCTGATCTGTATGCAGTATTGGCTAATATGCAAGTTCAAGTATCAGAATTTGAATTGGGAAGGGAAAACTGGTTTAGGAACATCTATACTTAAAATAGTCATTGAGCACTTAAAGGAATATAAAGTAACTACAGACTCGATGACAAAGTTTTTGTAGTTCTCATTAAAGCTCCTATTTATTGTTTGTTTAATTCCACAGACAATATGGTTTAGCAAACTTGAAGTAGAAACTAGGGGTGTGACGATACATCAGTCTGGACTGATACATTGATTCAATGATCAACGATCCGACATATAGATGCAAAGTGAAAACATTGATACATATCGTCATCTTTAAAGTAAGCCTTTTTTGGTCAAAATCCCATGTCAAATTCCCGTGTGTCCAAGCGCACCTCCTTCCTAGACATTAAAACAGAGCTAGCAGCTTAGCACAAGGCAGAAAATGGCAAGCAGCTAAGAAAAAGACAATAAGTATATACACTGATATCGTGTCACAGCGATCACAGGCTCCTGAATTGAATCGAAAAAGTATCTTGATAGACTTTGTGATATAATCAAATGTCATATTTTTTTCCAAAGAATGGATATGATATCATATCATGATGAAATGAGTGATTTACACTCTTAGTAGAAACAAATTAACACACATCATGAAAACTGGAAAAACTACCACACCAAAAGACTCATATTACATTCCAGCATGCAAATGATTTGCACAACAGCCGCAGCTCACAGAGACTTTGTCACAGTGCGCTGTCACAACTTCAAAGTCCTGCAAGATGTGAACTTTTTGAACCCGTGGCCTTGTAGACAAGAGACATTTAGTGTAAAATGTATCTGCTGGTGGAAGAAACACTTCCTTTGTGTGTCTCTGTGCTGTTATCCCTTTCTCTGCGCGCTCTCTGTATGTTAATCCTGTAATCTGAGAGCCACTTCAGCACAACTCCCTCAGCCATGTGACATTAAAGCTCCAGAGGCAATGCCTTTGTCATATCTAGACACACAATCCTGTAATGTAAATGCACATGAGTACGCAGGCATCGGAGCTGAACAGCCCTGCTACTGTAGCATGGCTGCTTTCACACTGAGGACAGTTCTGACGGCTCTCTGTTGTCTGACTGATTGATTTTAATCTCCTCTTAACTTGCCACTCAGCATTTCTGTCATGGCCCAGTTATTTTCTGATGTGTATCCAAGTCTGCGTGTGTTTACTCATTATGTTCTTGGGGTGCTATTAAGTAATTGGCAGAACAAGCGTTATGTATGCTACCCAGCTGTGCAAGACAATTGGGCACCACTGTGCCGTTGGTACATAGCTAAACCAGAGTAAATTAGACAATGTGAAAGACCATGTTCAGTGTGAAAATCACTGCCAAATAGCTGCTGGTTTTCCAGAAGTAACACTGGTTGGTTTACTTTAAGTTAGCAGCTACTAAACGTTGCCTGTGAGCAAAAACATGAGAGATTTTGAGTTTTTCTATCCTGGGAAAAAGCATCTGACATGTTCTGCAGCTGCACTGAGAAACAGAGATTGTTTTATTACTCTTGACTGCTGTTACTATTGAGCATTTTGTGGTTGGATCAACACAGTTTTGAGTTTCACAGGTTAAGCAAACTGCTCCGTGTCCAAATACTGGGCTGCTGATTGATTTTCAGCAGGGCAGCTCCGAGCTGAAAGGACTACCAGCAGCCCTCGCTGTGTGACTCCTGAGCCTTTTGTTTGCAGCTGTCCAAATTGATCCAAAATAAATTACCAAATGCAGTGCACAACAGTTGCGGGGGTTTCCACAAGTCCATAAACCTCTTGAGTGAAGCACAGGGCGATCTCCAAACCATGAACTGTGTCTCCAGTGGGCCTTTTTTAATATACTTTTATTTTGTCAGTGTGAGAAACACTGTGGATGCATTGGAGTGGTATGAAATGACCCTACCTATACAACTCAATTGCCAGACTACATGTTGGCATTGTATGTTTCTGCAAACCACGGATATGTAAGATTTGTACATTATTATAAGCTAATGTGTTGAAACTTTTCTCTTTAGGCACAAAAACATTCAGTTTTGGTTAGGAAAAGATCATGTTTTGGCCTAAAACAGCCATTTTTGGTGGCACCATCGAAGCTGAAAATGATGCAGATGTCTTGTTAAAGAAGACCTGCTTTTGGTGGCTCAATCCCAGCTGGAAACATTGCCACTGTCTTGCAAAAGAACACTCACTTTGGTGGCACCATTGTCACTGGAAATGACGCAGATGTCTCACTAAAAAACACTTGCTCTCGGTACAGTTGCCTCATGAAATATTGCAAAAGTCTTGCTAAAGAACACCTGCTTGTAGTGGCACCATCGTCACTAGAAAGTCAGCTCATATACATCTAACCAGAATTACATCATGTTGATTTGATACATATGAAACTTTCATATATAACATATCTGTGTTTTGCAGAAACACAAAACACAGATTTGCTCCTGGCGACTGGTCCGACCTATAATGTTGCTTTGCATTGAAAATACTGCGATGAGATGATCACCAAATTGCAAGTCTGATCCATCCCAAATCCTAAATCAGAAAAGAAGATTAAACTTCTGTGCCCCAAATGCCTCTCTGGTCTGCCTATAACACAGCAGCTGCAGCTATACAGCACAACCAGTCAGTTAATAGCAGCTGCATTTTTTGGTTTTTACAGCTAAACTCAAAACAACACATTAAGTTATTTGGGTTTTGTGCAGCTTTTAATGTGACCTCATGATTAAAAGCATGAATGAATTTAGGGATGCAGCCAGTGGTTATTTTCATTATCAGATAATCTGCTGGTTACATTCTAGATGAACCGTTTGGTCTGAAAAATGTCAGGAAATAATGCAAAATGTCCATTCCAGTTTCTCAAAGTCCACGGTGATGTCTTCATATACATTTTGTCAATCCAAAACCCAAAGATATTCAGTTGAGTGTGATAGAAAACAGAGAAAAGCAGGAAATCTCCACATTTGAGTCTGTTATTTTTGCATTAAAAATGACTTAAACGATTAAGCATTTATCAAAATGGTTAGCGACCATTTTTCTGTTGATGGCCTCATCAGTTAGTTGACCAGTCATTGTAGCTGTACTTAGGTTAGAGGAATAACGCAAGGAGAAGAAGTAACTTGACACTTTATTGATTCCATTATCTGTGACAAATTTCATTTTAGTTTGCTCCCTCCACAGAGAGGTCGCAGGTCAGGGTTAGACTGAACCGTGTCCCTGGAGCATTGACGTGTCTCACTCAAGGACATTTTAAAAAGGCAGATTATTTCTTATTATAGCCCCTGAGCCCAAGAGAGACATAATGTACCTCTTTTCAAAACAAGGTGAGGCAGCCATGCTGCATAGTATTGATTTTCATTACTGCTTTCATATTCTCATCCAGGGTTCCCTCCTCCACCTCCACCTCTGGCTATACCCAACTCAATTAGAGACATAGCAGAGTTGCTCTGCTGTGTCTTGTCCCAACCAACCTTACAGCCACTTATGATTCAGGCAGCCATAGCAGCTGTAGATATCAAAAATTAAAAGTAGATCTCAGCGCCAGAAAGTGCTGATAGACGCCAGCTGGTGCAGGAGAAGGTATTTCACACATCTGCTTTCAATATACTACTGTCCACTGTGTTCTCTCTCCAAGGCTGGATTCCTGTGTAAAGTCAGGCACATTCTGGCTTATTAGCAACAGCTTTTAGTTGACCTTTTAGTATTTAATAAATAATACATAAAGGCAGCGCTGTGATAGGCTGGCAACCTGTCCAGGATGTACCACACCTCTCACTCAGTGTCAGATGGGATAGGCTCCAGCCCCGCCCGACCTCTAGCAGGATAAGCGGTTATGGAAAATGAATGAATGAACGAAGACACCCATTTTTGACAGACAAGATAATCACTATTAGATTGCATGTTTTGATTTGGTTTGGTTCATAAACAGATTTTTTGGTTGCAATTAGTGTGATTGCACATTTTTGCAAATTTCCTTCATGTCTGGCAGCATTTAGAACGTCAGCATGCTGCTATTAAATGAGTCTAAGGCTCAGAAGTGTACAGGCTAACGTCAGCTTTTCAAAAACATGTCGCGGAGATACTCATCAAATTCAAATTAAGGATGAAGCTGACTCATCATAGGAGTAACACGTGAAAGTTCTCCTTCCGGTTCTCAGTGACAACGATCCCACTCTGTAAAGTGTCCCACCACCTGCTGGTTTTACTGGGCCTGATCCAAAACCGTTGATTCTGGCGGACATTTCAAACTGCAGATACTGAGGTGGAGCAATTCACTCTGGACACTGCAGGTGCCTCCGTTCATCACCGAACTGGTGCAGCAATACTACGTTTAAGTTTACAATAGTCCTCCTTATAGGAACACTGCAGCACCAGCGACCCAAACAAGACCAGAGAAATCGAACCCACATTATTTTCACTGCACAGTTTACCATCAGTGTTGATGCCATTTGATATAGATCTTTGACTTAGTTAGAATGGTTGAGGAGGCTGAAGAGAGGAGTAAAATGTATGGAGCAACATCAGAGAAAAGAATAAAGACAGCAGGATGAGAAGCATCAGATCATCTTTGAATTCGTTCTCTCTGTTCTTCATTCCTCTTCGCACATGTTTGGTAACGTGAGCATCTCTCTGTGTTTAGCTTAAGATGCTCCTCTCTGCCTCTGCCTTTTCTCCAGCGGACACTGACACTCGTGCAGGTTTTTGCAGAGAGGTCTTGGGCGGGCACCATGCACGGGCTCACGCTCACTTTACAAACACTGGGATTCTTTTTACAGTCTGGAGTCGCGCCAGATCACCCGCCAAACCACATGGTCACGAAAACAACAAGGCTATCCAAGGATAGAAATCTCCCTACAGACAAAGAGAGAAGTGTTTGAGTGGATATGGGTGGGCGGATTTAATTATTGGATGTGTATGAATGAAGGAGTACAAGAAAAATCTTCCTCGTGATGTAACCGGCGGCCTACAAAAGTCATGTTTCTCCAAGTACAGTTCAAAAGTTGATTTGTGTCTGAATAAACAGCATTCTTCTTAATTTTTATGGATAGTGCAGCTGTTATGTGGCATTTTCATCAACTTGCAGACTGTTAACATTTCAAATCTGCCAGCTACCATGATAAGTCCTGGAAATAACCATTAATTCTGCCGGCTTTTACTGCCTGGACAACTGCGGGTCAGTTTGACTGAGTGGGTCTGTATGTGCTTGTTTTAGGATTTGGAGTAATCTGTGTTTCTTCTCAGTTGGAGCAGGTGACAGTGGAAGGTGTTGTTGTAAGGGTGTTTTTCAGGGTCACAAAGCTCACCTGGCTATGAGAGGAATGTCCTCTTGTTCTAACAGGCCTCTGTTATGTAGGGAACCTTGACCGTCTGACAGACAACCTCCGGGGGCTAATGTCGGAGCACTCAGGTCTCACAGGTTAACAATTACAGCACAAACAAAAAGTTTTCACAGCGACAAAGTCTGCATGTCGAGATCTTAAAGGGCCAGTTCCTCTTACCTGTAGTGCAGTTTGGCAGTGTAGATTGTTTTGGTGTTAGTTGCTGAATGTTGGAGATATCAGCCGTAGAGATGTCTGCCTTCTCTACAATATAATGGAGCTAGATGGTACTCAGTTTGTGGTGCTCAAAGATCCTAAAAATACATTTGAGAAACTCAACAGCAATGTCTCTTTCCAGAAATCATGCCCTGGGTACTCAAGATAATCCACAGACCTTGTTGTGAGCAGTTTCATGTAGGAACTATTTTCTTTCTACTGAACTACAACTGTCACCTGTTTCACCACTGAGAAGGGAGCATCTACTGCTGGCTTACCTACACCCTTTTTGACAAACATGGGCTGGCTCAGCTTGGTTTGGGCCGTCAGCCCAGCACTGCAGGGATTTGCATTTCCATTACAACATGGCTACCTTCTTGAAGGTGTGTCTTACACTGTTGACGGCTTGTCTTGACGTTTTAAAGCAGTGCTCATCCACAGTTTAAGTCCCCTGTTATTTATGCTGCATGTGTTTTTTCACAGCAGGGCAGGTGAAAGAATTTTACCTGTTGGAGGTGAGCTGTTAGCAGAAGTGCAGTCAGAGCCTGTTGTCTTCAGCTCTTCATCAACAGCTCACTGTGGCTGTTTCTACTTTCACTTTCCACCCTGACACATTATTAGCCTTACCTTTATTGACAAAAAGCTGCTAACAAAATTCCACCAGTTCAGTACTCACACTTTTCATCTCCTATAGATTCTTCACAATAAAAGTCACCTATTAATTTGTTATGTATAAGCTTTTATTGTGAAGCAGCAAAATAAGGACATGTTGAGTTTTCAAGCAGCAACTTCTCACAACTTGTGATACGGCAGAAAGTGAACATAAACAGTGAAATAAAGCAGATATCTAAAGTAAAGGGGGTGAAAGGGGGGGTCGTTGGGAGTTGTCTGCAATCGGTGAGACATCACCACTATCCACTTGGTGGCAGGCAGCCCAGCATTGGGACCTACTCAGGAGAGGGTCCATCTCTGGTGCCCGTTAGCGTGGCATGGTGCGTCGAAACAGACAATGGAAACACAAATTGGCGTGGCATGACTTTGCTCGGCATGGCCAAGAGTGACAATGGAAAAAGGGAACTAGCACCACTGAGCTAGCTAACATTACAGCTTAGCCAAGGAGGACAACATTGTGTTAGCATCTTGCACTGAGCCTCCCATCCATGAGTAGATGCACTCTTCCACCTGCACGTCAGGGTAATTGTGGTTGCTGTTGTTGTTCATTTCTCCCTGATTTTGGATCATATTCTTGCTGGAACATGTCTGGTTGTGAAGATTTAGCTTTGGAAGTTTTTATTGGTGTTTTTTCACGGTAAGAAGTGCTGATGTTCTCAGTTACTATCATTCCCCTGGCTGCAATTATGGTACAGAGACCCTGAGATGCGGAAGACCCAGAAATACGGAGAATCAAAGCAGATTGGGCTTTTTTGAGATCGGGGCTTGAAGAGACAGGCGCTAAACGGATCTTTTCAGACAGAGGGTGAATACAGGTATTCCAGCACAGTCAGTCTGAGGAAAATAAAGTGTTTTTGATCATTAAAGCATGTAAACATGTTCTAGAAACCCAAAAGACATGCATGAGCCTGGACAGAAGCACGATGGGTTCCCTTTAAACGCCCCCTCTCCTTGTGCCCTCCACACACGGCCAAGCTGTGGCACATCCACAGGTTCCTGTAAGCTGGATGGGGACCAGCGCTGTCCCACTCTGGCTCAGGGGTTTATACAAAGTTTACAGCTCGCTTCAGCTAATGGAAAAGATGGGCAGTTTCGTGGACTAATATGGTCAAAGAGGGCTTTGAATTGCTTGTTCCCTTCATGCTAGAATAGACGGTGAGCGTGAAGCCAAGCAGCTGCTGCTGCTGCTGCTGCTGAGGTCTCTGGTAGTCTATTTGGAAAAGTCAAGGATGTGTCAAAATAAATACACCATTCAGTGTGTTAGGAAGGGTGGGCTGCTGTGTACTTTATCCCACGTGTGGCCTTTTGGCCTCGGGCACCTTGTCTGTGTACACTACAAACTCTTTATATTCAGGTATTTGCTGAGTGGAGAGGAGAGTGGATATTCTAGTGATGGAATAAAGTTGGCTATTGTTCGTTTTGTTTGACAGTTTGCCCGGTTATTACGAGTTTATTGGCCACCAAGAGACACAGATTGTAATTTGGACGAATGTGTTTTATGTCTGATTAAGTGGTCATTGCAACAATTTATTATCAACACAGTTTACCTCGGAACAAAATATTAAATCGTTAAACGGCATTTTATCTTTTTTTGTTTAAAAGTGTTTTGATTATATTCCTTTTGGGGATTTGCTTCTTTTGTTATTGTTGGCATCCGTACATTGAAGGAAACATATTTAAAACAAACGTTAACAGGATGAAATATGAAAATAATATGACAGATTTCAGGATTTTGTGGTGGTTGGAAAAAGTCTCTGACAGCTTTAGTGGCTGTTCCAAATTTGAAAAGTACAGCTGCTGGATCGGGGAAACACAGATGAACCAGAAAAGTGACTAAAATGGGACAGTGATGGCATCAGGCTTTATTTAGGTAGACCACAAAATGGACTACTTATTGACTCTACTTAGACGAAGTTGCCACAGGAAATGTCCTCACTTTCCCTTTAGATAACTTTAGCTGTCGTCTGTCGCACTGGGACCCGCAATCTTCGATTACAGCAAAGTACATGACCTGACCAGGTTAAATTTGGACTGGATCACACTGCAAATGATGCGTTCTGTCTGGGCAAAGCCTCTGACTTGTAGGAAAACATTGGGAAAGGTCAAATGAACTTGGTTATGTTCAGCGGGCTGTCGGTCACCAAGAAAAGACGTCCAGAAATTCCTGCAGGTCAGCGCAGCCTCTGTGGTTATGATACTTGGCCTCACACAGCTCTGCACAGCAGGAAGGGGAGACAGAGGAGCTGTTTTTGTGACATGCTGACGACGGTGTCGTCGTGGATGTGTGGACACCATGTCTTTATTTGCCAGACAGCAGAGAGGTCTTGTGCACTTTATTCCATTATTGCTGCTTGGAGTCGAGCCAGCAGCTCTAAGAGCACACGCCGCAGCTGTCTCGTCTCTTAGCCCGTGTGTTTGTACGAATCAGTAGTTTGTTACAAATCAAACATGTTTGTGTTTTCAGGAGCGAGGTTCAAGGTCTGTCTTGTCTCAAGATTCAGTTTTTAACTTTAGCAACAGAGGAAAGTGTCACTCTTTATGAATGAATAGCTGTAACTAAATAACCAAACGCTCCATGTTCATCTGATCTCAGGTCCAAACACCGTCTGAAGATAAGACATAAATATTAAACAACACGAACAATCTACAGTCCTGCTTGCAGCTCTGTGAGGTTGTACTTTATCCTAAAGCTAGCATGGCGACATGCTCACGACATACAGATGTTTAGCAGGTATAACGCTGACAATGTTCTCCATCTTATGCTGCATCCAAAATCTCACACTGTGCACTACAAGCTCTATATGTGTCATTTTGTGTAACATATTTCTGTATGAATAAACAGTAGCATGTATCTTTTTAGACACACTGAGCTGTAATTGCCACATAACCTCCAGAGAGCCTCCTAGCCACATGGAAACATGTTACCATGTAACCATGGTAACCCGTGCCAACCTCAGCTGTACTGGCAATTTAAAAATAATTTTGCAAATATAGTCCGCCTAACAAAATGAAATCTTATACCCACACTCAAACTGAAGGGTTATTGACGTTACAGAGCTGTCTTGGTTGCTGTCCGCCAATGTCTTTTGTGAACGTTTGTCACTACCACATTGCATTGTGGGATATTTATGCTGGTGTAGTGTCCAGTGTTTTGATAATGTGATATTTCAACAGGCACTATAGGTGAATCAACATACTATTGGTTTCCTACCAAGGTCTCAGACTTACTAGAAGATCTCACATACTGTTATATCGTGCTAAAAAGCATGTTAGCATGATATTTCGGATGCAGCATTAGTTTAGACGTGTTAGCATGTGCACATTTTCCAATTTGCACTAAACACAGGTGCAGCTGGGGCTGACAGGAATGTGATTAGTTTGGTTGTAAACCAAAGAATTGGAGACTTTGAAATTCTGAGCTGATGGTGGCACGAAATGAAAAGTTAATGGATCACCAACGTTATTAGACATTACCTTAAGGGGAATCTTAAGTGCTATAGCATAGGCAATTGGACTTTCTTGAAGACGTTTTGCCTCTCATCCAAGAGGCTTCTTCAGTTCTTGAACAACTTTAAGAACCTTTTCAGTTGGATGAGAGGCGAAATGTCTTCAAAAAACTCAAGCAAGTCCAGTTGCCTACGATATAACACTTCTGATTACCATGACCTGTCTTCGAGACACTCACTCAAATGTCAAACACCTGGCGGCGCTAGATGAAGTCAGAGGATCACCAAAGTCATTAGGATTCAGTCTGTAGGGCTGCACAATTTCAATTTAATTTCAGTCCTTCTAGTTCCAGTCAGAACGACTGACACACCAACATTACCCTCCCTAGATTCTCTTGCTACTAGCACCAGCCCAAAATATCCCTTAAGAAGTTTTTGGGCACATTGGACCTTCACCTGGCAGGAAATAACTTTCTGTAATGTGCTCAACCCTCCTCGTCAATGCAGCCCATTTCTGACAGCTGATCTTGATGTATTTTTATCTGTGATATAAAGGCAGGGCAGACTGGCAACAGGATTGCACACATTTCATACATTTCTGGTGAAAGTACAGCTGCTGGAGACCAAACCAAGCGTGTGATTATGTCTACGTAAGTCAGAGAGCCGGGAAGGGAAAGTCTGGTGTTGATGGTTATCAGAATGATTGAGGCAGTGTGTGTTTGAGTTTGACGTAGTCTCCACATGCTGTAAATCTCACCTGTCATTTGAACAGCACGCAGGCTGAATTACACACCTTATAATGACTCGTCCCAGGGTTCACAAGAGGGCCTGTTTATTGCATTTCACCCACGATGACCAAGCCGGTCTTCAAAACCACAAAAGGCCTCACACACCTCTCTCACCATGGTCATTGTAAACACACCCCTCTAATCATCAGTCGTTAGGTCTTTAGAGGAAAGCTGATGCTGAATAGGAAGGAAGGGGAGATGAAAAGGCCTGAATACACTAATCCTGGCAAATTATGGTCTCTATTTCAAACATCACACTCTCTCGGGGCCCTATTGTGTAAACGGTATAATGAATTCTTTCATTGCTCGCCCTCACTGATACGCTGCATTGTGCTCTTACTTCAAAAATTATGACCCTTCATCATTAACTGTTTCCAGGGGCGGAGGGTTCAGTTGGAAGTATGGAAAACTCGTAGCTTTGATAGATTTTGTGTCGCCCAGCTGCTAATAAGTAACAGTTCTGCAAATGTCAACGTATGCGAGCCAGTTTGTCCCTCGGGTGCTGGTGTGGGGCTCCGGATTTCATCCATGAAAGCAGAGTCATAATATTTGTATTTAATACTATTTAAATGTGCGTGCATTTGTATTCATGGACCGTATTATCTGCTATTGTTTATCTGTCTTCAAAAAATCTGCTTCTGTTATTGATTTTTGCAATGTCCATTTAAATAACAGAAAGTCACATGGTGAAGACAGCACTCCGCTGTGTGAGACCAGATTTTGTTTTATGTTGAAAGCTCATCGTCTCCCTTCTCCGTGTTCACAGTACTCTCTGACGGAGGCCGAACTCTGAGGTGGAGGGGGCTGTAAAGAGGCCCTGAAGGAGCCTCCCACCCTCCCTACCTGACCAGCCGGACGCAGCGGACAGCCATGGCTCCCCGGAAACGTGGTGGCGGCGGCAGCCGTGGTGGCCTCTCCTTTTTCTTCTGCTGTTTTAACAGCAATGATCACCCGGAGATCACCTACAGGCTCAGGGAGGACTTCGCCCTGCAGGCCATGGAGCCGGCACTGCCGATGCCGGGATATGACGAGCTGGATGGCATGTTCTCCGAGTTGGTGGTAAGACTTTATTCTGCTTTGTCTTGTCAAAGAAATTCAGACCAGAGTATTTGTAAGACATTAAAAGAAATGTTTAGTAAATAATTTCTAACATTTGGAGTGAAGGACAAATCTGGTGTTATTTTATATAGTTTTACGGGAAACTTTGGTATTTCATCCACCTGGACCCTATTTCCTCTTGGTTTTGTGACTAATTGACTAATGGGAACATGAATTTCTGACATTGATCCAGTATTGAGTGGGGCCAGCCTGCAATTTGGGCAATAGTGCATGGTCAATGTTCATCCATTAACAGTGCCTGTTTTCGCCAATGACAGGGTCAGATTGTTATAAAGGGGCTTTCAAATCAGGGACCCAGGCCCAGCTCTGAGTACCCTTGACCTCAAAGTCCAATTTGTTTAGTGTGAATACTTTGTACCATAATTCAATCCATGCCCACACCATATTCGAGACCACCCTTCATGTGTATTCTGGTATGATGCGCATCAGTTATCAACACCAACTGTACCAAAACACAGAAGTGGACTGCCATTACGTTGACTACAACAAGTTTTTATCCGGTTATGAAACTGTCTCAAGTTAATAATGATGCCTCTATGTCAGACAGCAGTGCAGCCTGTCGCAAACAGTCCCAGATTCTGCTTCACTGTCACCTTCAATCTGCAGTCAGAGCTCCTCTGGTCAGGAGCAGAGTGTCACCTCACTACTCCTCCATTCCCCGCTAATGATGGTCCCCAGGGCAGCAGTGTCCATCTGTGGCGGCCTTTTCTACACCATAGCATGACAAAAATGTCACGTAGATGATGACAGAAGTGTACTCCGGTATGGAACAACATTGTTATGTGAAAGCTGAGCGGCGGGGGACTGTAGATGAGGGGAGAGTGTACTCAGGCACGGTGCTATTTAAGCATATCTAATATGGAAATGTCTGACAACGTTATGGAAAACACCCTGCAGAGAAAGTTCACATTTTTATTTACATTGTGCTTTATTTGGTCTGTTTATTATTGTGTCTAACCAAGTGTCACTCAGAGTGTCATTCTGTAATCCTGCAAGTTGTTGCAGGAAGTCAATAAAAAAAAACAGACTGGATCAAGTGAAAGGTAAAGAGAAACTTTATGTTTCTCCGCAGAGTGCTTTCCATAATGTCAGACACTAACTTAACACCCATTGACACCTGGACCCATCTAACCCTAACGACCAACATGATGGCTGGGTGGGTCAACCACTTACATGTGACCTCAACAACTCTCTTAGGGTTCACACCCACACAGGGTTTACAGCCTGCGACTCTGCACTGAACTGAAGAAGCCTCTTGGGTGAGAGGTGAAACGTCTGCCTCAAACTCAAGCAAGTCCAGTTGTCTACGATGTAGCATCTAAGATTACCATGACCTGGATGACTGAGAATTTTCACCAACACGTTGGACACTAACAATAACAACCTGAGCCTGTCAGTGGCAAAAACAAGAACTTTTAGTAGACATACATTGACAGTGTGCTAGTGCCCTGAACGCTCATTTGCCAGCTGCCAGCTCCAACTACTCTTTCAAGACTGGACTAATATCAAAAATAGTTATTCCCATTAGTCACTTAAACACAAAAACATGGGAAAATAGAGTCCAGGTTAAAAAATATTCAAGTTTTCTTTTAATGTCATCATCCTTTTTGCCAGTTTAGCTAAAGCCTGATACAGAGTGTTCCTCTGTGTCAAAAACTACTGCGTAAAACATATTAATGAGCCTTGCCATTACACAGAGTGACCTGTTTTTATTACCATGAACATTACCTCTGTGTTTTATTCTGAGTTGATCCCACATTCACCATCCTGCTGTAAATACTCACTCAAGCCCCAAATGTTTATTAATCCGCAGCTCAGAATAGTTCCCTGACAAATGCTCTGTTTGCTGCTGTTTGGGTAACGTTTGCCAAAAACTGCAGTGTTAATATTTGTCAGTTGTTATAAAAGGTTTCAATTGCAGTTAAATTGGAGACAAGCGAGAGATGAAATTTAAATATTTGTGTTTATACATTAGTCTTGTCTTTAAAATATAATATTACCTCATTGTTTACTGTCTGTTACATGTTAAGACATTCCCCAACAAACTGTCACTTCCTCCCAGTTTACACTGTCTTGTGAGTAACGGGGCCAGACTGCCATTCTTCCTCTGTCTTATTGTCACTTCTAATTTGTCGTGCTCTCCTCTCTCCCCTGCCCCATTTTCCTCTCCCGTGGTTGCCACAGTAATCTAAGCATGACATTTTTGCACATCAATAGACCTCATTCAGGAACTCTTAGTGTCTCTGCCTCCTCCATCTGCTAATTGCTTGTTTTTGTCTCCCGCCCTTTATGAAGACATAATTGAGTGAGTTGAGTGTGACGACAAGGAGGCCTTCAGTTGCTCTGTTTACCAAAAGAAAACAGCCACGTGCTTTTCTCTTCGCCCAGTGTGAGCCACCATGTGCGTGTATAATCCGAACAGGCTTGCTGGAAAAAAAGACCCACATTGTGGAATGAGTTAGGGCCATCTGGTCGGTTACGATCAATTAAACCAGACCTTTGAACCTCAGATTCATTGAGAAAAGTTTTCCAGAAACCTGCAAGTCCAGGTGAAGCTTCTTTTCCCATCCTATGTTTGTAGAGTTACTCTCACTCTAACAGAAGAGCTGCAGTAAAACATACATTTAAATCATGCCTACCATTCACTAGAGGGCTTAGAAAAAGACTTAAGTCTGACACACTGTCACATCCAAAGACAATGTCGATTTTTAGTCACTAATTATGAAATTTTGCAAAGACTGTGGATCTTGCAGAGTCACTATTTGCAATACTACAACTTGACGATTCCCATCCTGCTCCTGGTGGAAAATGCCACACCAAACTCCCTTTAAGAAATACGACATATTAACAATTCCTTAAGTGTCTGCAAGAAATACATAACTCTTGAAACACAAGATACAAGGCGACATATGTCGACAGTATTCTTGTTAATCCAGCATCAGTATAATCCATAAAGATAAACTGTATTTGTGTACAAACTTTACTGACTGTGGGAGTGAGAGGTCAAGTCTTTTTTAAAAATTAAAATTTCTCACTAAACAAGTGTCAGTTGGTCGATAAGGAACACACTGAATTAAACACCAACCCTTGTCCACTCCGTAGTTCAACCAGGTTCTCCTCCTTTTCCACAGTCCAAGAGAACCGAGACTTGTTCATGTTTTTGCACCTCCCTGAACTCCCCTCCATGTTTACTGTCCACTCGGTTTGCTGCTTTGGTTTGTCTGGTGCTGGAGAGGATACAGCTATTGGTTGTTGTCATTGACCTGCGCTATTTGCACGAGCCAAGTTGAAAAACGTAGGGTAATAGTAAACATTTATTGGAACATCAAGACCAAGACCATGTTTTCTTTGGTGTATAATTATCTGAAATTTAGATTTTTGTGTTTTTGTTACCTTAGAATGAGATGAGCTGTTTATATCTACATAGGGAGTGAATCCTCGTCTGCGGAGTCTGCCATGTTGCACCGCCATGTTTCTGCAGTAGCCCAGAACAGACAAACCAAACACTGGCTCTAGATAGGGCCAGTCGTGTATGATGTTGGCCACCATAGTTAGCAGCTCCTCCACGACGGTTTAATTTGCCTTGAATTCTAACCGGGAGAAGTTTGATCTGGTTGCAATCTGCAGTCCTTACTGCTAGATGCCACTAATTCCCCCTAAATCTCACACACTGCTCTTTAATTCAATTCAATTCAATTTTATTTATACAGCCCAATATCACAAATCACAATTTGCCTCACAGGGCTTTACAGCATACGACATCCCTCTGTCCTTATGACCCTCGCAGCGGATAAGGAAAAACTCCCCAAAAAAAACCCTTTAACGGAGGAAAAAAACGGTAGAAACCTCAGGAAGAGCAACTGAGGAGGGATCCCTCTTCCAGGACGGACAGACGTGCAATAGATGTCGTACAGAACAGATCAGCATAACAAATTAACAGTAATCCGTATGACACAATGAGACAGAGAGAGAGAGAGAGAGAGAGAGAGAGAGAGAGAGAGAGAGAGAGAGAGAGAGAGAGAGATGCAGGTAATGACAGTAGCTTACAACAACATTATTGAAAGTAATAATATTATAGTGATAGTTCTGGCTACTGCGGTACAATATGTTGAAAGTATGTATTAATACCTGGCAGTATACAAGTGTGACAATAGTCATATGTGTATAATAACAGAAGAAGTATGACTAATGACTAATGATGGCAGCAGCAGCAGGAGGCATCTGGCAGGACCACGGCAGCAGCACAACCACACACGTCACGCTGTCCAGGCACCGCTGCAATACCAGTTAATCTGAGAGACAGTGGAGCACAAAGGCTCCGGAGAAGAAGCCGAGTTAGTGACATCCAGAATGGCTGAGTTAGCAAGATGCAGAAATAGGATACGAGAGAGAGAGAGAGAGAGAGAGAGAGAGAGAGAGAGAGAGAAGGTGCCCAGTGTATTATAGAGGGGTCCTCCGGCAGACTAGGCCTAAGTCAGCCTAACTAGGGGCTGGTACAGGGCAAGCCTGAGCCAGCCCTAACTATAAGCTTTATCAAAGAGGAAAGTCTTAAGTCTAGTCTTAAATGTGGAGACGGTGTCTGCCTCCCGGACCGTAACAGGAAGATGATTCCACAGGAGAGGAGCCTGATAGGTGAAGGCTCTGGCTCCTGATCTACTTTTGGAGACAAAAGTTAAGGCAGCTCGGACTGAGATTTATGACCACCTTACACCAAATGGTCGAGATCACATTAGGGTGCCACAGCTCCAACAAAACTCTCCTGATTTTATTCCACCACTGTAAATTTGTCTGTGACAGTGTAATCTCTTGAAGAAATTGTTTTGTCTAAGGCCAGCATTATTTGCCTTTTTCCCATTCACTTCGTACTAGTCTGTGTAATTCATGAGATACATCAGTGGCTTTAGAAAAGAACATCCCCAAAGGCAATTCCCATGAAGAGTAGCAGCCAGAAAACATTTAACAGTCAGTCTCTGTTGGGTGAATCACATTAACTTAATCTGCAGTTGTTGGTTAAATAGCAGCTAAGAAAGAATAAACCTGTGTTTAGATAGATGTTGACTCTACCTACAGTACTGTCTCCTGGAACTAAATCGCTTAAAAGCTTTCTCATGACTCGACATCTTTTTCACATGAGGCTCATTTAAGCAGAACTGCCTTTAGATTTGACCTGTGTGGATAAATTGTGTCCAACAAATGTGATGTTAAATGCCTAAAATATCCGTTTGATGCTCCTGCAGTTCACACTCTTTTCTTAAGATCATTATCCAGGACTTCTCTTATCTATCTCTCTGATCTAGCTGGTATGACAGACAGGGATGGCGCCATTCACTAATAAGCTCCTCTCTATTGAAGTCTGATTTAAAAGACGTGCAGTCTATGGTTATAACTTATCTGTGAAATCATCTCTTACACATCTATAAATTATGAAATATTAATCATAGAATGACAATATAATGAGAAAAACTATCACAGTTACCAACCAGCAGTGGCTAATCTTACATTTGAAGGATTAATTTACGTTTATCAGCGTTTCAGCCACTTAAGTCATAATTTAATCCAACATCCAACCTGCATGTGCTTGCGTGTGACGGGACTTGGAGGGGCGAGCTTGCAGGGTTTCTGCAACATAACCGATAACCGCTCTGGTTCATAAACTACCATTTAAACATATTATCCTGAACGTAACTTTCATATGGCAGTGTCATCTCTTTTGGTGAGCTCTGATAGTTCATTCTCAGATGAATAAAAAAATGAAGAATGTTGAAACATTTTTCCAGGAAAACACAGGATTTTCCAGGACATTGTACTTTTCTCTCATTATGCCTCTGTGCTGTCGATAGTCGTGGTCAGAGTCATAATGTTTTCGGGTTGTCCGTCCAATTCTTGTGAACGTGATATCTCAAGAACACCTTGAGGGAATTTTTCTTCAGATTTGGCACAAACATCCACTTGGACTTAATGATGGCATGATGAGATTTTGGTGGTCATAGGGTAATAGTCAAGGTCACTGTAGCCTCGTCTGTCTCTTTCTTATGAATGTATTATCTCAAGAAAGCCTTTAGGGAACTTCATATTTGGCACAAATGTCCACTCGTACTCAGTGAGGAACAGATTAGATGTGGGTGGTCAAAGGTCAAGGTCACTTTGACCTTGCATTAATCTCCTTCTCATGAATGCGATATCTCATCTAAAGAAAATGACTTCAAATTTGGCACAAATGTCCATTTGGACATGATTAGAAGCTAGCGGTCAAAGGTCACTGTGACCTCGCAAAACATGTTTTTGGCCATAACTCAAGAATGCATTTGTAATTCTGTTTTTTTTCACAGACATGGATGGTAAACTGTAACTGCAACTTGACTGGTGCTTACAACCACGAGGCGGTAATTCTAGTTTTCCATGTGTTTTCCGTGACTGGAAAATTGGTCAGCTGTTTTCCAGGTTTTCCAGTACATGTGGGAAACCCTGGTCTTGACATGCAAAGTCTCAAATTAAAACTCACTGATAAGTTTAATTGCGTTTAGATGTTCTCAGTGTTCAAATGCTCTCTGGTATTTGGTCTCCCCAGCAGCACCCTTTGTGTGCCTCTGTGAAATATCTGTTATACGTTGTGACGCATGTTGTCTCCAGATGTTTGTTACCACATGTTGAGCAGACAGGCCACGCCTTATCTCTTCCCCATTACTCACACGTTTAAAGGCTGGAAGACATCTGATTTGATTAAGAGTCACATTGAGTTTGACGATAAGAGTGCCCGGTGATATCCAGCTGATAGGAAGAGATTTAGAACAAACTGATGTCAAACTGAGGGCAGGGCTCTGGTGCAACTGCTCCTGGCACATGTTTTTGTTTTGGGGAAAACAGAATTGATTTATACGGATGTTTCATAATGTTTGAGAATGTTTTGAGAATGACGCTCTCCTAGACATTAAATATTATTTTCTCTGTACAGTCATCAGTAAATGATTGTGAGGACATATTTAAAATGTTTCTTCCTCCTTTGAACCTTCCTCACCAACATGTCTCAACCTTTTCTTCTTGTATGTTTCCACTTCGCAGGACGAGCTTGACCTTACAGAGAAGCACAGGGAAGCCATGTTTGCTCTGCCTGCAGAGAAGAAATGGCAAATCTACTGCAGCAAGAAGAAGGTAAAAGACTCTCACTGTGCATCATGTCAAACTCTACATCAGCCTCCACAAGCTCGCTGCTGCTTTCTCTGAATAATGTCTGCACATATCCTGCCAAGTTTGTGTAATAGCCTCCCTCATTGATTTGTTGGTATTTGAAGCTGTGAGTTTCTCAAACACAAAACCACAAAACCTTGTATTACTGTATTCCTCTGCTCACAACAGGCAAGAGGAATACATGAATAAAGGAATACTTCAACCCCCAATGATCATTTGTGTATCAATTAGCGCTGCCCCCGACTAAGAATTTTCCTCGTCGACCAATAGTCATCATTTAGGGCCATTAGTTGACTAGTCGCCCGCATGTTTACCATGTTGATTTAATTATTAAATGATGTATTTTGGGCGGGGCAACACAATGCTTTGAGTTGAAGGTGTGAGAAAGAATAGTATCAGTAACATTGTTAACACTGCTACATTACAGAGAAATACAAAACCGTATTAATGAACCTTCATTAACATAGGCCGATATTTTATCTACAAGTGCACGTCACACACTGAGCGAGCCACCTGTTAATGACGCTGTCAGCAAAGCAGTAATGATTGTGCTAAGTGGCTAATGGGCATGTAGCCACTTCCATGTTTCAGATGATACATCATGTTTGCAGTCGACCAATGAAGATGAGTTTACATATCACCTTGGGTTCGTCCTTCACCTTCTCAAAATGATCCCGCACTTTGGATTTCCTGCCCGACATGTTATTAACTAGCCTGTGGAATAACCGCAGGTACCAGCCCTGGAAATTAACCTGACTCCTGTCTGACTGCTGAGCGAGGACACTTCCTGTGTCTGTCCTTTCGAATTAATTTATTCCCATATTGTCCAGTCATAGAGGTTTTGATGTATTTTGGTAAGGTGTAGCTCCTGATAGAGTTTCACGTTTGTTTGTTTTCTGCAACTTAGCGACCGATGAAATCTTGCTGGCTAATGACCTCTCTGGTTGACTAATGTTTGGTTGACTATTAGCGGACAGCCCTAGTATCAATTACTCACCTCATGTTAGGTTGAATTTGTGAGTAAAACTTTGTCTTTCTGGCATGCCTCCAGTAAACGAAGAATCCAAAAACTTGATGAATTGACGTCATGGGTGTCTGCGTTTAAAAACATCAAAACTATATGAAAACATCCGTTAACAAACTCTCACATAACTCGTGCAGTATAATCCAAGTCTCATTTATCCTGTTGTATGCTCACTTCTTCCTCAATAGACAGCCCTTTCCGATGGGGAACTGAACTTACATTGAAACTTCTCTCTACTTTCTTCAAAGCCAGACTCCATTGACATAAACAGTAATTCTACGTTGCTGAACATGGGAGCTGCTGGTGTTCCGCTGCCTCAATTAATTAGTTTTGTTTGTGTTATTGTGTGACTTCTGTGAATCCAAACTAAACTTTAAAAACACCAAAGTCACACAATAACACAAACAGACTAACTGATCGAGGCAGTGGTAGACCAGCAACTCCCGTTTTCAACAAGGTAAAAGTACTGTTTTTGTCAATGGAGTCTGGCTTTGAAGAGAGCATAGGTAGGTTTCACTTTAAGTTCAGTTCCCCATTAGAAAGGACTGTCTGTTTGGGAAGTACTGAGCGCACGACTGGATAAATGAGACTTGGATTGTAGCCATGACTTGAATTCATCAAGAATTTTCTCCATTTTTGGATTCTTCGTTCACCGTTAAGGGATGTGAGAAAAACAGTGTTCGTCATGAATTTAATGTAACAGGGGGTGAGTAATTGATACACAAGTGGTCCTTTGGGGGATGAAGTATTCCTTTAATGTCATTTGTATATAACTGCCTATTAGGTGAGAACACACATATTTGTTGCAAACTGTCAAACTAAACTGCCTCTAAGTGAAGACATTAGAAATACATTAGAATGACAAGAATAACCTTAACATTTCAAATGCACCACTTAAGTACCACCCAGAGTACTGTCTAATGACTTTATTCCGCGGTCTGTTATGTATCTCTCCAATTACAGTCACTTTCCTCAAAACATAATAAGTCTGTGCTGCCTCTTCAAAGCTCCCCTATGAATAACTCGCCTAAGTGGATGTTACACAAGGTGGATATAAAAATAGTGATGTGTAGAGGGAGTAACACAGACGCTAAATCCAGCCTGTTCCATTAGATAATCCTCTAACAGAGAAGCCAGTGACAGGAATCATAAAATACTGAAATATACTGCAAGACTGAATTCAGAAGTAGTATCTTGTTTCTGATGACTCCGAAGAATGTTATTTTTCCCAGACTATAAGGGCCTGGTTTCATTGTTCGACTGTCCTCCCTGATTCAAAGGGAGGATTTTTTAATCATGCGGTTTCTCCTGTTAGATAATACACCTGTCCTATCAAAGCGTTCGTGTAGCCATAACATACTCTAGCACGCTGTGACCGTGTCATATTTCATTACGTCTTGTCTTGGTGATAAAAGGAGTGTCAGCTGTTCCTCCTTTCCCTGTATATTAATTCCTGTCTTGCATGCAGGAAAAAGCAGACGCCTGGTCTAGTTTAGATCAACTTGATTTGAGCTTCCCAGCTACCTTGCGTTCTTACAGCAGTGTTTCTCAGGGGCATAGGTATGACTGTGTAGGATATCCTGTCCTGACTCACATGTAGACAGAGCATACTTTCCTTCATCCGGTTACAAACTGCAGGTGAGGAGTGTTGGGATTTAGGTTGATGGATGGATAGTTTGCATGTCAGTGTACAGTACAGGTCCCCAGAAGACACAGCTGCAGGAAGACATGCCATTTGTGCAAAAGCCCCATCACGCATACAAAGAACATATAAGTGGTGTTGGTTTTATGCTTTTCTTGTTTATTTCTTTTTTGTTGTTGTTAAAATTGGGCCTAGAGAGTTTGAAGGTCCAGTGTGTGGGATTTAGGGACATCTATTAGCATGGTAGGCTATGAAATGGGCTGTGAAAGATTCATAACTAACTCTTATTAGTTTAGAATCACCTGAAATTAGGGGTCATTGTGTTTTTGTAAACATAGAATGAAGGTGTTTTCACACCTGCCCCGTTTGGTTCGGTTTAGTTGAACTCAAGTTCATTTGCCCCCTAACTGCGGTTCGTTTGGGCAGGTGTGAACACAGCAATCACGCTCAGGTGTGCACCAAAACAATCGGACTGAGACTTTCTTGAAGAGGTGGCCTTGGTCCGGCGACCTCGATCCGAACCAACTGCAGTCACATGACACATTGTTTGGGTTAAACATGAGCATGTTACAGTCCTGGAGGATTATTAATGTGCACCTCCTCCTGTACTGCCTTAATATGCACATTCAGCACATCCAATGCATCAAAACATTGTTTTCTAGTTGGAGCCGCGCCTCGTTTTCAAACTGTATGGTTTGACTAAAATGAGCAATGACAGCAATATAGTCCACGATGAGCAGCGCTAAAATCAACCTGCGTAGTTGTCCCTCCATTGTGACATTAGAAAGTGTCACATTTATCTTCAAGTGTACTCTTCTTCAACGTTTGGTTTACTTCCTGGATTTTTCCCACATGGAAATTCTGACCAATCAAGAGCAGCTTTCTCGCACTAAGCATTTTATCTGGTCTGTTTATAAATGCTGCCGTGAGAACATGTGCACCAAAATTAGTCCCTGATTCAGACCAAAGCAAGACAGCTCTAGGTCTGAAAGCAGCCTGAGTTGTTATATCTACATATGGAATAGGTCGTCTTCCTTGGTGTCCGCCATGTTGTTCTACAGTAGCCCAGAATGGACAAACCAAATACTGGCTCTAGATAGAGCTGCAGTAGTTCTCCTACGCGCTTGGCACACTGAGAAGTTTCAGCTCCGCAACCTAACTGCTAGATGGACTAAATCCCACACACTGGACCTTTAAATATGAATGAAGAAAATGTAACCACCTCTCACCACTGCTCGCCTCATCCCTGTCATGATATATTAAATAATAAATATTTTTGGTTTGACATTAGATTTGTTCAAATATTTTGGAGCATCCCAAAAAAATCAGAGTAGAATCATTAAAGACATAGTTTAACATTTTGGGAAATAAGTAGTGAGACTGAGAGGTGTTGATAGACAGATTTTGTTACCTTTGGACACAGCCAGGTTAGTTCTTTTCCACTGCTTCCAGTCTTTGGCCTTGTTCAGACTTCAGCCCAAATCTGTTTTTGGTATATCCTGATTGATTTAGAAAGTCTGGGCAGCAAAAAAAAAAATGCAAACATTTTTGCAGTTTGGATCCAAACCACATTTAGAGGTGGTTCGAAATGTGATTCCAATTGGATTGTTGCAACGCAACACACAACAAATTTGGTCTGGTGCGATGTAGGTAATTCTGCAATGCGACTTAGCATTTAGCTACATAGTTACTGATACCGACGTCACTACCAGAGCAACCCATGCAGATAGGCTGGTGTTGTCTGGACACAAAAATCTGATCTGATCACTTGCAGACAACAGTGCTGACAGTCTGTCTTAAAGATCTTGATTGAGAAACAAATCTGATTTGCCTGCAGTCTGAATTTAGCCTTTATGCTAAGCTAGCTTAGCTGTAGCTTCATATTTACCATAAGGACATGAGAGTGTTATTGATCTTCTTATCGTAATCACAGGGAGCAGGCGTTTAAGCTTATTTTTATTATATGTGCCAATAGTGTGTATTTATCTGGACAGTTAATTTTAATGCAGAATTGGTAAGTTTTGAGTATTTTTGAGTCCGTTAATATGATAAGAGGCCTAAAAGCAACGACGAAATATTCCTTTTCACCTAAAAGCCCAAGTATTGATGTTTTTATGACTCTGGCTGCACACAGCATCCACTAGCCAGCAGCAACATGGCGAGAGAAGGTAGTGGAAATGGAAACAGCACAGTGCGTGCTCCCGTTTTTACTGTGTCCCAGTTAGTGGCCTCATTAGGAGTAGTCCCGGGGCCCAAGTTAGCCTGAAATAAGCCCCAAATATTGCTCTGCCTCTGCACAGCTTTCTAGAGATCATGCAGGGTTGCTTCAGGCTTGGTGTGAAGGTGGAAACAAATCTTTACGTGCAGCACTGACATGCAGAAGGGAGGGGGGGGGGATGACAAAAGAGAATCAATAGTGCTGACTCTGCAGCAGGCTCTGGCCCCGGACCAGACAGATACAAACTCATCTGAGCCCAGAGGAAGGGTGTGTGTGTGTGTGTGTGTGTGTGTGTGTGTGTGTGTGTGTGTGTGTGTGTGTGTGTGTGGAGAAAAGACGCAGAGGAAGCAGTCGGTTGTCCAAGGCAAACAGGAAGGCCTCACTTCCACAGGTGCAGCTTTTGTGTGTCTGACAGGAGGGATGATAAGAAGGAAGGTGGGGTCACTAACGGGGCGCTTTGAGTCCGCATATGATGAGGGCGGTCTTTTTCGCCAGAGGTTTCTTGGCTTCAGAAGTCGGGCCGAGCCGGGAGGAGATAAGTCAGTCAAAGCAGCAAAGCTTTAGCTGTTTGGTTTGGCTGGGCACCTGAGCCGATGAAATAATGCTGCAGAGAATCAATCTCCTTCCTCCTCCTTGTCAGCTCTCTTCTAGGATGCATCATCTGCCAAGAGGCAGATTTACTGATCTGGTTGTTAGCAGAGATTTTGCAGTTAGGTTTCAGAATTCATCCGCACCCCCCAAAAAAGCCCTTGTGTGAGAAGACAGAGCTGTAACTTAACTTCTCTTTCATGCAGACTCTAAATAACTGAGATTGATTCCTGTTTGCTAATGTGCCTTTGATCTTAACGTTCTCAAATGTGGAAAAAATAAACTCTCAGAAACACACTCCCCACTTTTCTCTCTCATCATGACCCTAAATAAACTGGAGTCATGTCAGCGTTTGAAGAGTGCTGACTTCCGAGGTGAAAGATGAACTCTTTAAGATGCAAAAGGAAGTGGTCCCACCTCTGCGTCTGCGCCACTAATGGACTGAACTCTTTCCAGCGCCCGCCTGGTCGAGCTGGCACCGGACACGAGTGGAACAGCAGGATCAGACCTTTCCATCACTGCACGATCCCCGCAGACCAGCCAAGGCCCGCAGTTTCTGTCAGAGCGGCCAACTCTCCGCAGGCCGCTTTATTAAATGACGCCCAATTAGTTTCTGATGGTCACAGCTCGCTTGTGCTTAATGGAGCGAGGGCTAAAATGAAAGCCGGGGACCCTTTTATGTACGAGCCAAGTTCACGGTCAAGTCAGTCCTCAGTGTTTTTCCTTTGAGTTAGAAAATTAAATCATCTAAGAAATATCTCGCAGTTGTTGTGTTTTTTTTTCCACAAACGTGCCTGTCAGGAAGATTAATCTCAGCATAAATCTGGCCGTGTCCTTAATCCACAGTTTTAACATTCATTTGCTAATCTGAAGATTTTCTCAAGCAGCTGTGCTCTCTTTTCTGCACTTCTCACCACCTCTGAAACTCACCAAAGCGCCTCATGATGAAATGGGCTGGATATCTGTGTCGTCCTACTTTGAGTTCCTGCTCCATTTTTGGCTTTTGGCTATTTATGCCCCGGACCTTCTGTTGCCCGTGTGTTTGTATGTTTCAACGTTTAGCGAAGCCAGTTGATCTGAAAATGATGGAAGGAAGTTGTCCATCTGGCTCGCAGTTGAACTTTGATGTATTCAAACATGTGACATGAACCAAATAACAACTTGTCCTCGCGTGTGACTTTGTGAAATGTTTCCTTCAAGACCACAGCCTTATATTTATAAATCCCAGTTGCTCCCTGTTAATATTTATAATCCAAACACATCTTTTTCTAATTAACTTGTGTGTTTTTCCTTATCTTTGTGTGACCTCTGCACAGTGTCATTAATTCTCTGTTACTTCTGTTTTTCAGGAACAAGAAGAAAACAAAAGTGCGACTAGTTGGCCAGAATACTACATTGATCAGCTCAATTCAATGGCAGCTGTAAGTAAAAACATAAACTGTATTTACTCTCTTTATTGCATATAAAAATGGTCACGAAAAGTCCTGGAAGAACAACCTGTTTTCTGTTTGACATTTTCTTACCCTATTCAAGAGTCCAAGGTTGTAAAACCCAGACAAATCTGTGAGTTTGGGCTATAGAAATACATCTTGACAACTTTCAACTGAATGAAGCTAGCAGTGATCTAACAAATAAGAAAGTTTGCAATTAATATACTTAATAAAGGATTTTTTTATTCTCCGGAAATGTGTTTTCCATGTTACCAGTACATCACTGGAAACCGATAAATGTAGCTTTATTTTGGCTGTGAATTGTCTCTCAGAGCTGAGTGCACCAGCTCGGTATATCAAAGTAGGTCTTAAATCTTATGCCGGTTTCAAATGTACACTAAGTGCACCAAGTCTGACTGACCACAGTCAAAGCTGCGCCTTGGTCTGATGCACGTGCGCGTGAAAACATGTGAAGCAATGATTGTTGCCAGTCAACACACTCCTATCCAAAGCGCACTTTAACTGTCCAGCATGCCCAGTGGGTTTGTCTCATAGACTGTACATAAAGATGGACAACACATCTCCACTTCCCCCCACTGTACAAAAATGAAGCCAAAATATCCGGGATATTGGTGCAGCCATCCTGCACCGGTGACGTCATTTGGAGCCAGAGTCTGTGCAGTAGCGATCTCCTGGGTATCGAGTTCCCGCACAATCACCTGTCAGACCAATAATGAGCAGCACCATTGCTCACAGGCACACACAGCTGTCAATCATGACATATAAACCTCTTTTTATAGCATCAAATAACTAATTAAAATCAAACTTTGTCAAAAAAGACAGTTGAATAAATATCAGCGTCATGAGAGCTACCCAAAATGACAGAAACCATCTTTGTGAAAAACTTATTTGACATGTACTTTGAGTCTTCAGTTTGGCCCATGTCCCATCTGCTAACGTGGAGGGGGCGGGGTTTATGACCTACACTGCAGCCAGCCACTCAGGGGGCGATCAAGATCTTTTTGGCTTCACTTTTGGGGAGCTATTATGTCGTCCATCTTTATTTACGGTCCGTTACAACTAGTTAGTACACTCATCTCCAGACTTAGATCTTCACCATGTTGAATTTGTTGTTAAACAGAGAAAGACGCTCCTCGCCCTGGAGAAAGAAGACGAGGAAGAGAGGAACAAAACCATAGAGAGCTTGAAGACGGCTCTGAGGACACAACCAATGAGGTGGACTAATACTTCCTTTATCTCACTCTGTCCTGTCTTTTACATATAATGTCATCCATCGTCACATCTGCTTTCATTTAACCTTCTCTCACCTTGTCTGTCACTCTTTCTTAGTTGCTCACAACATTATGTAAATGAGTCCTTGAAGAAGTGAGCACCTGTAAAGGTCACTGCAGTGTTGGTTGAAGGTTTTACATTGACGTGAATGTGCATTAAAGCATTTCTATTTCAGGATCCTGAGCTCTTCACTGCACTTAAAAAGCAAATGTCCTGAGTTGCTTATTACATTTCTTGAGGATGATTCAGTTATAGCACAAGGAAACAGAGAGACAAGACACACATACATTTAGATATTTTGCATGTGATACTGCAGCTTAATTCAAGGACATTTGTTTTCATTAAACCTGGTTTTGCCAAACTAATATGATTCCTGTGCTCGTTTTCCTCTCAGGTTCGTGACCCGTTTTATCGACTTGGACGGCCTCACATGTATCCTGAACTTCCTGAAGAGCATGGACTACGAGACCACGGAGTCGCAGATCCACACGTCTCTGATTGGGTGCATCAAAGCTCTGATGAACAACTCGCAGGGCCGCGCCCACGTCCTCTCGCACTCCGAGAGCATCAACATCATCGCTCAGAGCCTGGCCACAGAGAACATCAAGACTAAGGTGGCAGTGCTGGAAATCATGGGCGCTGTGTGTCTAGTGCCCGGCGGACACAAAAAGATCCTGGAGGCCATGCTGCACTACCAACGCTTTGCCTGCGAGAGGACAAGATTTCAGGTGGGTGGGAGAAAGTCAAGTGCACAGTTTTGCAGATAGATAAAGTTGTTTAAAAGGCAACATGGTGTGAAGGTACTTAATGTAACTGTAATAACCTGTCATCCCACAGACACTTATTAACGATCTGGACCGGAGTACGGGGCGATACAGAGATGAGGTCAACCTGAAAACAGCCATCATGTCCTTTATAAACGCTGTGCTGAGTCAAGGAGCTGGAGAGGTGATTTATATACATGAGACAGCTTTTACGCCTCTCTTACGCTTGAAGGTCATCGTGTCCCTCTGCAACTCATTTAAGACTCTTTAAAACATTGTGTGCATCCTTTTTATTGCTTTTCTCCCCTAAAACAGACAAGTTTGGAATTCCGTATCCACCTACGATATGAGTTTCTCATGTTGGGGATCCAACCTGTGATCGATAAGCTACGCTCTCATGAAAACTCCACATTAGACAGGTGAGGTGGAACGGAGAAAAAGGTAGTGTCTCAACCTCTGACAGAAGTAATCTGCACCAGAGGAGTGTCAGTCAGTGTTTATTGACAGCTGTTTCTTATCCAAAAAACACAATCACACCTCGTACTGTTAATTTGCAACAACAACTACCCAGGTAGAGGTAAAGGTAGGCATCAAAATACTACCTAGAGAGAAAAAGTATTCACGAAAAAATGAAAAGTAAAAACACCAGCAGTCTTTAATTTGATGTGGATATGACTGGAATGATCTCAACCACAGATGGCCTTCCTCAGGTAAAGAATACCCTCGTCACTTTTCCATTGTCACTCTTGGTCGCACCAAGTAAAGCCATGCTGCACTAATTTGTGTTAACATTGTCAGTTTACACGCGCTGTGCCACGCCAAGCTGTGCCGTAGATGGACCTTCTCTGGAGTAGGTCCAAAAGCCGGGTGGCCCGCCCTCAAGTGGGTGGTGGTGATGTCTCGCTGACCACAGCCAACTCCCGATACAATATTCCCAGTCTGTATCCCTGATGTGATTTTCATTTGGCAAAAAATCAGCAAAGCATGTGCATGTTCATATTAGACTGTGCCTGTCATGTTAAACAGTAAATATAAGGAGTGTCAACATGTTACAGTGTTCTTCATCTTCTATCACTCCAGTATAAATGTCCCAGCTCCCACCACACACAGCCACAAATCAAGTGTGACCCCCAACGTCCTAATCCAGCTATCTTTAATCACATAAAGACAATCAGATTAGAGAAGTGGCCAAATCAGTCTCTTATCTTACTGACAGTCTCATATCAGATGACTCACTGAGGCTAATTTGGAGATAGTGCTGTGATGATTCATCATTAATGGCCCTCTAAATACAGGTGTGTTCACTTCAACCAATAGCTGTGGTTGAAACATTACATCAGGCATGTCCACATAAAATGAAAGCAAAATGCATACTGCTTGAACACTGTTAGCTTAATAGTTAGGCCTACATTATGGCAGAAAACAGGAGTAGTTTTTAAGCATGATGTATCGTGTGTATATGTTATTAAACTTATAAACATTAACACAACAGACACACTTACTGTCAGGTGAGTGTCAGTGCGGTTCTCTGATGTACTGACTTCAGACCAGTGTTCACAGCTGGAGCCCTCTGCACTGAGTGCTGTTAATTTGTCTGTAAATATCCGCTGCTAGCATTATTTGAAAGCCATAGTAGCTTCAGTTATCATGCTGCTTAAAATAGAGTCACGGAGGCGTGGCTTTGATAGGATAACAGAGCACCAGTAGACCTGGGACCAGCTGACCACTTGTCTCTTAACAGAGTGTAAATGTATGCATAAAATAATAAATAAATAAAGGTAGTTTGATGAAAGTATCCAAATGTAACAAAGTAAAAGTAATATTTTTTAAAAAAATCTACTCAGGCAAGTGAAAAGTATGCTGCATTAAAACGACTACATGTAACCATGAGACATCAGATGAGATCTGTCCTTCAGATGATGTATTTGATTGTGTATTTCATCTATGCTTTCCAGAGAGATCTTTCTAAATTTCTAATCCAGTCCTCTCACCCTCTCAGGCATTTAGACTACTTTGAGATGCTGCGGAACGAGGATGAGCTGGCTTTGGCAAAACGCTTTGAGATGGTAAGATAAAAAAAATGACATTAGTCTTACATAATTTATGACTGTAAAATATTCAGCAGGAGATACTCATACAGTTGTTGTTGTTGCATTTCTTCTCCTCCAGGTACACATAGACACCAAAAGTGCCACCCAAGTTTTCGATCTCATCCGCAAGAAGATGAACCACACTGATGCACACCCGCACTTTATGTCTGTCCTGCATCACTGCCTCCTCATGCCGCGTGAGTGTTTCCTTCAATTGTTTATAAGTGGGCTGCACACTATGAAACCTTAAGGCAAACACTGTCGCACAGAATACAGTTCACAGTCTTTTGTGCTGACTCAAAACTGGTGAGTCTACAATATCCTGAAATATAATGAGGCTCCAAAGAAGGTGGTATTATTACTCCCACACAACACACAGAACATCTGTACCTCCTGGTTTCTGGCCAGACAGATAAGGATGTTGACTTTGTGCAGATTAGTCAGTCCGCAAATTGAATAAGCACATTCCCTGCCAAACTGAATACTCTGCTAGCTCAAAGTCGGTGACTGCTGTGGTTTTGTTACCCTATTTTTAAAGCATCAAGTCTGATTATAATTTGCCAGTTTTCCCATCTCAATTGACTTGAAAACAAAGAGCCACCATCTTCCCTTTTTAAGTGGCTTTTTAACGAGACCCCCCTCAGTCACTTTCTTTAGGCATTAAGAGTGTAATTAACACTTCAGCCTTGAATACAGAAGCTGTGGTCAAGAGTTAATAAAGTGCCTGTGATGGTACTTAAAGGTATACTCTGCAGGGATTGTCGTTAAGTCCTATCAAACACCGCATTCGAGCCTGGCACCTCCTCCATACACCACTTACTCACACACACACACACACACACATACACACACACACTGCAAGGTACTATTGTAGGAGCATTACATTTGTTGTAATGTCGCACACCCACAGAAATGCAGCTCAGCCTTGCGTTCAGTTTTTCCCAGTGGCCACTCACGGTATTGCAGCAAAACAATCTTCTGTGGCCCAAAGATCATTTTCCCCATAGTACAAAATTATAAAAGAGACATCTGTAAAACTGTTGATAGGACACCTTGAACTGCAAACAAAGTCAATATGGCTCTTGCTATTATGAATTTTTAATCCATTGAGGTTTTATATTTGTAAAACTTTGCTCAAGCTGAGAAAAGTGATTTAAAACTTTGTGACAATGTGAAGTCTATGGGCTGATTGAGACCTTGTGGGCGGAGCCAGCGGGAGAAATACTAGTGCACATATTCAGTGGGCTTCATACCCCGAAAGTTACCCAGAAGCTAGAAACTTCTTCAGTGTGTGTGCCAGATGAATAATTATCTTTGGACTGAATAGGCGCCATCTTGAGGCCCAGTATCCAGATTTAATAATACTGTAAAACCTCTATTAAAAGCGAAGTCCCAATTATATGCACAGTCCCTTTTACGAGCCTGGTGTAGCTACATATTTTGACAAATAAAGACCTGTCTTAATTAGAGGCCTGGTCTGGTTGCTAAGCAGGTCATTTTTGTAGAAGTTCTTTGCATGTATAAAAGCAGGTTGTTGGCTACCTCAAATTATGTGTCTATTCCTTGATTACCCTGTAAGTTATTCATATTCCTTTGGTCTGTAAGGGTCCTTAGATCAAAAGAAGTTTTCACAAAAATAAATCCAAGTTATGAATGTTGTTTTAACAGGATAAGGTGGTGACGTATCGGCATGTCGGGTGCAGTAACTTACCCTGATGTATTATCTGAAACCTATTTTTTATACAAGTAATATTCATACTGGTTTAAATAAACAGTTTGGTCGTTTTTCCCGATTTTTGCTGAGCAACAGTTTTGTGTGAATTAAAGGCCTGTCCCAAATACAGGCCTGTTGATTTCAGTGATTGAAGCAAATGATAGCCTGGGCTACTAATTGAAGTTTAACGTTACATCCATTTTTAAAAGACAATACTTTAGCAAGCTAACTAAGCTAACCACCAGCACCTACCTGTCCAACAGAAAACAGGCCAACTGTGCGTCGCTGTTCATCCCCATCCTCTTATTCAGTGCATGCCAGTTCAAGTGAAAGTGAAAGCCAACCTCAGATTCACTTTTGTTTCAGAGCAAATGTCATTGGCGTGGCATTTCGATGCACAATTTTTCCAGAGCTGCATCCGCAATTTTTAATTTCCTCTTGGATGCGTGCTGGTACTACCTGATTGAGTCCTGACCTCACCTGCGTGCTGTCATTGGCTAGAAGCTAAAAATAACCACTGCCAAAAGGTTGCAGCAGGTTGTTTTTTTGTAGGAAAATCCTGTAAAGTTTAAATAGGAAGAGGAATCAGAAAAATATCCATGAAGATGATGTGATGCACTGAACATTTATCACGGTAAAGTAACAGGATGCCTTCTCACTGTAATGCAGTGTGTGTGTGTGTGTGTGTGTGTGTTTAAAAGGTTTTAAACTAAATAACAAGTCAACAGTAAACACGTGTTGCCTTGTTGTAACCTGTAATTATCCTGCCTCTCTTTGGCTCCTCAGTTATGAGCAGTTACAGACCTATTTTAGAAAATCAGTTCAGCAGTTGCTGTGAGGCACTAATGGAGACACTAATCCTGATGACTGATTCCAGCTGGCTGATGAGACACTCTTCCTCTCTTTCTCCTCAGATAAGAGAAGTGGTAACACGGTGCAGTACTGGCTGCTGTTGGATCGTATCGTCCAGCAGATGGTCTTGCAAAACGACAAAGGCCACGACCCCGACGTCACGCCACTGGAGAATTTTAACGTGAAGAACGTTGTCCGGATGTGAGTCCTCTGATTTCCTCTGAGACAGACTGAGTGACTGCATGGAGCAGATTACTCGGCTGCCGGATTGAAGAATGTAGAACAATGTTGTGTTTTATGAGGAGTGGAAAAAAACCAAACCATGTGCTCGACAGTGTTGGCTCAAAAATAGCTTCCCTTTTATGTTGAGACAAACAATGAGTGGAGTTGTTCACTGTAGGTAATTATGTGTCATCCTCTCTGCAGGCTGGTTAATGAAAACGAGGTCAAACAGTGGAAAGAGCAGGCAGAGAAAATGAGGAAAGGTTTGTACGACTCTAAATGACTTTCCTGAAATAGAAAACGTTTGTTAATTAAAATCATATTTTTAGTAAAGTCATGATTTGATGAACACGTCGCTGTGGCTTCTCATCACAGAGCACCACGAGCTGCAGCAGAAGTTTGAGAAGAAGGAGCGTGAGTGTGACGCAAAGACTCAGGAGAAGGAGGACATGATGCAGACGCTCAACAAGATGAAAGAGAAGCTGGAAAAGGAGTCCAACGAGCACAAGAATGTCAAACAGCAAGTGGCCGAACTCACTACCCGACTGCATGAGCTCAGCACCGTACGTCGTCCTTTATACTCTACTACAGTTTACAAAACACAGTTGTACATAATCATCTCACACAGCACCTTCTCTCACTTCCATCTCATTGCATATTGATAGGAAAGCTATATTTACATGAGTGAAGAGGAATCTAATGTAAGATGAGGAGGAAACTAATAAGAAAATGTAAAAAAAGTTATGCGTTAAAAAACATGCTACACAAAAGCCCCGTTTCCACCAAATACTTTCAGTATGGTACCTTTGGAACCAAAAGTAACCCTTCAGACATGGTACCTAGATCCTAGAGTTTCCACTGCAAACAGTACCCTAAAATGTGGCTGGGGTTGTTGTCACTCACTGCTCCGTCCAGCACTCACTGTATTTCCACATCAGTGGTGACACAGAGGAAGGTCTGCACCTCGTTTATCGTCCACAGAACGAGGCTCGAAATGAGCCTCAAAACCAGCCACAACTCAGCCCTGAGCAGAGTGAGCGTCCTCTACTGACCAATTAGTCTGAGTGGGCGGAAGTTTGCTGCAGAGATCAGCCTCTCATTGGGCAGAACGAGCCACCCGCTGAAGTCCCGCCCTACCACCTCCGGTTGTGTAGCAGTTTTCAACCGTTTTCAACACGTCCTTTACTAACTTTTGCGGTGTTTGATCTTGCGGGGATGTAGCCATTTTTCTGCCATGGTTTCGCGTCCTGTAGCCGATATTTTTGTGGGCATGTTACACCAAAACCTGTTTCCCCCCGGCAATATTTTTGCAAGCGCACCGTTGCTGTGGCACTGCCCAGAAGGATTGTGATTGGTTGAAAGAAGTACAAGCAGCCGCGGTGTTTTTTTCTCCAATCTCAAAGTGAGAGTCGGCCCAGCCAGACCTTTCTTTTCTTGAGAAAGGTCTGGTGAGCGAGACTACCATCCACAACTTTTCACAGTGGAAACGAAAAAAAGCGCACCGTTGCTGTGGCACTGCCCAGAAGGATTGTGATTGGTTGAAAGAAGTACAAGCAGCCGCGGTGTTTTTTTCTCCAATCTCAAAGTGAGAGTCGGCCCAGCCAGACCTTTCTTTTCTTGAGAAAGGTCTGGTGAGCGAGACTACCATCCACAACTTTTCACAGTGGAAACGAAAAAAAGCGCACCGAACTGACCGTACCGTACTGCTTGGTGGAAACGAGGCTAAAAAGTAATGAAAGTATTCAACTCCTAAACACTGGTATTCTGGGACAGTGGTTCCCACCCTTGTCACAGGTGACCTTTGAATTTTAGCAGCAGGAATAAAAGCTCTGATCAGGCACAAAAATCAGGTCCGACCCATTTTGGGCCCAATGCAGATTAAAAGCACAAATTCCTACTGTAAAATTATATATATATATATATTTTTTTACATATAATAACATGTTTTGTTTTAAATTAAAACATTAATTACAAGGGCTGACGTGTCCCTTCGCACCACTTCTCCCTCCTCTCTTCCTTCTGTCATTTCAATAGTCTGCCGTCTTTTGCACGACAGGTTTGACAGAGCTTGCTGCGCCCTTTGGTGCATCTAGTGTGCACAGGGCTGTTCAGATGATGATCACAGCTCTTCGCTGCATGTTACACACACACTGTCACACTGCTTAGGAGGCAGAAGCAAGCACTGCCAAGAAGCTTTGCAGTCTGTCACTCCTTTTTCTGCCCCTCTCCTGTGCGTGCTTTACCTCCTTCCTCAAGTTCACTATATTGCTCCATTGTCACTTTCCCTCCATCAGTCGCAGCTCCCCGTCTTCCTCTCTCTTCCCTTCTTGATTCAGTCCATTAAAACTCCTGCCAAAGTGCCATTTACGCACGAGAACTGCCACTGAGAATAGTGAGGAATATATTTTGCTCGGGCAGAGAATCAGAGCTCTAGCTGGAAGAGAGGAACGTATTCAATATGTTGTCATGTATGAAAAGACCCCAAATGAACACTGTAAACAGACTGCTTGATTCCTATAGAGATCATTCTGTCAGAGGCTTTTTGATCCACATAAACAGTTGCACCATAACATTCCCACTGTATTAAAAACTCTGCAACATGTTAAATCTCCCTGGTGTCCTCCCCTCCCTGCAGAGACAAGCAGCTGTTGTTCCTGGAGGTCCTCCCCTCGCCCCCGGACCCCCCGGTGGTCCTCTGCCTCCTCCGCCTGTGCCAACTTTTGGAGGAATGTGCCCACCTCCCCCGCCGCCCCCTGGGGGCATGATGCCTCCTCCACCTCCCCCACCGCCTCCTCCGGGAGGACCCCCACCTCCTCCTGGACGCCCACCCATCGGAGGCATCCCTCCCCCACCGGGAGCACCCCTAGGACCTTCTCTGAAGAAGAAGAACATTCCCCAGCCAGCCAATGCACTCAAGTCCTTCAACTGGGCCAAGTTAGCTGAGGTGAGAAGAGTGCAGACACCGGAATATAAAATCTATATGATGGTTTGTGTTTGATTATAAACATACATGTGTTATTGTCCTCTGCTCAGAATAAACTGGAGGGCACAGTGTGGATGGATGTGGACGATGCCAGGGTTTTCAAAATCCTGGATCTGGAGGACATTGAGAAGACATTCTCAGCCTATCAGAGACAGCAGGTACTAAGGACAGCACAGTTCATCTCTCCATCTCACCACATAGTGCCAGAGAGGGACGGGGTCAGATGGGTTGGGTGGCTGCGGGCTGAGCTGGCTTGCATTTTTGGATTTGGCTCGTGTCGAGATTCTCTAAAATTTCTCCTGTTTTGCAACTTTTGATTTCTCAAGCAAAGTTGGAGAAGGGAGAAGGGGAAAGGTCAGATAAATACCAAAAAAAGCAAGAGTCAGTCTGAAGTCAGAGGAAGGAGAGAGGGGAGAAAGTGCCAGATATATTTTGGGGTTCATTAGACGCAACACTGTCATGCTTGAATCATCTCAAACGCTTTCTTACATTTGAATGGAATGCTGTTTTCTGCCATTTTTTGTTGTGGTTTTGATCATTTTGCCATTTGTGATTGAAAATGCATGACTGAGCTGCTCAGAATCGACTTTTTCTTTCTTGTGGCCTCAGTTTGCGATTCATTTAATCACTAGATCTTTATAAATAATCAGTAGTGTCTTTGTTAGTCGTACAGAAGAGAATGAGCATGTCTATTCAGAGTTCAAGATGTCAACAGGCACTGTGTTTCACCTCAATCTAACGGCCTTAAGCATGTTCAACACACATAATGAGATTGAAAATGAATTAATAAGAAGCGTCTTTCACAAATACAAAGACAGCATCTGCTAAATTTCGATCCTCAGTGTCGGCCTGTTGAGTTTAAACAGAAATATGACATTGATTTCTTTATGTGCACAGCATGTGAACTATAAGCACGTATCGATCGACTCAACACCCACTCACGTCTCACTGCTGCTCACTTCATTACTGATGGATCCATCGTCATCTAAGTGCCGAACGAGCTTTGATTGCTGTTTGTTTTTTATGGGCTGCTGTCACGTAACTGCTTTACTTATTCTAATAATGAGTGCTTACATCTTCCCTGCTTCCTGCCTGCATTTTAGGACTTCTTTATGATCAATAACAGCAAACAGGTGAGTGCACTTACAGTACAGTCCATATACAGATATGACTTTTTGTCGCTCCTCGTGGATTCAGTCAGACTTTGTTACACATGATGTCCTAGTGTCCTTCTCTTCTGATGAATCAATGTGTGTCCAACAGAATGTACGACCTGTTAGAGAGTCACCTGCGTTTAGTTGTGTGTCGTATGTGTGTACTAATCAGTGTGACGACCTCCCTGTGTGACTGTTTTCAAACTTCTGTGATGTATTTGTAGCTTTTGTTTTGGGATTTTGGGGCATGTGTCGGTTTGGTTGTTGTGTGTCTGTGGGTGACTCTAACTCAAACTAATATTTACATGTTAATATGTCTTGTTGCACTCTAACGTCTTCATCACTTGGCTCACAGAAAGAGGCAGAGGACGACACACTGAGCTCTAAAAAAGTCAAGGAGCTGTCAGTGATCGATGGCCGTCGAGCTCAAAACTGCAACATCCTCCTCTCGCGGTGGGTTTTTATCTGCGTCTTGACACTCATAAAAACATTAGTGACACACCAGAGATTGTGATGGAATTATTTGTAGTTTTCTCATTGTGTCTTAAGTTAATTTTACTTTCCAAAATTTATATTTGAGGATATGTAATCCTCCAATCCTTCAAGTTGGTCAATAAGGGACAATAAAAATTTAATAATAATTATACATAAATATGGCCGCAAGTAGTGGTTCCAAGGTTCAAGCCACCATGGACTGTATTATCAGTTGTTGTTTTTTAATACTTTTTATTTAACATTTTTTTTCAGTTCAGTAAGTACAGGAACAAAACAAAAAAATAGCATTACACAGGGGAAAAAAAGACAAGTATGAGGTCATGGGATGTTTACAAAGACATGACAAATTTTCCTAATTTAAAATACAGTAGGATGTCATATATGGTACACACAATAATCACGTGGAATCTGTCTCATTTGCTGATCAAGGCCTTTGATGGCTCAAATCACCACCATTAAAGATAACTAACAGGTTTTATGATGATCAGACAGACACCCCTTTACTTACCACCAAATCTCCACCAGGCCACACTTTTCTTTGGCAGCACCATCACCCCCTATTGGTCAATAGCGAAAACATTTTGGGGACATGCTTTAACAGCTTAATTAAAAATATCCACTGAGTTTGGTGATGTTCAGACAAACTCTCACCGATTCATGGCCAAAGTTTTTGCGAATGAACTGGTGACATCTCATGTTGATTGATTTCAATGTAATTGTACTCACATGGTTCAACATTGTTATGACACAAATCCTGCAGGTTTCATGATGATTTGTCAAACTGTTGTGGAGTTAGGTCTATTTATATGCTCAGCCACGCCCTTTTTGAATTTCTTAGGTAAACATCTTTGAAATGCAGTGAGATATCAACAAGCTTTATGAAACTTTTGATAAGCTTTGTCCAATAAGCATCTACAGAGAATTTGGTAGCAGCTGGACGTACGGTTAAAGACAGTGGTTCCCAAAAGTGGGTCATGGGTCCATTCTAAATTGGACCGCAAGTGACTCACGGATGGGATAAGTTTGTAAAAAACACACTTTGTTTTAGACTAGAGTAAATTTCTGGCACAGAGCTTTTATTTTGAAGTGCTGTTTCCTGCTGTAGAGTGAGTGACTAATGAACAGGTGATTAACAGAGACAGCAAACTAGCTCAATGACATGGCCAAATGCAAATATGATGCTGAATTTATTAAACTGTGTGGACCTTGAACCAGTGACTAAGGAGAAACGTGGACCCTGTGGCTGGACCAGTTGGGAACCATTGGTATAGGAGGATGTCTCAAAAATTTGTCTTTAAATAATTTAATAAGGCAGAAAATCTCATCAAGCTGACTTAAAAGGTCCTGGAGGCTAACTGCAGTGAGTGTAGATGATGTCTGTACCAGGTTTTGCGTAAATGGGATCCACAGCACAAGAGTTATGACTTTCCAGTGTTCAAAATTTTGACCTTCAATTACAGCGCCCCTGTTTGGCTGATTGGGGTCATATTTCTTGGACAGCATTTGATCATGATTTCGAGTCACCAGTGAAAATGTCATCTCTCTAAGATGAACCATCTCATTGAAATGCACAAACATTTAGGACTAGAAATAAGAATAAACCAGTGCTAAATCAGCTATCTGGGCTTGAACCCAAAAATATAAAATCAATAAAACAAACACATAATAAAGTGACATAAAAACAGCACACATAAGCAAACAGGGCTCTCCCACAACCCTCGACCACACCCACCACAGTACATCTTCATTACTAGGATAATCTGCAGGAAACTAGTGCCAGACCACATCAAATCAATTAATGTGCCATTATAAGCACAAATAAAGTGCTAAATATTTCTGAGTGTGATGATTTAATTGTAACTAAAATCTGTCTCAATATCTGTCTCAAGGATAACTAAAGTGATGTGTTTAACAATCTATCTGTTGTCTGCTGCAGGCTGAAGCTTTCAAATGAGGAGATCAAGAGAGCCATTTTAACCATGGACGAACAGGAGGACCTTCCCAAAGACATGCTGGAGCAGGTACTCTAATGAATGATGAATCAGATGTGCTTCGTTGAGTGATTACACTTTGAGTGCTCAGTGAAAATATCAGCAGAGTGAATTCGTGCCTGTCAGCATCACTTTCCTACACCATTTATCCATGTTGTCTGAGTCATTGCTAAATCTGTTCAGGATAACAAACATCAGCTAAAACTCTGATAACAGTTTATTGTGTTAAAGAAGGTTTTTTGGGATTTTGCAGTGGAGAGAGGCACGAGTTATGACATCAGAGATTTAGCTCCATTTACCCTCAGGTGAATATTTGAAATGTAAATTAAAGAGATTTTTCCTCCCTCACCAGCTGCTGAAGTTCATCCCAGAGAAGAGCGATGTGGATCTCCTGGAGGAGCACAAACACGAGCTCGACCGCATGGCAAAACCCGACCGCTTCCTCTATGAGATGAGCAGGTACTTTACAGTTTTTCCCTCTCACGTGTCACCTTTTTAACTCTGTATTAAACAGATATTAACCTCAGACGTGACAGCTTCAGGTCGGTGCAGCACTCTGCAGACCAGATCTGCTGACAAACAATAGCCATTGTTTCCTCTCAGTCACGGCAGATAAGTGAAACGACACATGGGTTTCCACTCAGCAGAGAACAATGGCTGAATATGTGAATCACTCTTAATGGTGTTGGTGAATAAATGGAGCCTGTAATGTAATAACAGTAATGACATGAGTCCTGTGAGATAAAAGGAACAAAGGAAACGTGTCACAACTCGGCCACTGACTGAATAAATACATTAAAACCAGCTAAAGAACACAAAACTAAAATAACTGGTGCTCCTGATAATAAAGGCGTACGTGTCAGTAAATTAATAAAGTTACTGTTTTGTTTGTTTTTAATCATTCACCGCAGTTTGCCAGTTTCTTCTCTCGTCATTAGAGCCCACAGTGGACTGGAGGACAGATGTCACTCTGGTATTCATTAGCTGCAAAGTCAGTGGGTTTTTAAGCCACAATGAGAAACGCTGCCAAAAATAAGCTTCGTTACCGCAGCTTTATATGTATAATTTACTGAGCACACAGGCGTCTTGCTTTATTTTGCTCGAGCACAATGTCCATGTTTGTGGCTTTTGTCTAAATTCGTGGATTTCCCTGTTTATAATTTATTATTTTTTTGTCTATTTTCGTTCTCCTCTTACTCGCATTTTCCATCCCCCGTCCAGAATAAACCACTACCAGCAGAGGCTGCAGTCCTTATATTTCAAGAAGAAGTTTGCAGAGAGGATAGCGGAGATCAAACCCAAAGTTGAAGGTGGGGAAAGTTTTTTTTTTTTTTTTTTAATTCCTTTTTTCTTGCCATTGAAAGTCTCTGTAGTCGTCTCTGACAGCCTCTAAAATTTTAATGTTTTATGTTTTTACATTTTTATATCTGCCAAGTTACCAAAATCTAAAAATAAATCAACTTTAATTCCCTAAAACATCCACATACACAGACTTTAACTGTTTAATATGCTTTTATCTACATTGGTAATTATATAGATAGCAATAGATTTATATTCTTTTATGTTTAAATTATTTATCTGCATAAAGTGGACTGTACGTCTTTTTACAGTAATATAATTTTAAGAGAACGTATGTGATATTTATTTCATTAATTTTGTTTCCTTGTTTACGTTTATTTTTTATTATTATCATTAATAATAGTAATTATTGTTGTATCATAATTAACAAATTTTTTACTGTAAAATGAAATATATATATATTTATATATTTAAAGTAAAATATAAATAATAATAAAAAATATACAAATATATATATATATATATATATATATATATATATATATATATATATATATATATATATATATATATATTTAATATTATCATTATTATTATTTATATTTTTTATCTTATCCTGTCTTATCTTATCTTAAAAACATATATTTTCTTCCCATTTTCCCATCTCAGCTCTGTCGAGGGCATCCAAGGAAATTCTACAGAGCAAGAGCATGAAGCAGCTGCTGGAGGTGGTGCTGGCGTTTGGAAACTTCATGAACAAGGGTCAGAGGGGCAACGCTTACGGCTTCAAGGTGTCTTCACTCAACAAAATCGCTGATACCAAATCCAGTATCGACAAGTAAGAACATTTTTCAGCTGCATGAAATATATATATAAAAGTCACATCTGGAAAGAGGGAATGTGATGTGAATAAAACTCCATATGGTTATTCATATCTGAGCTTACATAATAAAAGCAATATATACTGCATGTTTGACACATTCACTGCCTTGAAGGTTGGTCCGCCTCAATGTGTGTGCGCGTCTGTGTGTTTGCAGAAACATCACTCTCCTGCACTACCTGATCACCATCCTGGAGAAGAAATACCCCAAAGTGCTGATGTTCCAGGAGGATCTGAAGAGTCTCCCCGAGGCAGCCAAAGTCAAGTAGGTGGAGCTGCGGAGAGAATCTGCTGCATGACTATTGTGTGGTTTTCATTTTGTGTTTAACCATCGCTTTTTATTTTTCGCAGCATGACTGAGCTGGAAAAAGATATCGGCAACCTGCGCAGTGGCTTGAAAAGCGTGGAGAGTGTGAGTCACAAAGATCTATGACATAATACATGTTATGTATCAGCTGTACTGTTATACAATGTTTAGAACAGGTTCAGTGTCCTTTTTATTTGTACTTTAACTTCCTCTCCTGGATCACTTTGACTCACAGGAGCTGGAGTACCAGAAGAAGCGACCGCAGGAGCTGGGTGACAAGTTTGTGTCGGTGGTGAGTCAGTTCATCACCGTGGCCAGCTTCAGCTTCTCCGACGTGGAGGACTCCCTCACTGAGGCCAAGGAGCTGGTAAGTTACGGCGGACGGCACCACTTTCACTTATAGACACAGAGAGCCTGCATCCCATTTCCTCCCGGCGCAGCTGTTTCTACACGCCTTGTTGACCTCATCAGTCACCTTTGTTAGGAAGCTCACAGCAGGAGTGAAGTGTTTCAGCTTCCTGCCACAGCACTTCTGACTCTTTATTGGTCGGTCTGCTTGTTGCCATGTGTGCAGGTCAAAAGAGAAAACCAGGAACAGAGGCGGGGGATATTATTTTACACATTCAACCGAACATGCAATGGTGGGGAGAGAACTGAAAATCAGAAACTCAGAAGTACATAAGAAATTACTCAAGAAAAAGTGAACATTAACGTTGAGAAACCCACTCAAGTAAAAGTAAAAAAAGTACCTGCTTAATAAATCACTAAAAGTGCATTTTATTTTCCATTTTTTAAAGGTGTATTTTGCCAGTGCAAAAAAACAACGCTTTTGTTTTTACTAAAGCATAGAAGGCCGGTTCATCAAAGCATAAAAGGCCGGCTCAGCAAGTGTTAACAGTCACTTTGGTGGCATGTGTGAGGGATTTATGGGGGTATACTGGTGTAATGGAACATAGTATTAATACCTATGTTTTTATTAGTCAATAATAACCCGAAACTAAAGGTGCTTTCACACCTGACCTGTTTGTTTGGTTCGGTTCAATCGAAGTGCAGTTCGTTTGGGCAGGTGTGAACACAGCAATTGCACTCAGGTGCGCACCAAAACAACCGGACTGAGACCTTCTTGAAGACTCTAGGTCTAAAAGCACCCTAAGAATCCTGAGAATGAGCTATATATATCTATATAATAAGCGAGTCCTCCTTCACAGAGTTCGCTGACAAACAGTGGTTCAATGTAGGGCCACTCAGGTTTTTGCGACAGGCACTGTAGTTCTCCTACATGGCTGGCACATGGGAGAGGTTTCAGTTGGTCGCAGTCTGCAACCTCACCACTAGATGCCACTAAATCCCACACACCAGACCTTTAACAGCTTGATCAGACAATGCTGCGACATCGGCTGGTGTCATATGAGCACACCTGGAGGCTTCTTTCCTCCCCTTTGGCCTCGTCTGATGACCAATCATAACTTAACTCAACAGTTATTTGTGGAAACGTGTTCATCTCTAGGGCTCTATTTATTGGAGCAACACTCTCATTTTAGTGTAGGGTGCATCCATTGATTAATCTGCCAGTTTTAACAGAGGTTTTAACGGCATTGTAGTGAAGTAAAAAATATATTTCTGGCTCAAAGATATACTCAATTAAAGATTAGAAGTACAGTTTAAAAAACATACTTTTTTAATCGTGTGTTTCTTGCTACACTTTACTACCCTCCCCTGCTAACATGTCCTTTTGTGAATGCTTTTGTCAAACTTAGATTTTAGTGTGGGTGGCCTGTTTGAAAATTAGAATAAGTTCTTCCTGATGGCTTGCCTGGGTCTGGACCTTTGAATTCGCCCACCCCACGGAGTTCCAGTTGACTGAAGATGGAAATGGAGCGTAACGGGTTGACAATTCTGTCTCACATCAGGAAACCTCATGGCTAATGTGTCATACCAAAGCAAAAAAAGAAACAGCCATTTTAGCAAAAACAGGCCTTCTATGACCAGAAACCTGAGTGTATTTCCATTTCGACAGGAGTATCACACCCTGAAGTTTAATTGATGCATCTGTCCACATGTATCGATGCTGAATTTGTAGCTCTGAGCATGTTTTTCACCCTATAGTGTGCTCCATTGACCCAAGTGCTCAGCTAGTCACATGGCAGCCATTAGTTTCTGTGAATCATTTACAGTGTCCCACGGTTAAATATTTGAGAGTGTTTACAGTGGTCCTCTGTGCTTGTGATCAGGAACCAGAGAACATGCCGACCCTTTAAACAGCTCCTTGCATCTGGTTTGAGTGTAAGTGCGTAAATACCAAGATATACAAGAAAAGTGACATTTAAGGGCATTTTTGTCACAGACATCGAGTCCTGTTGTGAGGACGTAAAAAACGCATCACATCTGAATGCACTGCACATTAATGAAGTAATAGTTAATGAATCAGTTGAATGCATTTTTGCTCCACCTGACAGTTTGCGTGTCATCAGCAGATCTCTACACATCTCAGAAGGTGTGTGTTCTCAGCATGAGCTCACATCTGGATGTTGTCCCTTTTAACTTACTGTGAACAACACTCAACAAACACGTTGCCTTAATTTGGGCTCTGGCTCCAGTCTCTGGCCTCAGCTGTAATCAGTAGCTGGTCAGATTTGGGTTAACATAGGCTTCAAAGCCCCGACTACTGGTGCCCCTGCTCTTATTTCAAAGAGCTGCGACCTAATGAGTCTCCTGTAAAACAGTCAAAGACGGAGATAAACATGGTTCCACTGTGTCCTGTTGTTAATCTAATCCCTGTGTGCCCCCTTTCTCTTTGCTCCCACAGTTCCTGAGGGCAGTAAAGCACTTTGGTGAGGATGCCGGTAAGATGCAGCCAGATGAGTTCTTCGGCATCTTTGACCAGTTCCTGCAGTCGTTCGCCGAGGCTCAGCAGGAGAACGAGAACATGCGAAAACGCAAAGAGGAGGAGGAGCGCAGGGCCAAAATGGAAGCTCAGGTGTGTGATCGTTCACTGTTTACATACCATGAAAAGAATCAGAAAGTGTTTACACCGTGGGGTATAATCCAACGTAGGTTTGTGCAGTGCTTAAAGAAAATTTTAGAATTCTGACAACTGTACAATAAAGATTAAGAGCACAACACCAGCAGGGAAAATGTTCCATTGGTTCACAAGCAAAAGCACATCATCAGTTAAAGCCACACCTTCAAGGGGGCATAAGTCCCTGCTGTGCTGGACTGGGGTGCTGAGTCAAACAGGGTCAAGCCAAGCCAGCGTGTGTATGGAAAAGGGCAAAAGGAGAAACAGCTAGCCTTGCTCTGTCTGACCAAAATGCACCTGTAAAGCTGTTAAATTTAAATAAGTGTATTTCCCAAAAATGTGAAACTATTTCTGTGATGCAACAGTTAATGAATTCAGAGAGAATCTTTATTAACACAGTAGTTTTTGTTTCTGTGTCACCAGCTGAAAGAGCAGAGAGAAAAGGAGCGAAAGGCCCGGAAAGCGAAGGCCAACGGGGAGGACGATGGTGGCGAATTTGACGACTTGGTGTCAGCGCTGCGATCAGGAGAGGTCTTCGACAAGGACTTGTCCAAGATGAAACGCAACCGCAAGCGCATCAACAGCCAGGCCACAGACGCGAGCAGAGAGAGACCAGTCACAAAGCTCAACTTCTAAGCGGAGGTCGAGGTCGTCGTCCTTGTTTTGCTCGCCCACCCCGGCTCATCATTAGTTTCCCTCTGGGTCGAACTGACACGCACATTCCTCCGCACCCTCCTCCGTTCCCACCCAGCTCGGCCTTGCATCATCGCCGCAGAGCCACACACAGCACAACATGTTCAGACCTTTCATCCTCTGAAGTCTTGATGTTAAACGGAGCAGAAGCCAAAAGTTGTTTTTAACGACCAAATGAGATAATTCCCTCTGGAGGATCAGGCTGGTGATATTTTAACAAGTTGTCGTGCAGGAGCAGGACGTGTTCCCAGCTGGAGAAGAGTTTCCTTCAACGTGTAAGAGATGCTCACGCTTGTTTGATAGGAACCGTTCTGTGCTGTTTTGTACGTCAGAATCTATGCACAGAGTGAAATGTGCAGCTAGCAGACTCCTTCAGGGCTCGTTGCTTGATCCAAACAGGAAGATGATTCCATTAAAAAACAGAAGGGGCCATTTTGTACGGACTGATTTCATAGATGGAGCGAGGCTGCTTTCATGCCTGAGCTGTCCAAGAGATGATTTTTTTTTTGGAGAAAGACTGAATCTGAACTTCCCCTTGTCGCTGACCTTCTCCTGCAGTCAGAACCATCATGGGACTGAGACGCTGCGTCGTTAGACAGACGTGGTTTTGACCGCAGGCGACACAGCAGTTTTCTTTTCTATTCATCATTATTGACGTGCAGCATTTATATATCTGATCACTGTATGTTTTATTTGAACCTTTTCCTGTTAAGAGCTGGCCTTAACTCTGTTGTTTTAATTGTTGAGTGGGTACTCTCAAAGGCCTGGGCCTAATCTGCAATTTCTCAACAAGTGTGGACACTCGTGTCATAGATTACATATATCTATATATAAGGTTGCGTGCTTGGTACACATGCACATATAAATCCATGATAATTACTATGCTAAATGACATTAAAACAATACCCAGTCAATGCAATACACTTGTTTCTCCTCCTGTGAAGGGAGTGCCCTCCTTTATGTTTTTATTGAATAGTTGAAATATGTTTTCTGAACACTGGCTGGATTCACACTGCAAAATAAACAAAGAAAACAAAAAAAAAATCTGTGTGTGACCCACATGTGATGTTTTCGTTCTTGCAGGAAACATCACATGTTGAATTTGTCCCCTCAGCTGTGTGAATCCATCCAGTGTCAAACACCTCCATTGGACTTTTATAATTTAAATATTGCCTTCCATTGTACAATGACCTGATAATAATAAATGGGAGAAAACAGTCATGAGTTTTTGTATTTAAGCACATGCACTTGAATGAATTCTTACACAACATTTACATGGAGTCAGAAAATTGTTTATTAGCACCGTGACTATGAACAGGAATGAATGCACGTAGAAAAAAAGGACTGAAGAATCTTAATCTTCAAAGACTCTGATAGACAGCAGACTGAGAGCTCCATCTAGTGGTCTGTAACTGCTATTGAACAGAATACTTGACTGTGACTGTCTCATTTTTTTATGTGCAGCATGGTGGTGCAGTGGTTAGCATTGTTCCCTAACAGCAAAAGAATTCCTAGTTCAAACACGGGGTGGGGGAGTTTGCAGATTCTCCCCGTGTCAGCATGGGTTTTCTCCAGGTACTCCAGCTTCCTCCCACAGTCCAAAGACATGCAGGTTAATTGGTGACTCTAAATTGCCCATAGATGTGAATGTGAGTGTGAATGGTTGTCTGTCTCTATGTGTCAGCCCTGTGATAGTCTGGTGACCTGTCCAGGGTGTACCCCGCCTCTTGCCTAGTGTCAGCTGGGATAGGCTCCAGCCCCCTGTGGCCCCTAACAGGATAACGCCAGCTTCACTCTCATTTGGTTTGCCTCACTATATTTGTGGGGGTTTTCAGCACTTTGTCCCTGGGGATGCCTGCTGCTCAAGGTCTGGCACCTGGTCGTTACCTTTTTACAAAGCTCTAACGACCCCTGAGCACTCTAGGGGCACACGCCTTAAAACATCCACAGAGAAAATAAAAAGACAAGAACATACAGGCAGAGGGCAAAGTCTCACAAGAAACACGCACCGCTGCACACTTCTAGTGGGTCAAGAGTGATGACTGAGTCTGTGCGTTAAAAAAGCACCTTATGACTAATGTTTAAAAAAAAAAGAATTTTGTTACGTATAACCATATTTAATAACACCTGTAATCGAGTCTCACTTCAGCAGAAAACCATGTGTCAGCTTGTCGTCTGGCTCCTGCACAAAGCGTGACACTCCAGTGTAAAAAGCTCTGCCGGCAACTTCCACCACTACAGCCTTGAAGTCTCCGCACTTGGTTTCCTGAGCAGAAACACAGAAGAGAATCACAGACATGCCTCTGTGAACAGAAGTTTGTAAGTTGTATTTTTAGTTATAAACCAAAGTACTTTTGTAACAATAGTAAAACGTCAATGACAAAAGTCGACATTATTAAAAAGGTTCTTGTCAGCCGTAAGTCATAGAAAAGTATAATATCATTATTAATAGCTTGTGAGACTGTGTGTGTCATCATGGCATATGTCATCAAGGGAACTTTCTGTATTTTTCAACCTGGACCCTATTTCCCCATTTTCTTGTGTCTAAGTGACTGATGAGAACAAAACTTTTTGAATTAGGTCAAAACAGGCTGTGTGCACATTTGTGTCAGTTTACGCCTACTCAAAGTGCTTGTTTTTGCCACTGACTGGCTCAGATTGTTTAGCTTTTTACTGTTTGTTTAAACGGAGTCTGGTGGGTTTGGCGATTGCGACTTTGCAGCTGCTTACATAAAAAGGATCTTACTCTTTAATAAAAAGGTCTATCTCTGTATCTCTGTAGGGATCCTTTCCAAATTGTTGTCAGACACTTATAACAATTTGAGCCTGTCAGTGGCAAAAACGAGCACTGCTGGCTGCAGTGCTCTCGCTCAAACCTGAACCAGTTTAATAAATCGTTGTTCAAAAGAGTCACTTAGACATACGTAAAAACGTGGGAAAACAGGGTCCAAGTTGAAAAATACCGAAGTTACCTATTAACATCTTATCAGCACACATGCAGGGTGGGGCCAGAGCAGGGGCACTAAAAGAAACTCTGGTACCTCAACAGCTTTCCCTGTGAACTGGGATCCAGTGGCTCCACTCTGAAATGTCCTGGTCTGGTTCAGCTGGATGAGACCTTTGTGATACTGAAGAGCCACTCGGGCTGTCACACCAGAACCAGTGGGGCTCCGGTCCACCTGAGAACATGTTTAAACCAGTTAAAGCCAGGTTTCAGATAGCTTTCCTCATAGCGTCAAACAAAAAGGTGTCCGAAAAATACCTGAGCTTCAGCAAACACACAGATGTTAGCAGTGGGATCAGAGGAATAATTATCTTTGCCGTCAGTGAGGATGGTGCTGTAGAGGAAGGCCAGGTCATCACTGGTTGGGTGGTGCAACTTCACCTAGGAGAGAATAAGACAAAAATACATCAAGACTGACAACTAAGCTGCGAAATCAACATATGCAACGTGGCCAAATGTGTCCAACTCCAAATATCTATCTATCCATTTTTATCTTTACCTTCATCTATCCGGGGCTGGGTCATGGGGGCCGAGGAGATCCCCTGATCAGATGCCCGAACCACCTCAACTGACGCCTTTCGACAGGAAGGAGCAGCGGCTCTACTCCGAGCTCCCTCCGGATGTCTGAGCTCCTTAACCTATCTCTAAGGCTTAGCCCAGCCAGTCTACAGAGGAAACTCATTTCGGCCAGTTGTATTTGCGATCTCATTCTTTCAGTCACTACCCAGAACTCATGACCACAGGTGAGGGTTGGGACGTAGATGGACCAGTAAATCGAAAGCTTTGCCTCCCGGCTCAGCTCCCTCTTCACCACTAAAGTCCGGCACAGTGCCCGCATCACTACAGAAGCCGCACCAAACCACCGATCCATCTCACACTCCATTCTACCCTCACTCATGACCAAGACCCCAAGATATTTGAACTCAGTAACTCTCCCAACCCGGAGGGTGCAATCCACTGGTTTCAGGCAGAGAACTATGGCCAAACTCTTTCCACAAACATTGTGTAATGAAAAAAGAAGTTTCTGCATCTGCACTGATAATACCGTGTTGAATAGTTTAACACAGCATTTCTTATTTCCTGTCAGCTGCACAACCTGAACATGTTACCTGAGCTTTGACAGCGTTGGTCACTGCTGTGGCTGCATCCACCAGATCTCGAGTCCTGGACTTGGTCACATCGAGGCCAAACCTTTGGGCATCTACAAAGGCGTAGAAGGCTCCACCATAGCTGATGTCAACCGTCACATCACCAAACCTCTCCACTGTCACCGTCACATCTGGTGGAGAGTCATTTAGTGAATCCTGCGGAATATAAAAACACCAGGAAATTCTTCGGGGTGAGTGTCCTACCTGTAGCGAAGGCGAACGCTGGCACGCTGAGAAACCTCACTCCTCCTGTTTTACCACCCGAGTACTCCACAAACGCCTTCACCAGCCCACAGGGACAGTGGATGTTCACTTCAGTCTCTGGTGACTTTGGTTCTTTCACCAGTTTGTAGTCCACGGCATAGCGTCCCAGTGCGATGACAGCATGTCCGCACATGGTGCTGTACCCCTCGTTGTGCATGAACAGCACCCCCAGATCAGCCTCAGGTATCTCACTGTCCACGATCAGGGCTCCATACATGTCGTAGTGTCCCCGTGGCTCGTACATCAGCACCCTCCTGAGGTGATCCAGGTGTTCCCGGACATAGCAGCGTTTGGAGAGCACGCTGTCACCTTTGACCTCAGGGTAGCCGCTGTGGATGATCCGTAAAGGCTCTCCACCTGTGTGCATGTCGACCACAGAGAGCTCGGCTCCCTCATGAGGTGGAAGCTGCATCTCCATCTCTGTGCTGAATTTAACAAACTATTAAAAATAAAAAAAAAAGCTTTATCAGAAAGTTTTCTAACATCTTTAATGATCAATATTGTAGATTTACGCATGACAAATAAAAGGTTGGTTGCTTCTGTAATTCATCATTATTGTACAATTTTAAGGGTCAGTGGCTGATGATAGTTTTAAAATTGTGTTTTAAATGTGATACCCAGTAGACTTCTTATAAATTCAGGGATACCCCCAAACTGGCAATGTCAAGTACCTCACATGTAGGGCTGCAATGATATGAGAATTTTCATAGTACAATAACAGTCTCAGAAAATATTGCGGTGTCACGGTATCTCAGAATTTATAATATTATAAGTCAGAACGACTCTGAAAGGCATGAAAACAGAAGGGTTATTGCTGTAAGCAAATGTACACAGTATTATAACCGTCAACTTTTATATCAGGGTATACTTTGAAACCGGGATACCCTCCTGAGACCCTGCATCCTCATATAAGTACATCATGTTTTGGGTTTACGTGACCTTATACTTCATTATACTTAACTTAGACCTGTTGTCCTCGTCTGTGGACACTTTTTTGTGCCATCTAGTGGTAGTAAGAGCACAATACACTAATCCATGAAAAAACAAGATGGCAGCCATCTCTGCCAAATCAGTCTGCAGCTGACCCCGACACAGAAGTGGACAAAGTCCAAAACCTGATCACATTTTATGGCTGAAACTTGTTCACTTATTTATGATTAATAATGTTCAAAGTTTGATTCGACAACAAATTTGTCCAATTTTAGCAACAGTAACAAGATAAGATACTGCTAACTAGGAAGTACTCCACTGAAGACATTAGGACTTTATTATCGTCTTGTTTGAAGACATTGGGACTTTATGTCGTCTTGTTTGAGGTGATTTGGACGTAATTATCGTTGACAACTTAACTTTTTCTATACTTATCGGGTCCCACTGAGCCAAAATACCTAAGAAAAGTTTAAAAAAAAAAGAATACCAAACAAAAGTTCAGGTTTCAGGAGGTTAGCTTCAATGCTACTTCCAGGGAAAACATCACTGCGCATGCCCCAAGCTGATTGGCCGTTGCCCCTCTGCTATTTGCTAAGAGATGTCCGTAGTTGTCGGAAGTTAACGGTTCTTTTAAAGAAGATAGTAGCCGCGGTCAACTTATATTGCGAGAACTTAAATGAATAGTGGGAAGACATTTCAGTGTCCTCTAGCCGCGGGATAATGTTATAAACCAAACCGCAGGTAAACATAATTAGCATTAGCATAGAGTGGTTCTATGGGAACAAAATGGCTAACTGCTAGCTTAGCTTTTCAGTGACAACGGGGTTTTTTGTTGTTGTTTTTTGCTTCCGGTGTGTGTTATTATTCAGAGAGGCTGGTACCTGGACAAGAACAGTGTTTCAGGATCTCAAGCACATTTCTGAGAGACCTGCCAACCATAAAAACAGCAGGACAGCTTGGTAAAATCTGGCAGCGCATACAAACCGGGACTCGAGCACCGTAACAGCAAACTGAGGAGAACAGGTATGTGCTCAGTCACCTGTTATCACCTGTGTTCTGGTTTGGTATTTATGCACAGCAGTTGTTGCCCAATCATTTTAACACCTAAAAACGCCACTGGTTATCATTGAATAACAAAAAATAAAGGTTTTTATAAAATACTGATTTGTTGATATAATATGTTACCAGCTGTAATCGAGCTATACCTCTCTTGCTGCTCGTTTTTAATTATAAAATTTCGATATACATTGACATACTTTTTTTTTTTTTTTTACCGGAAATAAACTGGGTAATTAACCAGTAAATAAACTGACTTTATTACTTATTTATTCAATTGGGGGGTAAAATGACTGGGAATAATTGCATGTTAGTTGTAAATAAATTTGGGAATTTTTTGGACATTTAAGTTTTACTCTACCTACTTCTTTTTTGACACTGTTATCTTTGTCTTGTTTGTTTTTTAAATTTTTTATTTATTTATTTTTGGTTCGAAATAAAGTCATTTATTCATTCATTTATACATTTTTCCCCTGACAATTAAGTATGGGAAGTAATCTGCAGAGTTAAACAACAATTTTCCTTCTTCTTTCATCTCTGTTGACTGTAGCTTTAACTCTGTTAAACTTGTTTTGGCATCGTCTTCATGCAGAATCCCTGCAAACAAATCAAGTGTAACAGAGTTTCTGGGCTACAAAAACTTCAGTCAGCACAGATGAAAGAAAAAAGAATATTGCTGTGCAGTTTTGAACCAAACCTCTCGGACTTAAGTGTCTGGAAAATGCATATGGTAAACCCAATGCATCCCTGCATTCACATAACCAATGATCATTAAATAAAGAGTGACTTTTAGAAGTTATGGCAGCTGCAATAGACGTGAATGAGAATCGGAGCTAAGGGCGTTAGTGACTCTCCAGTAAAATGCTGTCGCTAATTAAACTAATATAACTCTTGAAATGATTGTATTTACCTGCTTTAGATCTTATCTGGACTTTGGCTCAAACTTCTGCAGCACTCGCTTTTTTTTCTGCGCAGGCGTATATCCGTTTGCAAAGACACTAAAATGAGACATTAGTGCCACCCTGTGTTGTGGAGGGCTGCGTGCATGAAACTTTCAATATACTGTAAATATATTAATTAACATGCTTTAAGAAGTAATCTATAAGCTACAATTGCCATATCAGCACCAATGATGAGGAAAACAGTCAGTGGAGAGGAATTATTTTCCAGAGGAGATGTGAAGACTGCCAGTGCCACATGTGACTATACACTCACCGGCCACTTTATTTGGTACACCTTGCTAGTACCAGGTCGGACCCCTTTTGCCTTCAGAACTGCCTTAATTCTTGGTGTCATAGATTCAACAAGGTGCTGGAAACATTCCTCAGAGGTTTTGGTCCATATTGACATGATAGCATCACACAGTTGCTGCACATTTGTCGGCTGCACGTCCATGATGAGAATCTCCCGTTCCACCACATGCCAAAGGTGCTCTATTGGATTGAGATCTGGTGACTGTGGAGGCCATTGGAGTACAGTGAACTCATTGTCATGTTCAAGAAACCAGTTCGAGATGATCAGAGCTTTGTGACATGGTGCGTTATCCTGCTGGAAGTAGCCATCAGAAGATGGGTACACTGTGGTCATAAAGGGATGGACACGGTCACCAACAATACTCAGGTAGGCTGTGGTGTTTAAACCATGCTCAGTTGGTACCAAGGGGCCCAAAGTGTGCCAAGAAAATATCTCCCACGCCATTACACCACCACCACCAGCCTGAACCATTGATACAAGGCAGGATGGATCCATGACACCAAATTCTGACCCTACCATCTGAATGTAGCAGCAGAAATCAAGACTCATCAGACCAGGCAACGTTTTTCCAATCTTCTATTGTCCAGTTTTGGTGAGCCTGTGTGAACTGTAGCCTCAGTTTCCTGTTGTTAGCTGACAGGAGTGGCACCTGGTGTGGTCTTCTGCTGCTGTAGCCCATCTGCTTCAAGGTTGGACGTGTTGTTGGTTCAGAGATGGTCTTCTGCAGACCTTGGTTGTAACCAGTGGTTATTTGAGTTACTGTTGCCTTTCTATCATCTTGAACCAGTCTGGCCATTCTCCTCTGACCTCTGGCATCAACAAGGCATTTTCACCCAGAGAACTGCTGCTCACTGGATATTTTCTCTTTGTCGGACCATCCTCTGTAAACCCTAGAGATGGTTGTGTGAAAATACTCAGACCAGCCCGTCTGGCACCAACAACCATGCCGCATTCAAAGTCACTTAAACCTCCTTTCTTCCCCATTCTGATGCTGGGTTTGAACTTCAGCAGGTGGTCTTGACCATGTCTACATGCCTAAATGCATTAAACTACTGCCACATGATTGGCCGATTAGGTGTTTGTGTTAACAAGCAGTTGAACAGATGTACCTAATTAAGTGGCCGATGAGTGTATGATTCCAGGTAGGCGCCTTTGTTGTTCCCTGTGCCCTTCACGTTTCCTTTCTGTCTCTAATGTCAACCATTAAATAAATCAACAACAATCTTTTAAAAAAAAAAAAAAAAACAAGAAGAAAGAACTGAAAAGTGAACTTGGTTGTCGCAGCTGTTCATGTTCACAAATATGTTTTGACTTTCCTGCATCAACAAAAACATGTGTAAGATAAAGCCTGTTTGCATGTTGAAGTTTTCAATGCATTTACATAGAGACTGACTTCTGTGTCGCATGACAGAGGCAACTAAACAACAGATGGTGAGCAGGCATCGGTTTTCATTATTCATTTCACTGTTGACAGGTTCCCTGGATGCATGCAACCTCCTTTATACATCTGATATAAAATAGATGTACTGAATCAACTGACAGTCACATGCTTACATCACAGTTCATACTGAGCTGATTCGCAGTCACACAGAAAATTAGAAAGCATCATCACTGTAACCATGCTGTTTTTTCATGTACATCATTGTTATCATTTTTATCCAAAACAGAATAAACAACAGCAAATGTTTGCATCACCAAGTGTGGTGCCAGTTCATTTAGATTTGCATAGTGGTGTGTAGTAACCCATTATTTGCATTACTATCTAATCTTACAAGTAGATTAAGATAAACTCACTCATACTGAAATAAACAATTAAATTCAGTATTAGAGCAAATATACCTGAGCAAGAGGCAGAATAGTTGAAAGAACGTACAGTTAGTTTGCTGCAGTAACCTGTTGAAAATTCACATCTTGTTTAAGGAAAATAAATCTTTCACAAGAAAATTGAGCATATGAATAAATAACAATACAAATCTATTATTAAACCGGCATCATTGCATTCCAAATCCTATTTCACATGCATGGGAAAACACAAATTTAAAAGAGTTTCTAAACAGTTCACAAAATGAATACAGTGCAGTGATGGAACTGAGAAAGTCCTCCACTGTATTCTAAAAATGGATAAACACTAACACACGTATACACACATATTATAAAAGGTGTGCTGAAAAATCATAAAGAGTTGATTATGTCTCATCAAAACAACTCTGACTGAGGCTTTGTTATTGTAAGGCACATAGTATTTATTACCTGACAGTTAGGGATGCACAATAACATAGCATGTCATTGTTATTGGTCAATGTTGGCTTTAAAATGAGCTTTTAGAATCAGCCAACATGCTTTTTCCTAATTTGCACAATGATTGAATATTACATACATTGAACAGTATTGTATTTTATGTCTCCATCTGCTGGTGGGCCGTCACGATAAGAGCGTGCATGCATAATATGATGTTAATTCCAGTGCAGAAGAGACTTGATGATCATCAACATTAGGTAGGGAAAAAAGTGGATATGTCGATATCAGTATCGGTCAAATGAGGTGTTACATATCGGCATGTCGGATATCAAAAAATCCAATATCGTGCATCCCTACTGACAATTAAAGGAATACTTCACCCCAAATGATCATTTCAATATACATTACTCAATCTGTGTTACGATGAATTTGTAAAGAAAAATTGGAGGAATACAGGTTTTCCCGCATGTCTCTACGGTGATTAAAGAATCCAAAAATGGAGAAAATTCTTAATGAATTTAAGTAAAGGGCAGCCACGTTTATCAACAGCAAAACTAGATCAAAACATCCATTTTTACAAAGTCTCACGCAACTCGTGCAGTATTAAAGAGTGTACATCCCCGTTTCCACCAAACACTTTCAGTATGATACCTTTGGAACCAAAAGTAACCGCTCAGACATGGTACCTAGACCCTAGGTCAGTTTAGGTAGTTTAAAAAAAATTCTCAGACTACAGCTGCTGCAAGAGGAAAGCAAAACATCCTTTCATTTTATATAGTTTACTTAAACTCTTCACAGTATAAACAGCCAGAACTTGGGCCTGAGTGATTATCTGCTATTGACCAATCAACAGACTGCAGTGTCCACAGCTCCACCTTTTAGTACCAGATCTGTGTGCTAGGTACCCAACAGAGGGGGGACCAAAAATGGGGACGGTACGGAACGGTTCCATTGGTACCATCCACAACTTTTCACAGTGGAAACAGAAAAAATGCGTACCGAACTGAACTGAACTGTACTGCTTGGTGGAAACAGAGCTTATATGGCCACCTAGTGAAAAAGCGTCGTGCTCAGCACCTTCTTTCGGACTGCTCCTCCTTTCTTGTGTAGCCACTCCAGACACTTCAAGTTGAAATTCTCTTTACTTTTTCGAAAGGCGCTAGTGATGTCACTGCTGCTTCTTAAGCAATACTCTTGTCTACTCTCACAACAAAGACAGTAAAGCCAATTTTTTTTTTTTCTGGAGGGTGATGTGCTTTTGTAACGGTTTGCTTTGTAAGCTTGTGGTTGTCTATATTGTCAGCCCTCTGTTAATGTAGCATTACAGTAGCTACTCGGCTAAAGTTAGTGTCAAGATATTGATGTCATAGAAACAAACCCATGCAGTGCACGTCAAGCCAGGTCCTTATGCATGGATTCTGTTAGATTCTTCGTTCACCGTGGAGGCAATACATGAAAAACAATATGTTTTCTTTACATACTCTACATAACACGGGATGAGCAATTGATATGAAAATGGCCATTTTGTAGGTGAGGTACTCCTTTAGTAAAGGTAGGTAGCCACTGAGGATGGGCAGCAAAAATGAAAAACTGAGACTCTCCTCCTATTTAACATACGGTGGTGGGAAGGCTTACTGAACTAAAAGTCAGAGCTGCTCCTGCTTTCTCTGACGCATGAGCAAGCTGAAGTTGTTTAATTCAACATGAAAGTTATGGCAGGTGAACCCTTTGGTCATGTGTTGTGATAAAAAAAATTGTAAATTAACATCTAGGGTAAAAAAGTCCAGGAAGATCACGAAAAGGACAGCTTTACAAAAAGATTCAAATATGTGTTAAAAAATATGATTTGACCTCAGCTCCTTCACGGCTCTGATCTTTCAACAAAAGCCTTCAACAGAGTATTGTAAGATAAGTAGAGATGTGTAACTCTATAATGTTTGTAATGCTTTTGAGAATGTACTAATTTTGACCAATAACAGCACAAAAGGTGTTTTTTGTATTGTCTGTTTTTATAATTGTTCCTGTTTCTTTTGGGAATTTTTAAATGTAGTATACACAGGACCATAAAAGTGCCTCATACATCAAAGATCATTCAAAGAATCCCTGTTTTTTTTTTGTAGTGCTCAGGAAACATGAAAGGGATTTCTGCATGCAGTTTGATGTTTAAATTCCAGGAAAGTCTTTGGCAGGTCGGAGTCCAGCAGGACATGCAAACTGGTGCGTATATAAATCAGTTTTTAAGAGACCCAGGTTGTGGGTTTTAAAATCCCTAAATTCAAAAAGGCCCTTCATCTACTTTCGGTGTAACCGCAGTGGAAGCAGCCATTGAGTCTTGATTTCTCACTCTGGCCTTCGGTGAAGAAGTCGGTGGCAGTGAGAGTCTTCTTTTTACCGACAGCAGCCTGAGGATCTCGCCCACCTGAGTCTCTAGGACCGACAGGCGACCACTCAGTTTCTGAATGTCTCCCTTCAGCTCCAGCTTGGCCTCATGTAGGGTGGCTTGAAGGAGCGCTTGCTCAGACACCGACTGAACAAAAGAGTGTTTGAGGGAGTCGACCCCGAGACTGTGCTCAAATGGGTTTTTCTCCATCGGGCTCTTTTCCAGCGGGCTTCTTTCAAATGAGCTTCTTGAATCTCCAGCTCGGTCAATGCGTAGGTCGCTCTTTGTGATACCACTGTCACAGGAGTCAGTTTTGTGCAGGGCGCTTATTTCATCACCTGCCTCTCCAGCACCGTTGCGCCCCTCTGTGCTCCCCATCTCTCCACTTTCCTCAGAGCCCTGGTTCTTGTTCACGGCTGCTAATTGTTCTGAGGACTGGGATCCTTTGGGCCACTCTTCTGCTTTCTGTGGCTTCTTTTCAGGCTCGACAGCAGGAGGCGGTGGTGCAGGTGGTGTGGGTGGTGCAGCCGATGCTGCGTTTCTAAACTTTGCCCAGCCTCGAGCACCTCTGCTGCTGGTGACACCACCTACAGCTCCTTCTCCACCTGCACCACTGCTCCGTGCAGGGCTGTTGACCCTCTGACAAAGCTGACTCTCTGCACACGGCCTCGCTATAGATTCCCCAGCCTCTTTTGTGCAGTTTTGTGTTGACGTCTCAGTGTGGACCAATTTTTGTGGAGGTGCAGCAATACTGGAGCCGCTGCCTGAATTCCCTCCTCCTGTGCAGGGTGCATTATTCTGCATCGCAGAGCTGTACTCCTGCTGCTGAGAAGACACGGACTGACACTGCATGTAAGAGTTTGAGTCGGAGCGATGGTGGTGCTGCGGCTCCACCTGCACACAGTTTTGATCAAAGTAAGTGTGAGACTCTCCCGGTGTTTGAGCGTCTCTCTGCTGCCTGAACCTCTGGAACAGCTTGCGGACTGGGTGATCGTCAGGAATGGAGAGAGTCACCTCGTTCCTCTGGCGTTCCTGCTCCCTCTTCACATCAGCAATCTTTCTGAAGATTATCTGCAAGAGGGAGAATCTGTGCATGAGGACAGTGATGTGGGATGTACACACTGAGTTCACATTTAAATTACCATAGTAGAGCCCTACTTGGATGAAACAAAACGTACATATATAATGCAGCTTTAAAGCAAGGATAACAGTGCCATGCTATGCTAAGACCTGCTGTGTGTGTTGAAATATTAAAGACCTGAATGCTGCAATGCACCAGGGAACCATTAATGGAGCAATAATGAAGTAATGGAGCAAGAGAGTTTCTGAATTCAGTCAGAAGACAAAAAAAGCAAATCCATTTCTTGGCATCTTACTTGGACTTGGCACACTTAATGGGTGCTTTCAGACCTAGAGTTGTCTTGCTTTGGTCTGAATCAGGGACTGATTTTGTTCCAAAGTTGTATAATTGCCTAGAGTTGGTTTGTGTTCTCACGGCAGCATTTACAAGCGGACCAGATCAAATGCCTTGCATGAGAAAGCTGCTCTTGATTGGTCAGAATTTCCATGTGGGAAAAATCCAGGAAGTCAACCAAACGTTGAAGAAGAGTACACTTGCAAGATAAATGTGGCACTTTCTAATGTCACAATGGAGGGACAACTACGCAGGTTGATTTTAGCGCTGCTCATCGTGGACTATATTGCTGTCATTGTTCATTTTAGTCAAACCACACAGTTTGAAAACGAGGCGCGGCTCCAACTAGAAAACAATGTTTTGATGCACTGGATGTGCTGAATGTGCATATTAAGGCAGTACAGGAGGAGGTGCACATTAATAATCCTCCAGGACTGTAACATGCTCATGTTTAACCCAAACAATGTGTCATGTGACTGCAGTTGGTTCGGATCGAGGTCGGAACACGTTCTCACCACAAACAAACCGCACCAGAGTTCGTTTGTAACCAGACTGAGACCACCTCTTCAAGAACGTTTCGGTCCAGTTGTTTTGGTGCAACGAACCGCACTTAGGGGGCAAACAAACTTGAGTTCAATTGAACTGAACCAGACAGGGCAAGTCTGAAAGCACCCTTTATCTATGTTGTTGAGGAAACTGTGGTAGTAAGTATCAATAGGTTAACCTCTGGTCTTCGTGAACAATTCCAAATGTTCAAATTATTTTCACGAGTAGATGCACACTTCCTTCTGTGCTGTGATTCGATTGGTGGGTGTAGTTCGATGGAAAGAAAATAGTCCCCAAGTGAAACTGCTCACAAGGTCTGTGGATTATCGTGAGTAATCGGGTCATGATTTCTGGAAAGAGACACTACTGTTGAATTTTTCAAATATATTTTTTGGCACATTGAGAGCTGAAAGCCGAGTGCCATCTAGTTCTGTTATATCTCTGCAATTCAGAATTACAAGTAGCAATACAGGTTAGAGGAAAAAATTGTATTTTAGTTTTTGGGGTGAACTCTCTGTTAAACTAATCTGTGGGTTCATCTAAAACTAAAGCAACAGTGTGAGGAAAAAAGTTTCACGGCCTAATCTTCATTAGTTGCCAATGGTCCAGACAGCAAATCTGTTGAATCAAATCAGCTGCACAAAACACCCAAAAAAGACCAACCAAATAAAAAACCTACTGAAACTTTGTTTTGCTGTATAACACAACTGATAAAAAGTAAAGCAAATACATTAGAGAAATTTCTTTCAAGCACTTGTATGGATTCTTACAGCTAGTGTCCCGGTGCAGTTTAGAAGCACATTCATGCAAGTTAACAGAGTACACAACAGTAAAGAGGGCAGAGAATAAATCTTAAACCTTTGCAGGCATGAACAGTTTCTAAAGCTGCTCAAATGAATAATAGATGGCTTTGTTTTCGCTGAATACATTTAACATACAAGACATAAATCTTTCAGCATGCAGCCACAATTTGACTCAAAATTGTTTAGATTTAGAGCTGCTTCACTGCATGGTTTCAGCATGTATGATTGTATAAGAGCTCTTATAATGGAGCTGGAACAAACTAGAAAAGTCAGAGAGGATAGTTTAAGTATATATTTACCTTAAACATTATAAAATCATTATAAACATGCACATTTCTGTAAACACATTGTTTTGGCATGACTGTTTGCTTTAACTTGAGTAAAACTCAAGTAAAACTCCTGAACTTTTCTGGATACAGAGATTATAAAAGTAAATGTGAGTTGGTTTAATTCCTTCATAAAAGTACATATTCTAATTAGTAACATGTACTTGACCTCAGAAGTGTTTATATTTCATATAAGCCAGTCCCGAATAAAGAGCACAAGGAACCACATGGACCAGATTAAGTTTAAAGGGAATATTCATTAAGAATTAATGTGATGTTCATCCCATAGGATAACATTACAGCCACATATGAGCAACTGAGTACCAAGACTGGGAAGTAATACATCTCAATGCCTTAATGGAATTAATATGTATACCTTGGAGAAGCTTTATAAAATATTAATTAGAGTCTCAGTTTGGACTCAGAGAATGAATATTCCTTTTTAGTTTCTCTCTACATCTTTGTGATTGCCCTGTTGCCAGTATGAAATCTGAATGTTATTGTTGGAAACTTTGCATGTGCAGAATTATTTAAGTATAGCAGGTGGTGGTTTTTCAGTGTTTCATTATATAAGTACGGAATGAACGATTGAAAAACTCCATTGAGATACAATATTCCAGTCAATGGAATAAATGTTGGCATTGAATGTTTCTGCAAACCACAAATGTCTTAATTTTGTATGTTTCATATGTAGCGGGAATTTTCAAAGTTAACATTTCAATTTTCAATTTTATGTTGTCACAACGCTGTGGTTAACATGTGGTTGAGTCTTGGTTGTTAAAAATACCCAGTTTGGTTGCCAAAAACATGGCTGTAAATGTCCCAACATTTAGCCAAATACCTGGATTTGGACCTGGGTTTTGACGCAACAAACTTAACTGCAAATTTCCTGACTTCTTGTTAGAAATACCCAGTTTGGTTGCCACAAACATGGCTGTAAATGTCCCTACCTCTTGTTAAAAAAAATACTTGCTTTTGTCGAAACAGACATGGCTGGAAATGTCCCTACCTCTTGTTAAAAAAAATACTTGCTTTTGTCGAAACAGACATGGCTGGAAATGTTTAGATATGTTGTAAAAAATACCCAGTTTGATTTGGTTACCCCAATGTCAGCATAACATATCTGATATGTTTGGAGGATTCACTCAGAATAACGTAATTACTGACCCCCTGGCAGGCCACTACTTCTTAACAATATTAAACTGCAGGTGGTCCAGGGGTGTATGGTTCTAAACATGTAATTGCATCAGGGGATGACTGTTTCCTGTTACGTCTTACTGTCTACAAAGGCATAAAATGCCCAAACAACTTGTTTTCACCTTTAAAGCACCCAATATGTTTTACACTGAAAACTAACTTTAAGAGATAGAGAGCTATTTTTACCCGTTTTCGTAGATTGCAGGTGAGGATGAGGTTGCGGGAGAATGTATTGGCGAATGCAGTGTAGAACTCCAGCACTCTCATCAGAGCGTCTCTCCTGATCACGTGTAGATCGCAGTAAGTCAGAGCTCGGACATTTGCACATGCACGGGCCATCGTGGTCTCTTTCCAGAATACGTCTCCAAACACGTCACCTTTACCTGGATGCAGCCAGACATGATCACTGTGTTTATAACAGGCAGAAAGTATTGACTTCTTTGACTTAAATGTGTTGTGTGACTTTTTCTTTTAAAGGGGGAGCACAGTGACACAATAGTAAACAGAACTTGTGGAAATACAGCATACAGAGAAAACCTATAGGGCACCCTGTTAGTCTTTTCCAAGGAAGTGCATCTTTGCACTGAGACAACCTTTGCTCTCATTTTATCTATGCCAACAGGCCCAGATAAAACTCGACCTCGGCCTCTTTCATAAAATTGCATTAGATTACCTAGTATTGCGATGACCTCATCGTCCTGGATGACTTCTAGTGAACCAGAGACTACAAAGCAGAGAGTGTCAACGCTCTCTCCGATATGGAAGATGAGGTCTCCTGGTGCACAGTGCGTGGTTTGAAACTCCACAGCTAGAGAGCGCAGACAGCCGTCGCTGGCCAGACGAAACGCCGGGTGGTCGTTGAACACCTGCCTGTTGAGGTGGACACAGATGTCCGCCCGCATGTCTTTGGGACAAATTGAGAGAACCTGAGAGAGATCAGAGCATTTAATATGTCATTAAAGGAATACTTCACCCCACAAATGACAATCTGAATCTTAATCACTCGCACCCCATGTTACGTTGAATTTGCGAAGAAAACTTTTTTTCTGGCATGCCTGTGATGAACGAAGAATCCAATTAGGGAGAAATTTCCTCAGTATGGTCAGTACTTCCCAAACAGACGGCTCTTTCTGACAGGGAGTTGAACTAAAAGTGAAACTTATTGATGTTCGCTTCAAAGCCAAACAAATTCATTGACAAAAATAGTAATTTTGCCTTGCTGAACACGGGAGCTGCTGGTCTGTCACTGCCTCCAACTGTAATTAGTCTGTGCTATTGTGGGATTTTGTTGAACCTGAACTAACCCTTTAAAACACACTATGACTTCAGTTTATCAAGAATTTTCTGGATTCTTTGTTCATCGGAGGCATGAGAGAAGTTTTCTTCACGAATTCAATGTAACACAGGTGAGTAATGGATCTATAATGGGTGATTTGATGTAAGTATCAGGAAACACACATTAGCTTTGCATTATATATACTCATTTTGTAGTGTTTTCCATGGCATTCCAGCCAAAAGTAATTGCCTAAGTAATTTTAAAGAGATGAAAATAAGCCCTTATCCATGGGTAGGATGTGCAGGGTGTCTACAAGCCCTTAAAAAGTCCTAAAATGTCTTAAATTCAATGTTACAACAATAATTGAAATTTGTGAGGTCTTAACTAAAAACATTTTATCTTATTTCATTAATCCATTATTTAATTTCTTCCTGTGAAAATAACTCTGTGTAAAAATCCACATTTCTAATGTTACAAATCTTTAAAATCAATAATATTGGCCTTCTACTTCGTACTTGCACTCATCTGTTGGCAAGACTTAGATATACTTAACTCACTCTAATAACCATATTCCTACATAACAATTACCTCTGCACAGGACCACACATATACTGCTTGCCTGCAAGGCTTACCTGCATTGCTTTAAATAAGTAAAACATGATCTGTCCAAAAATCTGTCCTTAATTTGGTGAACGATGTCTTAAACGGGTCTTAAAAAGCATTAGATTTAACATACTAATACCTGTAGACACCCTGATGTGGCATAAAAAAAATCCATTTCTAGGCGTTCAAGATTTGAGTCTCAAGCCAAGGGGTTAAAAACAACTAACCTTTAATAAATGTGGGTTCATACATCATAAAAATAAACCAACAAACTCTTGTCTTCCTCTGGGTTTTGAGATTATTAAACCATCACTCTGCTGTTGTTTGGCCATAGCTCAGCAAAATATCACTAATGCTTTGTGGTTATGAATAGCATCCCCTTTCAAAGGTGCACGAGGTCCAGCAGTTTCATTGAACTCTGAGTATCAATGAGTGCACTCAATGATCTGCTGTAACCTTTTAGGCTCTTTATTGTCCAAACCTGTTGACCCTGGTCTTACATTTTTTATGATCCTGCTTAAAGTGATAGCACTCGTACTTTTTGATGGTGAGCGGCAGAGCTGTGCATCAGTTTAACTTTGGACTTGAAGCACAAGTGTGCATGACCAATCTCTATCTCTATCACTGCCTTGTGATAACTCTACAAGAATACACTAATTCCACTTCATTACAGTAATTACTCAGCATATCATGAGTAAAAGGGGTTGCTGATGTTGTCAGAAGAGCATTTTACAGTGTTTTTTACTTATATGGGAAATTTCATGAACTCTTTTTTCGAACAAAAATAATGATACCTTATCTGTGTCAATGCCCTTAGACATGGCCCAGGTGGAGACGATAAAGTCCATGACCCTCTCACTCAGACCTTTGGGAACCTGATAAAGCTTCAGGAAGTCACGCACGTTGTTGAGCATCTCGTGGTAGCGGTTTGTGTTGGTGTACATCTGCTGGAAGATGGTGGTGACGTTTCCAAAGATGGTTGCATACAGCAGCGCTAAAACAACAGATGAAAAGCAAAGTCAGGTACAAAGCAGCCTTACAAACAGACAAACATGCAGCACTGTTTTATTCAGCAGCATGAGGAGGGAGGATATGTTTTATTCCAGGAAATCATCTGGGATCTACAGGAGTTCACTTCACATAGAGGTCTGACAAGTCCAAAAATGTATGCTATTTACAGGATCTGTATTTCAAATAATATTCCAGTATTTCACCTCAAATTACAGGATACTTATTGGGTAAACTACTGATATTATGGATTGTATGTATGTTTTAAGATGTTTAAGGGGGTAGAAAACCCTTACAATTTACAATAAAAGCATATACCCCTTAACTTCTATCTTGAAAAAGATCATTATCTTTCAGTTATAGTGCAAATTAAGGACTTTATCCGAAATAACCATTGGATACATGAAAAGAAAGATTGTTTTAATTAAGGTGCATATTCAGGAGAATGGGCGGCACGGTGGTGTGGTGGTTAGCACTCTCGCCTCACAGCAAGAGGGTTGCTGGTTTGATCCTGGGCGTGGGAGCCCTTCTGTGAGGAGTTTGCATGTTCTCCCCGTGTCAGCATGGGTTTTCTCCGGGCACTCCGGCTTCCTCCCACAGTCCAAAGACATGCAGATTGGGGACTAGGTTAATTGGTAACTCTAAATTGTCCGTAGGTGTGAATGTGAGCGTGAATGGTTGTTTGTCTCTATGTGTCAGCCCTGCGATAGTCTGGCGACCTGTCCAGGGTGTACCCCGCCTCTCGCCCGATGTCAGCTGGGATAGGCTTCAGCCCCCCCGCGACCCTCAAGAGGATGAAGCAGTTAGAAGATGAATGAATGAATGAATTCAGGAGAATAACCCCGAATATTGAAATAACAAATGACAAAGTTAAGTGATTGAGTCAACATGTATTTTTAATGGATTATTTGAATGGTTTAAGGAGTTTTTCAAGGGTAAAATAGTCTTTAAAATGATTTAAATCGTGGAAAAAATCGAAGATGTTTCATCATAATTTAAAAAATTAAAGGCCTGTTGGAGGTACAAATTAAAAGATGTTTTTGGTCAAAGTTTTTTTTTTTCACCCTCTAGTGAAAGTTTTAAAATCCAATCAAAAATCACTTAATATATATCCATTATCCATTCATCTCCTTGACTGAAAAATTAAGGTCCTTTTTATAAGGTATAAATTAAGGGATGGTTTTCATGTTTCACAATTTTAAGGAGCTGTTACTACATAAAATCCCTGTTGAAGTAAGCAACCCATTATCTATTCATTTTCCCCTTAAAATTCCATCACAAATACCTTAATTAAGTCATTATTAATGGGTAAATCAATTGAAATATAATCGTATAAACCCAGACACATGAAGTAATTATCAGAGAATTCAGAATGTATATTGAACCTTTTGACAGAGAACAAAAAAAAAATTATGCAACTTTAATTTGCATATATGATTTCCTGTTTGTATCATTGAGTGGTGGATTGAGCATTTATAATGTTATTCATAATGCACATTTCCCCAGTTAGTGTTCTGTGCTGCAGTGACCTCAAAGAGTCAGTCAGGATCTCTTATCGTGAGGTTTTACCCACTCAAGAGGAACGACTTGTCTCCAGTCGCCACAGCAGGATCACAGAGGTTAAGATAAATATCCAACGTGATGGCTCATTGTCCTTTTACTACACTCCAGCCTGCAGGCAAACTCTCGCTTTCTCCTTCTCTTCTCGCATAATTACTGTATCTGTAGCAGGAGAGCTATCGGCCGTAATTGAACCGGACACTTCAGTGTGACTGAGTGATCTTCGTGATGGAAACACCACCAGAATAATGGGTGTTTAGTTTTGGAAGTGCAGACCTTGAAGCGTGGCTGTCAGTTTGCGTTCCCCTCACTGTTTTTTATTGCATCACTTTACATGCTGTTTTAGAGGAGTGGGCCAAAGGTTGGTGATGGAAGGCGAGTCATGACGGAGGAACAGTAAGCAAAGGCTGACAGTGGGCGCAGTGACACTGAAGGTGAAGCTATTACTGTAACTGCAAGGGTTGATAAAACTAATACAGACACTTGCATAAAAATAGATTTCTATTTTTATGAAGAGGTGCAGAGTATATGAGGTTGGTTTGACTTGTCAGTTCATTCAGAATAACTCAACAGGAATCTTCTTTTAAGTAGAATAGAGTCATTTTTGTGAATGAAACATTCAGGTAGATTAGATTACCGTAAAACTTCAATGAAAAGCCTAGTCCCAATTAAACGCCTGTCCCTTTTACTAGCCTGGTGTGGCTGCACATTATGACAAATAAAAAGCTGTCTCAATTAGACGCCTGGTATGATTGCCAAGCAGGTTATTTTTTTATAGAAGTTCTTCAGTTGTATAAAACCGAGTGGTTGTATACCTCAAATTATGTGTCTATTTCTCGATTACCCTGTAAATGATTTATATTCCTTTTAGTCCGTAAGGGTGGTCAAATCAAAAGATTCAAAAGGGTTTCTAATAAACATAAATCCAATTTTTAAATAAGTAATATTCAAACAGGTGTAAACAAACAATTTGATTATATTTCCTGATTTTTGCAGAGCAACAGTTTTGTGTGAAAGGAATTAAATGCCTGTCCCAAAATTAGTTTTACGGTAGGTGCATTTAATGTTCACCACCTCCTGAAATACAGGTAGTTTTAATGTGAAGTTAGAAATATGACAGTAAAAGACTATTAAGACAGCGTAGACTGCTTTTAAGTGTTATACAACATGCTAAAGTCAAAGCTGAATTTTCAAAATAAAAGCCCCCACTTGGTAATATGATCAAATTTAAAGCTTTAATTTTATTCTGAAGCTTCAATAGCTGTAATTGATTTAAAAAAATCAATTATTTTTTCATCCAATCCACTTAAAATAAATACTTAAAATAAACTACTCCTGATACTTTTATCTACAGAGTTCATTTAAGCTTTAAATGTCACAAAGTTAATGTACTTCTCCCATACATTTTTCAATTAAAAACTTCTTCTCCATACTCTCAACTACAGAAACCATTCAAATGTCAGAACAGTATGTTCTTTAAGGACATTTATGTTGTATTCAACTTTATTTCCTATGGTTTATGTTTTTCGAATTAAAAAGCATGTCTTCTTTCAGCCTTTTAGTTAATACATTTTTAACTTTAATCTTTGACAGTATTATAATTTAGGTCTTAGCTTTTCTATCAATGTATTTCAGCTCTTAGCTTCATGCAGCTCAGCTTCCAACTGTGCCAGTTTTACACTTCAGTCTCCAGCAGTGCAGTGCATTTGTACTTTAAGATTCCTGTATTTTCAGCAGTTCTTTGCAATCCCAGCTGTTAGCGTTCACACACAATTTTCTGCAGGACATGCATTTTGTAATATAAAGCAGAGAAGGAGCCTGAATAATTTCAGTATGAGTGCATTAACACAAAGACAAAAAGGCTTTTCTGATGACCAACCTTCAGACAAACCCCCATAGAGCAGGCTGTGATGGGCGCTGAACATGTCACCTTTTATTATCAACAAAGCCGCGTCCTAAACTCTCCCCAGTGGTTCAAGCACTGAGGCTGCAGCCTAATGTGAAATTACATGGCCACAGCTGAGAGAGCATGTAAACTATTTAATACTGTTGAGTGTAAAGAATTATTTATGTACACAAGTTCTCTCAGTTATTAAAATAATATTTAAAATGAGAGTGAAATAACATCTGTATGTTTGTGATTTAACTGTTATTTTGTGTTGCTGCCTTTTGATTGTGATGAAGCATGCAAACTATGCATCAAAAATTACCAAAATTATCGTACAACAGCCCTGATCTCGGCTACCCCACATATTTATCCATAAGAACCAGCTTTGTGTTGATCATACTGAGCTTGAATTTTCCTTTGAGGCTGTGCAGAAACCTGCACATCTCCACCATATGTTGCTTTACAGGCAGCTGGCAGACAACCAGCCGGTCTGTGGAGCACATTATCGTGTCTAACATGCAAGTAAATGCATCCAGATTGTTTCGGCTCCTGCAAGATTGTACTGGCATATTATGAACGGATGAAACGCATGAATGGAAACGGCATCAAAGGATACGTATGTCTGCTGCAGAGTGATGGGGAGATCAAAAAGTGGCTAATGCTGTACAGCCATTGTTCTACTGGCTGTTCACTTCCCACTCACAGCTGCTTCTGTCACGATAATATGGCAGATAACCTTGTTTATATGGCAGCTGTCATAATATTCACTTTGTTGTAGTAAGTTAGTTAGCTATGTTAGCAGTAGCTAAATATTAGCCCTGTATGACTTTGACAAAACCTTTAAACTGATAAATTATTCTTTATGTTTATATGGAATTATTGTTAGAAAGTTGATATTTAGCACATTACAGTAGCTAAAGTGTTAAATTTACAACATCCCACTGGCCTGAGCGTCAGCTTAAAGGGACAGTCTTCCCCAAACTCAAGAACACATATTTGTCCTCTGAACTGTAGCTGTTTATCAATCTAGATTGTTTTGGTGTGAGTGTTGGAGATGTCAGCCATAGAGATGTTTGCCTTATCTCAAATATAATGGAACTAGATGGCACTCGGTTTGTGGTGCTCAAAGTGCCCAAATAATACATCTTAGAAACTCATAAGCATTGTCTCTTTCCAGATGTCATGACCCAGTTATTCTCGAAAGTACACCCACCATCTGTATCACAAAAGGAAGCGTGCATCTACTGCTAGCTCACCTAACACCACTGAGCTAGCTAACGTTACAACTCAGCCAAGGAGGACAACATTAAAGGGGCTCTATTTTGAAATTCAGAGCGTATGAGTCTTGCAGACATGGAGGTGGCTGAGCTGGCGGCTAGCAGCTAACAGTGCTAACTTCATAAACAGTGCTAAACAATAGGAACAGTGCTAACAAAGCTAAATGTATTAACCAGGGAAACCAGAAGGTGGAAGCTTTCCTTCCGTGACAACACTTTGCTGGTATCAGTGGTACGATGAGCTAGCCAGTGGGATAGTCGTGTGACCAGTATGGCCTGACTGCTTTGGTTTGCTACAAGCTCTGTGATCATGGATGATGAGGAAGGAGGCAAGGACAACGTCTGCCTTGCTGACCAGGGGAATTTATTCTCTGGGCAAACCACATAAAAATCAGTACAGCAACTTCTCATGACCAGCTCTCCACACACACACACACACACACACACACACACACACACACACACACACACACACACACACACACACACACACCTGTCCTCAAGGGGTCCAGACAAAAGCATGAGCCTCTCCTCCATGAGTAGATGCACGCTTCCTTCTGCACAGTGATTCGGATGGCTGGTGTATTTTGGTAGAGAGAAAATAGTTCCTACATGAAACTGCTCACAACAATGTTAGTATGTATTTTTACATCTTCACTCACCAATGGATACTAGGTCAAAGAACCCCTGAGGATCATGTTCCGCCAGGACAGCTACGAGTTAGACTAATTTTAGTTGGCTGAAGGCCAAGTTAAATTTGGCAAAGCACCATGTAGGTAACAGCACACATGCTACTATCTTAATATAAAAGCCATGTCTCTCTCTGTTTATGTATCACACATAGCTTCTGCATGTAGCAAATGTTGATCCAAGCTCGTAATAAACGTGCAGAGAAAGAAAGAACTCCATGATCGGCCTCGTCCTTGCATTCTCCAGATCATCACAGAAACACCTACTCTCAAACAATGTTTGTGCATTATCTTGAGTAACCAGGTCATGATTTCTGGAAATAGACGTGGTTGAGTTTTACAAATGTATGTTTTTTGGTGCTTTGAGCACCACGAGCCGAGTGCCATCTGGTTAAAGAGAAGGCAGACATCTCTATGGCTGATATCTCCAACACTCAGCAACACCAAAATAACCCAGACTGATAAATAGCACCACAGGTAAGAGAAAATATATGTTGTAGGAGCTAAGTCTATTGCTTGCTTGCTTGCGGCAACTAAGATGTTTAACCCAGCCTGACCTGGCTGACACGCTTGCCTCAGTTGATGCCACAGCTTCTTTGGTTGTGTTGTGTTCAGACAACGAACTGCAAGCTCTAATTACAGAAAAATAATCATATTTATTAATATCAGCAAACATCAAATGTCTATCCTTCCAAACCGAGCACACAACTTTCTGCATGTTCTACAATGTTCGTGGTCAAACCATTTGCCCTTCTGGGGTGAAGCACCTGACGGCAACAATGTTGTTCCTACATTTATACATTAAGCTCAAAATACCAATACAGTGCCATCCAGTGTGCACTTATGGAAATCCAATTAAAGTCTGCTGAGTGAAAGGACATTTTTGGCTCTTACATATGTATTTATATACATAAATATATGTATTCATATGTCCCTTTTAAAGCCAAAAGCAGCTAAAATACCAGCGTTCATTTTGGCGTATGTCGTGGGGAAGTTGTATCTGTTAGAGGAACATTGGTGATATTCCATTAGAGTAAGTGTGTATGTCACTGAGGTAAAAGACACATCTTTTCTAGGCAAGAGAGAGCAATATTTTCTGTTTTAATTTCAAGTGTTTAGCACACATGCCTTCATACTGTATGCTCCTCAAACAACAGTGAAGCTGCTGTTCTTTTGTCCTCTGCTCAGATTTATTTGGACTGTCAAGGTTGCACTGTATGACCACTGAAGAAGAAAAACAGCGGTCACTTTGACTTAAGCTGCTTTGAGAAGCCTCGCTTGAATTTCTCTTGACAAAGTGTCCACTGGCAATTGATAAATTTAGGTTTGTCAGAGGCTTGGAAGAACAAAGGAAACATCGGAGGCTTTTAAATGTTTAAGCTGTGTTTAAATGTGTGTGACCACGTGATAGAGGAGCTTGTGTGTATTTCTGTTAGACGGCTGCGTGACTCCATTTACTGCTCCATTAACCACCACTCATACCAAGAACAGTAATGATAGAATGATGTTATTTGTTATGTAATATTAGACTTGTTGTTTTCCGCCATGTGATTTAGAGAAGATTACAATTTGGCAATGAAATACTTCTTGAGATTTTATGAAATGTTGGCAACACAGTGCTTCATGTTGGAAAGTGATTAAGTACTTACAGCCCACCATCATCATAGCCACGGAGAAAATCTTCTCGCCATCTGTAGCTGGAGCAATGTTGCCAAATCCAATGGTGGTGAGACTTGTCATGGTGAAGTAGAGAGAAGAAATATACAACGTGTCCTTGTTGGGACCTCCCTCCCACTGTCCTGTGCCACTGGTGTTGTAGCGGTAAGGAGTTCCAATGCTCAGGGCCAACTGGTAGAGCCAGCTGTCTGTCTTAATGGTGTTGGTGGTCTCATCGATCACCTCATAGTCGCCGATGCTGTACCAGATGCAGGCCAGCCAGTGGGCCACCAGACCAAAGACGCACACCAGCAGAACAAGGACAGCTGCTCCATACTCCAGGTAGTGATCCAACTTTCGGGCCACTCGGCCCAACCGGAGCAGGCGGATCACCTTCAGGGAGCTGAACAGGCTGCTGAGACCCTGCAGTGAGAGATGGGAGGAAGATGTGAGTCAAATTAATCAGCAGATATTTTGATGATCACTTAAGCCACAAATTGCTAAAAATTAACTTGTTCCAGATTTTTCAAATGTGAATCTATTTTGGGTTTCGTACTCTTCTCTGATTATAAGCTGAATATCTTTTGGTTCTAGACAGCTAGACAAAACAAGCTTTTTCATTGTCGATTTTAGTTTGGGGAAATTGTGATGTGAAGTTTCTGACATTTTATCGACTGTATGCTTAATTTATATTCAAAAACATCATCAGATGCATAGCTAATGAAAATAACCACAAGCTGTAGCCATACTACATTTATTTTTCAAAAGGTTTTTCTTGTGGATTTCATCAGTGCAACTAACAACCAAAATCAAACCCTGAAAAGTGTAGGGTTAGCTAGCTAGCTACTGAATATATAGCCTACTGAATGTATACACATGCTGCTTTTGCTTTTTAATGATTATAACAGTAAAAAAAAAACTGACACTGCTGTACAGGAACCAGTGAAGGGAAGCAGGGAAACTTTGCTGATATTCAACCAGCAGATTAACATTGTTTGACTTTCCCAGAGATCCCTGCCGGTCCAACGGCTGAGGTCTGGATGCTGGCAGCAGCACAGGACTGAAGCCAAACACCATTCATCTGCACACACTGCAATGCCACACAGCTGGTTCAATATCGGCAAAGTTTCCCTTTATATTCATTGTCTTGTGTGGCGATCAGCAGTGATGTGGTGGTTCACTTTTACACTGTGATCTGTAGCCTATAGTTCGGTTTTAGCTTCTGACTATCTTTGTCTTTTTAACCTGTTGTTGCTGCTGAGTCAGTTTGACATCCTGGATATATCCTTCAAACACAGATTTTGAAAATTCAGTTTTGACTTAAGCATGTTGTATAACACTTAAAAACAATCTACTCTGTCTTAATATTGTTTACTGTCATATTTCTAACTTCCCATTAAAACAACTTTTGCAACTTTTTGGCCGAGAAACAGGTGACTCGAGGCAATGCAACAGTCAGCTTTCGTCGCCATTTGTTCTTTGATGTCAGTTTGGTGTGTTTGGGCCTTTTCACACTGGGGCTTGACAAATAAATGACATGAAAATGCAAAATACTCAGCTGCCAGTATTTCACATGAAAACTATTCAGCGTCAACAATGCGAATCAGTGACAACTACTGGGATCCCATTGACCCAGACCAGCATCTGTAAGCTACTGTAAGTTATTTCATCGTGAATTCCCTCTGGTAGACAGTTATGCAGTGTATATGTTTACGGCTTTTATTGTAAGAGGTGTGAAAGCTCGGGAAAACCAACCTCCTTACGAAAATACAAACAAAAGAACAACAGTTCAGAAAAAATGAATGTGCATATTAGTTGCACAAGAAAAACTCTCCCATGTGTAACAGCCTTTACAGTAAAATTAAAACACTGGTTCCTCTATGTTCCCCAGTTAATTGCTAACTTCTCGTTACATGTATTCATCTGATCCACTGTTAACATGAAAATATATTGATTATAGCAGCTTTTAAAGAAAAACATGGATTTCCTTACTGGGAGTACAGAGTCCTCTGTTCGTGTGGTATTCCTGTGGAAAACTGAAGACTCGTGGAGATGATTTGGTCGAGAAGCAGATGTGACGACATCCTTCATAGAAACAGTCAATCAGAAATGTTATGATGTTAATATGCAGCGTTTAGTACCAACACATCAGCCATTTTAGCAATGAATTAGTAAAACTCACCTCATTCACATGTTCAAAGGCATTGATGATGTCATAGGGCAGACAGGACAGTAGGTCGATGACGAACCACGTCTTCAGGTAGTTCATTCGTATGAGCTTGGCGTCTGAAATTACCTCTCCAGCAGGACCCACAAAGGTGGTGTGGAAGTTAAGTACAATGTCGATCAGGAAGATGACGTCCACGACACTGTCCACCACCAGCCAAGCTAAATTGTTTTGCTTTGTCTTGAAGGAGACGTTATAGGGCACCATAATGGCGGTGTAGAAGGTGAGGATGAGGATGACCCAGTCCCAGGTGGTCTTGAAGGTGCAGTAGTGCAGGATGATGTGTGGAGGAGTCTTAGGGGCCTCCTGTTTGTACTGAGGGAGGATGTCTGATCCCAGCTGGAGAGCCTAAAATTCAGAGGGAACATTTACCATCATGAGTGCAGAATCATGTGTGTGGTGCATCAAGAAACAGTCATTGTTAATCCATTTAGCTGTGGCAGTTAATCCTTAGAAATGTATGTAAAAAAATTCCTTTAAATTTGGTAGTAAATTAATTTCTTGATTGGAAGAATTATCATTCTTTTACAGACCCTAGATGTTCTATCTTTAAGGCACTTTCTTGATTGAGCTTGAGGTGCTTTTAAGTATATGTATTGGCACTGGAAAGCAAACTGTTCTTTTACCCCTGGACACTGCTCACCTCAGCCAGTCTGGAGGGCTTATGGCTGACCTCAGTCTTGCTCAGCGGTGCTATCTGCTGCACCAGGTTGCGATTGGTGGTCAGCGCCCGTGTCAGTCTGGCAAACTTCGGCCATCCTTCTCAAAGACAAAAAGACAAACGTTTTTTTAAATCTCCCATATTTAAAGGAATACTTCACCTACAAAAACATTTATACATTACTCATTTATACATTTACTAACTCCATTAGTTAGTAAATTATATCAAAACTGAATAAATACAACTGAATAATAATACTGACTCTGTCAGTCTCTACCCAGAGCTCATGACCATAGTTGAGGGTTGGGACATAGATGGACCAGTAAATCAAAAGCTTTGCCTTCTGGTTCAGCTGTCTCTTCACCACAACGGGCTGGCACAGCGTCTGCATCACTACATACACCACACCAAACTGCCAGTCTATCTCAGGCGCCATTCTACCCTCACTCTGGAACAAGACCCCTACTTGAAATCCCTTGCTTGGGGCAGTATTCACTCCCAACCCAGAGGGGGCAATCCACCATTCATTCTCTTCGTGAAGAAAACATTTTGAGACTATTTGTGCATGAAAGCATCATCCCGGCAGACTACCTGCATGTCTATGAAGAAACGAAGGAAACAATGACCAATTTTGACAGTGTTTAATGGGAAAATCCACCTTACACTAATCACATATTCCTATTGGGTTATGGTTTAAGGAAATAAAGCAAAAAATAGAAGAATTTCTACGCTCAAAAAAAGTTTGTAACGTAGATCACAAATTGAAACTGTCAACTTTGGTCTTTCATTCTTAAATCTCTTTTCCACTTGTAGGCTTAACTTATCACGGCCCCCTCTATCTCCTTCACCTCAGGTGGAAAGCTGAATTTCCTTTCTACTGTTGCTGAGCCTTGCTGTCTTTGGCTTAATGGATGCTATTAGTTGTGTACCGTACAGTTGAACTCAGGAAAGCATTGAGCGTTTCCTTGATTGTGGTGGCTAGAGGATGGATCCAAATTGTACTGTACCTCGGACTGGAGGGATACTACTCGATGCTATTAAGAGTCTTGAGATATTTTGCCATGGTAAGTGATTTAAGATGGAATATTAATGGGTTATTAATTAGGTTCATACAGCAAAGAAAAGAAAAGAAAGGAAGGAAGAAAAATGTGGAATTACTGTGTATGTTTTGATTCAGCGACCCAATGATAGTGACAGTATGACAGCACATGTACTGTATGCTGATTAGGACATGATGGTGTTTAAATCTCACTGTACAACCATTCAAATTTTGTCAGCTGGTAAATCTGTGTTAAAAGAGACAGATTATTATTCACTCTCAGTGAATAATCAGTATTTTCATACATTCACCATCCCCATGTGTCCTTTGTTTCAGCTTGATGTATGTAACTGTCTTAGTGGCACACTTAATCCCCTGGGACATGGCACCCACAGAGACCAGTGTTCACTGACCCGCACACACAACACCTGGACAGTTGTATGTAACATAGCAGGAAACAAACGTCTGTTAAGTCACAGCCACTCATGTGTAGTTAAGACTGTCGGCTGTGTTGCCCCCTCCGTGGTCTTATTGGGTAAAACTGAGCTTTGAGAACAATGGCTGGGCTTTACTGAGACATTTACTTGACAATCATTTGATCTGAATTTGATGTGTGTGTTCTCACTTTTTTAGTGTGTGGAAAAACAAAGGAAAATGCCACTTCAGCAGTTAATCATCGCTGCAAAGAAATACTGAAGGCAGACACGTAGATCCAAAAACATGAACTGCCTCACCTTTAGTTGCTTCATCTTCAATTGGCTGTTTGAAGAGTGTAATGTCTCTGAAGGTACAGAGGAAAAGCACCACCTTGTCATTCTCATTCCTGATCGGAGCTACCTGCATGTAGAGCCATATGGGTGTTCCTGTGGGAAACATGTCAAGTGAGAGTTATAACAGAGATGGAAACAAATGGAAAATGGCACCTGAACAGATGGGACTTTAGGAGTAAATGTCGCCATAAAACCTTAGGTCTCATAGTGATACGTACTGTTCTTTGTGTAGAGCAGCACTTCAACGAAATTGGACTCATAGTTGTCAAAGGTCTTTCTGATTTTGTCGATAGTCTTCTTATCGGTCAGGTCACCGTACATGAAACTGCAAAAGAAGGGAGAAAGAACAAAGTAATAGGGAACCAATCATGGGGAAAGAAAGAACAAGGGATTAAAGACAGGACTAAAGTGGACTGAATACTTCTTCTTTTAATCTACACTGTAGCTGCTGCAAATCAGTGGTCACATTTTGTAGCAGTAACAACAAGGTCAAGTTGTATTTTATTTTTGGTTCTCTGTTTGTCAGATTTTACCACGTCCATATTGAATAAGTAGACCTTTCTGCTATATATTATTCAACACATTCTCACTCTGACCTCGTCACATATTGACATTTGGTCATGGGCTTTCCACGTCCGCATAAGACGTGAAAGGTACCCTGGGTGCTTTGGTTGTTGACATTCTGGGACGCCGTGTCAAGTTCTGCCTGTTACATGCATTGTCTTTTTTCAAAATACACTTCTGTTCACAGGAAGGTTTAGAAAAAAGAACAGCGTTTGGCTTTACAATCTTAAAGGACGTAAACACAGCTTTCCCAGGTGAAAATCAGTGTTTGTTGGACCTATCCACCACCTGTCCTGCCCGCCCTAGTCAGACTTCACCGCCTTTACTTTCATCCTTGTCCCGCCGCATTTCTCCCTGACACCGCTGCGTGCCATTAAACTATAATGGCAACCGGTTGCGTATCATGCCGATGTTATAGGACACCTTTTTTCGTGGGTTTCTGACGCCACAAGTCACTGCCCAAGCGCCGGAATTCGATGACTTCTGAGTGAGACTGGGTTCTGTTATTATATATAATAGGCTTGGGAGGTATAAATTTTGTCATGTCTTCAGACCTTCCTGACATTTCACCAGGGTATACGGTATATGACGTTATTTATTTAAAAAATAATAAAAACAAAAAAGCTGAGTAGCTGATGATATACAGTACATTGTTGTTGCATGTATGTCATTGTCTAGCCCAGTGGTTCCCAGCTGGTCCAGCCATGGGGTCCAGATTGCTCCATAGTCATTAATTCAAGGTTCACACAGTTATATGTGGAGCATCATACTAGTGTTTGGCCATGTTGTCCAGCTAGTTTCCTGTATCTGTTTATTAGCTATCTGTTGTTCAGTCATTCTAGAACAGGAAATGACACTTCAGAATAAAGGCTTGTGCCAGATATTCGCTGCATTTCAAAAATATAGTGGTTTTTTTTTTTGTTTTGTTTTGGGGTTTTTTACAAACTTGACACATTCGCGAGTCACTCGCGGTCCATTTAGAATGGACCCGTGACCCACCAGCTGGGAACCACTGGTCTAGCCTACAGTGCTGCGAATCTATTATGCAGTTAGCCTACTTAGACAAGTCTTTCTGGAATTAAATATGTAAGGACCATAAAATAACGAAAAGACAGGAAGGTAGCTCCCTTGTTGCTGGAGGACCCGATGACATTTGTTGTTGCAGTGGATACTGATACATCAGTGGGCTAAACAGAGATGATGTGTGCTGTTGTAACATCTGTAGATGGACAACAGATGAAAATTAGCCTTTGTGGCTCATTTACAGTTTCTTTCGTACTGTTGATCAGTGAGCACAGTCCCTATCAAATAAACTAATATGATAAAATCCATGTTCACCAAATAAAGGCTGAGATTCAAGGTGAAAAACACAAAACATCTGCATAATCCAATTTGTGCTACATTCACTTACAGAGGCTTCGTCAGTCAAGACCTTCAAGTATCAACATTATAGACACAAGACCAACACCTGCAGCATTAGACTACATGAAGCCAACCAACATATATTTGTTAAAATAGAAATCACCCTCTGTGTCTTCACATTCATGCCATTAGATTACAAAAAACAACAACATCTTACTTGCATGAGCTACTCCTGTGCATGACTTCAGCTCTGTGATATCCAGACAGTTTGCAGAATCCATCGTTGCTGTAAACGACCGGCCACTCCAGGATCTGTGCATTTCCCAACAGGAAACTGGTTTCTGCAACAAAACAGAGTCTAAAACTCGTCACTACAAACAACACACCTGCAGACTAGAGTGCACCTGCTGGTCAACCTTTGGGGTCTTTACCCTGTACATGAAATGTTGCAATTAACTAAATCACTGTAACACCAACTCTCCACTCCTAACATTATTTTAACAAACATACCTGCTGGAAACGAGATCATGAATATTTCAAGCAGCAATAAACACTGGTAATCAGACGAGTCACTGGGCAGAAATAGTTGTTGATAAAATGTTTATGTTCCAGCCTTAATGTGAATCAAATATTGATGAGGGAGCTGCAAAGTTGTACATGGTTCGGAGGGAGCTGCCGTCTCGAGGGGAAGAGACAGGACATTTTCTGTGAGTTACAGTCAGACTTAAAGCATCAGCATGTTTATCTTGAATTTAACACTTGAATGTCAAATGGGTTAATGTTGCAATAGATAAAGACAATAATGACTGAATTTCAGAGTATTGTCGCAGACTAAATTCTACTAAAATATTAACAGAGGTGACATGTTTCACGTTGCATTATCTTTCTGTACACTACTGTTTGTCTGACACTGTGCACTTCTCCTGTACTTGTAATGAAAACCATCAGTTTCACACTCAGCCTCACTCTCATGGGGAGGCTATTAGTTGCCAGGCAGACTGTCAATCCAAAAAATGAATTTTTAATAATAGTATTGCCTTTTCGCAATATAACAACAAACACTAACATATATTACCACCAAAAAATACAGAATTTAAAGGGACAAAGGCATTAAAATAGATAAAATACCATAAGACAATATGGTTAAACACCCCTTAAAAAATAATGATAATAATAATAATAATTAATTTTTACTGTCTCCATGTTTGTGTTCATATGAGTGTTGGCATTTTAAAAATCAAGTTTCTGATAATGATTCAACAAAAAGAATTAACATCTTATTAATAATATTGGGCCTATATCATCATATATAGTAGGTTAAGCATTAAAACATGTCTCCGTTCTCACCTAAATCACATTAACAAAGTATTTTCTCCGTAGACAGACCAGTGAGCCTGTTTCTGTAGCTCATGATGATGATATTTAGATATAAGGACATAATAAAGTCTATAAGAATAGGCTATTATAGTGATTCATCTAATCAATTCAGGGAATAGGGACATAAGAGTTACATAATTCTTATTAAATTGTTATGTAGTTGTAAAAAAAAAAGTGTAAATTGTGAGAGATTTTCACATTAAATGACAGAAATAACATGACAGTTTTACTTGAGCATCCCATGCACCCTCTGAGTGGTACCTTGATTGACGTGCCCAAATCAACATCCATTAATATTAGTTGTCCCTTTCAGAGTAAAACTCACCGCTGGAGCGCCGGACGATGTTTTCCAGAAAGGTGTTCTGCGGAGCCACCAGTCCTCTCTTGCCCCCATGCATTATGAGTCTCACAGCCGCTCCGTGGTCGTGCTGATGATAAATACCCGCCTCAGCTGTCTGCCAGACCGGAGCGAGGACCACAGGAGTCAAGGTAACCGGATTTATGCGAGGTACTTCCGGACTAAGATTAAAAAATAAAAGCATCGGTACCGAATGTGGCTTTTTTTAGTTGTAAAATTATGACTGTTTAATGTAGAATCTGGTTTAAATTATCTTCATTATTCCCAAACTGCTTTATGACATCTACAGCAACGTTGATTTACAGCAAATGAATCCCAGAATAAGCTCAGTCACAATCACTTACTATATAGAAGAAAATAAAATGCAGTAGATAAGTTGGATGGATCTTTATCTCCTACGTGAAAATCAGTCTTCAGATCTTAATAGCAGCCTACACATATTACTTAAAAATTCACATCAGCCTTTATGAGAAATTAAAAATACATTTGATGCTTTTATTTTGAAGGAACAATCCGGTGATATTCTGGTATAAATGTCTGGCTTTTCAGACCTGTGTGTGCACTAACCTGGAATATCTATTATATTTTGCTATGAACTTAGATTTCATTTTTGCTTTTGATTTGGGTATTAAGTCGGAGATTTATTTGTATGTGTTAGACATTTATATATTACCTCATGAGTCATAGTGTCACTACTTATAATTAATAATATGTGACAAAAAGTTTTTAAATGTAACTAAAAATGTTTGTAATTATGGTAGGAAATATAGGCTATCTGTGTTAAAATGCATTAAAACGGTATTTGATTTTTTTTAACTTATCGTTTATTCAACATATAATACAAAGACACAAAACACAGAACATAATATACAATACAGAGGAGATATTTGCATTAAAAGTCACATACTTAACCCTATTGTAGGTTTTCTCGTGCTCATATTCAACAGTAGTAAATACATCTACACAAGTGATGTCATTTCCCATAGTACACCTTGTATGTCTGCACAAAATCCATACATTAAAAGAGCATGGGAATACACATGTAGACCAGAACAGTATCAATAGTACCAATGGTATTTTGAAATTTTTAAAATATAATTTGACTTTTTCAGAAAATAATCAGGAGCATTTACAAGTACTGTACTTACTTGATTATCATTTCTACTCCACTAAATTACAAAGATAAATATGATACTTTTTACTACTACATGAATGTGGCATCTAGAGTTATTTATGTTGTGTATGAAGATGTTACATATAAAAATATGATCAGTTTATAAAATATAGGCCTAATGCCTTGTTATAGATTAAACTACACAACAGTAGGCCTGTTAACAGTAGTTGAATTGACTCCACCTTGAACAGGTAACTGCTTATATAGTGTTGTGGAAGCTAAATCGCTGCTTTACATGCTACCAATTAAGTCACATTGTGAGAATTTCAACTACAACAAAGGAAGAACTGTAGTTTGGTTCACTAAAGCTACTTTGAAAAAGTAGCAGACACTACTTTGTAAAAATGATGAAATACATGTGATACAAAGGTATAAGAAATATTATACAAAAAAATCAACATGTTAATGGTATTTCACTGAGTTTATTGCAAAAGGTGGCCACATCTTCACAGGTTCATGGGAAAGTCAGCCCTGGTTTTGTACACAAAGTCCATCAGTCAGACACCTTCCCTCCAGAAACTAGAGCCCAGATGGGGCTGCACCAAGCACAGTGACTCAGTTATTTTTATATATATTATTATTTTATTTGCACACACATAAAACTGCATGAAATCCAAGTAGCAAAAAAGAATTTAAAAAAAAGAAGAAGAAATGTGTCAGGAGGGCTCAAGAAGCCACATGCTTATATAAACGGACCTCCCCTCAACTTAAAGGGAAAAACAGACAATGACAAAAAAGGCGAGAAAAGTAGACAAAATAACTAAATTAACATTATACAGGAAAATACAACAAAAGATAAATGACAACAGGAGGCACACTGAGCAGTCAGTGAAAAATGATCCAATAAAAAAAAGAAATACATAGAACACAGTGCAAAATAATTAAAAAGAAAAAGAAAGAAAGAAATAATTAGACATCATTAATTAAATGTATTGTTATTTTCCTAAGGATTAAAAGCTCTCGACAATATGATGTTCCTGACTCAGTTAGCCAGGTAGTGTCTAAAATAGCATGCAACAATTTTGCTGAACATTTGTCAATAAATAGTAATAACAAATGCCTATGACTAACTGTTGTTAAAGGGGGTCAGTTACAGTAGAGGAGCAACGGTGAAATAAAAAACAACAACATTCCTTTCCTTTGATGGCCCAAAAGTGTTTGTGGTTTCCATAGTTAACTTCACAAAAATTGCAACAAAAAAGTAATTTATCTACATGAATTATGATGCAAATATGAATGTAGGTAAATTACTAACAAGCTACAGTGAAATGTATTTATTTTTATTTTGAATTTAAAATATTTTTGATGTAATATTGGATTTTTAATAGATGTAGTTCCTCAGAAGTCCAGCAGGGGTAGCACTTGGACATTCTGTATATTGACAGACTAACATTAAGTCCAGCGAAGAAGAAAACGGACTGTAGAAGAAGAGGAAGAGAGTGAAAACGAGAATAACGGCCTGACGCAGTTAGTTGGTGGCGGTATGAATTAGGATAAACCGTGGAGTAATGGTTAACTGTAACGGACTTTGGATGCTGCCGTCTACACCGGTGTACAAGGTCTGTGTTTTGAATGTGGCTTCCAGGTAACCGCTAGTGTTGAAGAGGAGCCGCTCCGAGCTGTTAGTTAAATCACTGTTATTTTGTCTCGTTAAGAGGAATGCAACGGCCACCGAGCGCCACTTCTCCTTAAGCCCACTCGATGAACATGAACTCCATTTTTACGGCGAAACAGTGTTGTGCATTTTAAGCTAGCAGTTATTTTACATCATGGCGACCGACTTTGTAAAGACTTTTGTACAGATGTGTAATTACCTCCAGGACCCGCGCCATGTAGCGAGGTTTCAAAATATTTGCGGCGTTAAAGGGACATTTCCGGTTAAACCGACGGATAGCGGAGAGTCGGAGCCGGACTGTCCCGGAGTGAGAAAAAGGGTGCAACAGGGGGGGCAGAGCTCGGACGTTAGTGTTGTGAATGGAGCAGCCGGGGATGCGACCGCAGCGCAGATTAACGGGATGCAGGGTGACAGTACCGCCAGGCCTGATGGTCCATCAGCTGCAGCTAATGTTGACCCAGACACAGTCAGAGCTAAACCCCTCCGGAGAAACTCCCTGACCGGGGATGTGGGTCAGGAGTTCCTGATCCACAACAAGTTTCTGTTCTACCTGTTCACGTTTGGGACTGAGCTTGGCAACGAGATGTTCTTCATCGTCTTCTTCCCCTTCCTCTTCTGGAACATCGACGCGCTGGTCAGCCGCAGACTCATCGTGGTTTGGGCCTGGAACCTGTTCGTGGGACAGTCCACCAAGGATATGGTCCGCTGGTCCCGGCCGGCCTCCCCTCCTGTGGTGAAGGTGGAGGTCTTCTACAACTCCGAGTACAGCATGCCGTCCACACACGCCATGACAGGGACAGCCATACCCTTCTGTCTCTTCATGCTGACATATGGACGGTGGCAGGTGAGCCCCACACAGCCCAAAGTGTCAAATACAGGTGAAAACAAATAATTTAAATGTAGCAGCTGTAGACAGAAGACATGCAGTTTATGTAGGAATGTGCAGCTTGAGTCCAGCCAGGGCTGGATTGGTACAGGGTGAAGGGGTCAACTACCTCAGGGGCCCCAAGGGCTCCAGGTTCACGGTTTGACAAGTCGCTGTATTTTGATGAACTGTATAGTGATGGGTAATGGTTTGCTTTAGAGGTGAAATGATTGGTGAGTTAAATGGTTGTTAGTTTACAGAAACTTTTGATAATAAATTGCTCCTTTGGAGGAATACATTGACTCACAGAATGACCATTTGTTAATTAAATAGTCATGCCATATTTCCTTGAATTTGTGAAGCAAGCTTTGTTTTCTTTGCATGCCTCCACAGAAATTAGGTAACAATAATTTATTGATCAACCAGGGATCACGTTTGACAACAGCTAAACTATGTCAAAACATCTGTTTACAAACTCTTACACAACTTCTGCAGCATAATCCAAGTCTCATTTATTCACTCATATGCTCAGAACTCCCCAAACACATGCATTTTCACCATTATCAGACTCTGGCTTTGAAGAGAGCATTAATTAGCACTTTCACTTCAGTTTTAAGCATGTGTGTAGGAAGTGCTGAGCATACGACTGGATAAATGAGACTTGGATTATCCTGCAACAGTTGTGGAAGAGTTTCTAAATGGATGTTATAATGATGTAGTTTTGCTGTTGTTAAACATGGTCCCCAATCAATAAATCAGTATGTTCACTGTTTTTCTTGGAGGCACGCAGGAAAAACAAAGTTTTCTTCACAAATTATAGGTAATATGGCACGACTAACTCATATATAAATGCTCATTTTATGGGTGAAGTATTCCTTTTACTATTGTTTTAAAGCAAAAATATCCAGGAGGCATCTTGATTATTTTTGGATAGAAATCACGTTGGTATGGCTTCTGCTTTTCTCTGTCTATTATGATATGAATCTAAATATGTTTGAGTTTTCTACATCTGAGAGGACAAAACAAGCAATTTAAATACGTCAACTTGGGATTTAAGAAAGGGTGTTGTTGTAACTATTCTGTAGTTGCAGCCCTAACTTGCTTTTCAAGTACTGGAACACAATATAAACTACAGGATTTCCGTCAGGAAATGTTTCAGGCAAGGTGGTCAGCTACCCAGATTCTTGTTCATCTCATATCCCCCAACAAATTCGACTGCCTGAACAATAATCACACTCGTAAAACACATGGCCTTTCATGTGTGAGATAGCACTTATACTTATTTTCCCTGAAGGTTTGTGTTTTATTTCCCTAAAATGTGAAAGTATTTCATTATGTTAGTGCCATGTTGGAAACCCATTTACCCATTATGTCCTGTTTTATGTCAAAGTGTAGTTTTGATACCTTTTTTTTTTTTTTTTCCAGTTAATGTTATGCTCACATAGATCATGTGTGTTCAATTACACAAAGTAACTAACGCATTGCACACCAGGGGAGCATTCCAGCTGATCTAATGGGTACTTAAATGCAACAGAATGTATACATTATGCACAAAGAGTGGAAGGACCAGGGGATTAAGTAGGGCTCAGTGTGGAGCTGAAAATGTTATGGAAAACCAAGCTGCAGCCATATATATCTAAATTTACCAATATCTCAATGCTACGTCAGTGTTATGCTCCTTCTTATCGCTACATCAGGCCTTGACCCATGGTATACTAACACGTTTTGATAACCCACAGATGAGGTGGCCAGATGCACCAAAGTCCCACATGTTCAAAGGCCCAGAGAGCGCAGTTTAAGATGTTGAGACAGTTGGAAAATCTTTCCATCATCCATCTCTATGTGTCTGTTTGTTCAGATAAAATCTAAGTAAATAAGACCAGGGTTCAAGAAGCACAAATGGCACGTGCCCTGACCTAGTAGAATACAATAAGCTCCACATGACATTTTTCTCCAAAGCCGCCCCGCCCCCCCCCTCCCCCGTGCTGAGGAGGGTCAGTGGGTCAGTCCAGCCAAAGGAACAAAAAAAGCACAGACTGCCTTTTAATCACGTTTAATCTTTGATTGCACAGTCTCATGTGGAGACAACAAACATTTCTCTGTTTAAGCAGACCGTTTAAACATGACAGGGTGAGTCAGTGAAGCGCAGGTGAGGAGTGAAAAGAGGTAGCTTTGCATTTGAGATAAAGAAAGACTCTGAAGACTCCACTGTTCTACAGTGCTGTAGAGAGAGAGAAGGGACCAGTGATTGCATCAAAGTGAAAGTATCAAGTCTCAGCAAACATTTTGGTCTAAAGTAGCAGCAATTCAAATGAACAAGAAGACAGTCAGGGATGAGAGGACACAATTGTTCCTGTGTCTTTTCAGGTTAAGATGGAGGACGGGGTTGGGAGGGTTGTTTCACCGCCTTTGAGCTCAGGGAGAAAAGAATGTACTGTAGTTCAGTATCAGCCAGGTCAGAGAGCTCAAAGCCATGAAAGTTTTCCACCCACTGATAGGACTTATATGTTAATTCCATGACAAACTTGACAGCAGGCCAAAATAAAACTTGGCTGATGTCGGCTTTGTGTGCCCTATGTACTCTCTGCTCTAAGATCACTTGTAAGGCATTAACCTCCATCCCAATCTTTCGAGTTGACGTCATCGATAACTTTAGTAACTTAAGTTATACTACCTAACCTTAACCGTAAGTGAAAGCCTCTATAGTTATGTATTGTGATGACTCATAATGCGTTCCTGTCCTTTTTGTAATGTCATGTACTGTACATCCTGTGTTTCAAAATTCTTTAGTTATCTCTGTTAAAATCAGCTTGTCCCTGCATGCTGTGCACTGCATGTTTAATGTTCAAGAGATGAATTAATGTTATTTCTCAAAAACTTTTTTTTAGTTTGACTTTTTAAGTGTAGATTGTAGAGCCCTTTTAAGGCCACTAGGAAGAAAGAGCTAAGAACCTCATACGCCCTTTTTTGTTGTTGTACACCCGCACACAGGCTTTAAACTGAATGCAGGCAGTCTGGACTTAAAGGGACAGCTCGCCCCAAATCAAAACTACATATTTCTCCTGTTACATGTAGTGCTGTTTATTGGTCCGGATTGTTCTAGTGTGAGTTGCTGAGTGTTGGAGTTATGGTGTTTCCAAGCGCAAAAACAAAAAAATACACTTTGGAGAATGAGGTAGTGGTGTGTTTGAGGAATGTCTTTATCATATGAAACTCAAGAAAAAATGCAGGTGCTCTTAAAGAAGAGGGTCAACACATGGGAAGAAAGGTGCCTGAAGTTCATTTTTTCTTCCAAAAAAAAAAAAAAAAAAAAAAGCAACAGCAATGTCTCTTTCCAGAAATCATGACCCAGTTACTCAAGATAATCCACAGACCTTGTTGTGAGCATTTTCATGTAGAAGCAACTTTCAAACTACACCCACCAATCATATCACTGTGCAGAAGGAAGTGTGCATCTACTCAGGGACAAGAGCCTTGTAATACCACGTGATGTAAAGATTAATGGCATCCTCCTAAGCTAGCTAGCTCAGTGGTGCTAGGTTAGCTAGCAGTAGATGCACACATCCTTCTGCGCAGTGATACGGTTGGGGGGTGTAGTTCAGTAGGAAGAAAATAGTTCCTACATGAAACTGCTCACAACAAGGTCTGTGGATTATCTTGAGTAACCAGGTCATGATTTCTGGACAGAGTGTTGAGTTTTTCAAATGTATTTTTTGGCACTTTGAGCACCACAGTCTGAGTGCCATCTGGTTCCATTATATTCAAGAGAAGGCAGACATCTCTACGGCCGATATCTCCAACACCAAAACAATCTAAATAGATAAACAGCACTACAGGTAAGAGAGAAAGAAAGCCACCTTTGTAACATCAGTGTTCATTTTCTTGATGTCATGTCTTTATGTCTCTCTCTCTCCTAGTACCCCTTCCTCTTTGGCTTTGGTGTGGCTCTCAGCTGGAGTATCCTGGTCTGTGTAAGCAGAGTCTACATGGGAATGCATTCTATTCTGGTACGTATATTAAATGAATAATTCCTCACTGAAATATGAATTAACCAGAGAATATAGAGTGAAGCTTCCCCACCTGAACACTTTCCCTTGACTTACACCTATAGTTCAGCTCAGGATGGAAACACTAGTGTCTTCCTCAGCTCTGTCTGTTCAAATCACCTGTGAATATTTCACATTTCTGTAGGTAAACAGATTATTTAATTTTTAACATATTTTAACATCACTGCACAACCTTAATATACATGACATACACTCATGCCCTATTTTACATGTTTAAAACAAACACATGACCTAGAGATTTCTCATTTGTGGGACTATTATGCAATGCCAATAAAAAAAAAAATCAAAGCCAGGAGATAAAGCTAGATTAGATTGGTCAGGCAGCCGACGTCAGTGGATATTGTTTGTGTTTATGTGTGTAACAACAGTAACACCTGTTTATCAGTCAGCTGCTCACCTGATTTTTATGTTCATTTGATGATGAAGAAACTGATGCTGAAAGAGCTTGAACTTTGTGTGCATTACATCAGTTTGTTGGCACTGATGTAAAGAATGCCGTAATGTATGTTGATTTTAACGTCTCGCATTAGGTCTGCCATTAAAACACAATGAATCATAAATGAGCTTTGAAAGACTTCCAGTATATCAAGCAAGTTTCTTTAGAGTGCAGATATGAGTTAAACTTTTTGGCTTTCATGGCGTACACGCATGGTTTATAATGCTTTATGTCTCTGTGTTGCAGGAGGTAATCACTGGCTTCCTGTACAGCCTTCTTATTTTAGCGTTTTTCCAGCCAATTTTGGACAAGATCGACACCTTCTACATGACAGACCACTTTGCTCCACTCGTGATTATCGTGTCACACGTGAGCCTGGGACTTGTGGCTTTCTCCCTGGATTCCTGGAGCACCTCCCGGGGCGATACAGCTCAGGCTCTGGGCACCGGGGTGGGAGCTGCTATCGCTACCCATGTGAACTATCAATTGGGGCTGCTACTGGATCCACCACTGTCCTCACTTCCTCTAACTTTACCACCAATCAGCGTCGGCATGGTGTTTCGCTCCCTGTTGCGCTTCGTCATCGGAGTCGCCGTCATCCTTGTCACGAGAATGGTCATGAAAGCGGTGACCATTCCGTTCTTATGTCGACTGTTTGGGCTGCCTTCAGATGACGTAAGGCAGGCGAGGCAGCACATGAAAGTGGAGCTGCCGTACCGTTACATTGTCTACAGTGTTGTTGGTTTTAGTTGTGTCTGTGTGGTGCCTGTCCTCTTTAGGATTGTAAACCTTGCCTGAGTGTTGTGTGCAAACTGTCATATACTGCTGACACGTTCACCTACATGGTGAAGGCAAAGAGCACTTGGAAACATGCTGCTTGTCTTGACACAAGATAAAGGATCTGTTTCTGCACTACAGAAACTCATTTAAAGGATACATGTGGTGATATTCTATATTTTTTTGTATTGTCATTACACCTTTGTGCCAAAGAGCCCCAGTGTTGTCCAGAAACAAACACAAGTGTATCAATCTGTGGCTGAAAATAGTCCACGACAGTATTTATTTCTATTTCACTATTAATGGCCCAGATGTTTAGGCAATAGTTTAGCCTTAAAAAACATTAAAAAAAAAAAAAACATAAAAAGAAACTCTATATTTGTGACCCACTTTAAAAAGTTATGTCCCAAGTAGGAACCAATCAAGTATTTAAACATTTGAACCCTGAGCAAATTGATGCGATTTCTTTCAAAAACATGGGGGAAAAGGCAATGAGCAACTCGGTAAAATATGTCTCAAAAATTGCAAGAAAAATAATAGAAATAATTGTTTAAAAATATGGAAAAATTATATTCATAATAATAATTATTATTACATTTTAAAGTTTTGTTACAGAATTATTATAGTTTGTAAGCACTCTTTCCAGGTAGTTTTCTTGTTTGTTTGTTTTTTACTTTATTTTATTTTTACTAATTTTCTTGTTTTTAATTTTTTTACATTTTACTAATTTCTTGCTAATTTTTTGGGGCCATTTTTTCTTTTGCTGCTCATTGCCTTCTTCCCATGTTTTTTTAAAGAAATCAAGCCAATTTACGCAGGTTTCATTTGTTTTACCTCCGCTTAATGTGTTGGCCTCACAGTTTAGCTCGTAACTTGTCATGGACGTATGTGCGCTACGTTCATGAACGTGAAGATATAGCATGCTAACATCCAAAAAAGAGTATTGCAGGAAAGGCAAAAGTTCTTTTCTCATAGGATCTCATAGTTTAGGTATTTTTGTTAAAATTGTAGTATTTTCATAGAATTATATATATTTCAATTAATTTATTAAATTCTTTTTTAAATATTTGGACATTCCTCCGCGTACCACTAGAGGGAGCTCAGTTCCACTAGTGGCACAAAGTGAGAGCCAATGCACTAAACCGTTGTTAGTTTTTGGCCCTTTTCTTGGGATATGTTGACAATAACAACAATACAGAACATCACCAGCCTTATCCTTTAAGATCCACCTGTGGTCGACACATTTAAGTGTTAACTGGAACTTTGCAAATACAAGATCTATCATATGTACTGTAATGATGCTTGCATTCATTAACGAGGAATCTGTTGTACATTTCCATCATTGAGCGAAATATATAACAATATGTTATTGAAGTATTCCATGCTCTAAGAATAAACCAAACCATGAATCAGTCACGTGTGAAGTCACTCTACTTCTCATTTGTGGTCGTGCTGAAATCAAATCAGCCTGGAAGCAGTAAAATACTCTAAGTATTTAAGCTCACAGGTGTCTGAGTAGTTAGACGACCTCTATTTAAATCTGAAAGACTGGAAGAGCAGGTCTGTTGTATCATAAAGATTTTTCTACATTATCATAGTCAGCGTTATATCATCACCTCCTTTTTGTACATTTTTGTGCTTGTTTTAAAAACATTTGTGAAGCGCTCTGAATAATCATTTGAAAGCAAACAATTAAAATAAGATATTTTTGATAAAGATTTTGCCATCCTTACTAACTTGAGCTGAATTGTTAATCTAGAAAAAAAATCAAAAGGTATATTATTCATACTCAATTTCTAAGAATTACATTTAAGCGACATTTCAGCAGGATTTCCTTCAACATAAAAACACTGACCCAAGCACTTGTCTGAATGTTTTGATTGTTTATTTGCTGTTGTAACCTTACAATAATGGTTTGTTCTAACATTTATGTCAGAATATTAACACCCGAGCATTTATACATACAAGTATTCATGGAAAAATGTATAGGTTTATTATTACCATCCATTCCCACAACTTTTTTTTCTGTCATGCAAGGAAAAAATATGGAAACAAGGAGAATAAAACCTTCCAAAAAAGGACAAAAAACCTACTTTGAATGCATTTTATTTTAAGAATTGCTCTGAGTATGTCTTTCTTGGCAGGAAATATAAGGGCCAATCAGTCAATGCATCTGGGATTTTAAACTAGTGTTTACACCGCTTTTGAGTACTGTGTTTGATGTGCACATGTTACATTAGTTCATTGGAAGCAGTCTGCAAGAAATCAGTAATTAGAAATAAATGTAAAAGAAACATATTTGAAACTAGGCCTGTTACCAAGATGACAACAGAAAAAGTCAAGTAACGTCAAATTTAATGAACCTTTGTTGAGTTCAGTTCTGCAAAAATCCAGACCAACGGCATTTTTTGTTTTGTCAATAGTGAGGGAAGGCATGCTGTGTTGGCAGTGAATGGTCATGTGTTTTTACTCCTGCAGCACACTGAATTCATGCTTAACCTTTGAACAACATAGATAAGGTTTTAGGTCATTATCTAGTTTGTAACCCACGCATACAGTCAGCCCAATCAGTGGTCTTCTCTGTGCTGCTCTTAAAAACTGAACTTTGGGTAATGGTTACCATTATACATTTATAAGCTCTTAATGTCAGAATTTCAAGCAGTAATACTTACCTTAAAAAAGCAGGACTGATAAGAATACATTTTTCCTTAATGGTAACATTCCTTTTTGATGCAGATGTTTTATAATGAGGTATTATTCAAGCACTATTTTAAGCCTTTCAAGTATGTCCAAGCTCTTGAAGCCGAGCCACTCCCAAGTACCCACAACCATTAATAGCCTCCTTATATAGGCCCGTGCCCACTTGTTTTTGGTTTTTAATACTGTGGTTGTCCAGATGTGGCTCCTGTCTCCTTAGAAATCGAGGCCATGGGACACAGAAAAAGACTGAATGCTTTTGTGTGCGATAATAATTCCTTTATATCTGGTAACAGTAGATTTTTAAAGGGGAGCACACAGAGATAGAATGAGAGTAGAATGAGAGTAGAACAGAGACTGGGCTGTTTGCTGTGGTCATTTGACTACTACAAAAGACAAAAGAAAGTGCGATTGTTGCTGGTTGTTATGGTGACAACACAAGTCAGTGGGGCTGTAAAGTGTGTCATGGTCACTAGTCTGAAAACTCCATATCGGCCTACTCTTATGCCTATTTTCCTTATTAAACAGCAAATACAGCCACACACCAATCAAAGTTTCTGTCTTTCACCGACCTAAAACTAACATTAGTTTAATTGCCTTGCTAACTCAAGGTAAAACACACTTAATTCAAACTCTACAGAAACAAAACTCAACAAAACCGTTGTAGTTATCCTTGTTAGTCATCTAGTAAGTTAGTCCACTGTTTCAAACAAACACCATCTCTGGTTATGTTGCAATAAATCCTTAATTCTCTGCGTTAAATATGAAAATATGCTGATCTGCAGCGGTTTATCTCCATCTCTGAGTTGTTCACTGAGCAGTGGCTCTTGCTTGTTATTTGGAGGCAGCTACAGTTCAAGTTTACATGTTTCAACAAACATGCAATTATTAGCAACCAAAAAAAAAAAAAACAGAGAAGTAACCTTAACAGTGATAATTTAAAATTAACTCGTTGCTTTTTTGAAAACGTAGCCTAATATTTCACTGCTCATTCGGTCTTTACTGTAAAGCCTCACCTCAATGAGTATGTGACTCACTGTGAGTTATATGTAAGTTTATACAGAAGTTAGCCTGTTACAATGGTAAAGATACACATACAAAATGGCCGCTACTCAGTCCATTCTACTCTCATTCTTTTTCTATGCAGGGATGCCACCTAAATTAAGAATTCCAACATGCCATTTCCATGGCTGAGGAAGGTTCAATCAATATTTCTGAACATGAACTACTCTCTCTTTCAAAGGAGTCTCAAACTAGTGATCTCATAGGGTACAAAGTCTGGAGGTGTTCCATAGACAATGAATGGGAGCCTAATTTTATGGACCCACAGAATGTTTGTTTCCTTTATTTTTTAATACCCAAAAGTAACTTTTTTTTCATCGTAGTGTTTGTAGTTATGAAACAAAAAAACCTATACCCATCTACTCATTTCCCTTGGTGCTCTCAGTGTCATCTAGAACATCTTTCCCTGTTCATTGTGAGCACCTCCAGACTGTGTACTTGATGACGTCACGAATTTGAGCTTTAGCCCTCTAGTTTGGGGATTTAGGAGAGTTGTTCATGTTTACTAATATTTTTGGACTGTGTTAGACCACATGATTTACACGTATGAATTTTGAAAATGGGCGTAGTTCACCTTTAAGAGAGGAAGTCTATTTTGTATAGCTTATAGTATAGTTTGTTACTTTTTTTTAATAAGTTTGTAAAAAGATTTTCGCCATGAAGGGGGGTTTCATTTACGTATATGAGCAAAATGAGCAATTTTGTGTTTTTCTAGAGTGACTGGTTCCAAAAAAAGCCATGAAACCTTTTATTTTGAAATATCGGCGGACACTAAACCGGAAATGCGGTCTTTTGCTTTCACCTACAAAAAACAAACACCTTCAACTTCAGTGCACAGCGGGGTAGCAAGGTAGGCGTCGGCGAGACCATGCCAAACATTTAAGCAAATTAATGCGGTCCTGACTCGTAATGAGGACGGTTGTTCGTTTGAATCATTTTATAAGTTTGTCCGTTAGTGTTGTCGTTAACCGTTTAACTGTTAGCTAACGTTTGTGTTAGTCGTTGTAAAGTTACTGTTTGGCTGCTGTAGACGTTGGTTAGTCCACAGTTAGCTTGTTAGCTAGTTAAAATTCGCTCCACGTTACGTCGACTCCGTAAAACACATGAGAAGTAAGTTTTATCTCGTAAAAATTTAAGTCCCGTGTCGGCCAGTGCAGATGCCTCGTTTGGAAAAGTCAAATGGCAGAGGGACAACAAGGTAAGACTGAGGCTAACGTTACACTACACGGGGAACTGATGGAGATGTTCATTGTGTGGAGATGTCAGTGTTACCTTAAAGGGGAACTATGCCCACTATGCCCACATTCATACATGTAATTCCTATGGTTTAAGACAGTCCAAAAATATAAGTAAACATGAACAACGCTTCCAAATCCAAAAGCTAGAGTGTTAAATCTCAAATTCGTGATGTCGTCAAGTAATGTAGTCTCACAGTGCAGTCACTATGTTCACACACACAGCCCATGCACAAATGTCTTGTAAAAGAGTCTGTGGAGCTTGGGATCTTCACAATGTCCATTTTTTGATTCCCTCCATCCTCAGGTGTAAGGAAAATGAGGATATGTGAGGAACCTGAGGTTTTTCCTTACAAAAAAAAAAGAGCACACAGAAGGACTGAACGTGTACATTGTACAGAGTAAACAGTGACCAAAAAGGTGAACTATAAATTAATACTAAAAATATCTAAATGGGAGATCAAAGAGTCCAGTAGATCACATCATTTTAAAAAAGTATGACATAACAGGTGCCCATTTAGTCTGAAATATATCTGTTTTAAACTGCAGTCTAGCAGATATATTTTCCATACTTAAAATTAATTTTCTCCCTCCATTGAGTTACTGTGGGGGGCTGCAGCCTTAGCCAGGATATTGTGATCATCTTCTTTGCAATTAAAGAGGGATGATCAGTAATGATGTCCGGTCATTATATTCTACATCCCTTGGTAGTGTTCCTAATGTGGGCACATTTCTGTTTCACAGCTATGAACACTACAAAAGAATGAAGTTCATTTGAGTATAAAAAAGAAAGCAACATGTGGGTTCACAAAACCAATTTCTGTGGAGCAGCTCCAGACTTTATACCGTGTGACATCACAAGTTTGAGACTTACATCTTGGTTTCTGTCATTGAGAGAGAGTAGCTCATCATCACAAATATTGATTGGCTTTCCCAGGCCATTAAAATAACATTGAATATTTTAATTTAGGTGGTGTTCCCCTTTAACAGCAAGATTTTCTGTTATCCCCCTGCTGATTCAACTTACCTCATTATTTTCTCTGATATTTTATTTTGTAATTAATCTTCACTGCCATCAAATCATACACACGTTCACAGTTAAAGGCTGTACATTCAAGATAATATTAAAGTATAGTAAAATATTGTGTTTGCAGCAACCAGTTTAAATGCTGGTATTGCTGTATTAGGAAAGACGGTGCAAGTGACATAATGCAGTCATTTCCTCATGACAAAAATTGGGCATTTCGTGTATGTGGCCACAGGGTGTGAGTTCATACATTTATAATTTTCTAATACAATTTTTATGTCCCTTGCTGTGCATGACCTCAGACTAAAATTAGACTGGAAGTTTGTCGAGAGGTTCTGCGGCATCCAGAAAGTCCTGTTCCCATCATGGACCAGTCAAAGTGTGCTGATGTTCGGGACGCTGCTTGCTGTCACTCTGACAGGTAACTGCTGGGGCTCTTTGTGCAGGAGGAGAAGTGTGATAAGCAAAAGGAGAAATCAATTATCACAGTAAGATCAAGCTAGCTATCAAACGACTGTAAATGTCACTCACATGAAGCCTCATCACGAGACTACAATGCCTGTTGTGGCATTGTAAAACTACTCTCAGATAACACTGTACTGCATACAATGTCATTTCTTGCTGACCTTAAGCTCAAAGGTCATCTCAAAGGTTTCCTGATTTCCCCACATTCTTTACGAGTCTATTGCCCCAACAATACGCTAACACATCTTTTTTTCTGCCCTCAGAGCAGCTGATCATTTACCAAGTGGGCATCCTCCCCAGCCACTTCTACAATGTGCTGGCAGACCAAGATTACTCTGGCTTCAAGAGTCTGGTGGGCACAGCTATGGTGCTCATCTTGGTCAACTCCACAGTAAGTTGAAGAAGCTGTGGGAGTTTTTGGCCTGCTGTCATTTTGCTCTTGTTTTTTGTTTATGTCTCTTTTGTTTATGTTGGCTCTTATAGAACATTGCCTTCCTCTAGAGATTTGGACAAATAAACATTTAATTAAAAAAAGAGCTGTGTGGGATGACAAGAGTTGACTTAGCTGCTGTTAATAATAGCCAGAGAATCCCAAAAGTACCAAAAAAGTACAGCCTTCTGTCAGTTATCTTACAGTTTTGTTGTATGTGGAATTTGGTCTTTCAACAGTTTGCATTCTTCAAGCATGTGCAAACTCAGCTGAAAGTCACTCTTATCATTTTCCTTTGTGCCCAGCTCTGCTTCTGATTGGTCTGCAGACTTGTGAGATTGTTTAAAAGTGCATGTACTTTAATTTACTTTATAGTTACTGCTTCATCGCACAGATTTTTACTCGATAACTTTATTTATGTAATGGATATTACACCAAGGAAACTAAAAAATAAGGAAGGGTCATTACATCACTGTGTAGCATGTGAACCAAGGTTTGAAATTAGCACCAGAAACCAGCCAAATGCTGGTAAAATATGCAAGTGGCTGTGAGATTTGCTTCACTCACCAGCCAAAAAACAATGGTTATCTATTGAATGGCTGATAGATTTTGAAATTGAGCAGGCACAGTACCAGGTAGACAAAAAAAGTAAATTTCCAGCCCTGGCATGAACATACATTGGTTTTCTCCTAATAGCAGGTGTTCTTATAGATGTATTTGATCCTCAAAAACTAAGGTAAGTTTATTTATATAGCACATTTCAGCAACAAAGCAAATCAAAGTGCTCCACATAAACATCTAGACAAGGTGCAAAAGAAACACAATATAAAAGAACATTTAAAAGCAATTCATTAAAGAACTAGAGAATAGAAAATAAAAAGTTAAAGTGCAATAAAACAGGTATAAAATACAGAAATAAGTTACAGTGCAGTTAAAATCAGTAAAAGTATTTGGATGATGAAAATTACAGCGCAGTGTAAGAAATGAATAAATATTTGATTTAACAAAAGGCAGCGATAAACAGATAAGTCTTCAGCATTGATTTAAAAGAAGACATCCTACATTAAAGAGGAGATAAACCAATTAATGTCAGTAAGAAATAATCCTTGTGAAGGTGTGAAGGAAACAGATGGGGCTGCGGTGTTGGTGAATGATAGCAAATATAACAGACTCTTTACCTTAATCGTTGTCATGAATTATGTGTGTGTTAGCTAATAATACAGACTAAATGACTAGTATGAATGTTATTCACTGAAGGAAACAACAAGGCATGCAGCATATACGATAAAGTCCTAGTTTGCTTTAAGAATATTTACTGGATAAGCTCTGTGAAATGTATCCAAATATTACTCCAGCGTGCGACCGTTGTCCGTTGTGGGCAATCACCACCTCCCAATGTAACGCAATATTATTTGTAACCCTACTAACACGTAGATTCATATTCTTAAATTAAAAGCAAACACGAGGTCCTGCCCATTCTGCCCTCGTGAAGGATGTGATGCACCACCTGCATGTGGAAAAGATTGAATTCTCCATAGGAGGGTATAAAAACAACCTCTACCAGGTTTGGCAACCCTTTATAGCCAACTGTAAGAAAGATGCACTAAGTCCTTCCCCTTCTAGAAAGTCTGTTTCCACTTTTATATTACTGCCACTGTTTGTTTAACTTTGAAAACCCCAATAAAAAAAGAAAATTTACTGAACTCTGACAGAACAAATCTTTGACTCCAACCTTTTAAAATCAGAGCTTTTGATAAATTGAGCTGTTTATAACTGCAGTCAGGCCACAATTGGTGAAGTATCGGGATGCAGCTATCCTGGAATAAAGGGGCTTTAGTGGCACAGCTTTTTAAACCAGTAACTGAGGAAGAATACAAAAATACCACTTCTGCTCATACACTTAAAAAGATAAAGACAGACGACATGACAGCTCCCCAAAAGTGTCATCTCAACCCATGTTAGCGGATGGGTCATGGGCAAAACAGAAAAATCAAAGTACACATCAAATAAATTCTCTCCAGAGACAGCGGTGTGTGACAGTAGATGTGGTCACAATCAGCGGCACTTCTTGCAGTTGGTCAGACAGGCGTACTGGCAGGAACTTAATACCATGCACATTTATATAAAAACATCAGTCAGCATCACATGATGTGTTGGGTTTTTTATGTGGTGAAACAGATTTCAGTCACAGCTGAAACGGCGCAAATATAATGTGTTACTTCAATACAAGTGGCACCACTGCAAAACTTGAATGCTGTCATTGACGCAATGACCCTTCCTTCTTTTTTAGACTATATGAGGAAGTTGACAAAAGACAAATTAATTATTATTGGAGTACAACATTGCTGTCATAATTGGGACAAAGCCTGTGTTCCCAATACTGTACATTATCTGCCTAGATACATATTTGAATGTGTGCTACAATTAATAATAAATCAAATGGATAGTTTCCTATATCTTAGTGTATGACATCATGTTTGATTTTGGATTGCTGTTGTAATAGATACTAGCAACTGGCAACTTTCCAAGGTCAGGGCAGCCTGACATATTCATTTCACAGTCTACACACATGATCTTGATACCTGGATTTTGAACCTCAAGTCATCATGATAATGAGTTTATTATGAGGACGCTCTACATACAGTTTTTTTTTTAACACAATACTTTAAAAACAAACAGCTGTAACAGGCTTCTTCCAAAATATGAGAAATCATTTGATGGTTACTCTTGTTAGTCTCATAGAGATCATCATATACTTACAGTTTATTGTCTGTGTTACTGTATTGTCTAATAGACAATTTCTCTCTCTCTGTGTTCCTCTCTCCCTCTTCCAGCTGAAAAGTATCGACCAGTACATTTGCAATCAGATGTATGTTAGCTGGAGAAAGACGCTAACTGAGAGCCTCCACACGTCCTACTTCCAGGGCCGAGTCTATTACACACTCAATGTACTCAGAGAGGATATAGACAACCCGTAAGCTTTAATGGTTTTCTATTTGTAGTCTCACCAGTGCCTTTTTAAAGTACATTGACACAAATGCAATTTCAGTTCATCAACATTTATCAACAAATCCAGCATCTGAATGTTTTTATGTTAGATGATTAAACATTGTCATTTTTTCTTTCTTTCTTTCCGTGTAACCTGCAGAGACCAGCGAATCAGTCAGGACGCAGAGAGGTTGTGTAAGCAGATGAGCACCATGGCTAGTCGTTTGATTGTGTCACCGTTCACACTGGCTTACTACACTTACCACTGCTTTCAGAGGTGAGTTTGTAGAGTACTGTTGCGACTTATTTTGTCAGACCCAAACTCATGTAACATCATTGTTCACACAACAATCTGTTATGGTATCACATTATTACAGCCACATTTGCAGGGTCCGACATTAACAACACAGGTACCGCACAGAAACTTTTACAAAGGGTCATAATGTGCTTCTAGTGACTGTCAAATCGCCAGCGAAAGCTGTTCACACTGTGGACACGGAGAGCAGCTTAGTGCCTGCTCTCATGGGACAAAGATCTCTGCTAGAAAGACAGTTCACTCTGCTCTGCCGCCAGGAACAAACTGGGAGGCAAAGATCCTCTCTGAGGAAGAGGGCTCATTTTGCTGCAGGGTTCACCAAAACGTTTTTTTGTTGTTGTTGTGTTTTTTTTAATAAATTGAACACACATTAAAGAACATACAAGATCCTGTAGAGAATTAATACATTAAATACAATACAATAAACATTGTCAAATTAAATGAAGGAAGAGGATTTTTGTAAAGTCAAATAAAATATTGGGGATCTATGTAAAAATATACATAGAGACATATAAATAATTATATAATTAAAGATATGTAGGCTATGTTAGGTGAATACTCCTGTCAGTGACCCTGACCACTGGTATTGGCAAAAGAACTGGAGTTGGTCCCCGGACGCTGCACTGCGGCTGCCCACTGCTCCTAGTGTATACAGTAGGATGGGTCAAATGCAGAGGTCAAATTTCGTTTCAGTGTATGTCATGTGCTGAGAAAGGACAATAAAGAATCTTCTTCTTTTAATAATTTCTTAATAACTAGGAGATAACAAAAGAATAAAGAGATTTCAAAGACGAGGTATATCCCCAGTCATGCACACCCAGTTTTAATAAACTCAGTACTGTTTTTCAACACATATATTGTTTTGTCTTCATTCACTGTAGTTAGCACATATTGTTATTGCGCCATTGGTTTTGGCCTTGGTGCCCCACATTTTTGCCGTGATGCCCCTATAAATTTGCCAGTTGCAGTGTGTTGCTTTTTTATGTGCTGTTGCCTTCATTGGCTGAGCGTCTCTGCTGACGTAAGATATAAGTCATGAGCGAAAATATGCACCACACAGCCAGAAAAAGAACACTTAGGCAGGGCAAGTAAGAATTTAGATGGGGCAAGTAGATTTGAGAAGTACTTGCCTGGCAGAGCAAGTAGGAAAAAACCTTAACGTCGGACCCTGATTTGTCTGTATTTGTGCTTGAGAGACGCACACTAACTCAAAAAAAGAATGAGAGATTAATTAGAAAGTTGTTGCAAATAAAGACTTTCCTTTTTATATATATAAATTTTAGTCATCTCATGTGCTCTTTGTCTGTGGTGTGTTAAAGGGTAACTTCTGTAAATTTGAACGTGGACCCTATTTTCCCATGTTTTTGTATCTAAGTGACTAATGGGAACAGCAGTGTTTGAAATTGGTCCAATATTGAGCAAGAGCGCTGCAGCTGGCAGCAGCAAAACAGGCTGAAACAGGCTCCGGGCATGTACACACCACCAATGTACATCCACTAAAAGTGTTTGTTTTTGCCACTGACAGGCTCAGATTATTATTCCAAGTGTCTGTCATCATTATGGAAAGGATCCCTACAGAGATAGACCTTTTTGTTAAAGAGTAAGATCCTTTCTGTTTCACCAGGAACAGTCCTCAAAGTGCTATAGCAAAACCTACCAGACTCCATTTAAATAAACAGTCATTTAAGCGTGTAGAGAGTCAGCATATTTTCACATGTAAGTGGGTGAAGTCAGGGTTTATTTTAACCAAACCAGAGCTGGCGATTGTTGGAACAGTGGAGGACGAACCAAGATGGTTTTTGTGAGTCATATTTTGTTTCTGTCGATTTTGAATGAAGTGTGTTTGACAGTGATAAAATTGCAATTTATTTTAATGGAGTCTGGAGGATTTGGCGATAGCAATTTCAGGGCTGTTTCTGGTTAAACGAAAAGGATCTTACTCTTTAACAAAAAGATCTATCTCTGTAGGGACCCTTTCCATTATGTTGTCAGACACTTAGACTAACAATCTGTCAGTGGCAAACCAAGCACTTTAAATTGATGTAAATTGACGGTACAGAAATACCCAAGTGGTCACATTGCAGCTTGTTATGAAACTGCTGGCTGCAGTCCCGTTGCTCAATACTGGACCAAGATGTTGTCCCCATTTGTCACTTAGACACAAACACGTGCACAAATAGGGTCCAGGTTGAACAGTACAAGTCCAACTGTTGTCAGTGACTCTTAACAGATGACGAACATATTTTGCATGTGCCTGTTCCAGCTCGAAAGGTCTGCTGAAACTCTAAACCTGTTTAAATGGAGTCTAAAAGTTTTCCATTGTATTTTGTAAAAAATGAGGCTCTATGTTTGGGCTGTAACTGCAGCAAAATGACACTAAGTGTTATTTCTCTGAGTATTATATTTTGTATACTTTGACTGTTTGATTTTATTCACATTTATTCTGTTTTAATGTATTTGCCTTCTCATTGTCTTCGTCAAGTTGTTTTAATGCCTTAGGTAAAGAACTCTGAATTGCCTTTGTGTTTTGAAAAGAGGTGTATAAATAAAGGTGCTTTGTTTTGCAGCACCGGTTGGATCGGTCCTGTGAGTATCTTTGGCTACTTTGTCGTTGGGACCATTGCCAATAAAATCCTGATGGGGCCGATTGTGTCGACTCTGTTTGAACAGGAAAAACTGGAGGGAGACTTCAGGTATTTAAGTTGTGTTGTATGAAGTGACAAAAGCACAACTGTCTTGGGTCAATAAGAATGTGTGTTGACAGATGAGCAAAGCAGGACTGAACTTAAAGTTTTTTTCCCAGAACTTAAAGAAAATAGTTGGGTGTTTTTGCAGTTTAATTTGATGCAAATCCTTTCAGTGTTTATTTTTAAGGAAAGCAGTCCTTTGTTAAGAGGAAGTATCTATAGACTTTGGCCCAGTGCCTTTTGCGTCTGAGGAAATAACACAGGACGTGTGTCAGCTGTTAAAAGAGGAATTGTAAAGCAATCTAACTGTCACAAGTTAAAAGTGTAACTGCACCCATTTTCAAAATTCAGACATGTTAGTCCTATGGTCTAATGTCCTAAAATATAATATTAGTAACCACAAACAACTCTCTCCTAAATCCAAAAGACAGACTGCTTTGTCATCAAGTATGAAGTCTGGAGCTGCTCTATAAACAATGAAATGGAAAAGATGTTGTACATGACACTGAGAGCACTGAGGGGAATGTTCTTAGTTTATGTTTACATTTTCTGTTTCAGAGCTGAGAGCACTACAATAGTATAGAGCTCATTTGGTTTTAAAAAAGAAAGCATCAAAATCAGGCTCATATTCATTGTGTGTGGAGCAGCTCCAGACTTTATACTTGATAACACCAATCCATTGTTCTCAGAGCGGACAAGTGCAATGGAACAGTCATCCAAGTCTGACTTTCAAGTCGGAAACTTGAGCAAGATCCATTTAGCCTGGGTTCGCCAACATAAACGCATATGAAAGGTTTATTAGCAGATAGGCCCTTGAGACTAACCATGTCATTTACGAGGGGGTCCAACTAGGGATAGACCGATATGGATTTTTTAGGGCCGATGCTGATACTGATTTTTTTTTCCATCACCCTTAGCCGATGACCGATTATGGACTGCCGATTTTCTTGAGCCGATATTTGGGGCCGATGCTGCTTTTGCTCCCTCAATTTACATCAAAAAAATGACACAATGATAACAAATATTACAGGTCTCAAGTTTAAAATAAGAAACATTTATTGAACAGTAAAAAATACTAAAACAAGATGGAAAGTTGAGGTAGAACAGGTAGAATATTATCATTATTATTATTATTATACATTCAAATAAAAAAAAAGAGTTCAGTGCTCTTAAATCTTCCAGTAATGTCTTTATAAAATAAACAAATATTTAAGCTGAAGCATAAATAAAACAACAACTACTGTACACAGCAGGATTCGCTGCATGTGCGCTGCAGGGTCTTCCGGCAACACAGAGCTGCCCGTGGATGCCTGTCTGTAAATCATGCCAGGGAAAAATAAATCCGCGAACCCACGCGCGTATCGGCCGATGCCGATACAAGTAAAAAACTCAAATATCGGCCCGATATATCGGCCGGCCGTTGTATCAGTCTATCCCTAGGTCCAACACAAAACATGCAGCACACTTCATTACAATGAACACAGTCACAGCATCAAAAAAACATCACCGTCATTTACCGTCTTATTCCCACATCATTCCTAGAAGCCCACAATACCTGCACATAATAATCAACAATCATTATTTTTGCAATTTCGACAGTGAGCGAGAGTCTTTTCTACAAGTTTTATTCTTCTCGTCTCTCTCGTACGCACTTGTTTGGAGATAGATGTGCAAAGTATTTCTTTGTTTTGTGTTAGGAGTACACACTTGAAATGATTGACTTCTGACTTGCAATGGATTTCAGGGTTATTTCTCTGGTGTCTGGCTTTGAGAGAGAGTAACTCATGTTCACAAACATTGATTGAACTCTTAGAGGCCATGAAAATAACATAGTGGAATTCTTAATTTAGGTGGTGTCCTCTTTAAAGCTATTTAATTTGGTGTTGATAGGGCAACAGTGAAATGCAAATTGTATTAAATCTTAAATTGCATTGCTTGAAATTGAATAATGTTTTTGCGTCTCCAGATTCAAGCACATGCAGATCCGTGTCAACGCAGAATCTGCAGCTTTTTACAGGTGAGGCACAAACACGATTTATATACCAGGGTCGTCTTGTGCACGAATGATGCCTGCAGAGATTCCTTAAATGAATACAAAAATATTTCCTGAAAGTTTAGACAATGATAGCTTGTAACTTCCAAAGAAACTGCACTGGGTGTGTGATTAAAAAGAAAAATACAATACCTGGCACTGAATTGTTCTGACACACCAAATCATATTGTTTACAGAGTTAAAGCAGGCTGGAAAAACTGTCTGTCTCTGTTTTTAGAGCCGGTAAAGTGGAGCACATGAGGACCAACCGCAGGCTGCAGGCTCTGTTACTAACTCAGAAGAGTCTAATAAACAAAGAGCTCTGGCTTTATAGTAAGAACATCCTACAGTGTACACCGCCTCCCACTCACTGACTCATATGTTTCACTGATTGCTTTGATTAAACTTGTTAACCTCTGACCTTTCCTCTCTCAGTCGGGGTAAACACCTTTGACTACCTTGGAGGTTTCCTCAGCTACATTATAATCGCCATTCCCATCTTCACTGGTGTCTACGATGGTCTCACTCCTGGTGAGCTCAGTGCACTCATCAGTAAGGTAAGCTTTTGTTTCCTGTCCCTACTCTTCACATCTTGTAGTTCTTAAGAAATGCAACTCTTTGTATGAAGTTTGAGTAGCTACATGTGCAGACTAGCCCAGAGAATTACTGGTACTCATGAATGTGGATTTTGATGTTAAGTTATTGAATTTCTATGGTTGGCTAAGTTTAGGCACGACTGAACTGTACTGCCACCAACTGAATTTTAAAGAAGACCTATCATCTTCATGTTTATACTTGTATTTAATGCTTCTACTGGAACACATTTACATGCTTTAATGGCCAAAAACACTGTGCTGGAAGACCTGTAATCGCCTTTAGAAAGCTTTGTTTAGTGCCCTGTGTTTTTAAGCTACCCTCCCAAAAAAAAAAAGCCCAGTCTGCTCTAATTGGTTAGCATTTATAGGTACTCTATATCTCCGCATCTCTGCACTGTCATTGCAGCCAAAGAATGACTGTAATGGAGTATAGTTACACTTTTAACAGTAAAATATTGCTAATAAAAGCTTCTGACCAAATATACATGCTCCATTAGCATGTAGCTACATGTAGCAGTGTACCTAATGTATACATTTGCAGTAGCGTGCCTGGAGCAGATGATCATATAATGAAATTCAACACACTATGATGTTTTGCTGTTGACAAAGTAGAAAAAATGTTGGAAACAAAGTATTCAGAATGGTCTGAAACCTGAGGTTTTTGCTCACAGGTTTTACTTCTACATGCATTCACGTTTATTGTTTGAAACTTTGGCCACATTTATTATGAACATCCTTCATTGTATCACTATATAAGACACAAAATATGGAAAAGTATAATAGGTCCCCTTCAAGATGTATGGCATTTATCCTGCCAAGGCCAAATGCCCTATCTTAGTGTTAAGGAAAGTGAAAAAAACAATTAGTGTATCCACCCTGTGATACTAATCTGCCCCAAAATTTAATGGGTTCTTTCTTATCTCCTGCAACACCCTTCCACCAGTTTTCATGAAAATTGGTCCTGTTTTCCGTAATCCTGCCGACAAACAACCAACATCAACCAAAAACATAACCTCCTTGGTGGAAGTAATTAAAGGCAGACATGAGTGAACAAAGATTATTCACTTTAAAAATAAGTTAAATTGCAAATACAGTTATAAAGTCATAACAACATTAAAATTTTGACCTTGAATGGATGACAGTTTGAGCTTGTTTTACCTTTTCCTCACGAAGTTTAGTTGAGAGATGGCAGAGGGTTTGAAAGTCCTGCCATCACAGAATAGCTGGCTGAATGTGATGTGTTGCTAATTTCACCACTAGGTGGCAGCAAAAGCTTTCTCTCCTGATAAAACATTGATGCTGAGCTCAGTGCCTGTTGTTAGACAGAGTTCTCACTTCTAACTTGTATTATTGTCACTTCAAAACTGTTTCCACCACATGTAGACAAGCACGTATTAGTTTTATCATCATTAAATTCTTCTTGTCTTGCTGTCGTCCAATGAGCCTTGTTTGTTCTGTGTTCACTTTCTTCTTTTAATAGTCATGTCCCTTATTCACTCTGTGCTCTGGTTCTCCCTCTCCTTGTTCATATTCAGAACGCCTTTGTGTGCATCTACTTGATAAATGGCTTCACGCAGCTAATAGACCTGTCAACCACTCTGTCAGATGTGGCTGGATACACCCACAGGTATCACACTGCATACTTAAGATCACTTCCTGGAGGATAGACGATGACAGCAGCATTTGTGCCTGCCACCCGCCTTTCTATCACTGAGCGTGTGTGTGTGTGTGTGTGTGTGTGTGTCTGTGTGTGTGTGTGTATGTGTTGTGGTCAGGATTGGGGAGTTGAGGGAGGTGATGGATGACATCCTACGCAAGCAGTGTGACTATGACCCAGCATCAGGGGAAAGCTACGACTTTGACAGGTTTGTGTGAGCAGTTTTACATTAATTTCTGCTGCAAAAAAGTATAAGCGAAGATTTAAGCAACTCACTGCATGTTAGCAGAGTACACACATGAAAATAAAGTCTTTGTAACAAAACATTTCAGCCTCCACGTGTTCTTTGTTTTTTATTTAATTTCCCCACGCAGTGACTTCAACGTCCACGCAGGCCCAGCAGACACTGCCTTCATCCTGGACCATCTTTCTTACAAATCTCCATACTCAGAGGAGCTGCTGGTGGAGGATCTGAGTCTGAAAATCAGCCAGGGGACACATCTGCTGGTAGTGGGGAACACAGGCACCGGCAAGACGTCGCTATTGAGGGTCCTTAACCGACTGTGGGAGGCACATAGTGGTGAGAAAAGGATGTTTGATTAATTTAAATCCAAGATAATGTGAGAGAAGAGCCTAAGTTTCGTAAGCATCGTTCGTATTTTTACACCAAAAATAATGTGACAAAATGGACTACAAAAGATATCTGCATACATCAGTAGCCTCCTATCAACTGTCTCCCGTCTTCTCAGGTTTTGTGCAGATGACGACATGTTTCGGGCCCAGAGGAACCCTCTTCCTGCCACAGAAACCTTACCTGACAGACGGCACACTGCGCGAACAGGTCAGTTTTTCATCTGTTGTTTCTCTATAGAGCCTGTAACCTGTTAAAGGAATACTTCACCCACAAAATGATTATTTGTATATCAGTTACTCATCCACAACTCTCACAACTCATGCAGTATAATCCACGTTATATTTGTCCAGTTAAATGCTCAGTACCTGCCATATACATGTATTTTTGCTAAAACTGTAAAACACTTCTGCGTATTACAAATGCGTGTGCTCACACAGGCGCACTACTCGTATGTAGAAGTGTTTTAAATAGTAATGTTTTAGCGGGAAAAAAAGCATGTGTTGGGGAGGTACCTCATAATAATACAGCTCTACTGTTATGACAAAGACAGAAACAGACACAAAGAAGTAACACAACATACATACCTGTACCTTCTGATCATTCAACTATACATGTATAAAGTTTCTTAAACGTGCACTATTGGGTAAAAGCTAGCTAAACTGCGTGCCTCCTTCCTGAGCCTCAAGCATGATGTAACCTGCCCCCTTCATCCTAGCAACAGAGAGCTCCACAGATAAAATCTCTGTTGAGGAGTTTTTCCACTGCAAAATAGAAAGACTGTGTGGTGGCTTCCACCTAACTGCCAACATCTTTTTAGCAGCAGTGCATGCTGATACCCATAGCTGCCTCTGAGTGTGATTTAAGCTGATGTTTTGAAATGTGAACCCCTTTACTTCAGTTCATCAAGAATGATTTTGAATTCTTTGTTCATTGTGGAGGAATGCGAGAGAAACAAAGAGTAACACTGGGTAACACTGGGTGAATAATTGTATTTCTTTAAATCATAAATGTCTAGATGCCTGTTGCAAGTTTACCAAAGTGCTGAAACCTACAAAAATTAACTAACTGAACTGGAACTCTCCTCTCCAACAGGTGATCTACCCACTGAAGGATATTTACCCTGCATCAGGTATCAGACTTCACTCTGAATGTTGCACTGTTTAACACTTAAATATACAGTTCAGTCAAAGGCTATACATGTTAATTCATTTAATCACAATTAGTTCTGGCAACAAAAAAAAAACAAACACAAAAAGCTCATAAGTAAACATGTGTCATTCAGACATGCAGTTGATAGATGCATAATTAATACATTAAAAGCCAAGAAACATGTTGTTTCAAATGTCTCCTGACAGCAGTATGTTCTTTGAATTAGGCAGCTCATTTATTACCACAATAATGATGAGATCAGATCAAGATGACTGTGTTTAGGTACATAATCTATACTTGGGTCTTGTTTTCATGTGTAACTCTGTCTTGATGCTGCCTTCTGTATTGACTGAAATAATTAATTTGTGTAGGTGATAATGTGAGTGTCCTCTCTCCAGGGTCAGTGGACGATGACAGAATCATACAGTTCCTGGAACTAGCTGGAGTGGTGAGTGACTTTATCCTTCTATTTAAAGTAAAATCCTCAATTTGTTTTTGCAGAATTGTTTATTCACCTTAAATATTTCACTAAAGGCTTCTGAATTTGAACACTGATTTTATGTCAAACTTCTATCTGTGGTCCAGTCCAGCCTCCTAAAGCGGACAGGCGGTTTGGATGAAAAGGTGGACTGGAACTGGTAAGAGAAAATACAAACAAAGACAACGTGAAACAGTAAATGTATGTATTCTTCAGATGTGCCACGGAGCAATGCAGATGCTGAAGTAGTTTTTCTCTGCAGGTACGATGTTCTGTCTCCAGGTGAAATGCAGCGTCTCTGCTTTGCACGCCTCTTCTACCTGCAGCCTGCATATGCAGGTGTGTAGCTCTGGATTTCTGTTCTGTATTCATGAATGATTCATCTGATAAAACAAGACTTTAAGTGATTCTGACACAGAAGTTTGAGAGGAGCCGGCCTCGCCCACTGTCTTTGATTTAACACTAAGTTTAGCATCTCAGATGTAAAACATTTACATCCTGTCCTCTGTGTTAGAGGTGACCCAGACCAGAGCTTTGTCAGACAAGTGTTTTTACTCTCTTTTTTTGTGCAGTGTTGGATGAAGCCACCAGTGCTCTGACAGAGGAGGCAGAAGCACAACTGTACAAAACCTGTAAGCAGCTCGGTATGACTTTGGTCAGTCTGGGACACCGCAGCACCCTGGAGAAGGTAGGCCCAACACACACGTGTCCTGAACATCCCTGACCAGGGGCCAGACGCATAAAACTGTGTAGATTCACAACTAAAACTCTGTGTACCGACAAAGATTGCTCAGGTTCAGACAAGGTCTCAAAACAATTATTAGACGTGTCCATAAAACAAAAGTTTAACAGGAAGCAAATGCATAAAAACATATCAAAGTTATTATGCAAACACACATCAAATTGTTTTAACATCTACAGGAGCTTTAATTTTCATCCCCCACGTAGGTGTTTGTGAAGTACTTGTATCTGCAGGTCTCGTCTGTTGGCAATGGACACATGCAGCTGGTTAGCAAGCGCTCCCTTTTTTCTTACCCACAAATGCCTGGGAAGTGCGTGTGTAATAATGTATTGCTGTATCGTTACATAGGCCAACGCTTTTTAAACTACTTAAACTCATGGTAAAATATTAAGGAAAAGTTTGTTTGGTATAAATGTGTAGGGAGCCCTTGGTTTTTTTAATACATCAATTTTCTGTTTTTCAATTTTAGCACTCTGCTCATTGGCTTTGTTCTCAACTCTATCTACCAAGGATATTAACTCTGTCTCTCTGTTTCTCACAGTACCATGATGTCCAGTTGAAGCTGTGTGGAGAAGGCCGGTGGGAGTTAACCAAACTAAAAGGAGGCAGTGGGAGTAGTCTCAGTCTTAGAGAAGAAGCCACATGATTGCAGAGTCATCTCTTTGAAATCCTGGACTGTACTTATCTGGTTTGTATGTGTTCATGCAGCACTCCAGCAGAGCTCAACTAAAATCTACTGGATCCAAAGACTTTAACGAATGAATGGTTCAGATGGCCCTGAGTAAATTCAACAAATCAGGACAGAAAAAGACCAAATCTTTGCACATTTATTTATTGTATTATGTTTACAATCACTAAATTGGGAATATTAGTTCCAATTTTGTAATTAACACACAGTGCTCTCAGCTCTTTGTATCTGTTATCAGGAGCAGAGTACATGTGTGGATTATACGTACGGTTTTAAAGAGTTGTTTACTTGATTTCATTAAAAAGTCATGTACAATAAAAACAAAAATATTGGCCTTTAAAATCATTTTTGATACGATGATTAAGTGAAATAGAGCAACAAGCATCACATTCATTTTCCTCTTTAGATGAAAATGTTTTCAGTAAGCACATCATCATGGTTGTTGTTTACTACAGAGCTCACGGTGACCTTTAATGATCTCTTGAACTGCTGCAGGATCATCCAGCGTGCTCAGGTCACCCAATTCGTTCACGTCTCGCTCCACCACTTTCCGCAGCACCCGGCGCATTATCTTACCTGAGCGTGTCTTCGGCAGCCGCCGGGCAAACTGTGAGAATGACATGACGTGGCTGAGTACAGGTTAGTCTTAAATGTCTGATTACAAGTTAAAGTCGGCGAGACAGAATTACCTGAATGGCGTCGGGACAGGCGTATTTAGCAATCTTTTTAGATACAGCAGCATTGAGCTGCCGAGACAGGTCCGCCTCTTGAACATCCACATCCTTTTTTAGCACCACAAAGGCATACACACCTGACAACGAGAGAAGTCTTAACCATGATGGACGTTCTTAGCTAATGTTGCTAACACACAACCCTGAAGAGAGATTTCTTGCTCACCTTGTCCTTTAATGTCATGTGAGTATCCGATGACGGCAGATTCAGCCACCGCGGAGCATTGATTCTGTTACAGAAATCACAATCAGGATCGTCTGCCCACTTTATGGGACTTTTTTTTTTTTTTTTTAAAGTGCTAAAACATGAATGTCTCTTTGGTTAATTATTGAAGAAAGTGCCTCGCAAGACTTTTAAAGGAACAGTTCACCCCAAAATCCCCCTTAAGAAATGTTCCTCTTACCTGTAGTGCTATTTACCAATCAAGATTGTACTAGTGTCCCTTTAATGAAACTGAAATTACTGGCCTTTCCCTTACCGGACCCTTCCCACTCCCCCTCCGTCAGGGAGTGTAACTCTGTCGCAAGCTTCACAACTGGATGAAGGACCCTTCATTAATGTGTAGGTACAGTACAGTGACTTTTTTTTTTTTTTTTTTTGCACGAACGTCCCTTTCTCCAGTGGAAAGAGGAACTGTTGTAACTTTTGGTAACCATGAAGACGATTTAAACTTTTACAATTTTACCGCTAACAACCATTTTATTCCTCATATATGTTTTTATCACTCCTATTTGATCTTTACTGTATGTGCTGCTATTGTTTACCTGAATGTTACTGTGTTATTTTGTCATTAAAATTATTAAATTAAAATAAAAATTTTGTCAATCTTCATTGGTGGCATTTTTATTTTGTTAATTTCTTTGTCATCAAAAAAAACACGTCTACCATTTTCTAAAGAAGGGGACATTTGATCCTCAATACAATGTAAGCTTTAAGTTGTTCAGACAAAATTAAATTATCTATATTAGTTTGAGCTTAAAGTTATTAAATTTGTAAGGATAGTCACATGGAACCAAATTTGTACTAAGTGTCTTCTATGACGAACACAATACGGCATTGCACATGGACAGCAGGTCAGCATCAATGCATGCTCACAGTTGTAGGGTTTTATTACCCACTTCCACTCCCTGCCAGTTGGTTTGGGACAGCATTTAATGTGGCAGACCCGCCGCGTGAATGTGGAAGTGGGTAGGAGGGTGTAGTGGTTGGTTTGCTCCAAGATGTCAACATTTTTCGTATTACTTCTAATATAGTTTCATAACTTACATTTTCAGCTGTTGATATATTTGCTATTTTGAGAACTTTTTGTCACCAGTTAGCCCTGCTAATAACATGGTTTTAGGTATGCCAATTTTGCTAAAAAATAAAATATCTTGATAATATAAAGCCGCAAAAAATCTAAATTTTCCATTGTCAGGCACTTTAACAAGACACATAAACCTACTGTAACTTAAAACAAATTCCTGTCAGAGATTAATGCTGTCATTGCTAATAAACTACAGTTTGTATCATCTCTTATGAATGTAGCAAGCAATGCTCAAAGACTTAATCATTGACCTTACCACCACATCCTCTATCTCTGCAGTCCCAATCCTGTGACCGCTCACATTGATGACATCATCGAGGCGGCCAGTGATCTGGTAATACCCCTCCTTGGAGCGATAGGCGCCATCGCCAGTAAAGAAATAACCTATTGGCACAAATATAGAGATGTAGAGACTGAGGGTTTATTTCTTCACAAAAACACCATAAAAAGAAATAGTGTTTCATCTTGAACACATCATACTGTACCAGGATGAGGCAGACAGTAGGTCTCAATGAATCTCTGGTGGTTGTTATGAATGGTTCGGGCCATACCAGGCCAAGGCTGAGCTATACACAGAGCTCCAGATGTGTGGTTGGAAGTCAGCACTTTTCCCTGAAGACAGTTTAAGAAACAGTGATAAATGTTAGAGAGAAGCAAGTGCAACAACAACAAAAAAGAAATGCATGTTGTATTCAGCATTGTCTGGTTGCAAAGACTGATTGAACAACTAGACAAGACTAAAAAATACACTGTCACATCAGATCCTGGGAAAACGGGAGCTCTCTTAATGCTGTGTGTGTTTTTGTTCAAGGGAGAGGAACAGAGATGAGCTCAGAGTCACCGCTCCAACTGTCTGCACAATCTGTGCATTTCAAAAGCCACAAAGTAGTGTGACAGATTTTTAATAGGAGGTTTGGCACGCACACAGCGGGACTGACGGGTGAGAGCAGGGTGGGTATCAAAAATGACCCAGCTGGTGACTACTTTATAATCCTAATCTGACCCTCCCCTCTGGGTCGTTCCCAGCCATCCAACATTTTCAGGGACAGCATCCTACACACACACACACACATACAGAGATGAACCCCACACCTCAGTGTCCATAAGCACGGGCTTAATGCCAAAGAAAGGTCTCATAGCCATTCCTGGGACAATCTCTGCGTCTGGGTCTGATGGCCTTGGGGTGATGCAGATGCCACCTGTCTCTGAGAATACAGCAAAACAAGACAGATTATAAAGCTGCTGTTATTTATTCTTTTACTGTCAACAAATCCAATAAAAAGACTAGAACCAACAATATGTCATTTTTTTGTTGTTTTTTTTCCCTGACATCCCTGATCCCACTTGTTTCCACTTGAGATGTACATCTTCAGAAACAGGTAAGAAGAATTACTGTATGAGGAATACAGATTGAGAGGAACGTGAGAAGAAATACATGACTGCAAATGACTGTTTTAAGGGCACTGACGATGCACCAAAGCAGAGTGGAAAAAAGTGAAATGAAGGGGACAGTAGGAGAATGTAAATGACTGACAGTTTGTGAATCTAGCTTAAGACCTTCTCATTGCTACAGATGTAGATTGTGGAATTACAGCCATACTAAGTAAATTAAATTAGGTTAGCTTGGACCTTGGGACCTTGGTAATCTGACTGTGAGTGTTGGTGGCAACAGTGCCGGAAACAGCAGAGGGGACCATAATACAGTGGGACACAACAGATGATCCCACAATAGTATTACAAACTGACATCCTGTTCAAATCAACTGTAACTGTTAGACTTCTGGAATAATGTCCTCCAAAAATCACTTTTTCATTTGGGACATTTTTTATTGCATACTGTGACTGACATATTATGACGACATGCTATACCATGACATTTTTTCATGATTTTGGACGACATGCTATACTATGGCATGTTTTCATGATTTTGGACGACATGCTATACTATGACGTTTTTTCAAGATTTTGAGACAACATGCTATACTATGGCATGTTTTCATGATTTTGGATGACATACTATACTACCGCATTTTTTCATGATGTGAGACGACATGCTATTCTATGACTTTTTTCATGAATATAGACATCATGCTATCCTATGACATTTTTTCATGATTTTGGACGACATGCTATACTATGACGTTTTTTCATGATTTTGGACAACATGCTATACTATGACATTTTTTCAAGATTTTGAGACGACATGCTATACTATGACTATGACTAATACTATACTATGACTTGTCCAAAATCTTGAAAAATGTCATAGTATAGCATGTCATCCAAAATCTTGAAAAAAGTCATAGCATAGCATGTCGTCCAAAATCATGAAACGACATGCTATACTATGACTTTTTTCAAGATTTTGGACGACATGCTATACTGTGGCATGTTTTCATGATTTTGGATGACATGCTATACTATGACATTTTTTCATGATTTTGAGACGACATGCTATACTATGACTATGACTACTACTATACTATGACTTTTTTCATGATTTGAGACGACATACTATACTACCGCATTTTTTCATGACGTGAGACGACATGCTATACTATGACTTTTTTCATGATTTGAGACGACATGCTATTCTATGACTTTTTTTCATGAATATAGACATCATGCTATCCTATGACATTTTTTCATGATTTTGGACGACATGCTATATACTATGACTTTTTTCATGATTTTGGACGACATGCTATATTATGACTTTTTTCATGATTTTGGACGACATGCTATACTATGACTTTTTTCATGATTTTGGACGACATGTTATACTATGACTTTTTTCATGATTTTGGACGACATGCTATACTATGACTTTTTTCATGATTTCGGACGACATGTTATACTATGACTTTTTTACATGATTTTGGACGACATGCTATACTATGACTTTTTTCATGATTTGAGACGACATGCTATTCTATGACTTTTTTTCATGAATATAGACATCATGCTATCCTATGACATTTTTTCATGATTTTGGACGACATGCTATACTATGACTTTTTTCATGATTTTGGACGACATGCTATATTATGACTTTTTTCATGATTTTGGACGACATGCTATACTATGACTTTTTTCATGATTTTGGACGACATGTTATACTATGACTTTTTTCATGATTTTGGACGACATGCTATATTATGACTTTTTTCATGATTTTGGACGACATGCTATACTATGACTTTTTTCATGATTTTGGACGACATGCTATATTATGACTTGTTTCAAGATTTTGGACGACATGCTATACTATGACTTTTTTCATGATTTTGGACGACATGCTATATACTATGACTTTTTTCATGATTTTGGACGACATGCTATATTATGACTTGTTTCATGATTTTGGACGACATGCTATATTATGACTTTTTTCATGATTTTGGACGACATGCTATACTATGACTTTTTTCATGATTTTGGACGACATGCTATATTATGACTTGTTTCAAGATTTTGGACGACATGCTATACTATGACTTTTTTCATGATTTTGGACGACATGCTATATACTATGACTTTTTTCATGATTTTGGACGACATGCTATATTATGACTTGTTTCATGATTTTGGACGACATGCTATATTATGACTTGTTTCAAGATTTTGGACGACATGCTATACTATGACTTTTTTCATGATTTTGGACGACATGCTATACTATGACTTGTTTCATGATTTTGGACGACATGCTATACTATGACATTTTTTCATGATTTTGAGACGACATGCTATACTATGACATTTTTTCATGATTTCGGACGACATGCTATACTATGACTTTTTTCATGATTTGAGACGACATGCTATATTATGACTTTTTCTATGATTTTGGACGACATGCTATACTATGACTTTTTTCATGATTTTGGACGACATGTTATACTATGACTTTTTTCATGATTTTGGACGACATGCTATACTATGACTTTTTTCATGATTTTGGACGACATACTATACTATGACTTTTTTCAAGATTTTGGACGACATGCTATACTATGATTTGTTTCATGATTTTGGACGACATGCTATACTATGACTTTTTTCATGATTTTGAGACGACATGCTATACTATGACATTTTTTCATGATTTCGGACGACATGCTATACTATGACTTTTTTCATGATTTGAGACGACATGCTATTCTATGACTTTTTTTCATGAATATAGACATCATGCTATCCTATGACTTTTTTCATGATTTTGGACAACATGCTATACTATGGCATGTTTTCATGATTTTGGATGACATGCTATACTATGACATTTTTTCATGATTTTGAGACGACATGTTATACTATGACGTTTTTCATGATTTGAGACGACATGCTATACTATGATGTTTTTTCATGATTTGAGATGACATACTATACTATGACTATGACTACTACTATACAATGACGTTTTTCATGATTTGAAACGACATGCTATACTGTGACATTTTTTCATGATTTTGGACGATATACTAAACTATCCAGCATTTCAATGACATTTCACACAATTTTCTGTGACTTTGGAATGGCATACGATAGTATGACTTTTTCTGACTTTTTTTTTTTACGACATTATGGAAAAACAGGTACAGGAAAATAACACAATACAATCCTTTTTACTGACGTAGGGTATTTGGGTCATATTTGTGTCTGCAATTCTAAAGCTCATGATGTTCTGATGTTTAATAATCGTCCATTAATTAGTCCAAGTCTTATCAAATAAAAAAAGGATTGAATTATATAGTAGGCACAAAAGTCATATAATTTGCCATAAAAATCTTACTATAATATGCCACTAAAATATCATAAAAATGTCATAAACAAATTCCCAAATCTAGTATGCCATAAAAATGTCCCGTCCTGCAGTATCCTCTCACCTCTCTCATCCAGTATGATCCAACATGAAGGCCGTATGCCAACAGCGGATCAAAATCTAATTTTCTCTCTAAACAGGCTACTTGCTCCCAGATCAACCAAATGGCATTTATGAATAATGCCACTTAGTCCTAATTGGAAACACTGGTCCAGGAAAATAACATAATATTATCCTTTTTACTGAAGTAGGGTATTTGGGTCATATCTGTGTCTGTAATTCTCAAGCTCATGATGCTCTAATGTTTAATTATCATCCATTAATTATGGATTTTTGCCATTTGTATGGTAATTAACGCAGCTTTGGTCCATTTGGTCATTACTCAATCTAATTTGGAGGGACTGAGGATGAAGCACGGTGTCAGTTGGGTCCTGTGTTCATCCTCAAAATTGATTTTATTAGTGAAAACAGCTGATTTCAAACACGGTGTCATTATATCCCGACATAAGATACTTTAGTACAGGAATAGTCGTAATTTGCAGTCACATCAGAGGTTATATGCTGATGAAGGACAAGTTTGTTGTGTCACACCCGGTGCAGTTTCTGTAATTATACTGTCACTGTAATGTACTCTGCCACAGTTTAGTCAGTTAACAGTCATTATTACACTCTGGTATGTTATATAATAATCACTGGGGAGGGCAGGAAATCTCAAGACGACAATATAATTACTTTCACAAATCATAGTTTTTACAAACAATTTTATTTGCTATTTCTCTGTGTTTGATATAAAGACAAATTGAAGACTGAATTTCTATTTTGCATGTGTTTGGCTGGAGATCGATCTGATTGTGGGAAGTACAAAGACTGATTTGATTCTACACGACTGTGACCCATTTTGCAACGTGGATCTTTTGGCAGCTACGCTTATAACATCTGCATTCTGTGGTTAAAATGTATCTAAACTATTCCTGACTTATGTGAGCATTTTGACAAACATAAAGCAGAGTTGAAATGATTCCCAACTCATTTTTCTACATGGTGTTAATAATGTTTTTTATAATGCAATATTAAGAAAAAAAGGCTGAAGTTAAGATTAAGTTCATGCCTCTGCTCCTAAAATCATATGCTCAACTCTGAGAGGAAAACATCTGGTTTGATACAGAAGCCAAGAGGGTGGAAACTTTCCCGCCTTTTATGCGTGTGTGTGTGTGTGTGTGTGTGTGTGTGTGTGTGTGTGTGTGTGTGTGTGTGTGTGTATGCATGTGTGTTCATGTACAGTACACGCATACATACAGTGCATGTATGTGTGTACTTGAGCAGAGCAATGTTATGTAACACTGCTACTTTTGGAGGGGGAGTGCGGGCTGCTCTCCCCTTTAAGACTGACTGACGGGCCGTTTTAGTGCCTGTAGACGTGGCTGTGGTCAAGGAAGATTTACTGCCATAACAAGCTGTGAAATGCTGCGGTAAGACTTGCAGCATGGCACAAAACTTGGTTCAATGTATGCATAATAACTTTGATATTTTATGACCAATCACTCAGGTGCAATATCAGTATTGTTAATTGTGCAACATCTATACTTACATATGTCAGTAATGTAAAATCGGCCATTCAGTCGGTCTCTCTTGCAAATTTCCTCATTGTGGGACAAATAAAGGATTATCCTATCTTATCTAATCGTATCTCATCTCATCTTTTGATAAGTTTGAATTGATAGAATTATCAACTCGCAATTTTCTGGTTTTGTAGGATTTGTACACAACAAATGACCCAACTGATTATAAAAAATGTCATTAATAAATTCTTCCATCACTGCTGAGATTGTTAAACAACGAATAATTTGTATTATCTGCAGTAGAAGGTGATCTGCATGCCCCCGGTTTGGAGAAGCCGGCAGGTGTACCATCATGGAAGTTAAGCAATGTACAGCTGTGGACGGGGGCAGCAGCAAAACATATTTTAGTTAACTAAAAAATATTCCACCTAAAAAAATCACTTTAAAGTGAATATTACATTTAGAATTATTTCACTGCTTTACCCTTAAGTCAGACCGACTCCATTATGAAAATTAGTGATTTAACATGGCTGAACACGGGAGTTGTTGTTCTACTGCTGCCTTGATCAGTTAGTTTGTTTCTGTTTTTGTGTAATTTTTGTGTTTTAAATAGTTAGCCTGGTTTCACTAAAGTTGCACAGTGACAAACAATCTACCAATCTACTGTGTGTTCCCGTGCTCCTGTGTTCAGTGAGCTAAAATTACTGTTTTTGTAAGTGGAGTCTGGTGGCTTTGATAAGAGCACAAATGGAGAACTGAAGCTGACGGCAAGGAAAAGTTGTGAAATTTTCTCAATATAGCGTACACTTCAAGTCTCTTTTTTTGTGTGTGTGTGTGGGGTAAAATATGTTTTGCTGCTGTCCCCCATCCACAGCAGTCCATTGCTTAGCATCATGACGATACTCCTGCCTGCTCCTCCAAACTGGGAGCATGCAGACTGCCATCTACTGTAGGTAATACACTCAGTACGTTTACAGGCACAGTTATGATTGTAGCTCGACTAGGCCATTTAATTGGACTACTGTCCTTGTTCCAGAATACTGTACAAGGACGGGAGGGGAATCGATCTGTTGGCCAAAATAGGTCAGACTTCACTACGATACATGGCAATATGCCTCTTTTCAGCATTTTTGAATTAAATCTTTTTCTGGTTGACCTTTTACATCACAGCCCAAACAATCGAGTGTCGTCCAGCTGTTCCGCCACTATTTTGAACAGGTCGCCATTCCATGTTTTCCTCCTATCCATGTTTTTTAAAATATTTAACTCTTTCAGCTGACAGTATGAACTGTCTTTCCTTGTCCGTCCAAAAATGTACTACTCAAATGTAGATACCACCATGTTTTTACTGGCTTCTTCTTCTGTTACCAATTAATGCTTTTCGACTTCAAAGTCAAAGTTCGGAGCAGAAATTGGAGCATGCACAGAGCGCCTTGGCCAGTTTGGCTCTGACTGACTTACTTGCAGGAGTAATGTGACTCCCAATCACATTATCCGACTTTGAGAAATTCAATTTAGTACAATTTTAATCAAACTAACATGTTTACATTTATTTTAAAAGTCCAGTTTTAGTCAGACTAACACAACAAATCGATTTTCTCTAATGTCATATAAACATACTGACTGACTATGGATAAGCATCTCATACAACCCCACTTCAACAGATCTGAACAATCCCTTTAAATGTGTCCGTGTTGACAAGCAGCAGCTCATAAATCTCACACGTCAGTGTATTTCCAGTTACCTGTTTGCCACCAGGTGTCCACCACAGGACAGCGTCCGTCCCCAACCACTCTGTGATACCACTCCCACGCTTCAGTGTTGATGGGCTCGCCAACTGCACACAGACAAGAACAACTTTAATGAGATAATGTATTTATGTACTGAGTATTTGTTTCAGTCCAGTGCACATTTTATACATATTTTGCCAGAAAAAAATATGCAATGATACACTGAAGACTAGAAAAGCATTCGGAGAGCGCAGACCTCCGCCAAGCAGCTCGGATTTCCCGCCATTTTATTATTTTATCAACTTCACTTCAACTGATCACCACCAAAATATTATCATCTGTTCCTTGTCCCATTATTATTATTATTATTATTATTATCAACATTTCATTTTCATTTGATTTCATCAAAATCCGTTCAGAACTTTTTGAGTTATTTTGCAGACAAACAAACAGACCAACGCCGGCGAAAACATAACCTCCTTGGCGGAGGTAAAAATACATGTAAAAAGGTTGTCTCTGTTTGTTAGGAGGTGGATTTACATTCTTTGAGCTTTGGTTTTAACACTTCAGCTTCATGATACAAGGAAACAGGTGTGTGTGTGTTTGATTTCCTTGTACACTGGGCTTTGCTATGGCATGTTGACATACCAGCCAGGCTCGGCTTTCAATAAACCTTCAGTATTGTGTGTGCTCAAAGGAAAGGAATTTGTGTAGTCAACTGTCAGAGTGATGCTTCACATGTGTCTTTACACTCAGGAAGACAATGTACTGTGAATACCTTTGTGACGTCAGCTTTTAAATATTAACATTATTAGCACATGCAAAGAAAATTCCATTAAACTTTTACACTCCTGGTCCTATTTGTGATCATACTTAAGGTTACTGTGTATTATGCTAATCAAAATCTATCTGAACCCAATTATATTGACCAGGTTACTTTGAGGTGGGAGCCAGAAGTGTCTGTTTCATACTATATACATTCTACTCTGTGTTGCATTCAAAAGCTGAGTTCATGCAAGGCTGTGGTACGTATGTAAGGCTGAAACTGAACTGGGAAGTAGTTCTATAAAATATATAGATGAAGTGTATAAATTATTGTGACCCAGGTCGTTATTTTTGGACATATGTGTTTGTATTTTTTCACTGATCTGTCTCATAGACTGGAAAAATAATAATAATGATTATCTGTCCAATATTTGTACAAGAAAAATCTCTGACAGGCTCCAGGCAGCGGGCCCCAGCTCCTCATAACACGGTAAGGACGTCAAGTTAATAATGCTGAACTTGAAATAAGCCATAGAGATCAAAACTGTTTTTTTTGCACCAAGCTGTAAAACCATGTTTATTTTAGCTGTAAAGTTGGGCATTTTAACATGGGGCTCTATGGGACTTTGCTCTGTTTGCAACCAGCCCCCAGTGGCCAGTCGATGAACTGCAGTTTGTTGTGTCACACCCGGTGCAGTTTCTGTAATTATACTGTCACTGTAATGTACTCTGCCACAGTTTAGTCAGTTAACAGTCATTATTACACTCTGGTATGTTATATAATAATCACTGGGGAGGGCAGGAAATCTCAAGACGACAATATAATTACTTTCACAAATCATAGTTTTTACAAACAATTTTATTTGCTATTTCTCTGTGTTTGATATAAAGACAAATTGAAGACTGAATTTCTATTTTGCATGTGTTTGGCTGGAGGTCGATCTGATTGTGGGAAGTACAAAGACTGATTTGATTCTACACGACTGTGACCCATTTTGCAACGTGGATCTTTTGGCAGCTACGGTTATAACATCTGCATTCTGTGGTTAAAATGTATCCAAACTATTCCTGACTTATGTGAGCATTTTGACAAACATAAAGCAGAGTTGAAATGATTCCCAACTCATTTTTCTACATGGTGTTAATAATGTTTTTTATAATGCAATATTAAGAAAAAAAGGCTGAAGTTAAGATTAAGTTCATGCCTCTGCTCCTAAAATCATATGCTCAACTCTGAGAGGAAAACATCTGGTTTGATACAGAAGCCAAGAGGGTGGAAACTTTCCCGCCTTTTATGCATGTGTGTGTGTGTGTGTGTGTGTGTGTGTGTGTGTGTGTGTGTGTGTTCATGTACGGTACACATGTACATACAGTGCATGTATGTGTGCACTTGAGCAGAGCAATGTTATGTAACACTGCTACTTTTGGAGTTTTTGGCAATTCAGCACTGGCTTCAGTCGTCAGCCCTGAAGGTTGCCGCTTGATCTGTCTCAGGGATGTCTGTGTGTCAGTGATGTCTCTCTCCTCCCCTCAGAGTGTGTGCATGTGTATGAGTGTGACTGCATGTTAACAGCCAGGTGGGGCTTTGCTGATTGAACCATTTGCAGAGTTTGCTGTCACCGGATTGGTCCAGTGCATGACAGAAGATTTTTAAACGGCAGCTGATAGAAACTCTTCCCTCCTTTTCCTTCTACTGCTTCCAACAAATCCAGCACTTGCTCTGTGAATGTAGATTTTGTTTGTAAGTACCCGCAGGCAAAAACGTACGACGTTGTTAACTAGTGTGTGTTCTGGATAACTTTGTTATTTAGGAAAGTATTTTGGTCAGTTTTGAGTAGGTGAGGTGAGTTTTGTACTGGCTTTGCACTGTAAATAGAGCATCTTTAAGTAGTTTTAGTAAGAGTGAGAAGCCCTTCTCTCTTTTTTGCAGATGATGTGGTTCTGTTGGCTTCATCACACCGTGACCATCAGCAGGCACTGGGGCAGTTCACAGCCGAGTGTGAAGCGGTCAGGATGAGAGTCAATACCTCCAAATCTGAGGCCATGGATTTCTGCCGGAAACCGATGGATTGCCCCCTCTGGGTTGGGATATTTACTGCCCCAAGTGAGGGAGTTCAACTATCTTGGGGTCTTGTTCATGAGTGAGGGTAGAACGGCGCATGAGATGGATCAGCGGTTTGGTGTGGCTTTTGCAGCAATGCAGGCGCTGCGCTGTGGTGAAGAGGGAGCCAAGCCGGAAGGCAAAGCTTTCGATTCACTGCTCCATCTACATCCCAATCCTCACCTATGGTCATGAGCTCTGGGTAGTGACCAAAAGAATGAGATCACGGACACAAGCGGCCAAAATGAATTTCCTTTGTGAGGTGTCTGGGCTCAGCCTTAGAGATAGGGTGAGGAGTTCGGACATCCAGAGGGAGCTCGGAGTAGAGCCGCTGCTCCTTCATGTCGAAAGGGGCTAGTTGAGGTGGTTTGGACATCTGATCAGGATGCCTCCTAAGTGCCTCCAGCTGGAGGTGTTCTAAGGACATCCCACTGGCAGGAGGCCCCGGGGCAGACCCAGAACACGCTGGAGGGATTACATATCTCGTCTGGCCTGGGAACGCCTTGGTGTCTCCCAGGAGGAGCTGGAAAGTGTTGCTGTGGAGAGGGACGTCTGGGGTGCTTTGCTTGTCCTGCTGCCCCTGCGACCTGGCCCCAGATAAGTGGATGAAGATGGATGAATGGATTGCCATGTCCTTTTCTCTTGTTTCATATGGTAGAAGTTTAAGTTAGGAAATGGTTTGTTGTTTCACATTTGTTTTTGCTAGGTAAGTTTAAGGTACATTACTTTATTTTTGTTTCTTGTTTTGGGCACTGCTCGACTCTGAAGACAAATAAACTGCTTTCTTTGTTGTCTGAGATATTGTACCACTAGCCTTCCTTGGGAGTGGGAAGAGTGGGGAGTCACAGCATGTTATGTCTAGATTCCCCTAGACCGGGAACATGACAAAATAATTCTAAAAATTCACGTTGTTTTCACTGCCCAAAAAAGTGCAGATAATCTGGTTAAACTGCCTGATTAATTTTGTTACTTGATGGACTCTAACACAACCAAAAAGGCGAGAATGTGATCACTTCTAGACACAGATAAGAACCGGGTTTCCCTTTATGGTAAGCTCTTGTGATAATAATAGTATTTCTAAGTATCATGTTTGGCATACCAGAGCCGAGGGTTTTCAGGGTAGAGCGGTCATATTTGTGCACCCACTGGTCCCCGTACTTGAGCAGCAGGCGGAGCGCTGTGGGAGCTCCGTAAAACTGGTTTATTTTAAGTCTCTGCACCATCTCCCAGTACCTTCCTGTGAACAACAAAACATTGTAAAGTTAGCATTGGTCCAAAGAGATGCACTACCACGTTTTAAGAGAATACTGAAAATCTAAAACAGTAAACAGAGATGACCCTAAATCAGTAGCCTGAGAACTGAAGACTTAACAAATGTAATCCTTAATGTTGTTCTTGACAATAACAGCGAGTGCGTGCTGACCCACATGACGACTGTGTATACAGAAGTCCTAATTTTAGTGTGTTTAGTGTGGAGGTATGTCCAAGTTCAAGTTCAACTGTAAACACTTATTCATAGACAGAGACATGAGCACGCAAAGCTCTTGGCAAAGGACTCCAATACTTAGAGGACGTCTGCCAACAAACTCCACAAAGACACATAAAACTTTGTTAACATCATCATAAAAACATCATTATGATGATAATATTAGTGCTAATAAAAATCTTCTTTTCCATTTATCATTTTGAGATTCAGATTGATGTCCACTCTGATACAGTCATGCGTTCGCTGATGTTCATACCTGGGTCAGGGTAAATGGGAGTGCTCTCAAACAGGACAGTGGTTCCCCCGTTGGCCAGCGGCCCGTAGACAGTGTAACTGTGTCCGGTTATCCAACCAATGTCTGCCACGCAGCCAAACACATCTCCGTCATGGTAGCTGAAGACATACTGATGAGGAGAGGAAAGATTGACGGGACGATTAAATAAAAAGAGAAGAAGATGCAGTACTTTGTTACCTTTATACTCCTAAATAAGACATTCAAGATGTAAGTGTAGTGCCAACTTCATGCCAGGATCAGGCTGAGATTTCACACAGGATTATGACGTTTTGGCCTAGCAATGGCCGAAAATGAGCATTTAAATCTTTTAAATGACTCTTTAGTATCTGGTGTGTAGCAGGTAAGCCTGTCGAACATCTGGATGCTCAAGAATCCTTGACGTGTTGTAACTTAGTGCAGCAGCAGCACTTAATGAATGAGGGGGGACCGATTAAATCCGACTCGAGTCAAGACTTTCGCCAACCAAGGCCAACCGTGCACCCACATACTCCTCATATTGTTCTTCCAACTTTGGTGCGTTCATGAGATTGAAGTTGTAATGTGGAAACAACATGGACAAAGAAGAAGTCTTTTATGGCGTCATGCTGCGTTCAAGGAAGAGCAAAGGAAACAATCAGGTGACAAATATAAACAGGAACTCATTTTCCAGATTATTCAAATACCACATTTGAGTACACCCCCTCCCGCTCCCTGCGCTCTTCCTCTGCTGGTCTCCTGACAATTCCCTCCTCACGCCTCAGCACCATAGGTGCCAGGACTTTCAGCTGCACTGCTCCCTGGCTCTGGAACTTCCTAACCCCACACATTCGAAAGTCTGAAAGCACAACATCCTACCAATCCCACCTATTTAAACAGGTGCATGCACTCTATCACTGACTTAACCCCCCCACTCCTTTAAACAGCATAGTGTCTGCCCAATTCATGTCTCTTTTCTGTATGTTATTTTTTGCTCTGTAAGGTGACCTTGGGTATTTTGAAAGGCGCATGTACCCTCACAGGCCGAGACAGCCACCTGTGGCTACAAATAGCCTTTGTTCTTCAATGTTAAATAACTTTTGAACTGCTAATCCTTCCCACGTGCTTTAAAAAGTGGAGAATCTCGGCTTTTCTGACATCACATCTTGTTTGGACATTCAGAGCCTCCATAGGGAACGTGATTACACAGTCATATTCTGCAGCATTGATTCGCCGAGGAAATCCACGTGGTTTAGTCCTCTGAGTCAAACAGCAATGGCTGTGAATGCTTAGTCCCACCCCTCATGTTCCAGTTGGTTCAAAATTTCACTATGGTGGTCCAAGACACCATCTACTCCATCAATCAACAATAGTTACGGTATTATTTTTTCAGAAATTTGAACAAACACGGAGGGAAACTGAGATGATGTAGGTGTGTTTGCTGGCATGAAAACACACAAAAATGAAAGATTAGCATGACAGAGCACAAAGCAAGACCGCAAAATGTTGAGGCACAGCCAAGTAGGTGTTGGAGTCAATTTTTGCGAACGAGTCGTCTGCAACATTGAGGTGGTGCAGCGAGGAGGAGTACAGACAGCAGATCCATCCATTTGGAGAAAATAAGCGAGTAACGTAACTTATTTTTCATTGAAGTTTGGGAATTTTAAAAAAAATATGTTAATGTATCCATTATCAGACAAAGCAAATGTAAAACTGTGACTTAAATGAGTTAGACTGAAACGTCAGGTTGAGTAAAATGATGTATGGCACTTGATGTTGACTTCTAGAATGAAATCAAAATAAATACAGGAGAGTCAGGTGAAACCAAAATTGTTCTAGGCCTTTAAGGGTTAATGGAACGTCATTGAGAAACTGACACCACATTTTGCAAAACTCATGAGGTTCGTCACATTTACATGGATCAACCTCAATGAAAGAATCTGTCTGCCCATCACTATTTTGGCCGTCCTAGTCCATAATGATAAATAATACTTGTCCCTCTTCATGTGTGATAACGCAGATGCCGGCTGTGGTTGATGGTTACCCTGTGTGTGAGTGCAGCGTACAGCAGGTATCCAGCCTGAGTGTGGACGAGTCCTTTGGGCTTCCCTGTGCTGCCTGATGTGTAAAGCAGGAACAAGACGTCCTCACTGTGCATGGCAGCTGGCTCACACACCACATCCTCCTTCAGCATCTCCTGCAAGACACAATGACTTTAATTATTTTCTCTTCAAGTCACACTTAGTAACTACAGCAAGAAATACAACTTTAGAATATAAAGTAAAATACATTTTTGCTCACTAACATTTTAAAAATCTTGACTTATGCAGGGTGTGAGGGAAATTCTCCTCTCCGAAGAAGTGATGGACTCGGTGTCTCTTTAACATGCAGCATGGAGAGAAGACCGAAGTGTTGGGCGTATGTATGAATTAATGTGAAATAAACTTTGCGGTGGCTCATTCAGAGTATACACGCGTATAGGGGCTCGTTGCTCGTAATGAATGTGTCATACAAACCACCTGGCTGAATGACTTGCTCAAAGGTAGTGTATGCCTGATAAGATCCAACCATATGTGTATGGGAAGATCAGTGTGATTGTGAATTTTTTTTTTCTTTTTTTTTTTGTGACCAACTTTTTATTATTTTTTAGTTTTTTTCCCCAGGGAGGTAGATAAACAATAATGAAAGAAAAGAACAAATCATTACCATATTTTACGCTCAGAACATTCACATTCTATACATTTGTCACACTGGAAGAAATGTTCACTAGTATTCTTAAACTAAAGAAAAAAAGAAAAAGAAAATTGATAACATCCAATTAGGAAACAAAGACAGAGCAGACAAAACAATCCTGCCTCTCTTAATATGTAAACAGTGCCAACATACATATTGCATATACAACCAGCTCAACAAGAAGTGAATTTTGTGTGAATGTTAATTGGAGGTATAAACACATCTGTCCCAGTGAGTCGGGTCACTTTTTGGGCCTGTTTGTACCCAGGCCCTGGAGGTAGATCTGATTCAACACTGGGAATACCCATGCCTTTACAATGTGTCGCCTCCAAGTTAAAAAAAAAAGAAACGTAGTTTGGTGACGTCACCACGTTATCTGGGGTGTGTGGTGTGTGCACACAGGTCGTAACGCAGTTTGCGAGACTCCCGATGACAGAAATGCACGTCGCCGGGTATGAACACTCAAAAGATTACGATAGTCTCCGTGACGCAAAATCGGGGTGAAAATCATGTAATGTGAAGTAGGCTTTAGTGTGTTCCAACACACAAGATAATTGCAAGGCTGACACCGTGTCTCTGCTCTGCTTTTAGACTGAAAATGGTCACAATCAGCGCATTATCTCGGCCATATTATCACTCCAGAGGGTATGTCCAGACCGCATCCAGGCAGTCTTGGATGTTCCAAGGCCGTGCACGAAAAACCAAATGATGTCCTTTTTGGGCTTAGTAGGCTATTGCCGTCCATGGATTCATGATTTTGTGGAGATCTCCCAACCCCTGTATGACATCAATCAGGGGGAAGACATTTGGCCATGACTGACATATTAACTTCTACAGACAAAAACTGCTCACCTGACTACTACATTGGCAATTATATCACTGACCATGTCTACTGTTTCCTTGAAGCGGTGCAATTTTTTAACTAATCAACATTACTCCCCACAGCTGAAGATGGAGAACCACATCACTGTCTGGAACTGGTTGACACAGCATCAAATCCAAAGTTTAACACTATTGTGCAATTAACCATGCTCTGAAGTTCATCTTTTCTAAAGTCAAAGCTGCCCTTCCAGAGCCACAGCGGAACAACTTCAACAAAGATCTCAGAAGACAACACTGGCAGCAGCCACGGTGGATTAGGCCAGACCAGGTGTTGTTGATGACTGCATCCAGACACCCATGCATCCCTGTGCTGTGACTGCTGTTTTCATCCTTGGCCTGGTAACCACAGCTGTGATTACCAGGGTCTGCAGCTGAGCAGCAATGTGACAGGCATCTCTGCAGAGCTCAAGTCTGGCAAGAACTGGACTTAAAACATTTTCACATATTCACACTGGATCCATCAAAGACACTTGGAAATGAACTGATATCATCGAGGGCAACCTGGGGTCAGAGCTTGGTTTGGTATAAAGGTCTGTACATTCTGAAGGTTGTCAGAGAACACTTGGGTCTTCTCTCCATGCTGCATGCATTAAAGAGACTCTCGATTCCTCACACTGAGTCCATCACTGCTTCAGCGAGGAGAATTTCCCTCACAAGGGGAAGGGGACAGAGTGCAGCATTAATATCTTAATCAACTTCTAATCGGCTTTCTGCTCTCTCACCTCCTCCATGGCGACGTCCCTGGCTGTCATGGCAACCGGATTCTCTGTTCTCATGGCAACAAACACCTGCTGTACAGTCGGGCAGCTTTCAACGGCCGTATCTACCGTCTTCTTCAGCTCGATGACCTTACCTCCCCGGACGCCTTGGTTCACCGTGATGACAGTGCTGGACTCGGCTGAAAATGTGAAGCATATAAAAAGCAGACAGCTGACATATACATATATCTTTAATTCTATTGTTATTGCTAGTTTTACCTCATACTTTTCAATTTATCGTCAAAGTTAAACTGTAGCAAAGGAAACAGTAGAGGAAAACATGTCTTAAGATCCAGATGTTCAGGAGGTTTTTAGCTGGAGCTGAATTATCCACAGAGGTCTCTTATTCTCTAAATTAAACAGACCCACTGATGACTGTAAAAACAAGTAAAAACAATGAATAAAACAGTTTCACGTTAAAAAAAGTAGTATTTTTTGTGATGCTGCTAGTCGTTGAGGGGCTGCTAACTATGGCAGCTGACATGAAAAAAGCAAATGGCCCTGTCTAGAGCTGTTTGGTGTTTGAGAACAAGGAGCTGTTGGAGAGGTTTTTAGTGTTTGGTTTGTCCATCCTGTAAAAACATGACGGTACAACATGGCAGACTCTGAATGAGGACCTGCTCCCTATATAGATACGAACGGCTCATTCTAAAGTTACGGCAATTCTTATTTTAAGGTGATTATACACTGAAGAAAACAAACTTATTAGATGCCATTTCTGCCAATATATCCTTCCTAAATCCATCACACTGTACCTTTGACTTCATGTTTACCGTCTCTTGGCCACAAGCTTTTCTGACAAAGAGGCATCCAGACACAAGTTTGCTTGGCTAAATAAGTGACAGTTTGTGGATATATCAGCCGTTAAACAGCTGTGAATTTTAATATGACCTTTAGAAGGGGCCCCTTGAGAATGCTAAGCCCCCTCTGTGCTGACAGTCTAGCTCCGCCCCTGAACTTTTTCCCAAACTAGGATTTTTTTCCCAGGAGGGTCTAAAAACAAGCTGAAACAAAGGGTCTGATATCTGGCTCCAGGCATGCTTTAAGGACACATCAAGGGCTGTACATCTCTTTGCACGGTGTAGCTCTTGAGCAGGTTAAAGAGATGTTGGGGGTCACACCTGAGGGAACACGTTCATGCTCCGTTCACATTAATAACACGATTGCTAAAATGAGTCGAAAAAAGACCTTAATAAGACTCAGCTTGTTCAAAACAGAGCTGCCCGTCTTGTCCTTCCCTGCTCTATGAGGGGCAGTGTAGAGGGGATGGACGCATGCCAGCCTGTCATGGACGAGGGAAGAGGACAGACTGGCATGCAGTCAAGAGTAGCCATTACTGCAGTAACAACTTCCTGAATAAAGAATAAAGCCTCACAATTGAATCTGTCTCACGCAGCCTCAGCGGGTCAGTCACACTGTCTCACCGTCTCTGATCCGCTCTGCGAGGGCCTCGGCACTGAACCCTGCAAACACGACGTTGTGTGCTGCGCCAATACGGGCACAGGCCAACATGGACGCCACAGCCAGAGGACAGGGAGGCATGTAGATGGTAACACAATCCCCTCTCCTCACGCCACGCCGCCTCAACAGGTTGCCCAGGCGACAGGTCATCTCCAGCAACTGCCTGTAAAGAGATAGCAGTGAACTACATAACCTGAAGTGTAAGGAGGAATAACACACACACACACTCAAATTAAATGCAACTTGCTGACCTGTAGGTTACCTTGACCTCTGACCCCGGCTCATCTCTCTCCCAGATCAGGGCCACCCTCTCAGGACAGGTGTGCACATGGCGGTCCAAGCAGTTCACTGCATGCGCCCATAAAGAAACCAGACACACACAAACACACAGCATGCTGTGTTCAATGTACTTTTGGCTTTATGTAACTGATAGAGATTGGTTTATATGATGATGCCTTAGCCGTCTCCGGATGTTCTGTATTTAGAAGTGTTCCTCAAAAAGCAGCATGGAAAACTGTGTCAGGAGAGAACACAATCACAGTCTGCTGCCTCCGAGCATGACCTGGCTGCAGCACTTTACTCTCATGAGTCATGACCACAACTATTTCAGGAAAACAAGTCACTGGTTGTGTTATTGTGAAATCTGCAGATAATCTCACCGGACACATTCAGCAGTCCTCCCTCAAACCACTTGATCTTGCCCCGGCTCAGGTCGCAGTCCTGCACCGTGTGGAAAGGACTCATCCAGCTCAGTCTCTGACGCGCAGCAGCGGCCCAGAAGCTCTCACTGTTGGACACGGAGAAGTCCTGCAGAGCTGAGCGGTCCCACACGCCTTCAAAGCCCGCAGCCTCCGGCATGAACGCCGCTACGTTACATCTCGATCGACCCAAAACATGGAAATAAGATCTGAAGAGCCGACGACCGAGTGAAGTGAGGACAAACCTGGAGGTGCGTCTGCAGGGCAGCAACATAGTGAAAGTTTCCTCTGCTGTGCGAAGATTTATTTGCAAAACATTTCCGTCTCGGATTAAAAGTTTGCACGGAGTTTGGGAAGTTGCTCCACTTTGATTGAAGACCTGGAAAGTGCGCAGAGGAAGGACTGGAGGAATGATGCGTTAAAGGGCGGTACTAAAGCTTTGTGCCGACACTTTTCTTTTGTCTTTTGTCTTGGAAAGCACAGAAGGCTGCAGCTGAGCTTCAGCATAAGATGCAAAAGAAAAGTTTCTTTTTGTGCTGCATGAAGGGGGGTTTCTCTACTCTGCAATATTTGTGTGGCTGTTAATGTTTGGTTGTTTTGTCTTTTTGATTGTTTATGTTTTTACTTTGTATGTGTGTGTTGTAAACAAGGGGGCATGAGTCACGGGTGCAGACAGATTAAGCAAACTTAAGTAAGGAAAAAAATGAGCCAAAAAAATAAAAGATAAATAAATATATGAATAAAAATAAAATTTTTAGGAAGATAAACAAATAAATAAATATTATAATATTTAAAAAAAAAAAAACCCTCACCCCTTTGTTTTCCTCTATGAATTTAATTCAATATCCTCCATGACACCCTGTGTCCTCATATGAGGTTTACTGCACCTTATACTTTATTCTACTTAACTTAGACCTGTTGTCCTTGTTCGTGGACACTTTTTTGTGCCATCTAGTGGTAAGAAGACCACAATACACTAATCCATGTAAAAACATTTTACAGTTGAAACTTGTTTATTTATGATTATTAATGTTTGTAGTTTGATATGGCAACAAATTTGACCAATTTTAGCAACAGTAATAAGCTAAGACAATGTTAATTAGGAAGTACTCTTTGAGGACATTAGGACTTTATTGTTGCCTAGTTTGAGGAGAATGAGACTTCGTTGTGGTCTCGTTTGAGAACAGTGGGATTTATTGTCGTCTTGTTTGAGGACATTGGGACTTCACTGTCGTCTTGTTTGAGGACATTGGGACTTTATTATCGTCTTGTTTGAGGACATTGGGACTTCACTGTCGTCTTGTTTGAGGACATTGGGACTTCATTGTCGTTTTGTTTGAGGACACTGGGACTTCATTGTCGTTTTGTTTGAGGACACTGGGACTTCACTGTCGTCTTGTTTGAGGACATTGGGACTTTATTGTCGTCTTGTTTGAGGACACTGGGACTTCATTGTCGTCTTGTTTGAGGACATTGGGACTTCATTATCGTCTTGTTTGAGGACATTGGGACTTTATTGTCGTCTTGTTTGAGGACATTGGGACTTCACTGTCGTCTTGTTTGAGGACACTGGGACTTCATTGTCGTTTTGTTTGAGGACATTGGGACTTCATTATTGTTGATATTGTTTAGTTTTTTTTATACGTATCAGGTCCTACTGATCCCAAATAGCTCAGAGAAATTAAAAACGTTCAGGTCTCAGGATGAAAAATAAAAAGTTAAATGAAACTGCAGGGGTTTCCCCTTCTTCAGTCGCCCCCAGACCCTGGAGAGGGGGCTGACTGATGGAGGCCACCACATGCTGCTCCTTTTCCTATATAGAACAACCCCCAGACCCAATGAAAGGGGGGCTGTTCATGAGGTTGGAGGTGTGTGTGTCCATTCATCAGATCAAATAGTCTTGTTTTTTGCCACTATCCCTTTCTCTTAATCCCCTTTCCCCCCTTTCGCTCTCCTTTTTTTCACGTCTCCTCTTGAATTCCTGACTCTCTAAGTTGGCGAGTGGGGTCAGGGGTGTGGTAGAGGGGCAGGGGCGTGGGAAAGGAAAGGTCGAGGGAGGAGGGATAGAGACAAAGAGAAACAAAAACAAAAAAAAAACAAAAAACAGTTTCTAACTGAATCAGGTCAGTTTTAACTGTAACACAGCCAATGTTACTTTTAAGTCCTGTGGTGGTGGACGAAGTACTCAAATATTCTACTCAAGTAAAAGTAGCAACACCACAGTGTATAAGTACAAGTAAAAGTCCTGCATTCAAAATTTTACAGTCAGTGTTATAGTATCAACATCAGTGTATACTTGCTGTACCGAAAGAACAGCTCATTATCTTATCAGAATAATGTATATCACAGTATTGGATTATATTAACTGATGCATTAATGTGTTCATCACTTCATTGTTGCTGCTGGTAAAGATGGAGTAAATGCAGTTAATTATATTCCACCACTGCTCCCATATATAAGTAAATCAAAATAAAAAATATAACGCTTTGAATAATAACTTTTTCTTGTGTTGTTGCACATAATACTTTGATTACCATTTAAAGGTCTAGTGTGTAGGATTTAGTGCCATCTAATGGTGAGGTTGAAAATTGCAATCAACTAATACTCCTCCCATGTGCCAAGTGTGTAGGAGAACTACGGCGGCCAACGTGAAAATGTGAGTGGCTCTATGATGAGCCAGTGTTTGTTTTGTCCATTCTGGGCTACTGTAGAAACAACATGGCAGAGTTCAGTGAGAAGGACCCACTCCAGAGGCGGGCTGGGGTTGAAATTCGGCCCGGGAGCTTGATTTGGAGAGGCCTTTTTTCCGATCGCACGACAGACGCAAGTGGAACCGTAATTTTAACACGAATACTTTATTTGCAGTATAAAAACAATCTAATGATATTAAACACAACACACACAGATTAGTCAGTCAGTAGAGTGTATTGAATATAATATAATTCTATGCAAAGACCTATTGCCAACCCAGTCCTGCACACTGCACCTGTACCTGGCACTGTTTTTTTGGTGGTTCCTGCTCTACTTTCCTCCTTCTCCTCCTCTTCCTTCTTCTCCTCCACCTCCTCTTCCATCTCCTTCTCCTGTCCCTCCTCATTTGTCTCTTCCTCCTCCTCACTCCTATGACTGGCATTATCCTGTCCCTCTGCATCAACTCCACAACAAAAACAGCAACAATGATAAACATTATAGCACTTTTGCAAAGAATTCACAGTGTTAGAACACAAATACAATATAAAAATAAACATAAAAAAAGCGCCACACACATACACACACACACACACACACACACACACACACACACACAAACTCGACCGAACCCGACTCGTCTGGGATGATAGGGCCATGGAGGCAGTGCTTGCTAACCGCTCGTATCCCCCCTTAATATTCAAAATATTAGATTGACCCAGTCTGACATTCCTCTCTGTGCCACTGCCACCTGTGGCTGCAAGGGCAGGCTGCTGCGGTCAACCGCAGCTGCGTTTTATGGGGTAAAAAAACGTTCCCACCGGCCAGTTCGGCCTGGAACAGACCGGTCGTTCGGGAATACTCCCAAACCTCCCTATGGCCAGCCCACCCCTGACCCGCTCCCTGTGAAAGCATTAATGGCTCATTCTAAGGTGACAAAAACAAGATAGTTATTTTCAGGTGATTATACACTAAAGCCCAGTTCAGACCAAAGATTTGTGACACAGTTCTATAATGTTCCTGCCGGTTCACACCAATGCAACTTCATGAGATGGTGTATCATCTCTATGCAACAACTCTCTGTACTTCTGATTGCAGCTTTTCAGGTGGATTTTGTGTCTGAATATAATTTGTAGCTTCTTAAAATATGAATGAGGATAGTGGTAGTGAGATACTGGCTACAGGTGCACTTGTAGTAGTGATGAAACGGTGAAACATAACGAGCATCAGATGGACTGTATTCATAATAAATACAGCACAATAATATAAATAACCAGCAGCAATCAATCACACCACATAAGCAAAAACAGCCAGCAGCAGCAGTGACCCACCGTCTGACACCGGCACACCGTGAGCACAGAAACAGAGGGCTCAGTTCACACTGCTGCAACTTTTCTCTGCAACGTTCTAAAAAAGTTACATCTTGTCACGAATCATTGGTCTGAACTGGGCTTTAAAAAACATACTCATGAAGATTATATTTTATTTCTGCCAATATATCCCCTTGAATCTTACACACTGGACCTTTAAATCATTTTCAGAATAAGTCTACAACTGCTCCTTGAATAATGCATTTTCTTAGACCACTGGCTACAAGACTGCTTTTTGTCAGAGTCATGATCAGACAAGTCTTAAACTGAGATGTATGTTGAGCTCAGAGAAACTTTTTCCCTTCAGCAGATGAATGTGAAACTTAAAGAGCCTTAAGCAGCAATCACTACAGAAATATGTTAAAGCAGGAACACCCTCAATGGCTGGGAAATTCTAAACCAGTTACACTCGTATCCATTTACATTGTACTGTAATTTCCACTTGGCACATGTTTCTACTTATGTTATCTCACCTATGAAACCAGTGTTAGACTGATGGAATAAAAGGCTTAGGACCATTTAGTAGTTAGCATTAGGTTAGTTTAGTCTCTAGGTTTTTGGTTAGTCTCAGGAGTTCTGTAGGTTATAAATGTTACTGTATATTACACACACATTTTCTTTAATCTAGACATGATCATAAACAGATTTTCAAATACAATCCGCTTCATGTCTGGGCCCCTGTTCAAGCTTTCGATAGCTTATCAGGGTGTTCCACCTCACACTGCCATTATTTCTTATGAATTGTGCAACAACAAAAACTGTTATAACTCAATATAGTCAAAGCTAGTGAGAGGAATTTGAATCATACTCATAGCGCCACCTACTTGACAATTTTTATATTCTGATGTCCTCCTTGTAGCAGGTTGATCAGATCCGCCTCAAATTTGCTCAGAATAATCGTAACACATTAATGACACTTAGAAATTAAGCTTTTGAGTTTTCATTAAACATTGTCATTGTGGCGTTGCATTATTACTATAAAACAGGAAGTTGTTTTTAAGGAGCTAGGGATGCTTGAAAACTCACACATCAAAAGTCCTAAAATGTGTTATTTGATATGATTTGTGACAAAGGGGCTTGTTAGCGCCCCCTAGAAGACTTCAACGGAGCAGCCCCAGCAGGACATTTCACCTATCCATCCATCCATCCATTTTCATTCGCTTATCCAAGGTGGGGTCGCAGGAGCAGAAGGCTGCGCAAAGCACCCCAGACATCCCTCTCCCCATCAGCGCTTTCCAGCTCCTCCTGGGGGACCCGAAGGCATTCCCAGGCCAGATGAGATATGCAAGCCCTCCAGCGTGTTCTGGGTCTGCCCCGGGGCCTTCTACCAGTGGGACGTGCCTGAAACACCTCTAACAGGAGGGGGCCAGAAGGCATCCTGATCAGATGCCCGAACCACCTCAACTGACCCCTTTTGACATGAAGGTGCAGCGACTCTACACCAAGGTTCTTCTGGATGTCCGAGCTCCTCACCCTATCTCTAAGGCTGAGCCCAGCCACCCCACAAAGGAAACTCATTTCGGCCACTTGTACCCCTAATCTCATTGTTTTCGTCACTACCCAGAGCTCATGGCCATAGGTGGGGTTGGGACATAGACGGACCAGTAAATCAAAAGCTTTGCCTTCCAGCTCAGCTCCCTCTGCACCATGACGGTACGGCACAGCACCAGTATTACTGCAGAAGCTGCACCAAACCACCGATCCATCTCACCCTGGAGTAAACTTTAGTAGTGTGTTGCCCGATAGTTGGAGCACGCCCTCAGGAATCTCATCTACACCCGGTGCCTTGCCGCTGGGGAGCTTTTTGACTACCTCAGCAACCTCTGCCAGGGATATGGCCGAGAGTTCCCTCGAATCTTAAGGCTCTGCCTCCTCCATGGTGGATGTGACAGGCAGGTTCAGGAGTTCCTCAAAGTGCTCCTTCCACCGCTCAACAATGTCCCTAGTTCGGGCCAGCAGTTCTCCTTCTCTGTTGAGCACAGCCTGAGACAAGCCCTGCTCTCCCTTCCTGAGGCATCTAACAGTCTGCCAGAATTTCCTTGAGGCCAACTGAAAGTCCCTCTCCATAGCCTCCCTGAACTCCTCCCACACCCGTGTTTTTGCTTCAGCATCGCAACAGCTGCAGCCCTTCTGGCCAACCGGTACCTGTCTGCTGCTTCAGGAGCCAGATGCAGCGGACGTTTCACCTAGAGGTATGAAAATTGGTAGGCATATGTAACATCCCAAGATGTACAAAAAAAAAAGCCTCTTTGAGCCATGTCCTAAATCAAACAGGAAGTCAGCCATTTTGAATTAAATGTTTCATTTTTGGCTATTTCCAAAGGGTCATATATTAACAAACTCCTCCAACAGATTTCATCAGGTTGACTTCAGATTTTATCTGTACCATCTAAAGTCCTTTCACATCAAAAGTTGTTTAAATTTTAACTTTTTGTCCTACCGTGTAACCGTGGTAAGGACTCAAACTTACACGTTTGGCTACAAAACAGGAAGTAAGGAACAGGAATATATATATATATATATATATATATATATATATATATATATATAGTATACTACTATAAAAGGACAAACCATCTTCCTCCTGCATGCAAGGTCTGACTTTCACAGAAAGCCGGCGCGCTGCCAGCACCTCTTAGTTGCGCAGAGGTGCGAGGGTCTGTTCACTGCTGCTCGCAGCTTTGATGAATAGTACTTTTATTTCTTTTATCTGTTTTTGTGAATAAAATAGCCTGAAAAAAGTGTTCTCATGTCAGACTCAAACATCAAGTGAAGTGACATTAAGCAAAACACATTTTTGAGCAAAGAGGGACTTTAAATATCCGTAACTTTTAATTAGGCTACAGTTACATTTATACAGAGACAAACACAGATAATTAACTGTACACAACAGTACAGCATTAACTATTGGACAATATGTTCAGTATGTACATCACACATGTTGCAACTGCTGAAAGAAAACAAAGATTGAATCTTGTATTAATCTTTTCACAGGAACTAACACCAGCTGTGTGCTTTTCAGTCACCAAACTGAAATCAGTCATCACAGGGAGGTCAGAGGTCACAGTCATCTCCTTATCAGCATGTCTGGAGCAGGTATAGTCAATTTCTTTTTTCAGATGCTTGTTGAAATGAGGCTTCTGAAGACATTTTAATCCAAACTGTTGCATAAAAGTAGCTGCCATGTCACAGAACTGTACGGTTTACAATTTATTTTAAAGAAAATAAATATATTTTTTACTGCAGCTGCAGATCAAAAGGTCTGCGGTAAATGTGAGGAGAACATTTGTGTGATTCAGCAGAGGAAAAAATTATGTTATTGGTTGGGTTAAAAAAAAAAAAACCTCAATCAGAGAAGAAGTTATCCGACAAGTGAACTCAAATAATTTCTAATTTATTTATCTCTGATTATAACATTTGATCTGCAGGTTTGAACAGTCTGAAGCACCGAGGTTCAACTCCACCAGTGAAACAGGACCTCTATCTCTCTGCAGGTATTTTCACCATCAGTCTTTATCCAGCAACTTTTTTTTCAGTCACTTTTCTCCACCTCTGCCGTCTCCTGCTCCGTCACCTTGTCCTCAGCTTCCTCTTTATGTGTTATGTGGCCATTTGTTCTGTCAGAAACTGTCCCGAGCACCTTGGCGCTGTGCTCCTGCGCTTTCGCTCGCAGTGCAGCTATACTGTTCTCCCTCAGTTCCTCTTTAGAAATGGGTGCGTTAGCAGTGTCTTTCATCTGTTTCTCCGTCTCTTCCTCCATCATTTTGACCGCTGGTTTCTCCTGTATTGTTGTTATTGGTGGTGGTGGTGGTGGTGGTGGTGGTGTCAGGCTGCAGGGTTTTCCAGGAGAGGTTTGTGTGGTTTCAACTGACTTCTTGTGCATACCTGAAGAGAGAGGAAATTCATGTCAGTTATGAGTCTGCAGGAGGGTCTTGCAAATATCCTTGTCTTAGGGTGCTTTCACACCTAGAGTCGTCTCCTTTGATCCGAATCAGGGACTAATTTTATTCCAAAGTTGTATAATTGCCCAGAGTTGGTTCGTGTTCTCACGGCAGCATTTACAAGAGGACCAGATCAAATGCCTTGCACGAGAAAGCTGCTCTTGATTGGTCAGAATTTCCATGTGGGAAAAATCCAGGAAGTAAACAAAACGTTGAAGAAGAGTACACTTGCAAGATAAATGTGACACTTTCTAATGTCACAATGGAGGGACAACTACGCAGGTTGATTTTAGCGCCGCTCATCGTGGACTATATTGCTGTCATTGTTCATTTTAGTCAAACCACACAGTTTGAAAACGAGGCGCCACCTCTTCAAGAAGGTCTCGGTCCGGTTGTTTCGGTGTGCACGCGAGTGTGATTGCTGTGTTCACACCTGCCCAAACAAACCGCACTTAGGGGGCAAACGAATGTGAGTTCAATTGAACTGAACCAAACAGGGCAGGTGTGAAAGCACCCTCAGTTTTTCAAGGTGTAGTTTGACGTATTGATGCATTTGGGGATTTCAAATATAAAATATCTCTAATAAACTGCACCAATATTTCCTCTCAAGCGCAACATTTTGTATGTAGTGAGGTGTTTGACATTGAAATAAAGTGTGAAAGAGGATGGGGATAGATTAGTGGATTGAACCTCTTATTCAATTAGACTGAGCTAATTGATTTAAACTAATCAATTGACAAGAGGCGAGAGAGGACACCTAGTCTAATCTGTCCTGATTAAGTAGGATTATCAGTGTATCGACCTTTTATTGACATGCTGACACTTTTATTGGCTCGTAAATTGAGCCAGGCTAAACTCCCACTTCCTGTTAGAAGACATCTTAATCCATGTTTCCAAACACATATAATATAGGAAACTTTGATTTATGCCAACAAGATTCAAGATTTCAAGACTCTTACATCTCAATTTTACAAGTAGCCTATAAGAGAGTAAAGATTTCTAGTTTTAGCAACTAAAATATGGACTAACAGTGACTATGTGCAGAAGAATTAATAGAAAACAAAATTTAACAACATGTAACAAACACTACTTACCTAGTAACCACGGAGCGTAGGAATCTGTGACGCCCTCCTTGGCTGACTTGAGGATGGACTCGGGCAGTGGGATGGAGTGACGGACCATGGCTCCGTACAGGCCGTACTCTGCCATCACGCTGCTGCGACCCCAACACTTCTCTCTCTTCCTCCACTTGGCCCTGCGGTTCTGAAACCACACCTGCAGAGATGGAGGTCAGATAAGAGGATTAGATTATGATTGTATCACAACAATGCACTTAGGTTTCCTGCCTGACTGGACCAAAACATGTCAAAGATGTGTTTTGCTTATCACTGCGTCACTTGGATGTTTGAGCTGTGTTCACATGTAGCATGTTTTATGTTGAGAGGCTCCTGCCTGTCTGAGAGATAACAGGTCGACCTTGCTGATGGTCCCGAGTAACACACATATTTTGTCTGACTCTTGTGACGACACAAGGATCTTAGTGACGTTGGAAAAAATGGAAATCTTATTTGACTTTGAAGTGATTTTTTTTATTTATATGTTTATTTTGTTTGGTGAATTGTGTTTTATCCCCATCAGTATTGAGACATACAAAATAAACTATAGCTTATGAATGAGTGGAAGATTTCTCCCTCCTTAAAAATATCCTGGCTTTATATGAATCAAAGTCACAAATCATGAGGACCTTTGTGATCTTAAAGGACAATATTATCCTTGATACTACAATGTAACCTTGCAGTCTTCTACTTTTATTTAATTTTAAGCATTTCACCTTCATCTATGATGTCCCTGTCCGTTGTCTTTGGTTTTGTCTGCTTTTATTTATTTTTGTAAAACATAAAAAGAAAAAACTATGCACTCAGTTGCTACATAGGCTGAGTGAGTAGTTCAACTAAATTATTCTCAGCAGCTACGTTCATGAGTTGTCAAATAAACTATACAGATAATCTGTTAAACCTCTACAGGATTAAACAAAACAGTTGAATGGTTGAATCTCAACTAATAAGCTGTAGAAATGTGACAAATACTCTCTCTGTAGGTGGACTATCCAAATAAAGATCACAGCTCACTTCCTTGTCTTGTATTTCCTCAGTATGAAAGCAGGAGATAAATGAGATAAATATGAGCAGAACAATGACATCTGCTGGAGGATTAAACAAACAAACAAAAGATTTTTAGTAAAGAAAACTGATTTCAGAAAATAGATTTGTAACACAAATCTTGAAGGCACTGTTAAATATTTAAATGTTGTCCTCACTGCGTCATTTATACTATATATTGTCCTTTATCAGGTGTGTGTGTGCGTGTGTGTGTGTGTGTGCCCATGCATTATTCTCTTCTGGCTCCTTTAGTGTCTAAATTGATTTCCACCAAGCCGGGCTGCAATGGCCCGAGCAAGCCGGTGAATATGGATGAGGAAAACAGGAAAAAATGAGCATCCTAAAATGGCCGAGGCGACAGGATGAGATCGTAGTGTGTGTGTGTGTGTGTGTGTGTGTGTGTGTGTGTGTGTGTGTGTGTTGCAGAGACCTGGAATTAAAAACGATCAAAGCCGAGCTTGGAAAGCTATTCAGGTAGATCTGATGATAACCTCCATCTCATAAAAAGATGGGCCTCAGATGAGCAATCATGCTTTCTGACAGCAACGGTGTGAGTGTGCATGGCAGTGTCTGTGTGTGTGTGCATGTGTGTGTGTGTGTGTGTGTGTGTGTGTGTGAAGTGCTTCCTGAGAGAGGTGACCCCGGGGGCGAAGAGGCTGATTGAAAAATAAGTTAATTTCCAGGCTCGATCGATGGGAGACAGGCGCTCAAATATCACGGGAAATTAAAATGCTCCTAGCAGCCGGGCAGAGCCCTCTGCTCAGCCGCTGACCTGTGCTAATTAATTTCTATGTAGTTATCATTTCATTTCAGGGCTGCAGCCCGTCTCTCGCAGGCAAAGAGGTGATAAGTTCTCCTCAATTAACTAATTACACTGAGAGGGCGAATTGGCTGCTGATGTGAAAGCAGAAGGCATCGGGAGGATGATGATGATGGAGCAGCCGACTGGTGTCTCCACCTGAATGTTTCCTTTAGTGGGAGAATCTTCATCCCTTTGTTAACTGATTTTGTGGCGCGCTCTGTGACTGCAGGTGATTTTCACTTTGAGTGTGTGAGACGCTTTACTGCAGAAAATATCTACATTCTTACTGTTATACTCTTTAAAAACTGGTTATTTTTTGTCTCATCACCCCCCCTTAAAGACAGATGATTAAAGCATATCAAGATTTTTAAATTTAATATGTCAGCACACATATTGCACAGTCATTAACACACTCACACACACCTGTATTCTGTCCTCTGGCAGCTCAGTCTTCATGGAGAGCATTTCCCGGGCGTATACGTCTGGATAGTGAGCTTCATTAAAAGCCTTCTCCAGCTCCTCCAGCTGATAGGACGTGAAAATGGTTCTGCGGGCAAAATAAAAAGAGAACATATGAGAACAAAAACCAATTTAGAATTTTAATTTCTTCATAAACAAATAATTTTTTCTTGCATAATTATATTTTCAACACATCTTGCAGGTTTACATTAACTAATAACTGCTGTCAGTATCACAGCACATGTAGATATCAGGGCGATGACAGACAGGTAAATAAACAAAACTGAACATAATGACAAAAAATTTAAACAAAAACTGTTGGATCTTCTCTTAATAACATCGTACCTCATATAATACATAACATAAGACGTAACATAACATATACACCTGCACATTTTGACCATTCCTCAACGCTGACTTTCCCCATCCACATTGGTCTGTCTCTAAATTCTACTATACATTTATAAAGTTTCTAAAACATTCATTATAGAGTAAAAATGAAGACAAAATATAAATTCCTACCATTTTACTTGCTAATAATATTGGTTCTCAGGTATGAAGAAGTGCAGTGGTGTAAACATGTGGCTGATCAATGGTGATGAGTGTGTTTATGTAATAGTTTGATTAATGATGGATTAATACAGTTTGGGGTTGGGGGGGTACAGCTAGACAAGCATGTTGCTTCTTCTCCTTTTCGGACATGAAATGTAAATTCATGTTTCATTTTGTAAGTCTGTTCATGATTTATTGTTTGTCTCTGTTTTGTTGTTTTTTTTTTTGTTCTCTACAATATATTCTATTTTATTGGATTTTATTCTTTAATGTTCATAATAAATAAATCAAGTTGAGTGCCTCCTTCCTGGTCTCAAGCATGACTAAATTCATATATCCATATTTTCACATTTGTTCAGTTTTGTATAATTTACAACTGAAATGTGCTGAAAGAGAGAAACAAATTTATCACATTTTTCTTGCACAGAATTTGTAATCAAATTAAGATCTTGTAAAAATGAGAAATAGTTGTTATTTTAACCATTTTCGAAATAGCTTGTAAGAAAATAATGAATTATTCGTGTTTAATATTAAGCTAATTGCTAAATATTTAAAAAGAGGAGAGTACGACGTGAAATACTGATGTTGTTTACAGGACATGTTTGCTGGTTATTCTTTTTTTGCCACATATTATTTTGTAAATCTTTGTTTTAAATTTTTCTTCTTTATTTTCTCGTTTGAAAAAAAAAAAGACATGACAACTACTAGCCTATTCTTTTCCCCCAATTTATCTGAGACAGAGAAAAAAAAATCATAAATACACAATACATCTGATTTTTTTCCCCAAAACACATTCGTTATATTTCAGTATTATTTTCTAAGAAATATATAGCAACAATTTATTTTAAAAAGAGCCTAGAGGAAATAATGATGATGATTATATAAGGATTTTTAGGCTAATATAGTAAATACTGTACCATATTATGAGCATCAAACACAAAAAATGTTTCTATAGGAATTAAATACAGATGTTTTTGCGTGTATGGAGATTTCAATAACTGATGACAGGTAGCCTACATTGATATGACTAAATAAAGACCTAATATGCGCCACACCGGAACAGCATCAGTTAAATAAATTAAATAAATCATAGCCTACATCTTTTGATTTGGCTATCTTGTATTCGTTTCTTTTATTTTTACCTGTGTCGTCTTTTCTTTCGTTTCTTGCTCTGACTCAATGATGATTTAGAAAACTTCTGATCACCGGAGGACAGACTCATGTCGTCAGAATCTGCGAGGAAACAACAGGGAACAGCAATCAATAAAAATAATAATAATAATAATAATAATAATAATAATAATAATAATAATAATAAAAGCAGAATAACACATTCAAGATTGTAGACAATAGTCATGTTGATCCGTGGCTGTAAAATGTTTATTTCTGCACATTGAGTCTTCAGCGCGGATTTATCCCAAATGACAGAAGATAAAATAGAAATATACTTTTAAAATAGACTGCATTAAGTTTATAAAAATTATTTTAGCAAGACCTCTACACATCTTTTTCCAATATTGAAAACAGCATGAAATTAACTTTAAATCTCTCTCCATTAACATTAAATCAAGGCGCGAGCTCTTGAGCCCTCGCTTTTTCCCTTTTTGTTCCAGTAATATCTGCTGTCCTCACTCTTAGCTTCATAATAAATAAAACATAAAACCACTCTTCTCCTCTCTGCAGAAACACACAGCCTGCCACACAGTGGAGGCCTACTTGCTGTCACACACTCACCGGAGCTGGCGGAGTGCTGCGCATCCATCTGCGCGTCCATTTGCGCCGCCCTGTGCAGCGGCTGCAGGTGCACATTTTGCGCCTCTGCCAGCACCTCCAGAAACGCAGGCTGGCTGTAAAACGAATGTATTCCCTCCGGTCCCAGCAAACCCATCCCGACCCCGAGCCCCCCGTGTCCGAGGGCCGACCTGGTGGCCAGGACGTGCGCGCTGTGCGGCAGAGCCTCCAGCGGCCGCCTCGGGACCGCCGGCGGCTCCTTGTTGAGGCCGAGCAGCTCCTGGATCCCAAAGCCGGTGCGCCGGTGCACCACGGGGGCCATCTTCCAGCCTGGAGGCGGCTGCTGGGGTCCCCCGTGGTTCACGGTGGTGTGTGAGGCGGATTTCAGTTTATTCTCAGTGTCTGAGAGAACAACTCCCTCCTTCCCTGTCATGGCGGTGAGGTCCCACTTTTTGTTTTCCACTCCCTCCAAAAAAAGAAAGCAGAGTCCCTGATGCAATCAGCTCTGAGATGTTCCCTCTTTATCTGTGCGCCCTCCTCTCTGCTGCGCTTTTTATCCAACAGGCAACAGGCGGCAGCCAATCACAAGAGGAGGAGACTCCACTCTGGAGTTTGCTCGAGCCCCACGACGCTTTATAACATGGATAATGTAATTTATGGTGATTAAATGTGACATAATAACTCTCATATTTGTCTTTTCGCCAGCAAATTGCTCAGGATGTCTATGACAAATAATAAAAAGTGTTGTCTCTTACAGCTGCTGCAGAACAATCAGGCCCCAACTCATGAAATAAAGCTTCTGTTAAATACCACAAATTCGTATTTATGTCATATTGAGCGCATTAAAATTAAAATACAAAATCTTTATTGGCTGTTTTCTTGCTGAAATTGTGTTGTTTTTTTTTTTGCTCGTGACTTAGTAAGACTTAACGAGAGTGTGTTTTTAAAGTTAAAATTAGTTCAATAAAATCATCAGGAAAATCTGACTGCTTTTACTCGCACTGTAACTGTTGGTGTTTCTGTGGCTGCTCATCTGAGTCACCGGCTCGTCACACACAGATCCAATCAGACGGATAAATCCATCAAGTCGAGGAAAATCAGCTTAATGTGCAACACGTTTGTCAAACACAGGCTCAACTGTTTGAATTCAGCACAGAGGAAACTGCATGATGTACCAAAAATACTGAATACCAAACAAATAAAATCAGAAAAAGAATCATATCTCTGACTAAATCTACTGATTGAAAAACATATTTGCCTTTTAAGGTTTATTATCAGTCCTATAAGATTAAAAGGCCTATTTAAAATCAGCTTATTTATATAATAATATTTATGTAATGACATAAACAAAGATGCATTAGGGGGGTCCTCCGCAAAGACTTAATTTGTTGCATTCTGGTGATTTTTTTGCACCAATTTAATGCCTTACATCAATTTATGGTGTAAATGTCTTTAATTTTGTCATAATGAAAGTCCTCTGCTGCTTCATCTTGTTACTCCAATAATCTCAGTCACTGTTGTCTACTATTTTGTTTAAGATATTGGTGGTATTTTGATATTGCATATAACATTAAAAAAACAAATTTGACTGGTCTTCTTTATCATTTCTACCCTTAAAATGTAAGGTTTGATCATCATTCACCAAAATGCATCTATGACACAGCAGAGCAAAAGGCGAGGAGTAATCTGATTACACCTCATTCACTGTAAAACTGGCATCTTCTTCATAACTCAGCGTTCAAATGGGATATTTCTAATCAGGGTGTCCACTGGTATTAGATACTTAGACTTAACTTTTAAGATATCTTTTTCAAACCAAATTTAAGACAGAATTTTGGACAAATAATGCTTTAATAAGACAAAGATGATAAGTGTAAAGGTAAGTCGGATATATCGAGGAGCGAGAACCAACTTTACAGGACAGCCTGAACCAAAAATGACTTTGTCCTGACTTTGTTTACTGGTTTTTATCTTAAATATCAAAATTCATAAACATGTGGATGACAATATACTTAATGAACAATATTTTAACTTATTTATTTTAACTGTGTAAGTGCACTTGTGCCCTTTTCGGCCCCACATATTCCAGTTTCAGTTTAGTTAATTAAAGGAGGGACAGTGCAAATTAGTAAATACACATGGTATAAAAATGCCATAATCAGCCAAAGGGCTGTTTTTCATCTGTATTCACTTGGCTGAGACGTTACACAAGGCTACCTAAAATAAAACCAAAAACAAAAAAGGGGCGTACAGTTGAAAAGACTTCAGTTTGGTATGTTGTCTTTTGGTTTGTGATTAATAACTCTGGATTTTTTAAAAAATTCACACGGATCCTTTTGGCTGTAGAAAGCGCTCATCAAGAGCTTTCATCTTTACTTTTATTCTATTTATTCAACCTTTATTTAACCAGGAAGTTCCATTGAGATTTAACATCTCAAGGTGACAGCTAATCAAAGCACATTTAAAATGCAACAAATAATACAAAAAATCTACAATAAACAACAACTATTCAAACATAGTGACTTCTCAAGAAAAACAAGCACGTCTCTTTCACCACATTCGTAAATTCATCAATGGATATAAGTGTTATTGATGTTTCCATGTCCAAGGAGCAAAGTGCATCTGATATATATGTATATATAACATTTTTTTTGCCTCAAAATGTCACTTAAGCTCCTCTGGTTCTCATCCCTGAATACGAGGTTCTGTACAGGTTTTATGTAGAAATATGGTTGTTAAGGGAGTTAGGTTAACCTGCATTTTGCCAACAGGTTAAGTATGAAGTAAAGGGGTTCAGTGGGTTTAAAGATTTGTAACATCAGAAATGTGGACATTCGTACAAGAGCTGGATTTATCGTGACAAAAAGAAATTAAAAGATGGATAAATGAAATAAGGTAAAATGTTTGTGGCAATTAATTCCTCACAAATTCCAAATAATTTAATGACATTTAAGGCTGTATATTTATTTAATTTAATTTAAGACATTGTAAGGACCTGTAGACACCCTGATACTTTTTAATAAAAATGCCAAAATGTATTAACACAATAAACCTGAGCATTAGAGCAGGTCATACTGGATCAGGAGCATGAGAACAAAAAAGGATTTTCACTGGTCAAATTAAAAGAAACACTCATAAACTCACATTAGCCAATTTCTCTATTAGTTAATTAATCACATCAGCTTGTTATTAGGACACACACACACACACACACACACACACACACACACACTGATTGATCCGTTAGCAGACTGCAGCTCTCCAACGTCCCATATAACCCATCATTTGCATATTCTAATTAGGTTTGCGCACCAAACGTTTTGTCTTTGGCGGCAGTCTGCGCATCTGTTGATAGGTTATTAAGCCTGTTTTATTCTCTGACGGGTCACATGATAAAGAATACAATATCCCAGTTCAGCGTATTTAGGACACACCAGGGTGGCAATTAAATATGAGACACACAAAGGCGGAGATGCCAGAGCAGGACGCAACAACAGATTTATTTACCTCCCGAGGTTCAAATGTCTTTCTGTCTGTTTGAGCTCTGATATCACACATTGAAAAGTTCCGCAGTGTCTGAGCGTATAAATCTGAGTGAAAGTATAAGAAGACATGTTGGGATGTCAGGGGAAATCACCCGCGGCTTCTCTTCACACTCATTTATCACAGTATTTAAACCCGCAGCTCAGATTCAGAGCCGCTGAAATGTGAAATGAAGTGAAAATACTCTCATTTTCTCCCCGTCTCACACGAACCTAATCCCCTCTAATCAGCTGTTATTCAATTATTGCGCAGTTTCAATCGCTCGGAGATAATGTGCGGCACACTTTTGGACATCTGGACGGACAATTACGCAGAAGGAGAGTTTATGGAGATGAGTGGACGCGCGCGATGGAAGCGCAGATAACAGTCGTGTCAATGGGACATGTGGTGCTGAATAAATAAATAAAGAGGTGGTTCCGGTGGGACTGTTTGGCAGCCGTGCGTCAGGCTGTCAGGGACGGTCGGACCCACAATAGATTTAGTGCTGGTTTGTAATCTGAGATGTGATCAAGAGATGCGGCTTCACCCGGTCAAGTCAATTATCAGGCTGCTTGTTGCTTTGTGTATCACTGCGCCGCATCTCCCTGCAGGAAAAGGCCTAAATTTAAAGTGGATTAAATACATATCAGGTAAAAAAAAACAATTGTGTTATGATACTAAATTAAATAGTCTCAGGCAGGGGCGTGTGAAATGAGGGATTTGGGGTCCTCTGCAAGAAAATTTTGCTGATTTGTTTGTGCATCAATTGATGCCTTATATCAATTTATGGTGTAAATGTGTTTAATTTTTTCATAATAAAAGTCGTCTGCTGCTTTCATCTTGTTACTCCTGGTCTCAGAGTCATTATTAACTGTTATTATTATTTAAGACATTGCCTTGAGTAAATTATTTAGCCTTTAAATGTGAAAAAATAAAGTGTGAGATTGTAGATTAAATTCTTCTCTGTGATGAAAAATGAAAACAGTACCACCTTTTTGACCTGTTCCAACAAAAATAATAAATAAAATGTATGTATATAATAAAAATGAAAAATCAAATGTCCCAGATGTTGTCGAGAGTGAAAGAGAGCGGACTAGAGTGACCTAAATTACCTTCAGCATCTCATGAGAAGCTATTAGAGAGACATTTCATTAGAGGTGAATGAAGAGATCAATGCCATACCAACAGCTATGCTAATGAGGTTTCTACATTACACACACACACACACACACACACACACACACACACACACACACACGGATCAGGATGCAGCTAGAAACACGTTTTTGCATGGTATCACATCTTATCGCCTCTGAACCTCAGCTTCAGCTCACGGTTCATCTCCATCAAATTACTTTACAAAACTGTTCAGAAAAATGTTTTAAAAAATCAGGAGACAGTGCTTCACACAAGAGAGGAAATGCAACTGAAATCAGGTACAGGAAAATCATTAAGATTATTTGTGAGTGTTGTACAAACAACGTAATGAATGCAAAAGATTAAATGTTATGAACATTTTACAGGAATTATTTAATGTCTTATTTTAATTTAATGTCCCATTCTAAAATGTAGAACTATAAGATATGAAAACAACTGTTAGTTTGCATTACAAATGCAATACATTTCTTACAATTCTCCACTTTATAAACGTTAAAATTGTATCTATACAAAAAATGAGAATTAACCCCTGCGTTTGTATGCCTCTCTGCACCAGTCAAGTTAATCCTACAGTTTAGGTCCATGTCTGTGAAAACATGGATGCGTCACACACAGAAGATCGATAAAATCAGCATGTACTAGATGGACACCTAAGATTAGTTTCACCAATTTAGTATTCGACCAAATGTCTCCCCTTCAGCTCCTGACATAAGACATTAAGTAATGACCAGAAAAAGTGGTTTATGCAGAACATTATGTCACAGTGAAGTTGACCTTTGGGATATAAAATCATCATTATATCCTATTAGACTTTTTTGTGAAGTTTTGTCATAATTAAATTTGAATTCTTGAGTTACAGCGAAAAACATGCGAGGTCACAATGACCTTGACCTTTGACCACCATATTCTAATCAGTTTATTCTTTAGTCCAAGGTGCGATGGTGTCAAATTTGAAGAAATTCCTTCAGGGTGTTCTTGAGATATCGCATTCAGACAAATGTGGGACGTACGGATGGATGTATAAAATCTATACCATCAGCTCAGTTTAAAGATCAGTGTCACCAATTCAGTGTCTGACAAAATGTCTCCCCTTCTGTTCCTGAGATATGACACTGAATAATGGACAGAAAAGTGTTTTACGCAGAAAGTTATGATGTCACAGTGAAGTTGACCTTTGACCTTTTGGATATAAAATGCCATCACTTCATCATTTTATCCTGTTAGACATTTGTGGGAAGTTTTGTCAGAATTAGCACATGAATCCTTGAGTTATGGCCAAAAACATGTTGTGTTTTTTAAAGATTATTTTTATGGGCTTTTTGCCTTTATTGACAGGACAGAAGGTGAAATGGGGAGACAGAGAGAGTGGGGACTGAGTAGCAAAGGGCCACGAGCCGGATTCGAACCCACAGCCACTGCAGCGAGGCGATGCCTCTGTACATGGGGCGCCGGCACTATCCACTATTCTACCGACACCCCCAAAAACATGTTCTGTGAGATCACAGTGACCTTTGACCACCAACACCTTATCAGTTCATTGTTAAGTTCAAGGGAACGTTTGTGCCAAATTTGAAGACATTCCCATACGCTCTTCTTGAGATGGTCAGACGGACAGACAACCCACCCCCCCAAAAAACATAATGCCTCTGGGTGTGGCAATCACTGGCATGGAGGCACAAAAATCATCGACCTCCTCCCTGTCTTATGGCTTCCAAAGGCATTTGCTAGAATCGACTGTGGCTCATCAAAAACAACCAATCAGAGCAGAGGAGTCTCTAAAGCAGCTGTCAATCATGTCGATCACTGCTCGTGAACTGCAATAAAACTCAAACTAGGCAGCACTGGTCAAGGTTCGTTGAAAGGACCAGATGTTGCAGTCCCTCTTGTAGCACCACTTCTAATTCATGGGAAGTTCTTGAAAGATGGCTGCTATGAGGCTTTACCGCCGGGACACATCGTCAGTTGTGTACCTCAGCATTGACGGGTGTTTCGGCCATTTAACACAAGACACCCTCCACTGAGGGAGGCCCACCATAGGTTGATTAAGCCTGGGTGTGTGTCTCGGGGTTAGCTGTTTGCCTTAGCAGCCCAGATGGTGTCGTTTCTCTTCAACCACAGCCAATGACTCGTCCTCTCAGTGGTGTTGGCCAACTCTTTAATGGCCTGTCTGTGAGCCTGTCCCCTGACTCCAACTTCCCTAAGGAGCTTTGCTGTTGTACTGGCTACAAAGCCCCTGCACCCCACCTCCACCAGGCGCACCTTTACTTTCCAGCTTCTGTCCTCTGCCTCAGCTGCTAAGATGGAGTACCGCAGCTTCTTGCACTCATACGCTTCTTCCATGGCGTCCTCCCAGGGGACTGTCAGTTCAATGATGTAAACCAGCTGGGAGGAATTAGACCTCAGGACGAGGTCTGGTCGCAGGGTGGTCGTTGCAATCTCCGGTGGGAAAATGAGCCTCTGATCCAAGTCGACTCTAAACTGCAAGTCCCTGGCTGCATTCAGTGGGCCCAGATCAGGGGTTGAGGAGTGGGTCCTCAGCTTGTCTCCCTCCCTAACAAACGATGGTGGGTGTCAGCGCGCATCCTGGTTGTTGAAGGGTTGGGCGTTGATGAATACCCTCTTACACTCAAGTTTGTCAGCTAGACACCTGAGGACCTGGTTGTGTCTCCAAGTGTATCTGCCTTGAGTGAGGCTGTTCCTACAGCCAACCAGGATGTGTTTGAGCGTTGCTGGGTTCCAAGCCAAAGCTGCAGGTTTGTGGGAGAGGGCAGCACGTCGTACGTAGCTCAGACGATGAAGCTCAATCTGTTGGATTCCATGCCTCAGAGTTCGCTCCATGTGAGTTTCCTCTTCTCAACGCCCTCCCATTTCATCCAGCGACCCTGTGTGGCTACGGCTTTGGAACGTCTGGCTGCTTCCTCCTGTCGGCGCACCTCCTCTACCACCATGGTTTGACGTTCGGTTGCAGATGCCTTTTGCCAGAGAGGTGTTACAGTTCCATGAACCAACATTCTGATTGCTTATTTATTGCCTCAACTGTTTTCAGAAACATATTTTAGTGTACTGTTTAGCTGTAAAATGAGAAAGTCTGTGACCCGGTCGCCATGTTAGAAAAAGTTGCCTACCGGTTGGATCGACTTTCTCATGTTTTGGCTCACGATACACATTTTTGGGATACAATCTGCACAAAAAGGGCAGAGATGATTTGGTAAAAAACAACTGCTTTTTGTGCCAAAATCCCTGCTGATAAAACAGTGACAGGTCGCTAAAAGATACCAACGTTTATTGCCCACGTTAAGCGCTAAAGCACAAATCATTTTGTTGTTTGCTGGTCTCAAACAGTGGTCTGCAGTTTGGCAGGCGTCTTGCAACATGTTTGCAAAAAAAAACACAATAAAAAAATTAAACCCCAGCTAAAGCTGACACCATGAGGAACCAAAATACCGAAGGAGACACACAGGACTTCAGACTATCTGTGAAGATAATCGATCAAACACTCTTGTGTCTTTGTCCATGTCCTTGTATAAATGATTTACCAAAAATATCTCTAATTAAAATTCATCCACTGCAGCTCTTCAATAAAAACATATTTGAGGTAATAACAGTCTGGGTCAGCGATGAGTTTCTGAAGCAGCTCTTTCTGTCTGATCCGTCTTTGTCTTTGTTCGAGGCTGCAGAAATGGCTCCTCTAATCTAGCTAATTGCCGTTTCCCAGAGCTCGGCATTTAAGAAGAAGAGCTGGGTCACCAAACAGCCGTTGATCAAAACATCCTATTAAGGTGAAGAAACAAAAGGCTCTCACAGTCCTAACAATGTGCCACTGGTGATTCAACAGTTTGCTCTGTGGGCACAAAGCATTAATTAGGGCAATAACTTCATGCTATTGCCATTCTATAGTCTCCATTTCTGTATGAGTGCATCTATTTATGCTCTGAAGTTTGTCGGGGACTCTGACTTGACGAGTGTGCCGCATTCCCCTGTCCCATGTGCAGATGTGTTATTGGCGTAATGAGGAGAATACTTTGGGAAACGTGGGAGAGAGGCCCCTCAAACTCCAAAACTTTCCTGACAAAATAATATTCCTCACTGTGGCTGCTTGTAACGAGAATTGACATGGTTACTTGGGCCCATTTCTTGTCTAATTAGCACACTTCCACAGTGGACAGGGACGAGCAGTTAGGCAGGAGAAGGGAATCGGACAGGCATGGCAGTGGCAACACAAAAAGGGGCCTCTGGTTTCAGCGTAATTAGGTGAGACAATGCCCCTGACTGTTTTGAGATATGGCAGCGGCTCAGAACTGGGGCTGAGCAAGCGAGCGGACCCCCTGCGAGGTACGTCTCCCCGAGACCCTAATAAGCCCCTAATTGTCTTTTTTTTTTTTTTGATTCACATGGGCAGCACCAGCAGACATGAAGACAGCCTATTCTTGGTCTCCTGCAGACAGCGTTTCCCTCATCCTGCAGGACGGGGGAGATTTCAGTTGACTCACTCAGGACCTTCACTGTTTGGCCCTCAAACTCCAGACAACTTGTGTTAACATCATGTGACAGCGTCCCAAACCTGGAGAGCTGCCAACTTGTTGAAGGCCGAGACACAGGGGCAGCTATGTTTCTTTAGCTGTCAAGTCACCAGAAGGAAATGTCGGCATTGTACACTTCTGCAAACCATAAGTACGTTACATATCAAAGTTTCCAAAGTGACATAGTATATGAGCTGGCTTTGTCCTATCAACAATGCATAAAACTACCTTGACACCATTTTCACGGTGACATGAGACACATCCTTTCACCAGCAACTAAACATAGGAACATCTGCACTTTGTAAATTGTAGGACGTAGTGTACGGTGAAATTTTGTTGGCTGCCATTTTGGAAATCTGGATCAAGTGAACAAAAAAGTTGCTGTGGCCACTAAGAGAAGCTCGGCTATTCAAAAATGGTGGGTTTGTGCAAAAAAAAATTTCCAAAGATGGCGGAGGCAGGCACCGCCCTACTTTTCATTTCAGGCAAGAGGAGATTGGTTCGGGTTAGGGTAAGAATGTCAGAGTAAGCCAATCAGAGACAAGAGGACAGTTTTTGAAACATCAGTTTTCAGTTGATGCACCTAAAATAATACGACAATTAGCCACTTTGTTAGCATGCAGGCCGCGGTAACATTAGCCATAATCGCTGGAAAAAAGAATTAATTACGCATGATAAATGACAGGCCATTAGCTTATAGGCCAATAGTAGGAAACTTATATTATTTATCATTATTACAACAATAAAATTAGAGGCGACAAATACAACCAATGATACAAAGCCAAATTGTTTTCATTGATTTAACTAGCAGCATCTACGCCGCCATTAAACACATAGCAAAAGCAGAAGAGCAAGCGCAGCATTCTAACTATGGAGCCAAACACGGGTGTGGACGTTTTTTCATAGTTTTAGATAAAGACAACACAACTGTGCCGGGGATGAGATGCAGTAATGAAGTACCATCCCTACAGCTGCTGTCTTTCCGCCAAACAGTCAGCTCAACATCTACCAGTCTGGCTCCAGCTAACACAGCAGCAGCGGCTAACATCCAACACCGAGCTATTCAACAGTCCCAACAAACCACATTGACAGTGTAACTGCTCGACTCTGTCATTAAACCTGTTGATAACCATTAGGTAACATTAGCCACATGATGCTAACAGCTAGCCTTGTAACTGTGTTTGTGTTAGGGTTGTGGCAGTACGAGAATTTCCACGATACTATAACTGTATCAGAAAATAACGCAGTTTCACAGTATCACAGAATATATACGATCAGTCAGAGTGACCCTGAAAGGAATGAAAAGGGAAAGTCAGAATTTGGAGTCCAGTGCCAATGTTTTTCAGTATTTCTTTCACAAAATAAAAGTTATTTTTGTGAAATGAAACATGTTTTCATGCCTAGGCTTATTACATAATGAAACTGCTTTAAAGTTACATAATACCTTTGAATAATATTAGCAGTAAGGAATTAAGTTAGAAGTACAGCTAAAAAAATCACCCTGGACAAGATTAAATTACTTAATATTACACAATAAATTGGTATAATAATAACTGACAAATGGTATGTGGCACTAACATGATTCTTTTAAACAGTCTAATGTGAATGAAATACTTTGGTTTGACAAGCGAAAATTCATTCAGTTATCCAGATGTTGATCGTGTGCGACTGACGTAAGCAATAAAATCAAGTCAATCTAAACTACTTTATTTGAGTGTAGTCAAACTGTGCTTATAGAAATATGCCTATCACTGAGTCCAAATGTCCTGGTGTGAGAATAACTAGTAATTAATGTGGATGTATAAGGAATTATATTGAAATACTACTTCTCAATTTATGGGCTATTTGGGATTTCTGAGGTAATGGTATAGAAAAACAGAGCATTTGAAAAGGCTGTTGATGTGGACGTCGGTTACCTGGCAACAATCAAAGCTTCGAAGCATTCAGGTTAGCCCTACTTATTTAGAATCATTTGTTTTTTCTTCTTCGCCAGAACTAAACTTATAATTATTATTATTATTAAATAATCATCAGATTCACTTTCTTTTTTATGCAGCTTAAGAAAACTTTGAACCACAAGCGGCTGGACTCTACAGGCTGCATTTCAACACTGTCTAACCAGACACACATGAACACACACACAGAGACTGGTCAATATGTTTGAGGCCACTTCTAACGGCAGGTGGTGCCCACAAGACTCAATATTTCATAACTCCCTCTCTCTAACATCCCCTGCAGTCAAGGCCTCTCCACTCCTGTTTGGAGGAACGTCAATGCGATGTGCCCTCACTCCTTTAATTAGCTGTCAATTAGTGCAAATGAATCAACTCTTCGCCTAATTAAGCAATGCCACCAGGCAGCTCCCATATACGGGCCATTGTGTGAGCAGCATGAGAAAACCGCAGCTAGCAAACTCACTTTGGATCACGAGTGCAACATAACGATCACAGTGACACACTGTGTGTAGGGAGGGGTGTGTGTGTGTGTGTGTGTGTGTGTGTGTGTGTGTGTGTGTGTGTGTGTGTGTGTGCGTGTGTGTGTGTGTGAGAGAGAGATTTTACGCATCTTAATTGCAAAACTAGTAGAAATTGTCCTACTTGACTCATTTCTTATTTTTAACCCACTGTCACGTTTACAAAGACACACAAATAAAAACACACTCCGGCAGAAGCACTTGGATTCAACAGCAGCTCATCACTTTACTGAGACAGACACTTTCACCAAACATGTCGCTCATGCCGATGATTTAAAACCCTGTGAGTGAACAAATGTCACTGTATTTGGTGATGCTCTATAAAAGGTAAGAGCATGTGAACTATCCAGCAAATCTTTTTAATTTAAGTGTTATTTACTTGAACACACAAATATGGACACAAATGAGAGACAGAAGTATTTGAATTTCAACAGCCACTGAATACTCAAAGGAAAACTTTGGTATTTTTTAACTTGGACACTATTTTCCCATGTTTTTATTGTCTAAGTTACTACATGAGACAACCATTTTTGAAACTGGTTCAGTTTTAAGAGAGACCGCTGCAGCCACAGCGGTGAAACAGGCTGCAATGTAACCACTCGGGGTATGTTCGCACTATCAATTTACACACATTAAAGTGCTTGTTTTGGTCACTGACAGGCTCAGACTAATTTTAAATTTGTCTAACAACATCACACAAAGGACCCTACAAAGAAATGAAATGTTTTTTCTTGACAGAAAAACACAGGAAAATAGTGTCCAGGTTAAAAAAACAACCTAAGTTTCCCTTTATGATCAAAATTTAAATACCTCTGAATTCTTAGCATCAAAATATTTTAATTTGGAAACCATTTACCAGAATTTTATTTGTTCTGAATTCACCTCTATGAAAATAAACCAGAAATGTCTACATTTGCGATTAAAAAAAAAGCTAAATTTGAATATACTGTATATATTTTTTCAATGTTCACTAATTCAGATGCAAAACTTTAAATTGTTTCACAAAAAAAAAGTAGATTTTTCTTCTTTGGTGCTGGGGTGACCACACCTATTTTTCCCTAAATCCATGAGCAAAGACTAAAAACTTACAATATTAAACATGTTTAATTTTGTCGTAATGGCAAAACGAAAAAAAAGACTGACAAACAGCTTGAACTGAGTTTTGTGACCACCTTACACCAAACGATGGAGATCACAGGAGTGTTCACCAACTGAGGTAAAATTCTCATGATTTTATTCTGACATTGGAAATTTGTCTGTGACTTTGAAATCGCTTGAAAAGTTGTTCGGTGTGAGGTGAGCATCACCAGAGCCCCGTGGTTCTCCCTGGGAGTCATCTTTGGGTTTCAATTTCCGAGCTGCTTTCTTGGATCAGGACCGCTGTGCTCCGATAGGCCAGAAGTTGGTTCGACTGCGTTCAGGCTCGATTGCCTGTCCTGTCCAGAGTAGCCCAGATGTTGCCATTTCAAATTTTCAACTTCAATTTTTGGATCTGAATTTGCTTTGCTTTCATACACGAATAATCAAAAACTTAAGCTACAGTTTTAGCTATGACCCTACACCAGTTAGCCAAATTTTTAATCCACATGAAATATTATTTTTGACACTGAACAGAGATTTGACTCCATTTATATTCTTTATGATTTCCCTGGGATTAATATCCTGTGTTTTTCTCGAACTCTCAGCCTCAGATTTCAGTCAAGATGTTGTCATGCAGTCCACATACTTCATTTACAGTCAGAGCGGAAATGTAATCTCCACAAACATCTGTTCACTTCTGACTCTCAAGACAAGAGCCTGTTTTTTTTTATTCTTAAGAGTGACATTCTTCTCAGCTGACTGAATAAAACATTGGCATCACCTTTAATTTGAGTCAGGTCGTCATCAGCACTTTGTTTGTTTACAAATGAGTTCAGAGGAAAATGAATTTAGCTTCAACATTTGACTTAATACTGTAGTTTTTTAGAGTTGCTTCATTACTGAGGTCACACCTCTGACCTCAGAATAAGATTTAATTTTCACTTAAAGGGGACAGGTTATTTTACACTCATACAACACACACAACATGATCAATATTGACAAATGAATCTGTCATGATATAAAAGGTCAAAAGGGCTACGTAAACACTCTAACTACACCCGGCAACCGAATCACTGCTCAGAATGAAGTATGCTTCTACTGCTAGCTCACCTTGCACCACTGAGCTAGCTAACATTACAGCTCAGCCGAGAAGGACACCATGAATGTTTACATCTCGTTAAAAGATTAAAAGATTCGGAAAAGGTTTTGCACGACAGAACCTGGAGTTCAAACCAAACATTAGTGAAGGTCACTTCTTGTTAGCTGCTTTTAGTCAGTTAGTGGAACGTGGTGTATTTTTCATGATTTTTAAGCTTTTCAAATGTATATTGTTTTTAGATGTATCACTTATGATTAGCCTTTTATTTATTAACTTAAACACTGGCGCTGTTTTTGTTCATGCGGTTGTTTTTTTATGTAGTGGTTGGGCAGGTTCCTGAGCTAAGTTCATAACGGAGTATTTGTTATTCTGTACTTAGAACAGCGAGATTACATCTAAAGTCAATGCAAATGCCGGTTCTGGGTTTGCCTTTTATTTCTATTACAATAAACTGCTATCTATAATAATTCTTAACATCTTCAAAAAAAAAAAAAAAAAAAAAAGACTTGTACAATTGCACTTGAAGCCACGTCTCTGACTAATATTTTCTAATAACTATAATTAATGTGGATGCATAAGGAATTCTCATCAGTTCATCCTCACATCAAAGTGAATGTTTGTGCCAAATTTGAAGAAATTTCCTCAAATTATTCTAGAGATATCATGTTCACAAGAGCAACCTTGAACTTTGACCACCAAAATCTAATCAGTTCATCAATGAGTCCAAGTGGATGTCTGTGCCAAATTTGAAGAAATTCCCTCAAGGCTTTCTTGAGATTTCACATCCATGAGAATGAGACAGACAAGATCACAGTGACCCTGACCTTTGACCTATGACCATCAAAAATGAATCTGTTCATTGCTAAGTCCAAGTTGATGTTTGTGCCAAATTTGAAAAAAATCCCTTGGGGTATTCTTGAGATATTGTGTTCACAAGGACGAGATGGACGTACTGATGTCCATACAACAACCCAAAAACATAATACCCCTGGCCACAGCTATTGCCAGCGTGGAGGCATAATAACAAATAGTGTTGCTGTTTTATTAGCCTGTTAAGGGTGAATATTCACCAGTTACGATATACTCCAAAGAATACTCCAGCAGCCATATTCGCACGAGTAATGTAATGTAATGTAATGTAATAATTTGCTTTATTTTTGGTATGAACACAGAGTAGTGTTACTGCTGCTGCAGTTTGTCTTTTATATGTTCTCTGGGTTACCTTATTATTGTGGATGGGTGTTGTCTGATTTAATCTATTTTAAAAGCAGTTTCAAAGCTCTCTCCATACTGCCAGGAATTCTTGTGGAGATATACCGTATCCTTTTTTTGTTTAATTGGCTTTAAAGTGGTCCAAATCAAATATACTGAGTCTAAAAATACTGGAATCAGCCTTAAAATTAACCATGGGTAACGTTTCAAATGTAGAGCAAACGTAAATTCACCCAAGGTTGTTAAACTCGCTGAGTCTGTACGCTGGTGAACACTCAGACACTGTGATGTAAGGATGCTTTGTGACACAAGGAAGCAAACTCATTTTCAGGCACGTGAGCAGCCATGTTGCCTCCCTCCCTCCCTCCAGCAGCCACTCTAAACCATTACAGGCTGTAATTGTTATTTAATGGATTAAACATTCATCCTTCCTGTGCAAACCCCCAGAGGACTGGATGACAGCTTCACCATGTTCACACAGCTAAACATCCCCCCATCTCTCACACACACTCTCTCTCTCACACACACACACACACACACACACACACACACACACACACACACACACCCGTCGACGCTCATTTGACGGCAGTGTTTGTGCTTAAAATTCAATTACCCACTTATTGATAGCTCTCTGGGGTGCTAAAGAAGTGGACACAGTGCCGGCGGTAGAGGTGTGGATGATTTCCCAGGAGGCCCGGGCTCCTCCACACATCTCCAGCTGGATCTATTTCATGGCTTTACTCATCAGCGGCAGACGCAGATGGAGCAGAAGCAGCCGTCATACACCTGCACACACCAGCGCACGCAGACACAGGCAGACAGGGGGGTGCGTCACACAAACACACACACAGACACACACACGTAACTTATTATTGTACATGCGAACAGTGTGAGAGTAACGAGACGTTTGGTGAGCTTTATCTGATGGTCAAAAAATACATTTGAAATAAAATAAAATACACATGTAGATGTACAGAGAATGTCATAGTGTCTAAATTTTAAGGCTGCAACAGATGATCACTTTCAATATAAATGAATCCATCGCTTGTTCAACTGATCGAATAATTGTTTAGTCCATAAGATGTCAGAAACTAATGGTAACCAAACCATTACCAAATTCCTGAGGGCTCCAGTCCAAAACCTAAAGACAGCAGAAGCTGCTAAACGTCTTGTTTGCATTTTATTTCCCTTATACTCTTATCAATCATCCAAATTATGATTCTAACAATGTCATCACTTCTTAATCTTTATAAAAATGGCATCTCTTGCATGATAATGTGCCGTCGGTTGTCGTCTGCTATGAAACTCTACTCGAGATAAAAACGATAGATTATTGTGCACGACACTCATTGTCATTCACGATCCAAGCCGACACTGTACGACATGGCGTCTGGCTATAATTTGGCTGATATCGTGTAGCATGACCGCAGCATTAGTCGGATGGTTATCAAAATATTTGTACAAAAGACCAGGGTCCAACAACAACACAGCTGTGCTCCATTGACTCTAATGTAATTGTTTCAGATTTCCTTCATTTTCAGGCTGGTTTTGTGGGTTTAGAGCTAAATGTTGTGCCTGGGGCACGTCGTGTATTAATGATACTCGTTACCTGGAGAGGTTGGAGAAATATATATTCTTATATATATGAATATATATATAATATATATATATATTTTATATATAAAATATATATAAAATATATATATATATATATATATATATATATATAAATATATACGTTTCTTCCCTGTTCCAAAACCAAAATCAAACCCTGAAAAGTGTAGGGTTAGCTAGCTAGCTACTGAAGATATAGCCTACTGAATGTATACACATGCTGCTTTTGCTTTTTAATGATTATAACAGTGAAACAAAGACCGACCCTGCTGTACAGGAACCAGTGAAGGGAAGCAGGGAAGCTTTGCTGATGTTCAACCAGCTGTGTGTTATCACATTGTGTGCAGATGAACGTTGTTTGACTTCCCTCGGAGATCCCTGCCCGAACGGTGTTCATCTGCACACACTGTGATGCCCCACAGCTGGTTCAATATCGGCAAAGTTTCCCTTTATATTCATTGTCTTGTGTGGCGATCAGCAGTGATGTGGTGGTTCACTTTTACACTGTGATCTGTAGCCTATAGTTCAGCTTTAGCTTCTAACTATCTTTGTCTTTTTAACCTGTTGTTGCTGCTGAGTCAGTTTGACATCCTGGATATATCCTTCAAACACAGACTGTAGACCCCTCTGTCTGCTTCCCTCTGGAATCACTGTTTCATTTTTCCAAAAATGTGATAGTATTTCTTCAGGGAGTGCAGTTAGTTACAGTGTGGGCTCCGTGCTTACTCCTACAGCTTGTTGGACCATCACAAAGGGGCGGGGCTTAGCGAAAGGTCGACTGAAAGGGATTACTTTTATATGGTTTTCTATAAATTGTTTTTTAAGGAAATCCTCCATAATGCACCTTGACGGAAAAGAGTACAAACATGTAACCTGGGTGCACCACTCAGGCACAAAATTCAAAAACAAATTCACCCTCTACACTGTCTCCAAATATTTATAAGAACAAGAACATGTTTGTTTCATCACTTTAGGTGCAAAAAAAAATAGCACTTGACTCTGCATAAAAAGCCACAGGTAGACCCACAGGTTAGCCACGTGTCGTACTGTCCCCTGAGGCCTTCGGGGCCCTGTGGGAAAACTCGGCTTGCCGCTGGCCTCGTTCACCGCTAATTACAGCACTCATCTCTGCTCTCCCATGAGACACCACCACTCTGATGACAAGACGCCGCACAGTTTGGGGCTCTGCATCACTGGGCAACAGCTGGGGCTGGGGCTGCAGGCCGCACGTCAATACACAGGGTGGGGGATGGATGATGTGTGTATGTTGGGGGTGGTGCAGTGCATTCATTCATTCACACCACGCTGGGGTGACTCTGATGCTTTTTTGGAGACGATTTCCGAACTCTGTTCTAGTTTTTTTACTCTCTGCTTTGACTGAAGCTTAACAACACATAGCCTGAGCTCAGATATACAACACCAAATAACCCAACATGAGTTCTGATTAGAAAATTAAGATGAATCTTGTTGTCCTTTCATGTGACAGGGTCAGACTACAGCGTACACGTCCCTAAGGATGGCACTGGATCGATGAGCTCTGTACATACTCTACTCCTCTCAGCGTGATTGCACTGACTCTTCATTAGCACCAATGCTGAGCTTTAATGGCCTGCACGCTTCTGTCGGCCGTAAATCTCCCAGACTCCACCCAGGTTTGCTCCCCTGTCTCATCAAAGGGAAGGTCTGTGAAGAATGAAGTCAGTGTGATGAAAAAGAGAATGAGATTTATCTGCCTCCCTCTTCCTCCTCCACCTCCTCCTCCTCTTCAACGCACCGTGACAAGCTTGTGAGTGCAGAAAAATGACAAGTGATCTCGCCAAGGCACACCCGTAAATGTGATGATGCCTCAGGATGTGTTTGAGATGCTGATGAGCCTGCTGGCCAAAGACGGTAACATCAGAATGTCTTTATGTCACATTTAAATGTGGTTGGAGTGAGTTAGGTGAGGACTCACAGCAAACACTTGAAGGCAAAGTAAGACAGATAAAAGTGAGGTTTACTTTGTCGGCTCAGGCCAGAAGGAAGCTGCAGAACAGCAGTCGGAAGACGATGTGAATTGAGCACAAAGATATGAAGCTACACTGACAACACAGGCTGAGACTGACAGTCAGGCAGCTAACTACACTTTGTGGGCAGGTACTGTTTATATCATACTGTTTATTGGTGGCTGATTAAGGGGAATGAGTGGCAGGTGGTATCTGTATCTTCCTCAAGCTCGGGTCCTCGGGTCCTCTACCAGAGGTCTGGGTCTCTGAGGGTTCTGCTCAGTAGCTTAGCCGTTCCTAGGACTACACTCTTCTGGACAAAGACCTCAGATGTTGTACCTAGAATGTACTGGAGCCACTCTCCCAGTTTGGGGGTCATAGTCCAGAGTGCGCCGATCACCATTGGCACCACCGTTGCCTTTACACATCTTCTCTGGCTCCTCTTTCAGCCCTTGTTTTTTTTTTCCAAGCTTCTTGTGTTCTTTCTTCTTCTGTTGCTCGGGATTGCTTCATCTTTCACCACTGCCTTCTTCTGTTGTTTGTCAATCAACATGATGTCCATTTGGTTAGCATCACCAGTTTGTCAGTCTGGGTCTGGAAGTCCCACAGGATCTTAGCTCGGTCATTCTCAACCACCTTAGGAGATGTCTTCCACTGTGACCTTGGGACTTCCAGCCCATAATCAGTGCAGATGTTCCTGTACACTATCCTAGCCACTTGGTTATGGAGATCCATGTACGCTGCTCCTGCCTGCATCTTACACCTTGCTAATATGTGCTGAACTGTTTCAGGAGGATCTTTGCACAGCCTGCACCTGGGGTCCTGTCTGGTGTGGTAGACCCCTGCTTCTATTGATCTTGTACTAAGTGCTTGTTCCTGTGCTGCCATGATTAGTACTCCTGTGCTGTCTTTCAGTCCAGGCTTTTTACAGCCACTGGTAGGATTTCTTGATGCTGGCCACTTCTTCAGTCTGTCGTTGGTTCATGCTGTGCAGGGGCATGCCCTTCCATGATGGTTCATCCCCCTCTTCTGCTGCCTAAAGGTATTCTCTTAGCAGCAAAAGATCAAGCATGCTTTTTGTTTTCTAGTTCGAGTCAGACAACATTAAAGGTCAACAGTTCATAAAACGATTATTTACATTTGAACTGATAGAAGCCGAGCAGCAACTTGTTCAGTGAAAGAAAATACTGTGATGTCATCTTTGTTTCCACCTCATGGAAGATGTTCGCAAGCCTCTGCATTAGCTCCTTCCTGCCACTGCTACAGTATGTATGCTGCTTTAGATCCAGGACCTTTTTTGCAGGGGCATGCCCTTCCATGATGGTTCATCCCCCTCTTCTGCTGCCTAAGGTATTCTCTTAGCAGCTCATCTTTGGGGGTCATCTTCCTGATGTATTCCTGGATCTTGGTTGTTTGTCCTGGATTATGGCTCTGACGCTGACCAGTCCTCGGCCCCCCTCGCTACGCTTAGTGTATTGTCTCAGGGTGCTGGACTTGGGATGAAACCCTCCATGCATTGTGAGAGGCTTCCTTGTCTTGCTATCAGTGGCCTCTATCTCCTCCTTTGGCAAGCTTATTATACCAGCAGGGTATCTGATGACTGGCAGGGCATACTTGTTGATGGCTCAGACCTTGTTCTTTCTGTGTAGCCAACCTTTAAGGACCTGCCCTACTCTGTGTAGGTATTTGGCTGTGGCTGACTTTCTTGCGGCCTCCTCCTCACTGTCACTAGAGGTAATTAGATTTGTTTTAAAATAGCTCAACAAAATGCCCTTTATTGTTCAAACTGAACAACAAAGCTCTTTTAACAATGTTTTGGGAACTTTTCTTGACCACTTATCAAGAACCTGAATCTGTTTGGAAATATCTGCACCACGTTCACGTTCATTTTTTAAAATCAATTAATCTACAACATTTCGTTTTTATTTGTCTTTTAAAATGTGGACAGCCCACCCCCTGTTTTTGTTCCATCAATAAGTGTATTTTCTAAATATTTATTTTAATATTTCTTTATCTAAAAAAATGTCATCATCGCTCAGTACCTGGAGGTTACAGCTTTAATGAGGAGGCCATGAAAATTGTTTTGCAGCTAGAGGCAGAATCCGTAATAAAAAACTCAATTTAATGTCTAATGTTACATCAGGAAAGATGCCAACAATGACTTTGTTGGAATCAGAGTCAGATTGAGTCTCTCTTTGGTTGTTTTAACAATAACTAAGCAGCCAAAGCCAAAACCTGCTCAACACAAGTCAGATAAATCATTATGGTTCTCCATTATAAACTGGGACCAGATACGTTACACTCTTGGTCGCAGTTTGAAGTCTTAATCTTTTCAGAGGGGCTAATTGTCAGAAAATGCTGTTTGACAGTTGGATGACATCATGGTCTGACCAGCGAGTGTGGGGCAGTGGAGAGTGAAGACGTGTTGCTGCGTCCCATTCATTCTGACCTTTTTTCTGCAGTTCCAGGTCAAGAAATTTAGGTCAGAGAACAATGCACTCTCTCTGTTAGACCATAGCGGGGTGCCAGAGCCCCTCTCATGCTCCCCTCTGACCCTCATCCCAAGCCTTCACATCCAACCACTCAGCACAACGTTACACTTGGCAGACACACACCAAAACTCCCCTGTGGAGTTTAGCTGGGAGAGCTGTGTCACTAAATAAAGCAGGGTGGGGAGACACCTTGTGGCTAGATATCATAATTACACTTTCATTTCTCTTATGGACTGGAATTTAGGGGATTTAGGGGTAGAGTTACAAGCCAGGAATAAAAAGACTGGGATTGCTGTGGAAAGCTTACAAAACACCTGTATGGAACATCCCACAGGTGAACAGATTAACTGGCAAAAGATGATAGTATCATTAATAGGTGTGAATGGGGCATCCTCAAAGGTTCAGTCGTTCATAAGCAAGGACAGTGCTAGGTTCAGCAGTTTGTGGAAAAACTGCATGGACAAATAATCCAACAGTTTAAATCATCAGTGATTCTCAACACACAATTGCAAGGAATTTAGGGATTCCACCATCTAAAATGCATGTCATCATCAAAAGGTTCAGAGAGTCCAGAGAATTCTCTGTATGCAAGGAACAAGACTAAAAACCAATACTGAATGCCTGTGACCTTTGATCCCTCAGGTGGCACTGCATCAAAACCGACATGATTGCGCAAAGGATATTACTACATGAGCTTAGGAACACTTTGGAAAACCATTGCAGCCATGCAAGTTAAGACTCTACCGTGCAAACTGGAAGCTATATATCAACAACATCCTGCTGATTTCTCTGGGCCTAAAGTCATCTGAGATGGACTGACACAAAGTGGCAAAGTGCGCTGTGGTCTGACGAGCCCACATTTTAAATATTTTCTGGAAATCATGGATGTCGTGTCCTCCAGGTTAAAGAAGAAAAGGACAATCCATATTGACCATATGGGGGTTTGTTAGTGCCCATGGCATGATGGGTAACATTAGATCTGTGAAGGCATGTTCTCCCCTGTGTCAGTGGGTTTTCTCCAGGTTCTCTGGCTTCCTCCCACTATCCAAACACATGCATGTCAGGTTAACGATTGATGATTTTGGTTTCCACTGACTGTTGTTATGTCAATTTGTTCTCAACAAATTATATAATGCACAGCAGTAAAGATTTTCTACTTTAACAATTCATTCATCAAGATCTGATGTGTGATTTGAATGTTCCCCCTTTTTTAGCAGTGTAAATTCCTTTCAGCTTGCGCATACATATACCAAATATGAATACATTCAACAAACATTGAGCTGCAACCTTAACCACTGACAAGGCGCAAAACATGGACATGTCGCTGTCAACAAATAAAACTAGTTACAACCACCATAATCAGTGTGTTGTTGTTCTCACCTGTCTGAAGGCATGTTGTGAGTTTTATGCTCCAGGTCCTCTCGGCCTCTCTGCTGCCCCAGAGTTAACATTTAGTGCTGAATGAGTGTGTAGTCACCAACAGCAGACAGTATTTACACACCTCACTGAGAGGAAACGTTCCTCAGTGACGGCAGACATCACCTGGAGAACGAGCATCTTAGCATTTAGCATGTTAGCCACACCCACAATGCACCTGTTGTTCGCCCAGTGGTGGGTGTGTTCGATTTGCTCATTGAGCATGCGCGCCGGGTGGTGAATAATTAAGGTTACTGAAACCTTTTCTTTTTCTTTCTTTTTTTTCTACCTACACCGAGGTACAATCATTCTAACTTTAACCAAAACCCATAATGACGTAATTCTCTATTTTACTGCTTTGTTGTAATGCTTCTTTGTACTACTTCATTACTTTTTGGGTTATTTACTATCCGTGGCTGCAACTGTATTTTTTCTTTTCAGGTTATATTATCAGTTAAGTGATATTTGTATATTTGCCTCTTTGTAGTTTTTATCCACATGCATGTGACCTCCCAGCCAACATTTGTATGTGGGCCCCCAGTGGGATTTATTTATGTATTTATGTTTTTATTTATTTAACAGGAACAGTGCACAGCCACTTAGCTGCACATTTGCTGCAAATTTTCATCTGTAGTCCCTGGTCAGGAAACAGAATAATTTCTCTGCTAAGACTTTAGATTAAAAACACAACTACAGTTGTCCACCAGTTCCATATTGACCTCATGCCCCAGATAAAATGCCCACTTTGGACCCGTCCCCTCTTGGTACCTAGGTAGCACTAGCATAACCCATGTAGTGCCATCTTGGGTAAACCCATCCATGTGGGCAATTGGCATAGGGCCAATGTAACCCATGGACAGTCCCACTGGGGGCCCATTTTTTCAGACCATTTACTACCCACATGGGGCCCACATACAAACGTTGGCAGGGACCATAATCACTTTGTAATAATGAAGAATAATATTTTTTTTTAAAAAAAAAAGTGGCAGGCAGCCTAAGATTGTGATGGACATGATTATACATCAAGATGTAGGCTAGTTGTGGCTGTAATTGACGTTGACTGATCATAGGAGTGTATTTGTGTGTTGCTACATTATTGTAGAGTAAGATTAGCACAAATAGAAATGTATAAAATATAAACAAAGCAGCAAATATAATCCTTTATTTCATCAACAGTGAGGAAAACTGTAGAGGGATGGTGCAAGCAGGAGGCATCAGCCGATATATAAGTACTTATAAGGAATAAATAAAAATAAAAGGAAAATACAGTAAACTGTACAAACACAGAGCAATATAATAACCAAACAGCATAACAGCACAGAACAATATAAAAGGAGAAAAATATAATAAAAGAGACAAACTGAATGGCTGATTTCACATTATTGACAACAGACAATAAATAAATAAAGACACCATTTTTTAAAGTCTGATATTGTTTTAAGATATAAATCTACATCTGAATACTTGAAAGAAGCATAGGAGGGCAATTCCTTTGAGTATTTTTGTTTTATGAATATAAAATTTAGCTAAAATAATGAGCAAATTAATCATATATCAGGTTCTTTGAGTGAGATGTTAATCTCTGCAGCTGCAGTTTCATTTTCCGCCGCTAGGTACCGCCAAAGCAAGCTCAGCCATGACGTCACTTTAGTCCAATTCATAAGCACTATGACTCTTTCTATTTCCTCGCCGGGTGCGGTGGCGCGCGCCTGTAATCCAAGCTACCGGGAGGCTGAGGCTGGCGGACCGTTTGAGCTCAGGAGCTCTGAGCTGCAGCGGACTATGCCGATCGGGTGTCCGCACTAAGTTCGGTATCGATATGGTGCTCCTGAGGGAGCTCGGGACCACCAGGTCGTCTAAGGAGGGGTGCACCGGCCCAGGTCGGAAACGGAGCAGGTCAAAGCCCCCGTGCCGCTCAGTAGTGGGATCGCGCCTGTGAATAGACGCTGTAGTGCAGCCTGAGTAATACAGCGGGACCCAGTCTTTTACTAACATACACACACTACTCTGCATACACACACACTCACACACCACATCTGCACAGCACACACCACCTTCATCACTCATCTTCATCTTCTTATTCTCATCAACTAACCTTCACTAACCAGCTGCTCCCTGTGTCCCACACTGCCTCCTCCTGGAGGACACCTGCAACTACACCTGCCACACGTTTGACATATTTCTCAGACACGAAGCTTCCAGTCAGATAAAATGAGGGTTTCATTCATCCTGTTTGTGACAGGAAGCGATAGTTATGATGTTGCACCTGGCTGTCAGTTAACTCTGCCTACAGATTTCTAGATAGATGTATTTATATTCATTTTCATGAGCACTACTGTCCTGGTTCGTCCACTTGCCTTGTTCTGTTTTTGATCTTATTCAGGATTCGGGCTGCACCTAGCAATTATTTTCATTATCAGTTGATCTACCTACTATTTTTAAAATTAATTGCTTTGTTTGTCCAACCAGCAATCCACAACCCAAAGACTCTTTATTCACCGACACAGATAACAAAGAAAAGCAGCAAATTTCTCACATTAAATTAGCTGAATCCAGAAAGTTCTTGACATTTTTGCTTGAAAAGTGACTTTATAACAATTATCAATTATCAAAATAGCTTGTTTTTAGTATTCTTTGAGTCGACTGATCGATTTAACATTGCAGCTCTATTCAGGATACTACTCAGGATTCAGGATACTTCTGAGACCCTGAGAGCTATGCTGGGGGTGGGGGGTCTGCGGCCCCTGGTCGGGTCAACCTTACCAGATTGGTGGGGCGTCGGTGGCTTAGTGGTAGAGCAGGTGCCCCATGTACAAGGCTGTCGCCGCAGCGGTCCAGGTTCGACCCCAGCCTGTGGCCCTTTGCTGCATGTCACTCCCTCTCTCTCCCCCTTCCCGCTTGTTTGTCGTATACATTAAAGGCTAAAAATGCCCCAAAAAATATCTCCTATCTCCTCAGGAGAGGAGCCAGACGAAAGTCAGCACAATGACCCTCAAGTTTGGGGGTTGGGTGCGACGCTGACAATGCCACCCCATTAAAAACACTGTGTTATAGAAACTACAGCAAGCAAAACTATTGACATCAGGCACTTGGTAGACCCCAGACACCAAAATGGTGGCAGGATGACCAGCCCTGATGAAAGCCAAAAGGAAATCAGGAGTGCAAAAGAGGGTCTACTAAGGCCAAAATCCAAAATCCGCCTTGGAACATGGAATGTCCGAACCATGTACGAGGCCACTACGGCAGCACAAGTGCTTAGTGAGATGAAAAGATACAACCTGGACACCCTGGGGATAAATGAAAGTCACTGCATGATGGATCTGTCATCCTCCATTCATCAAAGAAACCACACACAGACGTTTGAGATAGATAGGCCATGCGCTAAGAATGGAACAGGGCTAGATCACCAGAGTCACCTTACGATGGACATCACCAGGCAAAAGAAAACCCGGAAGGCCCAAAACCACCTGGCGCAGAACTGTGACACTGGAGTTGGAAAAGCTGAACCTCTCATGGGGAGAGGCACAACATGCTGCCAAGGACTGAATGCAATGGAAGGAGCTCATTGAAGCCTTATGTGCCATAGGTGATGAAGAGGAGTTCGTAAGTCTATTCAGGATATGGTGTTTACATGGATTATGAAAACCTAATCATTCATTATATCTCTGCAGACAGTAGTGGAAAGTACATTTACTTAAGTACTGTAGTTAAGTACAAATTCAAGGTGTTTGTACTTTGAGTATTTCCATTTTAGGCAACTTTACATACTTTTACTTCACAGAGGCAAATTACTGGCTACTTGCATTACTTTCACAGCAAGTTACTGTGACATTTTAACAGTCAATTATGTCGTCAAATTACCGTGATATATTAGTATCTTGCTGATCATTTTCTGTATGGAACTAAAATTTATTTTGTTACAGAAATACCTGAAAGTACGACAAAAAGTAAAATCTTAAAATTCTATTATCAAGTTTCTCCCAGTAGAACTCCTCATGAACAACATACAGTACCTCATCAAAACAGACACAAACGACTGTATCAATCATCATTTAATTTATTCATTAATTACACTGGTTATAGTTCGTGGTCTTCTGGGTGGTAGAGTTCGCTCATCAGTCGGTAGATGTATGATGGTGCGTGTCCTCCGATGTTAGAGATGAACAGTGTGATGAGCTCAGGTGGGACGTAGTCAAACACCGGACAGTGCACGTTCACCTTTGAGAGAATCTCACCTGAAATACAAAAGAGGAACATTTATTATAAAGGCTTAAAAGCTGATGTTCTAAACATGACGATTTAAATGCCCAGTCCTTTTTATTAGCCCAGTGTGGCTACACATTTTGACACATAAAGGCCTGTCTCAATTGACCCTTAGCTAGGTCCTACACCCAGGCGCAAACTGGCCAATCATAACGTAGCATCCAGCTGGCTCAGACCAGGGTCCGACAACAACGCAGGTTAATGATACTCGTTACCTAGAGAGGTTGGAAAAATATATATGTTTCTTCCCTGTTCCAAAACCAAAATCAAACCCTGAAAAGTGTAGGGTTAGCTAGCTAGCTACTGAAGATATAGCCTACTGAATGTATACACATGCTGCTTTTGCTTTTTAGTGATTATAACAGTAAAACAAAGACCGACCCTGCTGTACAGGATTTTGCTGATATTCAACCAGTTGTGTGTCATCGCAGTGTGCGCAGATGAACTTTGTTTGATTTCCTCCAGAGATCCCTGCCTGTCCAAGGGTGTGGAGGTCCGGGTGCTGGCAGCAGCACGGGGGGAAGCCAAACACCATTCATTTGCACACACTGTGATGCCACACAGCTGGTTCAATATCAGCAAAGTTTCCCTTTATATTCATTGTCTTGTGTGGCGATCAGCAGTGATGTGGTGGTTCACTTTTACACTGTGATCTGTAGCCTATAGTTCGGCTTTAGCTTCTAACTATCTTTGTCTTTTTAACCTGTTGTTGCTGCTGAGTCAGTTTGACATCCTGGATATATCCTTCAAACACAGACTGTAGACCCCTCTGTTGCCAGGTGCTGTAATACGAGTGTCATAATGCTCTTTCTCTGCGTGATGCCCTGTCTGCTGGAGCTAAATCAAATGAATGATTAGTAATTGATATATTAGAGGCCTCATTTTTAAACACGTAATATTCATAATGGTTCAAATAAACAAATTGATCGTATTTCCCATTTTTGCTGAGAAACAGTTGCATAAAAGGAATTAAAGGCCCGTCCCCGTCCCTGCTGAGTTCAGTGATTTGAGCAAATAACAGCCTGGGCTACTAATTGAAGTTTTACGTTAACTGAGCAGCTGTTGATGAGCACTTTGTGAGGAATGTCAGTTACCTTCAGTGAAAGGAAGCACCTCTTGTGGAGAGACAAACTTATGGAAAGTATCTTCTTCATTTGGGAACTAAGGACACAAAATAGTTTAATCATTATCATCATCTTGCTCTCAGCAGAAATTGTAGAAATCCAACAGACTAGAGAGTCTCCTTACCTGAGGCGAGAGCTTGAACATGGGAGCACAAACAATCAGCGGTGTTGAGTGGTGCTTGGCTGCAAGAGCCAGAGTGTGTGTCCCGTTGACGGCCCTCAGACCTCCGTTTGCCAGAATTGTCTGCGTACCAATGATGACCTGTGAAGAGATCAGCACACAGGTTAACCCACGTGCTCTGACGGGACTGTTTCAAAGTCTTCTGTGGTGTTAAATACCTTATTAACACGAGACATGACTGCGAATATAGCAGCGTCTGTGATCACGGTTGTTTCGATGCCGGCTTTCGAGAGACTGGTTGCCATCTCATGTCCCTAAGATAAAAATGAAAACAGTTTTATTTAAATAACACCAAATGTTGTTGTTTTTGCTTAAGGAGCATAATTTCTTATATCTTGTGTCGTGTTTTTCCTACTTGGCAGAAGGGGGCGCACTCTGCCACTATGACATGGAACTTGCGTTTGCGCGCAGCGTCTTTGAGGAAAGCCTCCACGGTGCGAGAGCGACCGATCGTCATGATGACCTCATTAGAGTGAATGTGCTCCAGGGCCTGCATTGCTATGTTGTCAGTCGTTCCCTCTAAAAAATAAAATGGTGAAGAGAGAAACAGCAAAAGTTTTAACCTCACAGAATAAATAAATACAGACTTGACTTGAGTTTATTTAGTGAATAACAGCTGACTTACCCAGCTCGGTCAGCAGTTCATTAATCGCCTCGATGACATTTGCTTTGAGAGTGGCAAAATGCTGTCTGAAGTTCTCCTCGCTGAGTCCTCCAGAGGTCAGCAGCTTGTGGAGAGATTCCTGCTGGTCCGCCTCTTCACTGCTGCCTCGAGATCTGTGAGAAAACAACAGAGCGAATAAGCTTACAGAAAGAGGAAGTGTCCACAGCTCGGACATTTTCGTAAAAACCCTACATTAATCTCATCTCATCATTAGACATTATGTAACTTAGAATGCACAAGACACAGAGAGAGGGGCAGTAGATGTTGTAAATGAACAATACAACATAAATTTAACAAAGCCCAGGTCCGAGCAAGCATCGAACCTGGCCTTTATTAAATTTCAGTGGTTCCCAAATGGTGGGTCACGGTCCAAAAGTGGGTCACGGGTCCAATCTGAAAGGACTGTAAGTGACTCACAAACTTGTTGAGTTTGTACAAAACACACTTTTTTAAGTACAGCGAATTTTCAAGACGCCAACTTCCGTAGCCAGGGATCGGACCGCCAAGGCCCCCGCCTTGGTCTGCTGCCCAATCCACAATACACCACTCCCTTCTGGATCCCTCTGCAAGTGATGGGCCTGCAGGGGGACGAGCCCATGTAGCCGGTTCGGGCTGGGCCCGGCCGGACCCCATGGGCAAAGGCCCGGCCACCAGGTGCTCACCCACGGGCCCCAACCCCAGGCCTGTCTCCAGGGCAGGGCCCTGGTAACCCTCTGGGCCAGGTACACAATTTCCTGTTGTTTTCCATCATGAAGGGTCTTTTGAACCGTTCTTCGTCTGACCCTTCGCCCAGAACAAATCTGCCATGGGAAATCCTACCAGGGGTAAAATGCCCCCGACAGCATAGCTCCTAGGGTCATTAGGGCACTCAAACTCCTCCACCACGATAAGGTGACGGTTCTCGGAGGAGACTCACCCACTCCAGGTCGGGAGGGAGGTCCTGCCTCAGGTGGAAGAGTTTAAGTATCTTGGGATCTTGTTCACGAGTGAGGGTAGGATAGAGCGGGAGATTGACAGGCGCTTAACCGGTCCGTTGTGGTGAAGAGGGAGCTTAGCCAGAAAGCAAAGCTCTCGATTTACCGGTAGATCTACGTTCCAACCCTCACCTATGGTCACGAGCTCTGGGTAGTGACTGAAAGATGAGATCGCGAGTACAAGCAGCCAAAATGAGTTTCCTCCGCAGGGTGGCTGGGCTCAGCCTTAGGGATAGGGTGAGGAGCTCGGACATCCGCGAGGGTCTCGGAGTAGAGCCACTGCTCCTCCACATCGAGAGGAGCCAGTTGAGGTGGTTCAGACATCTGGTAAGGATGCCATCCGGACGCCTCCCTTGGGAGGTGTTTCGGGCATGTCCAACCGGCAGGAGACCTCGGGGCCGCCCCAGGACCCGCTGGAGGGATTACATCGCCCGGCTGGCCTGGGAACGCCTCGGGGTTCCCTCAGAAGAGCTGATGGAAGTGGCTGGGGAGAGGACTGTCTGGGCTTCTTTGCTGAGGCTGCTGCCCCTGCGACCCGGACCCGGATAAGCGGAGGACGACAAGTACGAGTACGAATTTCCGGCACAGAGCTTTATTTTGAAGTGCCATTTCCCGCTGTAGAGCGAGCACATAATGGAGAGCTACTGGACGGAGACAGCAAACTAGTTTCACGACATGGCTAAACACAAGTATGACGCTTGAATATATTTTAAATTGTGTGGACCTTGAACTAATGACTAAGGAGAAATCTGGACCTCGTGGCTGAACCAGTTGGGAACCACTGGTTCAGATTAGTTCATGGTATAATCATGGAGTCCAAACAACACAGGGTCAAAAGATAAATCAAGCCCAGATGGGTTGTAACCCTAACAAGAATGTGTGTGTACTTTAATATGTAACTGCTCCAGTTCAGTGACTGGTTTCAACAGCTGTTGTTCAGTCTATTCCTCACCTGGCGTATTCCTCTCTGATGATCTTCAACACCCGTCTGATCATGTTTCCAACAGTGGTCTCTGACGGCTGAGCGGCGGTCATTCTCCTCCCCTCTTTACGGATTATATCCATCAGATCACCTGGGATAGAGAACAGTTTCGTGGACATAAGACACGTGTAAATGCTAAAGCTTGTGACAAGTTCAACCTGTGACTCAATCTACTGTTGTTAATCCGTCTTTTTATGGTTTTAATCTCATCTCCAACCTGCACAACATATCCAAAGTGACATATCACTAATTTGTCCTTTTTTATGCCTCTATGCTGGCTATAGCCGTGGCCAGAGGTATTATGTTTGTCCGTCCGTCCAATCCTTGTGAACATGATATCTCAAGAACGCCTCAGGGAATTTCTTCAAATTTGGCACAAATGTCCACTTGGACTCGACGATGAACTGACTAGTTTTTGATGGTTATAAGTCAAAGGTCAAGGTCACCGTGACGTCGTCTGTCTCATTCTCGTGAACGCAATATCTCAAGAACAGCTGGAGGGAATTTCTTCAAATTTAGCACAAACATTTACTTGAACTCAACAATAAACTGATTAGATTCTGGTGGCCATAGGTGTCAAAGGCCAAGTCTGTGTGACCTCATCTGTTTCATTGTTGTGAACATGATATTTCAAGAATACCTTCAGGGAATTTCTTAAAATTTGGCACAAGCGTTCATTTAGACTCAATGATGAACTGATCAGATTTTGATAGTCAAAGGCCAATGTCACTGTGACACCTAGAGGGAATTTCTTTAAATTTGGCACAAACGTCCACTTGGACTGAAGAATAAACTGATTAAAATTTTATGGTAGACAGTCAAAGGTCAAGGTCAGTGTGACCTTAAAAAATATGTTCTTGGCCATACCTCAAAAATTCATATGCTAGTTACGACAAAACAAATGTCTAAGGGGATAAATTTATGAATTGACGAAATTTTATATCCTAAAGATCAAAGGTCAGCTTCACTGTGACATCATAATGCTCTGCATAAAACACCTTTCTCACCGTTATTCAATGTCATATCTCAGGAACAGAAGGGCAAATATTTTGTCAATTGGTGAAACTCATCTTGGGTGTCCACCTTGAAACTCTGCTGACTTAATAGATCTTCTGTGCTGTCGGGGTGATAATATGTGTAGTGTATCCATGTGTTCACAGACATGGATGTAAACTGTGAGAGAAACTTAACTGGTGCGCAGAGGCATATAACAGTGAGAGAGATAAATGCACTCCTCTGTACAGTTTGCCTTTGATTATTAATAAAGAAACATGTTATGGCACTCTGAATTCCCACTCGGATACATTGCAATGAGTTGGCAGTTTTAGGCCTACTTTACACACTTTACACACACACATTTACTATGTATACACACACTGTATACTATATAAAGATGTATCTTACTATGTATGCTAATATATTGGGCACACAAATACCTTTGGGATGAATAAAGCTTTTTATTATTTTTCTGACTGTATTTGACTGACTACTCTCATATAGGAATTAAAACTCTATTTGCTCTCTCTGCAGTTAACTTAATTCGTTGCCTCTAACACACCTTCTCTTTCTGTTTACCTCGTGAATAGTTTGAATATTAAACTATTACCACACTTCTGACAGCTGTTGCAGCAGGTACAAAGTTTTTACAATGCGCAGCTACACTGACAGCTTTCATACTTTCTCCCTGCACTGCTATAATGTCTGAGCTAAACTGTAAATGAACAAACAGAGCAGTATAAAGTACCTGCGCTGCTCCACCGAGCCTGGGCTGTGATTCTGCGGAGCAGGGCTGTCGTCTCCCGGGCTGTCTCCCCCGAGCCCCGCAGCGGTCCCGTTCCGCTGCCCCCGCGCTTCAGGTCGGACAGAAACGCTTCAACTCTCTCCGTCAGGTCTGTTTCTTTGTCTGGGCCCGGCATAGCTGTTTTAAAAACGATTAGCTGTCAGGGTAGAGACTGGAACAACTCAGTATTGCTACCATGCAGATGTTTTGACGTGATGCGGAAGTACTTCTTGAACACTTCCGGGTGATAATGACAACGCTTTCATCTGATTGGTGGAGCAGTTCACGTGATGTAGCAACCGGTTTCAACAATATCGCGATGTGTGGCAAACACCAGCTGTGAATTTGAAAGTTTTAAAGTATTTTATAAGCTCTTTATGAGTTCTCTGGGCTTCTAAACTTTTATCAAATCGCCGTTTAGTATGGCTTAGTGTGAATTTAATGTGTCAGGTGTTTTTACAAAGACTTTTAACGCGGCTGGATCAATCAGAACAAGACACCAGTGTAATGACAAATTCTGTGACCCCTCCAGGATCTGCTCCAGTTAGTTAGGTGTCCGAAAATCGCCTGTAAATCATATTTGTCTTGCATTTAAGGAATTATGGAAGTGTACTGGTCAATGTTTTACTTATTTTAGCTATACTTTTAATCACAAAGCTAAATGTATTAAAACCCCATCCATCTTTACTGGCTACTATAACGGAATTCAACTTAACACCAAGTCCTTTAAATTAATAAACTCCAAAATGTGCAACAGACCTCTATAGATTAATCAGTGATGAATAAATATTTTAAATCACTTGTCCAGCTTTATTATATCTAAATTTTATTTACACTATGCTCAATAATGATATATTTATGGTTGATTTAAAGTTGATTATGCTTAATTTATTCTATTTTGTGCCTTTTTTTTGTTTGTTTTGTTTGTTGTCTTTGTGTTTTGTTTCTCTGGAGTTCTGTTCACTGCATCCTGGAAGATGATAAGCATTTGACATTTGCCTTGTTATGTTTGTACATAAAAGTACAATAAAAAAGTAAAAATAAATAAATAAATAAATAAATAAATAAAAAAGACTAGTATCTCAGAATTCTGCGAAAAAGCTTTCTTGGGGGAAAAATGCATTCAGAAAAACAAAAGCAATATTTTTTTCATAATTTTTTCTATTTCTCAAAGAAATGTAAATTTTTAAATGTAAGGTGTTCAAATTTAGACTGATTTTCTTTCAATGTAAATCACTTTTTTAATCTTAGCCCAAAACAGGATGTCCCAACCCTCCAGAGGAGGCAGAATTTTGGGAAAATGCATTCCCTGTACATTTAACAAAATTGTGGCTTTCACATTTGAGTTGGTTGGCAGGCACCTGTATCTGTTCAGGGATCCAGTGTTTTTATTTATTTATTTATTTATTTATTTATTTTATCATTATTACATTTCTTTGTAATTCTCTTTTTATTGGTTTATAAAAGCAAAATGAAAATATGTAAACAAAATCCACAACCAGTAAAACATGAGGACCTTGAGCATTAAATTAAATTAAATTAAATTAAATTAAGGGGTAGAGTTTTAATTTTGATTAGAATAAAATGTTTTACAAGTTTTAACATAAATAAAAACCATACCATAAAATAAGGATAGAGAATAAATAACAGATGAATAGACTGTGCTAACAAGGATGTTCAATCAAGACATGTTTGGAAATTTATTTTGTGTCAATACAAAAATGTCCCAACCTACCCGGCTCTCCTCTACACTTCTGTTAATAATAAATGATAAAGTGAGCAGAAGTTTTACCCATTTAATTCAATTAATCTTAAATTTTTAATTCTTAGAACTTGATTTAAATGCCATTTTATTATTTATTCATTATTTATTTATTTTGAATGAAACAAATATTCAGAAATTACTAAATAAACTGCCTACAATTGTAATATAAACTCATTGGAAATGTAAAGTATAAAGTTTAATGCATGCAGCATCGAAGTCTTTTTCCCCTATTATTTATTATTAATATACTCTATGTATTTTAGTGTTTCAGTATTTTTAAGCCTCAGGAAACAAAACATGTAACACCTAAAATTCTTTAAGTAATAAGTCTTTACTGTTTTGCTGTCCTTTGCAAAACTACAATGTTCATATTATGTACTGAACACAAACTCTCCTGTGGATTAATTAAATGAGGATTACTGTATCCTTCTTCCCTTGTGTTTAGCCATGACATGACTAGGGATTGCACTCTCAGTCTGGCATTCATATCAGCCGTAGCTACTTTCTAGGTTTGGTATTAGCAAATATTAGCTTCCTAACCATGAACATGGTTAATATACCTGATTTAGATTTCATGCAGAGAGATCATGCAGATCAACTCTGCCACTGTTTTGGTTGTACCCCAAATGTGCTGCATGCATAAATGTGAGCTGGTTGTAGGATTCTGGGGTCATTGGCACTTTTTTTTTTTTTTTTTTTAAATATTCCAGTTGTTGCATATGTAATTTTGTTCTTGTTCTTTTGCCTTCGTGAGAGGTGTTTTCTTCTTAGGTCAAATATTCTGAAACTCGTCCTGGTGACGTTTCAACATCACCCATGAGCATAACAGGAAACAAGTGGTTTTGATGTTTAGCTGCAGTATCTTGTTCTTGTCATCTAATCAGGAACACACCATGTAATGAAGAGGATGTCACGGGTTCATTTGCAGCCGTAGAGTATCTGTATCTCTTATCTTGGGGACAGCACTGTGGCATTGTGGGTGACGGTGACACTTCTGAAATGACAGGGATGTGTTTTTGTTGTTTTTTTGCTGTCTTAGTGGATGACAGATAAGATGATAGGTGGAGGTCATCAGAGGATTACGTAGTACTGTAACAGGTGAGGTGATGGGAGTCTCATTGGTGATCAAACTACAATTGTCATCAGTCAAATCCAAAGATTTCACCTGGTGAATTGAGACAGTAGGACGGTTTCTCCCTCATAGCCAAAGTCTGACTGTCACAGTCTCTCATAATGGGTTTTAATTTCAGCCTGGACAACAGCTGCAAACATACAAGAGTCCTCTGAGGGATCATATTGCCCCAGGATGTCCAAAACCTGCTCTAAACCTAAAGTAATGATGGAAAATCATACACAGCATTGGTGACTAACATATCTACCTTGAGTCTTTGTATTGTCTCACTGGTTACAATTGTGACTGGAAAGCTGAATGGATAGCCTCTTTACTTCTAAAGCATATATAGAACAACAAAACTCTTTGATGCATCAAAGTAATAACACGTCTCACTCACACTGTGTTGTGGAGCTTTGATGACACAATGAGCGTCTGTACTGAAGCTCTGTAAAATGCGGTTAGGTGTTTGTTCAGGAAGGATATGCTCCATTTTTCTCCTGTTGCTATGGAGTTTAAATGTACTTACCGAAAGTTGCTGTGGATAAAAGCAAGTTCAAAATGAAGGTAATGACTCCATCCTCTCTTCAAAGTGCACCAAGGATGTAAACAGCTGGGGTCATGTGACCGTTCACACCTTACAGGTATAACTGCTCAAATCTCTTCAGGACAAGTTGATCGTGACGCACAGTAGGTAGAAAATTAATGGTTAGAAAATAGCATTTTTATTGGTCTCTATTGTGACTGGCAGAGCAACTAATGCTTTGCGTCATTCAATCCTAACAAAAAATATTACTACTATATTACTACTACTATTCTGGATATTTGTCAGTTTTAACACTTAACATTATATTTCTATTCCATCCTTTAGCAATATGAGTCTCAACATTACAGCCTATCTGTGTGATGGTAAAAGGCTTTTTGAAGAAATACTAAAGCCTAAAAAAGATCATTTGCATATCGGTTACTCCATGTTACCTTGAATTTTTGTTTTTCTTGAATGCCTCCATGGTGAATGAAGAATCCAAAAACACTGAGAATTCTTGATGGATTCAAGTAAAAGAGGGCCACGTTTAACAGCAAAACTCCATCCAATAATCCATTTACAAACTCTCACACAACTTCTACAGTATAAACAACTCTGGTTGTGCATTTAATTAAAATCCCACCACCACCAAGCTCCTTCATTGGCCAGGAGTGTTTTAAATAGTACAGTTTGGGAAGAGACTAGATAAATGAGACTTGGATTATACTGCACCAGTTGTGTGAGAGCTTGTAAATAGATGATTTGATATAGTTATGTTGTTGTTAATCGCAGTCCCCTGACTTCAGGTAAGAATTTACTCTGGTTTTAGATTCCTCAAGCACTGTGTGGTGAGATATATATACACTGATCGGCCAAAACATTAAAACCACTGGTGGATGAAGCGAATAATATTGATCATCTTGTTACAGTGCAGTGTTCTGCAGGGAAACCTTGGGTCCTGGCATTCATGTGGATGCTACGTGACGTGCTCCACCCACCCAAACACCTTGCAGACAAAATAAACCCCCTCATGGCAACAGCACTCGTCGATGGTAGTGCCCCCAAGCAGGACAATGTGCCATGTCACACCACGAAAACTGCTCAGGAATGACCGGAGGAACAGGACAAAGAGCTCAAGGTACCCCAAATACCCCAGATCCCAATCTGATCAAACATTAGTGGGACGTGCTGGTACCCCAGAGGTACCCCCAGTCCACCATGGGGCCTCCTTGGACTGGACTCGGCTCTGATCTGTCAAGGCACGAACAGAGGACCTCTGGAGGGTGTCCTATAGTGTCTGGCACCAGGGCGTTGGCTTCAGATCTTTTGGGTCCTGTGGGTGTGAGGTGGGGTAACAGCACTTTCCACAGATGTTTGATCAGACTTGTCAGGGATTTGGGGAATTCGAAGGCCAGGTCAATGCCTTGAAGTCTTTGTCCTCGTGCCACTCCTGGGCAGTTTTTGTGGTGTGGCATGGTTCATTGTCCTGCTGGGGCCACTGCTGCCATAATGGGGGGGTACATGGTCTGCACTGGTGTTTAGGTGGGAGGGGCATGTCAGGTGGCAACCACATAGATGTCAGAGCTCAAGATTTCCCAAAAGAACATTAGATCGTAACAAGATGATTAATGTTGTTCACGTCACCTATCAGTGGTTTTAGTGTTTTGGCTGATGAGTGTATATAAGACCATTTGGGAGGTGAAGTATCCTTTTTAAGTCTGAAACCACCTTTCAGACCCACATATTAGTGTTAACAGTGAAACAGATATTAGACCGCACCATAACTAATGTAAATCCATCCAATATTTTATTGAATAAAAGCCCAACACAAATTTACAAAATTTATCAGTCAACATAAAAATCATTGATTGCGCACAGTGCGCATGTCCATTGTTAAAAATGTACCCATGACAGATGCCTCAATTAATCCCTGTCAGAAACAATCTGAATATTTGCAACCACCCACATTCTCATGTAATCCAAGCCTCAGTATATTTGTAAAGAAAAGAAGCACGCTGGATGGATCTGCACTGTAGTTGGGAGGTGACACTTTAAAAGTTGCAAAAGAATAATTAAATTTACCAGTGTGTGAAGAAAAGGGGCGCGTGACTGAAAGGAAATTTCAGAAAGTGTTTGCACTGCCTATTTTACATTTCCTGTCAAAACCTCCACCCACTGCACTCTGACATTAGAAACTTGCTTGAGTATATATGAATATTATTGAAGAAGTCGTGTGGTTAAATGACTCACAGCCATATACGAACAATACGACGCTGCAAACTCCTTCCTAAGGACAAGGTTTTTGGTTTCTGGCTACTTTTAATTTGTGACAAATTAATATTCAGGTGTTTCAAAAACAAAACTAGAACGTGCAAGAGTTCATAGAAGTGACCTAATTTATAACCAAGTGAATATTTACTCTGACAACTCACAACCCCCCAAAAATATACCTGTAGAAGCAACTAAGTAGCATTTACAATATGAAAACAAACTAAAGACACGGTTAAATTTAGCTACCAAACATGTATGCAAATTAAGTGACATAACACAGAAGTTCAGTGGTTGCCAATTTTCTCATGGAAGTAACAACACACCACTTTTTCAAAGAGCCTTCACTTGATAAAAGGGCACCAAGGATCTAGTTTGCTTGGCATGGCAAAGAAACTGAACATCAACAGAAGGGCAAAAAGACATTCGCTCATGGCACATCCATTCAAACTGAGCTCAAAATCAAACATCACTGTTCAACTGGTTGAAGGAACAAGTTCTTATTCAGTAAGCTGCAACATTCAAAACAGTGCAGACAGAAGCATGAAGCACCATGAGACGGATGTATCTCACTAACACAGTGACATACATGTCTCACAGTGCATTTCTCCCTACAGCGCTTTTCATGTTTCAAACCACTAAATAAGCAGGTGAATCATTTTTTTTTTCAGAGGACAACCTTGGTACTCTCTCTTACAGCTGTGAAAACTAGAAATTGAGCCCCTCAACCCCACTTGCTGTTGTTTGCTGAAGCTAGTCCAAGGAGGGTGGATGTTGGGATGTGTTGGCTGACCGGCGGGCAGCTTTCCCCCGAGGTAAGGAGCTAGGGGCCGCTCTACTCGATCAGCTTCTTTGCCTTGAAGAAGCGCCGCAAGTAGAAGACCTGCCATGTGGCCAGCCCAATGAGACAGCACATGGAGAATATGCTGAAGTACAGCACACGTGTGTTGGTGGACTCTGGAGAGGGGTGGGAGAAAGAAGTAGGCGTGTTAGTGGTCAGTGGCTCACAATTTTTGTTTATACAATGAATTAAACAGAAACTTAGGTAAAAAAAACAAACAAACAAAAAAAAACCCTCAGAATTCTTGAAGCTGGACAGACACTGTGATTTTATCAACCTTGTACGTGTGTTAATGCACACTAGATGTTTTCTGCTCACACCGAACATTAACACAGATTCCCAGGCCAAGTTTTGTCCACAGACAGTTCTAGGAATGCACCCATTTATCGGCCCAACACTGGTAATAACCGATCTTCACCCTGTTGGTTGCCATTGGCCCATTGGCAAATACGATGACATTCACCGTTGGCAGTGGTTGAGGATTTTGTCATGTTGCATCATGCATTGTGCACACTCAAAAGCAGGGCTCAAGACTAATGGTGTCCCATTGTCCCAGGACAGGACAGAGATCTTGGCTGAGATGTCTTTGCGACATAAGGATGCAGTAAACTCACTATCAAGCATCAGGTGACACACAACGTTTTTCCCTGATAAAGCAACATTGTGAACAACAAATCTATGTCCAAATCGGCAGAAGAGGAGCTAGTTAACGTTAGCTGTTAGTAGCCAGTGGTCGCAACTAAAAGGGAAGACTCAAGAACAGCACGCACATCTAAAATCAATAAATACTGGGTGCTGGACAGAAGAACAAATACAAAAACACAAAAAGAGGTCCGCACACCAGAACGGCTCCTTTTGGAAATTTGAATCGTATCACCACGTGTGACGTGTCGGGCACCGGCCCTTCATCAGACATGACACGTGCACAATGGGTGCATCCCAAATGTTGATGAAAAGAAAGAAAGGCTTCGTTACCTACTCCTCGCAACTGTGCTATGAACTTTAACTAAAACTGAAAAGAAAAAATATGGAGCAGCAGATGACTGGACGGTGCAAACAATATGGTCTGTTTTTTCCTCCGCAGCAAAGTTCGTTTTCATACAGTCAACACTTCAATTTTAGCCACAACGTAAAATAATACTACTCAAATTATACTGAAATAAGCTCACTACTGTTTATAATGGCTCTTCTGACTGTAGCAGTGTGGGAAAATGGATGGTGGAACAGCTCAAACTGCAAGACAGTCGAGCAGAATTTCTGACATGCCAGAAATCCATCTGCTTAACCAACTGTTAATTAATCAGGAGCTGTGACCCTCCTAACACTGCACATCAAACAACAACCAGTGTGGCAGAAATTTGGCCTGATTGTAAAACTGGTTATGACCGACCAATTTGGGTTACACTTGAGCTTAATCCATCCTGTCTGCCCAGTTCGAGACAACAAGGATGCACACTGTTATTCATACATTCATGTGCCGTTCAGCAAAATTGCTAATTGTGTTGTTTTCTTACCATTGGTGTCCCTCATCTCCTCCTCTCTCTTCTTCATGTAAGCAAAGTCATTGACGATGGACTCCGACAGGTCCTCCAGTCGCCTCAGCTCGACCTCGAGAGGCTTCAGCTTCTCCACCTTGGCGATCTGGGGGGACAAAACAGAAGCTACTGAACCACAGCAACAGTGATCCCTGAGAAACAGACGGTTGAGAAGATGGAACTGCTCCTTAAAAGAGTGCCTTTATACACTTTGTCCAGCAGGTGTCACTCTAAGCCTGTAGTCAGTCAAGTCAAGTCCAGCACCACAAATCACAAATGTGCCTCAAGGCAGCGTACACACCTTGTGTGTTTGAACAAACTGTGGTTGGCCATTTACTCCTGATCATTCAGGCTGGTGAGACAGCTGCCTTTTGATGTGTGGTGTGAACTGAGCAGCTGCACCACCTGAGAAGGTGGAGCAAGAATTGGACCAACCACAGGATTATGTGATATCAATGCGTGACATGTACAAATTTAACTGCTGAGGTGAACTGATAATGAGGTTTATCTGCTGATTATGGCAACTACTTCCCCTCATGTTGTGGTACAGGAGACTTCCTGTCAGTCACTTTATGTATTTATTTTATTTACAGTCCAGTTTCAGTTTTGGCTTATGACGCTCACAACTATTTCTGCATGTGCTCTTTTAGCATGACTTCCTGTCAGCCACAAGAATGAACTCTGTGGTGTAGTGTTGATGATGTAGGTCAGGTCATGACACCTGCCCAGTGAATCTGTTACCTGTCAATCCATGTGAGTTATGTTTGTGACTTTTGAACTTAATGTTAGTTTTTAGGAAGTCTGTGTGAACACTAAATGGACAAAAACTAAACAATGCCACTGTCATTCTTTGCTGGGACCAAATGAATCAAACCATTGTCTTAAATTGTGCAACAGGCCCAGACATGGACATCTGCCAATTAGGAAGCTGCATTGTAAAATCTGTCTGAGATGCAGCATGCAGCATCTGCCAAGAACACATTCTCAACCATTGTATAACAAAAAAGGGACTTGTTCCAGCACATTTTAAAAATACCAATACATTATGTACCAAACAGTCTGCAAATTCATCCTAAGCAACACACCCATCTACGTAGGTGAATACAATTTCAGCTCCACCCTCCTGCCTACAGACAGGCAAGCCCACTTGAGCTCTTCTTGAGCATCCACCTACACACTCCCTCAGTAGAGAAGAGCGTCATGTTCGTGCAGCATGTGTGGGAAGGGGGGGGCGATTCTCAGCTCACAGGGCTTTGTCACTTCTGTAATCTGTACTTCTTATAAAGTGTTGCCTGAGGCAGCCACAGTGCCAAGTGCTACCCATTCAAGTGATGATGCACGACGATGTGTCCCTAATTAGGAATTATTGAACATTGTGGAGGAAAAGAACCTCCTCCACCAATGTCCCTGTTTTCTACACCGGTACGCCTCGACATCACTATCATGTTTAGACAAAGGACACTTGGCAATGCAGATAAAACAGCACAAGGCATCCACATTGCTGCCATCATGAACAAGTACTTAATCTGGCATAAATGCACAAGAAGTACCGGAGCAGGACATTCTTGTTTCCACAGCACAAATGATTTATTAATCTCGTGACGTCATTGCTTACTTCGTTTCAGCGTAACAGTTGCAGGGAAAGATTTGTGTGTTTCTTGAATCTGAACTCACCAAGTGGGTCAATCTGCAATTTTTGTATTCAGGACATTTGAATGCCCTCTAACACTTTCATCAGTCTAAGGAATGCTGGCCATTGATGAAAGCGGCCCTGCAGCTTACTAGTTTTTCAAACCAGAATAGTGTATATATGTAGTGAAACCTCTGCCGCAAGACCAATGTCCCACATCTACTGACCTAGTCTACAAGCTGCAGACAGACTGGCTTTATCCGCAGTGTCTGCATGATTCTACAAAATAATAAAACGGTTACCTCTTCATAGTTTTTGGCCTCCACACCATGCTTCATGTCCAGATTGACCAGCTGGTCAGGCACTCTTCCAGTCCCTGATTAAAGAGGAGAGATTTTTTGCATAATAAGCAAAAGGAACATTTTAAAATTGTGTTCACTCACTGTGCCATGTAAACCTAGTCTAGTTCCAGAACTACAAAAGCCTTTATTTACTATATTAATTTCACTTTTTTCATTTTTCAGTATGAATCATTAGTTTACACTCATTCCTTCCACATTAACAAGAATGCAAAGTCTTTTTGCCTTACTTAAACAACTACTGTGTTCATGATAATCATTACATAAAACATCAAACATGGTTTATTTCCATAAACTTCCATCTTTAATGTCATGACCATATATTCATATCACATCAACAAGAACATGACCGAAGAGTTATATATCATTGTCCATTTCCTTTTTCTCTTCTTTTTAAATATTATTTTTCAGGCTTTTGCCTTCATTCAACAGGACAGCTGTAGCATGTCGGGGGAAAGAGGGAGATGATGAGAAGCAAAGGACACAGCCTTTGTACATGGGGCACCCGCTGGGTACTGTACTGGGTGCCCCACCATTATATTTCTAAACAAAGTTGAGAAAATGTTAATCATAAACTCCGACACTCAGATGGTTGCTCATGCTCAATGATAAAGACAAACTAATTGTGTGTGTTGATAATGGCTGTAGACTTTTGGATATCTGTTAGTGAAACTAAAATAATGACACTGACTTTGATAGGTCTGTAATGAATTTTAATTTGTGCCTGTGCTTGGTTTTGGGGGGTTAACACACTTACCCATGGGTGATTTGCTCTCAAAGCACACCTCAAACATGTCATAGTCCTCTGTGGTGAATGCAAACTTTCCTTTTGTTGCATCTTCCTTGGAATAAAGAGTGTGGCTGGAGGAATCTGTGATCTACAAGGTAAGAGGAAAATAATGCAATAAATGTCAACTGTACTGCTGCTAATGTTGTTAAAATATTGCTTTATCAATATAGATTTGAAAGTCTTTCGTCACTCGTTTCTGCAGTACTAATACACGGGTGGCCATCTCATTGTGAATGTTTACAACAGTCATACTGCTGTTCTCTGCTACTAACCAAGACAAGAAAAGTCATAGTTGTCAGGTTACAGCCTGGCTATAGTGATCTTTTAATTAACAATAATGTATCAAAACTTGATATTTTTCCAAGTACCGTATAAAACTTAAATTAATCTATTAAATTAATCGGTTGCCAGTAACTGTCATTGGTTCCAGCATCTCAAATGTGAAGATATGCTGCTTTCTCAGTTTTATATAATTGATTTTATGGCGGAATTGGTTGCATAAAACAGGCATTTAAAGGATTTCAGGTTGGGCTCTGCAATGCATTAGACATTTTTTAAATCTGTGTCCTTTTTGTATGTTATAATAGTCATGGAAAAAATACTCAACTGATTAAACCATATAATAAAGCTAAGGGTTACTTACAGCCTCAACTGGCTGCATTAAAATGTGTGTAAATTATTAATCAGGAAATATAATTAAGTCATTAAATACAGCCGCCCAGTAATGTTGATTTTTATTTGGCAGCTGTTATAAGATGGCGACTGATTTAAAGAACACTGACAGGATATTTAAGATGATGTAATGGACAGATATCTTTGATTAAAGTTAGGAGGACCTCATTCATTTGAATAACACTAGTGTTGCATACAAGCTGTCGTTGACATGTAGCTTAGGAGGCTAACGTGCTAACGTCCCTAGCTTGTGACTGTTAGCTAAACGGCCGGTAAGACTGACGTGTAACAGCAGCAGAGCCCAGCCGTTGGCAGTGACGGGATTATTCCACATGATATAACACAAACTAATTGTGACATAAACACCCACAGTGTGGAATAAAATGTGCTTTCATTAGCGTCAGAGTAATTTGAGTTTATGACAGAATTAATTCTTAACGATAATGTTAGCAGGCACTGACGTTATCTAGCTAATTAGCAACTAAAACCAGGAAGACGTGTTTCTTGAGGCCTAGGTTAGCTACGATGCTAACAACAGTTGTCACATATTTCAGCCGCACGTCACCAACAGTTGGGACTATTTTAACACGAGCTAGAATATTAGCTTGTAACGGCTGGTGTTCTTGAATATGGACGTTAACAGACTGAAGCCATTTCGGCCTCAGCACCATCTGGTAACGTTGACAGTAAGCTAGCCGCAGGTCTGTGCTCACCTTCAGATTAGTTTTGGTGTTCGCCTGTTCGGTTATTTCATACTCCCCCGTGACCAGGACGTCTTTGTGGATCTCCTCTCGTAAACACTTTCTTGAGTTGACCGGTAAAAAGAAGGAAATAGAAAATACAGATTCAATAAGAACCGGTAACAACAGTAGCGCAGCGAGTCGAGCCATGGCTACCCTCAACCAACCGACCAACCAGACCGTGCCAGCCAACCAGCTTAACACCGAGTTCCAGCTCACACAACCGGCCTGACTGGGCCCTCCAGCGCCGCCGCTGACCTGGAGGGAGAAGTACGATTCAACCAGTGACACTCCCTCCCGTGAGGTTAAAGTGAGTTCAACCTGCGTGGGTATGACTGGATAAAAAAAATCAGTTGGGTCCCCTGGATGTTTGGGCAGCTGCCCCATAGGTGTAGATTTCAGGGGAAACACAGGGGACAGAATCCCCTCAATATCTGGAACATGTACAGGGAAGAACAACCTGTCATCAAAGGGGAACACCACCTAAATTAAAAATTACAATATGTTATTTCCATGTCCTAGGATATTTGTGAACATGAGCTACTCTCTGTCAAAGCCAGAAACCAGGAAAGTTATTATCAAACTTATGATGTCATGGGATATAAAGTCTGGAGCTACCATAAACCATAATCGGAACAGAATGTTTTTCTTTTTTATAGCCAAATGAGCTTTGTTCTGGTGTAGTGTCCTCAGCTTTGAATCAGAAAATGCACTCATATAAACAGGATTACTGTGCATCACGCTAACAACAATCACTTCCGGGTACCTTTTGATTTCTGTTGTCATTTTCAGCCATAACTACAATGTTTAAATATATATATAGTTAAATGCAGTGGTCCGAACTATCTGACATTTCTGCTGTGGTTATTTTATGTACTTTTTTGCTTTGTTATCATGCTTGATAAACCATATCTACCAGCGTGGAAGCTAAACTATACTGCTGAAGACAGGGTAACAGCAAAATACATGTTGGCCACCTAAAAAAAATCAATATCTGAGTTACTGTAGGCTAAATTTGAATATTTGCTCTGCCTTATCTTACTTAGTAACCAATCGAGGCAGCAGTAGACCAGCAACTCAGTGTTCTGTGAAGTAAAATGACCGTTTTTGTCAGTGGAGTCCGGCGGCTTTGATGTAATGGCTTCATTTAGTCGTTGGAAAAGATGGTCTGACAGCAAGGTAAAGTGGTGAAAATATTCTAAATATAGCTAACACTTAAAGAATATTGATTTTTATTAGGTGGGCCTAACAAACTAATTGAGGCAATGTCTACTCAGCACCGTTTGATTTTAATGTACGTGATGCATCGCAACTTTGAATTTTAACACTCTAGTTTTTAGAAGGAAGGTGCAGCAGGTCCAGATGGCGCTCAGGGCCAATGGTTATGAGACAAAGATGAAAATACCACTACACTGTAAGTTTAGGACAGACTGACTCACCAGAAGCATCCCAGTGGGAGTCCCAGGCTGCTGAAACATCTAGCCAAAGTCTTCAAGTCACAATTCTCTTAGCACACCATCCAACATCTTAAGATCTCTACTGCTTCTCCCTGAAGACAGAACCCAGAGAGGAAGTGGAGCTTGAGACAGGCAACAGCTGTAGGGAACACTACATCAGTGCAAAGGCAAAGACCCTGGACAAGAGTCTGAATGAACGCCAGAACGTTACTTATCTGTAAATTACAGCACTGATGGGAAAGGGCTCAAAGTCTTTGTCCAGGAGTTAATAGATGGCTGGAGAAAGATCAAGGAGGACAATCAATAAATCAATCAATCAGTTTATTTGTTACATTAAAATATATAAAATACATTTCTAATGACATGTAATCCTGTCAGTTCCTTCAAGTGTGCATTTAAAAAAGTACTGTAATGGTGAATTTAAGATTAGGCAGTCTTAGGCAGTGTTTCATGTAGGATCTTGTGGCATGAGGGTAGAAGCTCCTTAACTCTTAAGGCAGAGTAGACCAGCACCTATGGTGTATTCAGAGGAACAAACCAGTCTTGTTGGGGGCTGTTTCCATTACCAGCCAGTAATGTTACCTGTCAGGACGCTCTTGATGGTGCAGGAGTAGAAATTCCTCAGTAAGTGAGGAGACACTTGGAATTTCCTCAAGTGTCTGAGATGAAACTGTCTTTGCTTTGCCTCTCTCACCACTATTATTACTATTACAACCTTTATTTAAACAGGGAAGGCCGTTGAGAGCGAGCTCTCTTTTACAAGGACGCACTGATTACAGTAAATATACAACAACAGAGGCACACAGAAGTGACAGTATACACAAACAAGTTATAAAACAATAAAAGAATCCAAAGGTTACAGTATGTAAGGACAAGGACGTCAGCATAGGGGACAACATCAGTTGACAGAAAACACGCATTCACGCTGTTTTACGTCAGTCAAAAGGGATTTGAATTGATTAAAAGGGATTAGCTTGTCTAATTTTACAAGCTTCTGCAGATTGTTCCACTTGTGTGGTGCGCAGTATTTAAGAGCCAGTTTCCTGGTGTCAGTATTAACATGACGATTTTCGAGAACCAAATACTCTTGGGAGCAAGTACAGAGGGAATTTGTTCTATGGATTAAAACACATGAAAGATACTCAGGTAGTTTGCAAAGGTGCTTTGTAAATAAATAGCAGTGTTGTTGTTATCTCACTGCCAATTACTACAACCCAACCTTCTCATACAACAAACAATGATGCGTTGAATGCTTTCTACAGTCCTGAGTCATGTCTTATTTCTACAGAAAAATGTCAGTTTGCTTTTAAGTACTTAGTCAGTTCATTAATATGTTTATTAAAACAGATGTCATCAAGCCAGAACCCAAGGTATCTATAAGAGAATACTCTTTTAAATGGTGTCCCATTAAGGCAAGTACTATTCACATCAGTCGAACTGTTTGTCAGTTTTCCAGAGAACAAGATGCATTTGGTTTTATCTGAGTTTCACAGTAATTCAAGATCATTTACAGTTTGCTGTACTGAGTCACTGAGTCAGTATACAACGCCCAGGTCAAGCCCTCAGTGATGTGGACACCAAGGTACTCGAGCTGTCCACTCTCTCCGTAGTTCTTTCACTGCTTCTTCCTCAAGTCTATGATCACCTCCTTAGTTTTGCTGATGTTCAGGAGTAGGTTGCTGACCTAAAACCAGGAGGTCAGAGGCCCTTACTACAAAGCCAGTTCAACTTACCCAGGATATCTTCTTGTTATCTGGCTTGACTAACCCTAACATTGTCCATCTGGATAACTGGCACTATAAAGCTGGTTATCAACTACTTCAGTCAAATCTGGGTTTTCCTATCCAGCTACGAGCACGTTCATGTAAAAGAGGCGGGGGTGGGTGCGAGCGTCGTCTTCAGAACCATGAAAGACGTAGGCTGCTTCATATCATATGTGATGAAACGGTACTGATAGTGTCCCCGACTATGAGATAGTAAAATGTCAGTAGCGTGGGATGTAAATGATACTGGAAACACTGAAAACACTTAAAAAAAAAATTCACTGTCATCCAAGACTTAAATGACGTGCAGGTATCACTAAGCTATGGGCATATGTGACATTAGTATAGAGTACTTTTTGCTGTTTAGTTGGATGATGATGAATATGTCACATAAAACACTTTAAAGTAACACCAGACTGTTTCTGTTGCTGAAGTAAATGGTGTGAAAGTAGTTAATGACTGATGAGGTCTATCTGACCGAAATGTGGCATTTATAATAATAACGGGAGCAAATTAACAGTGTGTGGATTATTTTACTAATAAAATATTATCTGTCTTGTTATTTTGAGCTGCAGTGATGGAATCAGAGTATAAAAGTAGCAACACTGTCACTGTGGACAAAAATAAACTTTGCTTGATTTCAAATCCTGCTAAAATCTTGTGTTTAGTGTGTAAACAATCTCTCCATTTGTTAAAAGCTCTGTACTCAAACCAGTGGAAACAGAGCCCTGGAACAATGAAATGATTCCACTGACCAATAACAGCATATAGGCTCCTGTTTTTTTACCTGTCACGCCAGACTTTTGTCCATGGATGCTTTTTTCCTCAGTGATCTGATTGGTCAGACGTCAGGGTGTTGACAGACTAGGATCTGATACCCTGAAGTTAATCTGCTTCGGAGCAGGTTAGCTGTTCAGCATCAGTTGCTGGTAAAAAGAGAACCAGCTTAGTAGTACTGAAAACCGTGAGTAAACCCCAAAGTTACCTCACTAACTTCAAATCCTGGCTCACAGTACAGGCCCGGGTCATCTACTTCTTTCAGACGGGCCTTACCAGTACATATATTCACACTGAACACCTAAGAGAACAGAGACAGGGTTTACAATCTCTGTCATAAGATAACACCTGAGCTAGCTTGATTTGCTGAAGAATACAGTGAAATGCAGTTGAAAGCTCTGAAAGCTAGTGTCGCAACCTTTGAGTTTACATTACTTTGATACATTTTATGCACCAGGTGTATTTCTAATTGCATACTTCAGATAGGGACAACCTGATCTCATATTTCCTGAAAGAGGACAGTACAAAAAATACAATAGACAGTAAACTACAAATATGCCCCATCACCATGTGCACTCAAGCAGTACAGCACACAGTACAAAGGGCCCAGGAATGCAATAGAGCAATATATCATAACATAGTGGTGGGCTCACTTATTACAGTGAAAATACAGTGGATGTGTTTTAAGCTTTGTGCAGAACGGGCACGGTTCCTGATAAAACCTGAACTGCCCAGAAAGCAAATAGGCCTGGGAGCAACCACAGTCTCTTGTGTCAATACAGTTTAGACACTCTAACAGATAGAAGCCCTGGTTTAAAACAACAACATCACTACAAACACAAAACTCAGTTTAGTAAATGACTTTCTAGTACCAGACTGCAGCACATTTTAAACCTGGGTCCCCCTAGTGGGTCAAAACGGCCACATTCCTGAGCCTAATAATGAGGGAGGCAGAGTGTGGAGAGACACGTACTAACATGTGAGTTCAAGGTAGTGAAATCCACAGCAGATAAATCAGGCGCTTTCATTTTATTAGAGAAGAAAAAACAGCAATCTTAGATAACAGTTTGTGGCACTGGATGTTTTTCAAATCAAGATGAATACACAAATACCTTTTTGCAGGCCCTTGACACCAGTCAGGGTCTGCTGTGGTAGCACTGGTAGTACTGTACTGTACTCAACATGAGATAAAGTCATGATTGGTCTCTGTCATAAGAATAAAAATGTGATCCTGTGTCACACAATGTAAATTCTGAAGGACAGTTGAGATGTACTTTAGATGGATGAGCAATGATTGGTATATTTTTATTATTGTATATTGTTAATACTGCAGTTATAAGATTAGAAACCATCTGTTTTCATTCTACTGTGCTAGTCTTCTAAGTATTCACAATCATCTTATTGATACTTGATCAATTTTCACTCGTATATGTCTTTAATATTACAGTAATTGCATAATAGTCCACCCTGTATATGATAATGGTAAATCCTGGTTACGAAACAGACATATCATGCACAGTGTTGGCTGGGGTATTTTGAAAATCCCAGAAGCTATTATTTTTCTGTCAGCAGCTCAGGGATTACCCAATTACATATGATAGAGCTGTCCAGTTTCCAGGGAAACATCCTTGTTACTGATCCCACGAGACGAGACGAGGACACGCTGCTGTGTGGGGAGTCTGGCACTAAGTGAACAGTAATTATTGGATAGAGAAATCCCTCCAGCATTGTAGCTTAGTGCGTCAAACAGCCGCTAAGAATAGCAAGTCGTACACTCCTCCATGCTAAGGAGATTTTGGGCGAGAAATGAAATTCACAAAACTTTCATGTACCTATGTCAAATCCACATTTTTACATAGTTTACTGAACTCCAGGTGATCTCCTGTCCTCAAGTACATTATGAGCAACATTCACTAAGTATGTCTAAGGGTGAGACGCAGTCTAGGTCACCTGGAAAGATACTATAATAATCTTACTATTGATTGACTAACCCTTTTATGACCTCTGGGCACTGATTCAGCATTGCATGTCATTATGAAAGTCCAGCTTTGCAGAGTGGAATACTTCCTTAAATCAGCATGCATGCTGACGCAAGTCTCTATACACACCCTCCAATTAATTGCCGTCATTCTAATCATATGTGGATGATGAAAGTAGTACAAACAAAAATCAGACCACACACTGATAACAGCACAGAATCCAGACTGAGTTCAAACTTACATCTGGTTTGTCATACAGTGTCACAGATGAACACACAGACCGTGTCATAGAAACTTAATGAATATCTGCATTGTGTCAGTAAAAGCAGTGGCGCGCCCCAAGGGAAGGCTGGGGGGGGAGGGCACGGCCACTGTGATACAATTGCTGCACCCTTGGCGAAAAAAATTAGAGGCAAACTTCACTGTTTTTAAGAGGCTGTGGTGCGCTCATTCTTTGAGATGGAGCAAAGATAGTGGTTTCTTGTGAAACTAGACAAACTGTGACATCCAATGGTACCAACCAACGTCATGTTAGCTTACTGGGAAGGGGGCTAAATGTAACCGGTGGACTCTAGGGTTAAGGTGCAGTGTGGATATCTTCGGCGATGATCTCCATTTATTCCTGACAGTAAGTGGCAAAAACAAAATCCCCCGTCAAACACAACCATACAAACTCAACCCCCTACACAAATTAAGCAACACCAGATTATGTTAGCATAAAATGAACATAGCTTAACACAGTAAAACACGGAAATTACCACAAGAGCAATGTCGCTTACCTCTCCCACTGAGCACAACAGCAAAAAGGGAGAGTTAAGGCAGGAGACACCCCTTTATAGGTTGGGTACCCCAAAGGTGAACGTAGGGGTACAGAAACTGAGAATCAAATGTTCCACATATTGAGTACGGAGGCGGAAAACTGGCATGGTGATTTTGAATTCTCACCTCAAGATATCTGATAAAAATGGGTTGTACAGGTACCCACACGTCTCCCGTAAACTTAAGAGGGTTTGTATTGACCCTTACAATCGATGTACTACTTCAAATTAAAGCCACATATTTGTCTTTTTAAGGAAAAGGACAACCAGGCTATTTGAAGACCAATGAATCGAAAGGATTGAAAAAAGGATTGTTGCCGAACTCACAACATAAGTGTACCGGAATTAGTCTAAATGCACATCAGATAATTGGTAATATTAGCTGTAAAATAAGAAACCGAAGTGCAGGTGTAACCTTTGACTAACAGCATTAACGAATTCCCGACATTCAGTAATGGCTTTTAATTTTGGTGTGCCATCCCAAGATTTCAGTAGCCCCATCTGACTAATCCTATCAAAATTTTCTGGGGTTGCCTATGAGTAAAACAAAGACAGGAACATGTCAGGAACAGATGTCATTTGCTTCAGTGAAAGTGTAATTGGGTGTCATTGTAAATGCCCTACTGAGGAAGTGTATCACTCCGTCACTCAGACAGACTTTCAGCCGCAAGGGGAAGACGCTGAAGTATTCATGGTTTTGTGCAGCTTTCATATCCTCTCCCGACAAAAGCAAGGTATCAGGGGATGGGTTTCCGAGCCAATCTTGGCTGCTGTCGTTGTGGCATGGAGGCAAACTCTGCTGTTTCATCATCATCGCTGTGCTCACAATTACACCCAGGCAGGGATCTCTGTCTGCCTCCCTCCCCTGCTATCCTCATATACTCATCATTTTCTCCTTTCCTCCTCCTGCCCTCGCCTTGCTTTTACTTTCCTCCTCTCTTTCTATCAAGCTTACGCTGCCTGATTCCTCCCCTGGGTTGCAGCACCGACGCAGGTTGGCGTCATAGTGGTCTAATTTTACTGCTGTTGATGCTGATGTTAAAAGAAGCAATAGGCACCTGCTATTTCTGCTGCTACCCCGTCTCCCTGGGGCCGGCAAAGAGGTATTAATAGACAGAGTTATTAGGTGCTGCATGGTCGCACATAGAGGCTCTGCTTAAGTGCAAAGGAAAACAGATAGGTACTCAGAATTCAGCTGTTACACAACACCACAGTGCTAACAAGAGGCTTGGTGAAAGCACTGTTTCAGGCTTCTGCAAGAAAGTAGCATTGTACTTCTGCAACTTTAGTTCCCTAAACTATGTCAAATATCTTATTGTCTTTATATGATTGATGTTGCAGTTTGGAGGAGCAAGCCTGCCTCCATACAGGAAGCGCACTAACAGCTGCTGATATCCTGGCCGTGTTGCACAAAACGGGCGTGCCTACAATGGAAGGGCATAAACGTCAGAGTAAGTTAGTTATTGTGTGACAGTAGTCTTCCATGCTGCATGTCCCTCACGCGCACACACACCACGCATTTCCTGTGTAAAGCCATTAAGCAATCTGCCTTCCGATAATTCTTGACATGGTGAAATATTGATAAAAGGTTAAGTGAGCAAGTGAGGAGGAAGACTGTAGAAGGGAGGGGAAGGAAAGGTTTGATGACAACGTGTGTAACAATAACATGAAATCAATAGATCACCGGATATGATAGTGATGAAACTTCATCAGGAAGCTTGATTAAACTCAGCAGCAAAGCATCACAAAACAGTCATGTTGATAACTCGCCTAGTTTCAACTGAAATGAAATTCATCACTGACTATTGTGTTAGCAATGAATTTACCATCTTTAAATTAGCCTTCTGAAAAACAGTTTTCTGTTTGGGAAATATTGAATCAGTGGATACAGAGCTACAAACACATTTAACCCCCAGCTGACCTCACATGCACCTGGACCAGCTGTAAGATGAAATAAGGCATCCAAATGTTCCAAATTTAACAAAAACTATATGGAAAAAGGAAAAATTGAAGGGACTGTTCACCCCAAAATCAAAAATACATATTTTTTCCTTTTACCTGTAACACTATTTATCAGTCTAGATAGTTTTGGTGTTAGTTGTCGTGTGCTGGACATATCAGCCGTAGAGATGTCTGCCTTCTCTCCAGTATAATGGAACTAGATGGCAATCGGCTTGTGGTGTTTAAAACGGCAAAAAGATACACCTGAAAAACTCAACAGCAATGTCTCTTTCCAGAAATCATGACCTGGTTACTCAAGATAATCCACAGACCTTGTTGTGAGCAGTGCAGCGTAGGAACTATTTTCTTTCTACCAAACTACACCCGGCAACTGTATCACTGCGCAGAGGGAAGTGTGCATCTACTGCTAGCTCACCTAGCACCACTGAACTAGCTAATGTAACAGGGCTGCAGAGGAGGAAGCCATTGATATTTACATCTAAAGCTGTCACCAGCACAAGCCTCTTGTCCATGAGTAGATGCATGCTTCCTTCTGCGCAGTGATATGGTTGGTGGATGTAGTTTGGTAGAAAGAAAATAGCTCCTACATGAAACTGCTCACAACAAGGTCTGTGGATTATCTTGAGTAACCAGGTCATGATTTCTAGAAACATTGCTGCTGTGAGCAGTTTCATGTAGGAACTATTTTCTTATTGTCAAACGCATCATTACGCAGAAGGAAGGGTGCATCGACTCATGAACGAGAGGCTCGTGCTTGTGACAGCGCGAGACATAGACAATAATGCTGTCCTTCTCGGCTGAGCTGTGTCGTTAGCTAGCTCAGTGGTGCTAGGTGAGCTATCAGTAGACGCATGCTTCCTTTTGTGCAGTGATATGATTGGCAGGTGTAGTATGGTAGAAAGAAAATAGTTCCTACGCTACACTGCTCACAACAAGTTCTGTGGATTACCTTGAGTAATCAGGTCATAATTTCTGGACAGAGACATAAATGTTGAGTTTTTCCAAAGGTACTTTTTGGCGTTTTGAACACCACAACCTGAGTGCCATCTAGTTCCATTATATTCAAGAGAAGGCAGACATCTCTACAGCTGATATCTCCAACACTCTACACTCACACCAAAACAATCTAGATCAGGGATGTCAACCCATTGCACAATAACCTCTAAGTGTCAGCAGCTTTAATATTCCCCCTTTTTTTGTGTAAAGAATTACATTACATTCTGTAGACGTTCATCCTTTTACAAAACAGATGAACAACCCGAGATATCTTAAGAAATATAAGTGCAATTTCAACAGGATGTCTCAGCTTTTCCACATTCAGTCAGTCTACTTCTTACTGCCATTAGTCTACATGTGCATTTACCTTGACATTTCCTGATACAGATTCTTTTGAAGTGAAGCTGCCCATTGACGATAGTTTTCCCAATTTTCAGTATCTTTTAACATGATCACAGTAAGTCATTGTTATATCAGAGGACTGTACTTTGCCTCTGCAGCAGATTTACATGAAGTCTGCAACACGTTGTTTAACTTGCTCCTGAAACCTGGCACCTCTTAAGGCCCTGGCACACCAAGCCAACGGTTGGCCATTGGTCAAAGTCGGGCCATGGGTGAGCGTCTGTCGCCCTAGTTTTTGCGGTGTGTCCCGCACCGTTGGCACTTCGGCATCGGCGGCTTTTCAGCCGATTGAGCATGTTGAATCGCCGGCGGAGCATGTCGGTGAGAGAGATCACTCTGATTGGCTGTTCAGGTTTTATTTTCTCACTCCTGTAGCGAGTGAATCTGCCAGTAGTGAAACCGGGGCTAACCGGTGCTTCCTCCTCAGGCTCCACTTCACTCAGCTGCCCGACACACCCGCTGCTTCCTCCCGCTTTAACCTGAATAACAAACTGGCGCTAGTTGTGAGGCTAGCGGAGCGTTAGCCGCAGCATGACCGGAGGGAAGCAGCCAGTTAGCCTCCGCTAGCTTGCCAGCTAGCCCTCGGTCTCTGTTTGGATCCAACCGGAGCACCGAGCCCCGGTTTGTTATTCAGGTTAAAGTGGGAAGAAGCAGCAGGTTTGTCGGGCAGCTGAGTGAAGTGGAGCCTGCGGAGGAAACACCGGGACCTTCTGGATGTAATAGTCTGTGGAGGTGCTGCGGAGCTCGGCTGCACAGATAGGAAACCCCTCGGCTGACAGGATGTACCACTCTCTCACTCCGCTACTTTATCTCATGCATTCCTTGAACTTCCGGTTTCCCTTTATGCGTTATTTCCTCTCACGCAGGCGCAGAACGTACATGCTACTTGGCAGTCAGATGTAGTCTTTGTAGTGTGTTCAAATACAACTGACACAGGGCGACGTGAGGCGACGTAGATGACGCAACAGTTGGCTTTCGTCGTAGTTCTTTGATGTCCGTTTGGTGTGTCGGCACCTTTAGTATAATCATCTGGTGGGCCGGATTGGACTCTCTGGCGGGCCAGTTCTGACCCATGGGCTGTATGTTTGACACCACTGATGTAGATTGAGCACCTCAGGTAGGAGGAAAAGTATATATTTTGTTTTTTTGCAGTGAATCCAATTCAATTTTATTGATAAAGCCCAATATCACACATCAAAATCAAGCCTCAGAGGGCTTTACAGCATACGACATCCCTCTGTCCTTTGGACCCTCACAGCCGATAAGGAAAACTCCCCCCAAAAAACCTTTTAACGGGGGAAGAAATGTCCCTTAAAGACAGTAAAAAAAAAAAAAAAACATAAAAAGGATCTGGGTAGGTCTAAATGCACATCTTGAGTCAGCTGTTATACAATGTGTCTTTCTATCACTATGTTACATTAACACCAATGGGGAAAAGGACAATGTTCTAGACTATCTGTCAATTTCTCAATCACCATCTTCCTAATTAGCTATTTGCTTGTGTCCTATTCATTATGCATGGCACATTAGTATTCATTTTGGCCCAGCTGTGCTTCCAGAGGAGGTGTTTTACTTTTGGGAATGAGGAGTTAGATCAGTCTGAATGAAAACGCTTTGTGTCCAGCTGTCTGCACGACCCACAGAAGTCAAACTGCTGCCTGTGTTCTCATGAATTATTTCTGAGGACTCTTGTCTTGCATTGTGCTGTAACTCACATGTGCGTCTTTCACAGTCGGAGGTGATATTTTTTGCGACCTTCCGAGGGAACAGAATACACTAAACCGACGTAGACGGTGGTTAAGACGCTGCTTTCGGATCCTCTTGCGATTGTCCTGTATAACCGTATGTGTGCAGCGGTTGTCTTGCAACGACCCAAAACATATTGTTTCGCTTAGGGAAGCAATGCATCACGTTCTTTCCTCTCTCTCCTATATTCCAAATACTCAAATCTGATTATCTGTGTGGAGAAAAACCCCGAGACAAGTAACTTCGATCTATGTGTTTTGTGCGGAAAAAGCCCGTCTGCATTCTGCTGGCAAACAGCAGAAGCAGCGTCTTCGCAGCGTTCTATATTTGGGCACGGAAGTAGGGTACGACGTCATCGCGCTATGCTTGCAGATTTAAAAAAATGGAAAGAACGCACTGACGTAGGAGCCCTGACGTATAGTTAACCTTGGCAACAGACGGAACAATAAATAGAGCCAGTGGAGGTGCAGGAAAAATACTGCTATCCCATATGGAGGCTAATTTTAGACATTATTTTAATTGTCTGTTGCATAAAAATGGAGCTGCTGTCACATCTCAGCACAGAGAACATGTTCATGAGTGCATGTAATGAGAAAAGTGCAAAACAGATAATTGAATTTAAATATCACTATCTTTTATTTACATATTTTACAAACAACATTCATCTTTTTTTTTACTCTCTGTAAAAAAATAAATCTCATAAATTAAAACCACGTATGTTTTCACAGAAAACTTCATACTAAGATAGACCACTCAGACCATCATGGTTAAGACAAGGAACGTCAGTTTTTAAGGTTTTTTTTTTTTTTTTTTTTTTTTCCACAAACGTTTCACAATTACTCTCACATTCCATCAACCAGAAAACAAACTGGATCAATAATAACTATTGCTCTGAACACACATCAACACTACAACAAAGTTTTTTGTTATCTAGCACCATAAAATCATATATGAACTCATAATACGACTAGGTGGTATTAGTTGAAACATGCTTTGTAACTTGCTACATCGGTGTTATAGGCAAGTATAAGATAAAGGCGAATAAAATCATAAATAATTTGCTTCCTGGTTTAAGTCCATTCCATAGCCCTGTGATCTGCACATCTATCTCATACACCAAGAAAATGTGCTTGATAGGAAGTATTATTGTTTTTGTGGAAGAGTCTTTAAAGGGCCAGCAGGGTAGGGGAGCTGAGGGAATCGGAGGACTGGTCGTTGCTGTTGCTTCCTCTCCTGTGGGCGATGCCACAGGTGGGGAAGGTCTCAGCCTCTGGGAAGGTAAACACAAACGAAGACGTGTAGGTGGTGCAGGCTGGCGTGCAGGTCACCACGGGTGTGCACAGGGGCTCAAAGTCACCGTTATTGGCTGTGGCGTGAAGGGGCTCCCAGTCCTGAGTTGTGTACAGGGAGTTGGACAGGTCGACCTCCGGGACTGACCGCGCTGACTCCATCTCCGTCTTTGCCAGCAGGTCCAGAGACTCCTCCAGGACGGAGGACTCCAGGTCTGCCATCTTGATGGCGCTGCTGGAGATGGTGGCGGTGGAGAGGACGGAGTTTGTAGTGGAGAAGAGGGAGTTGGAGGTTGAGGTGTAGGTTGGCTGGCTGGAAGCGATAGTGGTTGCCTTTGGGGTGGTGGTCTCTGACTGGGAGGACACGGCGGTGGACAGGCAGGGGTGGGCGGGAGAAAGGGAGACCACAGAGAAGTCGCTGTCCAGCTCTGAGGGGATTTTGCAGATGGGCTGATGGGCAGCCAGAATGAACTCAAGCCTTTCCTTCTCCTTCAACAGATTAGCAATATCATTCTGCAGATTGGACTTCTCATCCTCCAGCTGATCAGTTTCCTGCACGGGGGAGAGAAAAAGAGGAAGTGGCATGAGCTTAGCTGTTGGATAACACTTCTAGTAGCTGTGGCGAGGAATGCATTTTGATGACTGATGGTAAATCTGTGGCATACTTACAGCTTGCAGACTGTCTGTAAGCTCTCTCCTCCTGTTGCGGCATTTGGCTGCTGCCTGCTTGTTCCTCTCTCTGCGAACTCTCTTCTTCTCTTCCTCCTCAGGTGAACACTGCACATAAGACAAGAAAAAGTTAGCTCCATGATAACTCACACTCTGTAACACTGAAGTCACTATTTATTATGTAACACTTGAAGTGCATGGCGAGATAATTACCTGTTCTGCTCTGCCCCTCTTGGCAGAGTTATGAGCCTTGGATGCAGACCTCATGCCTGGTCTGGTGTATGCTGGGCTGGGGCTGTAGGGGTGAGGTCTGTGAGAGGGGGCCACTGAGGAGATCAAAGGCTGGACCATCCACTGCAGATCCGGGCTTGTTGAAATGGCTGTGACAGTGGGGATGAAGGAGGCACTTGATGCTGTCAGGTCAGTGAAATCCTGTGGGCAATGAAGGAAGAGGATCATGAGTACATTTTGGTATACTTTGAGGAAGGGGGGGATGCAGCATTGCAGGATGAGCTATAAAAAGCCGGGTGGTTTAAAAATATCCATATGATGTCAGATGTGACGTTACAGTCTCTCTATGGGGTTTCCAGGTGGATGAATGAAGCGCGCCTTGCACTGTGTGCAGCGCAGGTCAACAGGCTATTTCAAGCACAACTTAACATTGACAATTAATATTAATCAGTCAGCTTCTAGTTATGATTTAAACTTTATGAGAATAGTAAAAGCTAGACTGAGCTTTATTTCTCCAAGTTGCATGCACTTAAACACATGTAAAGATCTTATACATTGTAATAAAAGTTGAATAATATGTGACTGGACATACCTGAGACTGGGGGGATCCCATGCTGGAGTAAGATCCGGCTGGTGACGGAAAGTATCCCACATTGTCCCCGGACGGGGAAGCGGTGCTGCAGCGGGAGGAATCGCACTCCGTGTTGAAAGAGGTAAACATCATCGTTCCCCAAAAAACCAAGCAGGAAGATCCAAACAAATGTAAACTTGAGATGAGGAAATCCTTCTGTGAGGTTTGGGAAAGACTCTTTAAATCGCCGCTCTCGTTATATTCTCTCTTGTCGGTGTTCTGCTACTGAAAGTTTGAATACCAACTCTGAGAGATCGGGCCTCTTATATAGCCTGAGAAGGACCGGCCGAATGACGTCGGCAAAGGGGGAGCGCTCTTCACCCGACACCGCGAGGAAAAAAACACCAAAACACTCACATAACAACGCGGCGATAAAAACAACCATCACTTATACACTCTTTAAATACACTTAAATACACATATACAACCCTTATATGTAGTGTTTAAACACAAAAAGTCACATTTAATAATGTTTTATGAACTCACCCTCGAGAAATGGAATATTCCAGGAACGGGATCCCCGATACGTAATTTTCCAAATATGGTGGGTTCATCCTGTAAAGGGGCGCGGCCTTATGGGAAACACCATCTGAGATTGGCTTACAGCGACATGACGTTATGTAAGACAACAAACACAGCGGCTGTTGTGAAAACTGAAGAACTGGGATAATGGTCATCTAAAGTACAGCCTACACAGCAGAGGACAGCAAAGATAAATATGAACACCGGGATTTGTCTGTTCTGATCTGAGAATATCAAACAGACGCAATGAAACACGCAGTAATGGGCTGTTTTAACACTGAATAACTCATCAAAATGTTATTATCTGTATCAAGACTATGACTATACTTCACCTCTCTTACTAAGGCAGCCTTTAATGGATTTTTATGGAGGCATAACTTTATAGAAAACCATTTCATCAAGCTGTGGGTTGAGAAACTTGCAGGGTTCAATCAAGGTACTGTGCTATTGTGTCTCATATAGTATGAGCAGTGAAACAAAAGGTGGCTGCTGACACATTCTCTGTCCTCCACCAGTCTGTTTAACACTGATCCATTTTAATAAAGCACAACTATCAGGCAGAGCTCCACCAACTCAATACCTCCTCCGACTCCAACTGCTCTCACCATGACCACTTTGCAACTCCCCGGCGTCATTCCCATTCCCTGGACATCACAGCTGAGCACATCGACCAGGCGGACACGTCCAGACTCCTACTGTTCCCTAACATAGACCACATCTTCCTGTCTGAACAAGCAGTTTGCCAGCAGTGCCAGCAAATACTAGCACTCAGCATCAACGTGAGGAAGGTGAAGGCAAATGTAACAGGCTGTAGTACATAGTCAAAGCCCTTTAACTGACGCATAGCTCTACTTGGAGTTTCTACCAGCTCCTGTAACATCATTCCCCCTGTTTAAATAGCTCAGGAGTCCCTGAATGCAAACATGAAAGAGCAGATTTGAATCTTTGAAAACTTTTAAAACACTCTTTCATTACAGTGAAAACACTACACTGCAAACATTGTAACAGGGAAGCAGTTATTACAGAAGTTTAACTCATATTTTCAGTTTCAAACTATAGCTTGTTGACCCTGCTTTCATCTCTCATATCTTTTTTTAATGTCTTGATATGTGACGTTAATGAAACCCCAAAGGTGGTGGGACTTTTTAGGCTATAATGTGCAAGAAAATTTAAAAAGAAATATGCATGTGAACATAATGAGACTCTCTTTCTAGCGTCACCTGAGTCTCAAAGAAATGGGTTCATTAGAATGGGATCAAAGCAGCGTGCGTAGGCTGTTTGAAATCCAAACACCATAAACACATGTCAGAGCAGAGGTGATTACATGTGTATTCTGCCCGCAGGCAGTGCTTGTACCTTTCTGTGCACAATCCAAGCAAGGGTGTGTTTCAGTTGCAGAGCGAGCTGATAACCGGTTTGTTTTGTGTACTTTTCCACGACTGCGGTGTAGTTTTCTCAGGGATGTCCAGGCTCAGTCGTGAAGGTCTTCCCCTGACAGAGGGAATCCTCATGATTAGCATAATGAGCTGCATGAATCATGAAATGCAGGTCTGGCACTGTGTCAGTATTTAGACTTTATAGTGCTCTTAACATTAAGTGTTTAACTTAATTAGTATATTGCTTTACAATGTATTTTAATTCCTATAAAGTGCTGATAATTGGTCCTTTAAAGAGAAAAGGGCCTTTACCACACAAGTCTAACATCACGGGTCAGATTTAGTGTGCCAGCATCTTTTTGCTGGTGGTTTTTGATGATTTAGCATTCATTAAAAAGGAGTTATAAATGGGTTAATGATATAAATTCTAGATATAATAGTTATGTGAAGTTACACAACAGTTTGGTGACGTTTTCCTGATTTTCTTCGCATTTAAAGGGTTCATAGGGATGTTTCTTTTTATTAAACAGCCCCCTAAACAGTGCACAAGCTACAGGCAGGGCTGTAATAAAAACTACAGGAGGTGTTACACACCTTAACATGACATTAATAAAGACACAAAGTGCTGATAATATATAATTTTCTTGTGTAATATTGTTATTGTGTCAAAGTGCATCCATGTAGGTTAAAGGCGCTGTGTTTTGTTCAACATTCCTGGTCGCCATAGCAACACTCCACCCCTTCGCGTCAGTGACGTCCTCGCTTTGCATAGCAACAGGGATCGTCTGTATTGTGGAGACGGATCACTCAACAAAGAAAAACAAAAACCGGCCCTTGCGGCGTTGCGTGCGAAGACACCCAGCGCATGGCGTCATGACGCCACCAGTTCCGGGAAACCGTGTCGGAGTGAGAGCTCTGTCTGTGTCTGTGTCTCAGACAGCAGCTCTGCGTGTCCGCGGTGTCTGTGGAGCAGCGGAATGAAACAGGACACCAAACAACCCGTTTACCTTGTGGATTGTTTGAATAGGCCCTTTTTTTTTTTGTTTGACTGGTTGGCAGGAACAGCAGCTTCCAAAGCAGCAGTGCTGTCCTGGGATTATTTGTTTATGTGTTTATCACAATGTTCGAGTTCTTTAGGGGTAGATCTTGTTCTAGAAATAAAAGCTGGGTTAATAATTAGCACGTAGGCCACCTGATAAACACAACTGGTGACCATAAAAAACAACAATAATTAGCTTGCAGCAGCACAGATGAGGGTTAATGGATGAAATCAAGGGTGTAGGTTGTGTTTCAACATCAGGGGGACACATATGAAACTAAAATGGGGGTCCTCCACCAGAAAAGTATGAGCATCAAACAATGTCTTGCATTTCGGTGAATAATTACGCACGAATTAGTTCACTTTCTGTATCAATTTAATGTGTAAATGTCTTTAATTTTGTCCAAATAAAAGTCTTCTGCTACTTATGTTTTTATTATAAGGGAAACAAACCCACATTTTCTAAATATTGAGGGGGATGTAGACCCTTTGTCCCCCCAGATATCTACACCTATGGATGAGACGACATTTTAAAATCAAATGTAAATCACTGAGTTACACGCACACTCTAAATTCCCATACTCTATGCTTATTTCTTTTATTTTTAGCCTGCATCTTTAAATTTTAATTCGATCTCAAGTGTCATTACATAGCATCATCGGTGCTATTCACGAGATCACAGTTAAATATCTATCGCACTAATTTACATGAACTTTGAACGCTGATGTCACCGCGTCTAAAAATAAACTCCGCCGCTCTCTGCGCATTCACGCTCAAGTTGCTCTGAAGAAAACAAGTCTTTGAGCTGTAGTCAGGGGTGTCTGCGGTTATGTCCGACCTTTGAACCCCTAGCTCTCGAGCCGCCGGTTCCTGAATGGGCTCGGGCGACCACCTAATGATGTGCCGGTAAATAATGCCAGAGGGGGCCGTGACTGCCGGGAAGCAGCCGGGAGCGCAGCCCCTCTGAGCGGGGACAGGCCCCCCCTCTCCATTCACCAAACTATCCCTTTCACTCCAGTGGGTATGTGAGGTCATCTGAAACCTAAATATAGCAACTCCAGCCTATATAATCCCTTTTGTTATGGGGGCTGGATTAGGGTGTGCGGGAATAACGTTTACATAATTGGGAATAATAAATTGCATCATTGGTGTGTGAGAGAATAACGGAGTGATGAGATCATGAGGAAAAAAAGTCAGGCAACACTTTTAGGAAAGAGGAGGTCAAATAGGTTTTATTCTCTGCAGTAACACATCAGTGTGATGTTGGTGTGATGTACAAATGCATTTACATGTCCACATGTGCGTAAAGACGCAGCGTATTCATGTAGACGCGGGTCAAGTGCAGAGGTTTGCCCTCGTCTTGTACTAAAAGTAGCCGAATGACGCCGTTCTCAGGTAGCCTACAATGCATGACGATCCTTTTAGCGCATGTTTCACTTTCTTTTGTGACTGTGAGTGAGTGGGCCACACACAGCCACACGTCCGTCCGTCTGCGCGCTCCCCGTGCGCCACAGCGCGCCCCCTGCTCGCCGGAAGCGCCATATATGGCTCGGTCGGTCCATTCGGCGATTGGCTGCTTTACTACAGCGACAATTCTGTTGCTGGAGCTCTATTCATATGCAGAGACAGGTGAAAAAGGCAGTGTGATATATGGATGACACTTCATTTAGCAGCTCATAAATAATGAGCCGGTGCGCTGGAAGCTGGGTGCATTCATTAAATCACGCGGGGGTTTTAACAATATTGGGGCAGATGTTTTATTGCATTGGCTTTTGTAGAGCAGGGTTCTGATCCGGGCTGCTCACTGTTTACAATCTGTTTATTAATATGTGGCATTAACATCACCCCCCCTTCTCATGTCTGTCTCCATTAATGCGCCAACATGTCTCGTGAACATATGTGGACGTATAGGGAACATAGCCTAATGTATATGATGCAGATGCTGCATACATGATATGACGTAGTTCATTCATGGCGATGGGCACCTCATACAGGCGGGGGTGTCACTTTATATATGCTCGCTATTCTAATCATAATTGACTAAATAAAATGAGTAAAAATAAAAAAGGCTGCTCATATTGGTTTTCACACATTCCACATATTTAATTGTTAAATTGGAAAACATCTGCTCGCTTTTTTTCCTCCCTTACCTCTCCCTCTGTGCGATGGTTCGGTCTCACCACACAGATTTCATTCATAAAATTCCAGCTCACTATAAAAGGCGGGCCTCTCCACTATCTGCACAGTTACCATTTATGAACCCGGCAAATGGAATATAAGTAGGGGCTTGTTTAGGCGTCAGTCTTAGATTAAGATAGGCTACTCTATCTTTTCTTATGCAGTGATTTTTTTTTTAGTCGACAACATGCATCCAGACTCCAGCACTGAGTTCGACTCATCGTCCAGCTGTAGCACAGCATCGCCTGGCGGGGACACCCCTGGGTGCAGCCAGCATCCTCCTGACTCGCTTTCATCATCAGTGGACAGCGCCAAGGTACAAGCGGATCTGATCATCCACACACAAAATATAATAGCCCTCAAAAATGTGTCTGTCTTGTTGCAGGGTCATTCGTGCATATGGCTTATATAGGTCGCACGAGGCGACTGTGGGTACATCATGTTCATACATATCCAAGAACATTTCATAGACAGCATGTTCTGTAAGAGGAACACTGTCCCGTGCTGAAGATAATTCTGCACAAACACATAGTCTGATAATGTATCTGCAGGAAATCAAGACAACGCAAGAATGCTCTTTCAGGGAAATTGTTTGTAATGTACTTTACATAGTCGTGTCTTGGTCGTGACCTTTCATTTCAGAGTGATGATGATGATGATGCAAATGATTGACGAGGACGTGATGATAAAGCATCTGATTGTGATAGATCCGTAGGCAGTATTGATTTTGCTTTTTTGTTGCTGTTGCCATTCCTCAGCCAAATGATTGATGTACCATTTAAGCACATCTAAAGGTCAGACACTAACGTGCTCGCTCACTCATCAGATAAGCCAAATTACGTGTTTGACTGCATGCATATGCATGTCTCTGTGATGTGGGTTTCTCCAGGATACTGAGACCGGTGCAGCAGACTCCTTTGTTCCGACTGTGACTGCAATCTCAACCTCGCCGGATCTAAGGTGGATGGTGCAGCCGACAGTCATCACATCTGTCTCTCCGTCTGCTGGCCGTGCAAAGACCAGAACTCACGGCTCGAGCCAGTCGTCTTCCCCCCCGGCAGGTGCAACCAAGGCAAAGCCCTCCAACAGGAAGGGGCTGAAAGACAAGGTATGCAAGGAAACAAGGTGGGGAGGGGGGCAAGGAAATGTCTCATATATAACCTGACAGGTAGCCGATCAGTCATCAATCGATCAATGAGTACATATTGTTCCTTAATAACACCCCCATATCCCACTCCACGACCCATTGCACTGATAGAGGTTAATACAAAACATGTAGTTATCGCGATATTTTCAGCAGGACGCAAAAGAGGATGCACTTGTTTTTACTGTTAAGAGAAAATTAACGTAGCGAGCAGAGCAAATAAATGGCTGCAGGCAACAGCACATCAGGTGATTGGATCATGTCTAATTGGTGCAGCGAGTAATTACTTGAGGAGTAACGAGCGCATCAGTGTTTATGAATGGGACGGGAAATTGCATCGCAAGCGCGCGTTCACGTGGTCGACCAGACCGTGCCAGTGGTGCAGCATTTTAACGCCTGAACTGAAAGAGAGTCTGCACCGACCAGATCAGTATTCCCAGCATACACTGCAATGGAGATTTTTTTCTTCTCCTTCTCCTCTTTTTTTGGCATGTGAAATGGTGCCGAGGAGCCAACTGCTGATATGGCGAAACTCAGCAGGATGCGCATTTAAATTGGCAATTTCTGATTGATTTTTTTTGCAGCCTTCCAAAGAGGAGGAGGAGAGGAGGAGGATCAGGAGGGAGAGGAACAAGATTGCTGCAGCGAAGTGTCGCAACAGACGGAGGGAGCTGATAGACACTCTGCAAGCTGTAAGTATACTGTTATATGAAATCCTGTAGAGAACATCCACACAGCACGTACACGCCTCTGAAGCTGAGGACGTACAGCACTGTGTGACATGTCACTATCATTAAAGATCACAGGAGCACAGCAGGGATGGCTGCACAGCACCATAGGGCAGCAGTGTTTTCATGCCTTCCCTAACTCTTCTGATTTCCTCCTTCCTCACCTCAGGAAACGGACAAGCTTGAAGATGAGAAGTCTGCCCTCCAGACAGAGATAGCCGACCTGCTGAAGGAGAAGGAGAGGCTGGAGCAGATCTTAGTCTCCCATGAACCATCCTGCAAACTCCCTGCAAATGACGACGGTGATGATGATGATGATGATGATGATGAGGATAATGAAGATGATGTTAACACAATGCTGCAGGATCCTCCGGCCTCCCCACAGTTGCTGTCCATCTTAGAGAATGGAAAAACTCCAGAGAGCAACACAACCATTGGAGAAGCCCCAATTGGTCAAGACATGGACAGTGACCCCTGCATCCCTGCTGCAGCCATTTTGGGGAACTCCAACATCCTCCTGTGCTCAAGCGCTGAAGAGGAGGCTCTGGAGGACTTGAAAGGAGATGACCTGGACGACCTGGTGCCCAGCCTGGAGATGGCAGTGACTCCAGAGATGGCTGCGTCCGTCCCCGACATAGACCTGAGCGGCCCCTTCTGCCTCTCAGACTGGGAAACCCTGTACAAGTCTGTGGCGAACGACCTTGAATCTTTGAGCACACCCGTCATGTCTTCCAGTCCCACTTGTAGCAATTACCGCACAGTGTTTTCCTTTAATTACTCCGAGATTGATTCCTTGGCTGAGGGCTTCGAGAGCCTCAAAGGCAGCCTTGGTGCGTCTGAGTTAATGAAAGATAGTCTTAACTCTCCAACACTTCTGGCCTTGTGAATGCAAAGAAGTTATGCAATGATACTGTAATTGTATTCAAACCAGCCAGGAAGCTACAATATCTCTCTTTCTCAAAAACAATGTTTTGTAGTGTGAGTTTTGATGTTGTGTAAATCGAAACATCAAAGGTTGTGTACATGACATGTTTTCTGTGGCTGTAACAGGGTTGACTTCTTCCATACTGCTGGTGCAGGTCTCCGAGTCGAGACTAGGCGCAGGCGACAAAAATGCATGCAAATACGAGTCATCCGTAATCCAAGAAGAGGTGGTATCTTGTGTTTCTAAATGTGATGTGACGCTTGATCAATAGCTGTATGTATGTGTAATACTGTTGACAAAGTTGTGTTGTATAACAAGTGAAACTAGCAGGGTTACTAATGTGTAGTGTATAGGTGTCACATCTTGCTGTAAGGTGTCCCCTAACATGACATTTCCTTTAAAGTTTTTTCCATGAACAAATTATCATGTCATGTATTTTATCAAGATGTATTTTATGACATAGTTTATTTTTTTACTTATCAAAAATGATCAGATGCAAAAATTGTATAACGCTGGAAATAAAATAAGACAACCACAAACGTCTTGTTCATTCAGTCCGAAATATTCATTTGAATAAAAAGTCTCACCATCAGGGGGCGGACAGTAATAGAGTGCATTTTTTGAGTATCTATACTTTACTTGGGTATTCTTCTTTTTGGGAAATTTATGACTTTTGCTCCACTACATTTAAAAGACAAATACTGTACCTTTGACCCCACTACATTTCTATAAAATAAAGGTTATTGTTACTTTGAAGCATAGATTTAAAGTCAGCAGATTAATTTTCTTTTCTAAAATGCGACAGGAGATACGCTGACCTAATACTAATACTTCTACCCCTGTCAGTCAAGTTCAAAGTGCTTGCTACCGGGCGTTAAATAAAAAAAATGACTATGACAATGGCTCTCCTTTTGTCGATTTAATTGTGATACTGTAGGCATTTCCACAGGCTCTGTAGCATATAATACAAGCTTTATATTCCACAAGCAAGTCAGTGCATTCAATAGGTTGTTTCAGAGTCAGCAAATGCATTGTGGGTAAGATATGACAATGTGCTGAAGGAAAATATATCTTGAAGGTAGTCTAAGTATTTTTAAAAGCAAGTACTCCAATACTTTAACTTTCACTTGTATTGGAGTAATATCTATACCTTGACTCAAGTCATGGAGCTGTATACTTCCTCCACCACTGCCCATCACAGGATTCATTTAGCAGCTGCTCTGGAGCTTTCTATGATATCACATGATCTTCATCAGCAGATGGAGTTTGCTCAGTAGTTAAAGAATTGCAGATGCTCAAATTAATTTATTTTCTGAGCACTTTAAAAGTCTTTCAAATGTCTCAACTGATCACCAATTATTATGTTTATCTGCTGAGGAAGATCATGGAATATGACTGAAAGCTCCAGAACCATTATTATCCCACCAGAACACTGCGCTCTGAGAACGCAGGGTTACTCGTGGTCCCTAAAGTCTCCAAAAGTAGATCAGGAGCCAGAGCCTTTAGCTATCAGGCTCCTCTCCTGTGGAATCATCTTCCTGTTACGGTCCGGGAGGCAGACACCGTCTCCACATTTAAGACTAGACTTAAGACTTTCCTCTTTGATAAAGCTTATAGTTAGGGCTGGCTCAGGCTTGCCCTGTACCAGCCCTTAGTTAGGCTGACTTAGGCCTAGTCTGCCAGAGGACCCCTCTATAATACACCGGGCCCCTTCTCTCCTTCTCTCTCTCTCTCTCTCTCTCTCTCTCTCTCTCTCTCGTATCCTATTACTGCATCTAGCTAACACGGCCATTCTGGATGTCACTAACTCGGCTTCTTCTCCGGAGCCTTTGTGCTCCACTGTCTCTCAGATTAACTCGTATTGCAGCGGTGCCTGGACAGCGTGACGTGTGTGGTTGTGCTGCTGCCGTGGTCCCGCCAGATGCCTCCTGCTGCTGCTGCCATCATTAGTCATTAGTCATACTTCTTCTGTTATTATACACATATGATTATTGTCACACATGTATACTGCCAGGTATTAATACATACTTTCAACATATTGTACCGCAGTAACCAGAACTATAACTATAATATTATTACTTTCATTAATGTTGTTGTAAGCTACTGTCATTACCTGCATCTCTCTCTCTCTCTCTCTGTCTCATTGTGTCATATGGATTACTGTTAATTTATTATGTTGATCTGTTCTGTACGACATCTATTGCACGTCTGTCCGTCCTGGAAGAGGGATCCCTCCTCAGTTGCTCTTCCTGAGGTTTCTACCGTTTTTTTTTCCCCGTTAAAGGGGTTTTTTTGGGGAGTTTTTCTTTATCCGCTGTGAGGGTCTTAAGGACAGAGGGATGTTGTATGCTGTGAGGCAAATTGTGATTTGTGATATTGGGCTTTATAAATAAAATTGATTGATTGAAATTGAAAATTGAACCAGTTACTAAATGGACCATGTGTTTGTGAACTGTGTTTTCTGGAGCTCGGTCTCACTCTGAAGTCATCGGAATCCGGCGCTTGGGCAGTGACTTGCAGTGTCAGAAACCAACAAAAAAAGGCGTCCTTTAACGTCAGTATGATACGAAACCGGTTGCCATTATAGTTGAAAAGTGCCCGGCGGCCTCAGGAGGAAACGCAGTGGGACAATGACAAAAATTAAGGCGGCGAAAGGGGTGGTGAATGGGTCTAACAAACACTGACTTTCACCAGAGAGAGCAGTGTTAGCAAAGACGGTGGATAAACCAAGACGGTCCACTGCGAGTCAGTTTCCTGTATCAGTGTCACGGTGTCCCAGAACGTCAACAACCAACACACCCAGGGTACCTTTCACATTCTATCTCCATGACCAAACGTCAATATGTGACGAGGTCGGAGTGAGAATGTGTTGTTTTCTGAGCTTGAGAACTAAATGCTGTTTTTTAAACAAAATATTTAGCTGGTTTTCAAAATACTATCAGTAATATGGTAATCACCATACTCATGTTTGCAAAAAGACAAAAAAAGATGTCAAAAAAAAGAAAAAATTAATAAAATCAAAACAAAAATTTGGACTCGCTTACTCTCACAGGCTCTGTTCATCTTTTATATTGTCAAAGTTTTGTATTTATGTATACAGTCAAGCATTTTCTGCTGGGATTTCCCACCTACTCGAGGTATTTCCCAGAAACAACTTCAAAAAGCAATGAAGTAATGGGAGGAAAGAAAACAGAAACCATAGAACCATTTATTTGTTTTGATTATTGAAAACTGCGCTTGTTTCCTATTTACCATGGACTGTGTCATCTTGGAGGAGAGGCAAAGTGGTTTGGTGGGTTGTTTGGGAGCTCAGACCTGACCACTTTTACTTGATACCTGCTACTGCAGTTTTGGTTTCAATATTAGTTGATTTTAGGCTCTAGAGAGGAAATACAGCCAGGCGTGGCTGAACAAAACATTAGAAATGTTATGCTGGAGTAGATGGGATCTGATTCTATGTGAGAATGTATTGTACTCTGTGGATAAGTGGGAATGTACATAGGAATGTACATAGGCTATGTATTAGCAGTGAACTGTTGGCCATTTAAAAGGTATGAAAAGGTAAAGTTCTGTATGCAGCAGAACCCCTGTCCTGTCAGTGAAGGCTACATTTACTTAAGTACTCAACTTAGATACTTGTACTTTTCTATTCCCATTTTCTGCTACTGTATACTAGTATAGGAATCATATTGCACTTTTTACTCAACTACATTCATTTGGGTCCTTTAATGACTTACATTGTAGACTCCAATTGGTATGTTTGGATATGCATGGATGTCTTTGTTTTTGTTTTGTTTTTTGCCGTTTTATTTTCAATTTTCTGTAATAAGAAAATGATATTCACCATACTAATGTTTGCAAAAGGAGAGAGAAAAAATATAAAATAATAAAAATACATAAATTCTAAATAAAAATTACAAAAGAAAATAAGATAAACACTACATGTCTGTCTTTTTTTGCACATTGTTTGCTGTTATTAATTTATTCATTTTTGTAATATGACACCAATTACTATACTCATATTTGTATGAGAGAAAAAAGGATAAAAAAAATAACAAAAAATACATAAATTCAAAATAAAAAGAGCTTGACAGAAGATATTAACAACTGGTTAACCATGCATATGATAAAAAGCTGCCCTACTTTAAAGAACATGTCATGTCATGACACCCACGAATAGCAAATCTTATCTTCTCTAAGTTCAAGGACCTCAAAGTATCCCTGATCCAGTGTTTTAATAATGAGGGGGAGGCTTGTTTTCCCCAATTTAACATGTTCCAGATTGAAATTTGAACCTCAGCTTTAAAGCAAACACAGACAAAAAAGAGCCCAGAATAAAGACAATGTAACATGCCTTTAAAAAACTTACTTAATAGCATGAAGAAGAGGGGAATATTAATATTTTCAGCTGTGCAGTGACCATAAAGATGTCAGAGAGTCTATTTTTGGGCTGAGGATTACATAAAGTACAACCACCGGGGACTGAGCCGTGTTTAAAATGAGTGGGAACAGCAGAAACAGCAGGTTAATTATTTATTCATAGCTCGTTCTCGGCTCCACTATTGTCACGGTCAAGGGAATCCGACTCTACAGCAGCGCGGCGCAGTGCGTGCCGCGCGTGACGTCAACGCGCGATTGCCGTCTTCGTCTCACATCCGTTTCACCATATTTGGGTAAATGCAGTTGTTTTGTTTCCATGGCGACGGGTGTCATATTTCGAGGAGAGAGGAGGAGGGGCTGTGGAAGATGTTACCGGAAAAAGACGAAGCAGGAGCGAGCAGGACGAAACTTTCTCATCAATTACAGCGCGGGAAGCACGTGCGCGATGATAAGTGGCTCGGTAAGTAATTTAACGATGCCAGAGCCTTTTCTCGGAACAGCAAACAGGCCATTTAATGACCGCGGGCTGTTTGGGTTCAATCCTCAGCGAGCAAATAATGTTTCACGGCAGCAATAACACCACAGTGGATGCACTTAATGTGACCGCATTCAGCCCAAACGAGCACATTTGATCCATGCACGCATGCCAGGAAGCCTTTGTTGAAGGGTTTACAACATGTTTGCATGCTGTTGGTGTGTGTGAGAGGTGCAGGCGTTGTTTCTCATCAGTAGGGGGAGCTACAGTGTGAGCAGTGTACAGCACCGTCTTCCTACCAGCCGCATGTGTGCGTGATGTCCTGGTGCACGGCTATTTTAGAGAGCTGATGGATGGGCCTGTCAACAGCTCTGATGTCTACTGACTCACTCTCTGTCCACTTGTTCCATCAGAGTGTGTGTCCTGCAGGGTGAGGAGCTCCACAGCCTGTTTCAGAGTTGTAAAATATCACATGGATAGAGCTGTTCACAACCAAGCATCAAGCCACAGCCTGACTGTGTGAGCAGAGGGCGATGGGTTTTTATTCTAATGTCTGGCTTGCTGTCACCCTCAGTGCTGCAGGAAGAGTTCATTTCTCTCAATTTGACTGAGAAAAAAAATGTCACTTTTAAATGTATTATCAGTAAAGTGTTGGCCATCCAAAAAGGTATGAAAAGTTAAAGTTGTATATGCAGCAGACAGAGCCTCTGTCCTGTCAGTGTTACTGTATTCAGTGGTGGAAAGTAAGAAGGCTACATTTACTTGAGTACTCAACTTAAATACAGTTTTTAAGGTACTTATTTTGCACATTTTTTGGTGTTTTTAATTTGTTGTAATAAGATAATCATCATTCTCAAACATCAGGTACATTTGGTTCCTTTAATTAGTTACAGTACATGTGGACATGCATTAATGTCTTTATTTTTTTTTTTTGCACATTTTTTGCTGTTTTATTGATTTATTTTTGTAATATGATTATATGATAATCACTATACTCATGTCTGTAAAGGGAGAGAAAAAAATAAAAAATGCATAAATGTAGAATAAAAAATGACAAAATAAAACAAACATGAACATTAGTCTTGTTTACAAAGTCTAATTTTTCACTGATCTGACAGAAGATATTAACAGGTTAACCAAGCATGTGATAAAAAGCTGCCTTACTTACTAATATTTCATTAGACCCATGAATACCTAATCTCATGTTCTTTTTTTGCTCATTTTTTGCTGTGTTATTTATTTATTTATTTGTATTTTGTAATATGATAATCATTCAAAGCTCTCTCAGCTGCTTTTGTATGATATGGTGCTACACAAATAAATTGGAATTGAATGATCAAAAAATAAAGTTTGATGTATGTAATGGATAAAGAAATGATTTTATTGATCCCTTTGTGAATTATACACGCTCCAAATAAGCACATGTTGTAAAATGCTCCACTTACCTTTCCCTCAGGATTAATAAAGTAACATTAAAGTGATGTTCACATGAATGCATCAGTAATCCTAATTTAATTACATACAATTTTCTGAAATGGTCTGTTCAGCATAATGAGTTATTTTTATGTAACCACTTTTGTAGTAACACAGTATTTCTACACTGTTGTATAAGTATTGTTACTTTTACTGCAGTAAAAGATCTGAGCACTTCTTCCATTTTAGATTATTGTATAATAAATTCTTTTATACAACAGTTAGTTCCGGCCCTGCAATCTGATTGGTCGAGAGACAGTAAAACCGTGATGATATTGGAGTACAACATCACGGTTATTTCACTGTGTATGTATCACTCCGCCTCACAGCTGATTGCAATCAACAATCAAATCAAACTGATGGTTAGTGTCAGTGAGGTCAGCAGTTGTGTTGTAGGCTAATTAATTCATCCGCTGTCAAACAGCCAAAAATATGGATTTATTTCCTAAAATAAGTTTTGAATTGAACTATGAATGGTCATCAGAGGAAGATGAGGGAGAGGAGAAGCTGAATCCATCTGAGCACACATCCAGGTTTGTCAGTGTTTGATCAGCGGAGCTCAATGACTTGGAGAAAAGCAACATACTGTCAGATCAGGAGGCAGAGTCGGCTGTGCCCGTGAAGCGACAGTCCACCATGCAGTCACCAGAGACTTATTTCACCGGCTGCACAATTAATGGAAACATGCTGATAAATGTGTATAAAGAGTAAGTGCCTGGCGCACTGTGTTTGCGTTACATAGCAACGGTGACAGCGGAGTCCTGAGGGAACTATTTTTGTTGGCGGAAGACAAATAAAATGCTTAAATTATCTATTTTGTCCTCATTTTTCAACATTTCTTAATCAGCCTTGCTTATTTAACTGTTGAACTGTTGTATAAAAGCAATATCACACTCGAGCTTGTGATGTTGTACTGTGATATCGTCACGGCTGCGGCCTCGTGCCTACTACCGAATCACAGCCGTGACGATATCACAGTACAACATCACTCCCTCTCGTGTGATATTGCTTAATTATAGCTTACTGTAGCTGTCAGTTAAATTTGATGAAAAAAAAATCTGTTCTTCCTAAAATCTGAAAGAGAAGTACAAAGTGACATAGAACAAAGTAGCTCACACTTGTACTTTAATGCAGTACTTTGGTACATGTAGCTGCCCAGGAGTGTGACTCAGTGTAAATCTGTATCATACATTCAGAATTGTACTCAGTTATAAGTTAAGACTTTACAGCAAAATGCACTTAAAGTGTAGAAAAAAGGTAAGGTAAGGTAAAGGTAATCTGTAGGCAGTGGAATGTTATATTACAATATTGTTGAATAATTACTATTGACGAGTTAATGTCTAAGCTTCTATTCAGTATTGTAGCTGGTTGACGATCTATTTTAGTTAATCTATATGATGGGTAAATAGTATTTCATAAACATTCAGTAATAGCATAGTAACTATAGTTGTTATATTAAATGTAGTTAAATAAAATGTACAATATTTCACTCTGACATGTGATGTTATTTTATAAAAATGGCCGTACTCAAGTAAAGTACAAGAAAATTGTCCTTAAAGACCCGACACACTCATGTTACACCCACTCAGGTGTTTTCCATTACTTTGGCTGACTAAAGCTCTTTTCAGGGTTGTGAGGGCGTGTTTGGTGTTCAGACTGCTCGACTGACATCTTGCTCACTCTCCTGTTACACTAGTTGCACCTGTAGAGACGGGACAACTTTCACTTTTTCTTTTAGAAGTTATGTATTCACATAGCTGTGGTGAGCTTACATCATTCCAGTTATAACTGGTGTCTTAACTTGAATTGGTGAGATTATCAGAAGACACCTGTGTGGGTGCACAGGTCCTGAAGCAGAGTAACATTTTGACTCGTCAAAGTAGGGAAAGCACAGGCTTTGCTAATGAAGTGATGGGCGTACTGGTTCTTTCCACAGTACTGGTTCCATTGAGTTCATTCATTTGTTCATTTTCTATACACCCTGGACAGGTCACCAGACTATCACAGGGCTGACACATGGAGACAGACAACCATTCACACTCACATTCACACCTACAGACAATTTAGGGTCACCAATTAACCTGCATGTCTTTGGACTGTGGGAGGAAGCTGGAGTACCCAGAGAAAACCCACGCTGACACGGGGAGAACATGCAAACTACGTCACCGTGCCACCTGAAACTGAAGCAGCTAAACTAAATTCAGCCAGCAGTAGTTTTATCATTTAAACCTGTGCTTTTCCCCCTATGTCAAAATGTCTTTAAATTAGATCTGAACAGCATCTGACATAAGGAAACAGCCCGTAATGGTTTCTTTATTAATAGTAAAATGATGATGTACTCCAAAATCTACACTATCACATGCTTATCAGTACGGTCTGACTGCACGGCTGTAAGCTTAGTAGTTTTTTCCATTTGGTGGAGCTCAGTCTGAGCCTTTCTGTTTCGTCTTGTGTACTAACAGTGTTTTTTCTATGTGAAGCACCGTGACAAAACATGACTTGTGTGTTGTAAAGCATTTACCTGACTAATTACCAAGATACAAAATGTTTGCTTACTGCAGTGATGTTTCACGGTGTGATTACCGCCACCAACATCAGCACTCTGTAATATGTCTCACATTGCCTGGCGACAGATCTCTATCTTGCTATTATTTGTTGTGCGCTCACTGTTTCCACCCCTGTTATCTCATCCTCATACACCTCCTGACCACTCAGTTTCCTGCTTGCTGTGATATTCCCAAGGAAGTGCTATATTTACAGGAATAAATCAATGTCATACGGGTTTGGGAAGACTGGGTCACCTGACATGAGTAACGCTGTGATGGAGCAGTGCTGTAACAGTGCCAGAGATGGCGGTGATAGGAACATGAAGTCAAACAATACTGTGTTGTTCCAGCTGGAGATGGCATCTTCAGTGATATAATAGGAAGAAGAAGATCTCGTGCAGATTTGCTTCTTTATTTTGAAATGACTCACATGTTTTTTAGGACTGCCGTACTATTAAATGAATGACAATTATAAAACTGCAAATATTCCATTTCTTTGTACAAAGAATGTACTTTTAGAGACTTTGGTGCTGCATGATACTGGTGAATCCATATCTCAGAGCAGTAATTATTATGCTGGGAGCTTTTAATAAAATGGAAATAGGTAAAGTGGGGGGCATGAAAACTGCAAGACTGTCGTTGTCAGAGGAAGATGAAGATGAAGAGGGCTTAAAGTAAGTGCCAGCCTGCAATTGGTTTGCTAAGTGATTGATTTAATATCTGTGAATGTCAATGGGAGTCTGCTATAGCATCACAATTCCGTCTATGAAAGCTGGGGTAGGCAGAAATATGAAAAAAGGTGAAAATACACCTTCCTCCTATAGTTCTCCTAAGCCCCTCCCACCAGACAACCACAGACATATGCACACGCGTTATAGAGCAGTGGTTCCCAACTGGTCCAGCCACGAGTCCAGATTTCTCCTTATTCATTTGTCCAAGGTCCACGCAATTTAATATATTTAGCGTCATACTTGCATTTGGCCATGTTGCACAGACTAGTCACAGACTAAGGGACAGCTGACTAAGAAACAGCACTTCAAAATAAAAGCTCTGTGCCAGAAATTCACTTAACTTGAAAATAAAGCAGATTTTTTACAAACTTGACATGTTCACAAGTCACTTTCTGTCCATTCAGAAAGGACCCTGCGACCCGCCTTTGGACCGCAACCACTGTTATAGAGTAACCCAGTGTTTTCCATACATTGATTTGTTTATTCTTTTATCATTGTAGAGCTCTCTCTCTGTTTATCACACCACAAACGAGACAAGAATGAGCTAGCCACCCAACAGTCCCTATGCCTCCCTCACCACTGGTGGCCAGTGGCAGCTTACCTGTGTAACAGCAGCAACAGAAAGTTTGCTGATCCAACGGGTAGTCGGGCCTGTTCATTTCCACTAAGCTGGGGTTTGTGCTGGCTAGATTCGGGTTGCTGCAGCTGCTGACTGAGGGTCTGTCTCTGGAGCTGCTGCCTGCGGTGGGGAGTGACGTGGAGGAGACACTGAAGCCTCTTTGACACTGCCTATTCAAGGCGGGAATTTCTCGCGGCTATTCTGCCCCGCTGTTCTGTATAAAAAGGTACAATCATGGAATGGGCGGGAAAGCAGACTGAGCAAGGTATTCCAGATGTTTCTCACCCCAGCAATGCTTTCCAGCTTTTCTTGGGGGACCCGAAGGCGTCTCCAGGCCAGATGAGACATATAATTCCCCTAGTGTGTTCTGGGTCTGCCTTAGGGGGTTCCTACCGGTTGGACAAGCCCTTTAACACCTTAATGAGAGGCACCCATGAGGCATCCTGATCAGATTCCCAAACCACCTCAACTGGCCCATTTTGACGCCAAGGAGGAGCGACTCTACTCTAGGCACCATTAAGTTGGCTCTGGTTAGCGGAAAGCTCAACTATCAGCAACATTTTCTCTACATCTCCACAATGCTTTGCCAATATTGACATGTCCGTCTTCCTTTTGTGGGTTGCTTTGCAGTGTAGGTAGTTGTTATCAATGCTGGAATAGTAACTTTCACTGCAGAACTCTCCGCCATTGAATCAGGCTTTAACTGAAAGAATGTGCATGAGCATCTGCATTTGTAAAACAGCCGATAGGAATGTCATTGGCCAAAGTCTTCCATCCCAAGCTAGATCTTCTAAAGCCTGAAAACAGAGCCAAAGGGAGGTGCAGAGGTCTAGTGTTCACTCCAACCGCTTGAATTACAATATGTGCAAAGTTTATTCTGGTCATTTCTGCCCAATGATGTAAAAATAAAATTGCATACCACAGCTTTCAGGAGGAAGTGTGATTTACATGTGCATGTGATCGATACACAGGAGTGTCAGGAGTCATGTTTGTGTACATGACTGGAAAGAAAAATGTTTTATATTGAAAATATATACTGTATGTTTCAGTTCAGACTCCGATTGTATTCACCATGTACAGTATTTTATGCACGCTACTATTAACAAGACTGACTAATAAACTATGACAAAATCAGATCTGCTCTGCTAGTCAGAAAAAGGGGAAACATCGTCCCGTAGTACTCCACCATTTCCACATTTCATTCTCAAAACAGCAAAGTGTAGGACATCTGTCGCACAGTTTTAAATAACCTGCATCTTTACACGTTACTAGACATATTTTGACGTCCTCTACGAGTGTCTGAGTTTATTTTGAAAGAAGAAAAAAAGGAAGGAAGGAAGAAAATTCAATGGAGCGGCGATAAAAATAAAGTTTGTCCTTACTGTCTGCGCAGAGGCGGACGATGAGTCAGGATTGTGTCTGGAGGTGTCTGGTTTTGTGGGTATTTCCCAAAGATGTAGTATTGGATAAATATATGACAAAGACTTTACCTTCACCTCCAGATTTTAATCAGATTGAAGAAAAATAGAAAATATGACTGACTTGTTTGCATCTTGTTTAACTAGTCATGAGGAATGTAAAGTGTGAAAGTGTTTTTGCATGAAGTATTATTACACATACATGGGTAATTGTCCGTCTAAAAATGAATAAATCAAGAAACAGAAAAACATAGTTGTGCAAAAAGCTGTTTCATTGTTTTTAGCTTGACTTCTGACGCCCACACAGCAAGAAGTTTGGCTCAGCTGCAAAACCACAAACTGCTCTCAGTCTCCATTCATCATTCAGGCAGCTGATGGAGAGTGCACAGAAGAGTGTGTGTTAATGCAAAGACTTTCTGGACGCTTGGAGCAGACAAAAATAAAGATCTTGATACACATGCTGAGATGTGATTGTTAACTTTCAAACACACTGGTCATTTCAGTGCATTCTCAAACGTTCACAACTTGTTTCTTTAAAGATAATCCTAAAAAAAACCTTCTTGTTGAACAAATTAACATACTCTGCATTCTTGGTCTGCATATCCAGACTGGTATATTTTTTCACAGTGTCATTATCAAAGCTTATTATTCTTGGCAGGGACAATTCCCTCTTAAAGGCTTAAAGTGCCAAATGGGCCCGCACCATGTGTGTTCATGTACTGAGTGACATCTCTGGCTGCTGTCCTGCAGGCACAGAGGAATTCAGCTGAAAGTCTACACCTGCAAGGGGAAAACCTCCGAGATGTCCAGGGCCCTCCTGTTTTATGAAATCTGTCTGCTTGTTGGCTCAGTTCTGCTTTATTAACCTAAATGCCTCCCCTTAAAATTTGTCATCTGTGTTCAGAGCGACTGTGACGCACAGTCCCCCCCCCCCCGACCTCCCCTCAGATGCGAGACATAAATCACAGCAGAACCAAATTAGAATCTAAAAAAAGGAACAGAGTGGGGTATTTTGGTGAGCCTCCAGTAACTCAGCTGTTCGAGGTGGAACAGTTGAGATGGCATTGTGTAAAACCCAACTGAGCCTCAGATAATGGTTATGATAAAACCTGATATGTAATAAAAAGTGCTCTGGAGGATTATTTATTAAAATGATACTAAAACTTCGGGCGGGATACAAGACAATGAGGCCCTGGGCACAAACATGCAGAAGGCCCCACCATCTCTCCTACACAGATACAAGACACACAGACATTTCAGCCTTTTTTTATTTTATGTCTCTTTGTAGAAGTTATGCATCTCTTTGTGGTTTGGTGTCTCTAGGGTCATTCTGTGTGTCTTTGTAGAAGCTTTGCAGCCCTTTATTGTCATTTTGTGTCTCTTTGTGGTTGTTTTGCTACTTTTTTGTAGCAGCTTTGCATCTCTTTGTGGTCATGTTGTGTCTCTTTGCAGTTGTTTTACTGCTTTTTGTAGCAGGAACAGAGTGGTCATTTTGTGTCTTTGTAGCAGCTTTGCATCTCTTTGTGGTCATGTGTCTCTTTGCAGTTGTTTTACTACTTTTTTTGTAGCAGTTTTGTATCTATTTGTAGTTGTTTGTGTCTCTTTACAGTCAGTTTTGTGTCTCTTTGTAGTTGTTTCACCACTTTTTATGGTTGTTTTACATCTCTTTGTAGTTGTTTAGTGAATCTTTGTGGCCAATTTGAGTCTCTTTGTAGAAGCTTTGCATCTCTCTGCGGTCATGTTGTGTCTCTTTGTGGCTGTTTTGCTACTTTTTGTAACTGTTTTACATCTTTCTGTAGTTGTTTAGTGTCTTTTTGTAGCAGTTTTGCATCTATTTGTGGTCATGTTGTGTCTCTTTGTGGTTGTTTTGTGTCTCTGCAGTTGTTTTGCTGTTTTTATGTTGCAGTTTTGTATCTATGTGTAGTTGTTTAGTGTCTCTTTGCAGTCGTTTTTAGTTTCTTTGTAGATGCTTTGCATCTCTTTATGGTCATTTTGTGTCTCTTTGTAGTTGTTTTGCATCTCTTGGTAGTTGTTTTGCACGTCTTTGTAGTTAAGTGTCTCTTTGTGGTCATTTTGATCATCTTTTGTCAATGTTTTCTGTCTCTTTGCCATGATTTTGTGGTTGTTTTTCGCCTTTAGGTAGTTGTTTTGAGTTTCTTGGTGATCATTTTGTGTCTGTTTGTGGTTGTTTTGTACACTGCTTTGTAGTTGTTTGGTGTCTCTTTGTGGTCATTCTGAGTCTCTTTGTAAATATTTTGAATGTCTTTGTTGATGCTTTCTGCCTCTTTGTAGTCATTTTGTGTCTCTTTGTGATTGTTCTGATTGTCTTTTGTCAATGTATTCTGTCTCTTTGCCATGATTTTGTGTCTCTTTGTGGTTGTTTTTCCCCTTTAGGTAGTTGTTTTGAGTTTCTTGGTGATCATTTTGTGTCTCTTTGTGATTGTTTTGCTGCTTTTTGTAGTTGTTTTGCATCTCCTTGTAGTTGTTTGGTGTCTCTTTGTGATCATTCTGAATGTCTTTGTAAACATTTTAAATGTCTTCGTAGATGCTTTCTGTCTCTTTGTGGTCATTCTGTGTCTCTTTGTGGTTGTTTGGTATCTCTTTATGGTTATTTTGAGTGTGTTTGTCAATGCTTTCTGTCTCTTTGCAGTCATTTTGTTTCTCTTTGTGGTTGTTTTGCCCCTTTATGTAGCTGATTTGCGACTGTAGATGTTTTGTTTCTTTTTTTTTGCTCATTTTGAGTCTCTGTTGTCGTTTTGAATCTGTTTGTAGATGTTTTGCTTCTCTTTGTAGTTGTTTAGTGCCTCCTTGTAATAATTTTGAATTGGTCTATAGTCATTTTGGCTCTCTTTGTAAATGCTTTGCATATCTTAGTGGTCAGTTTGTGTCTCTATTTGGTTGTTTTGCCCCTTATTTAGTTGTTGTGAATCTCTTTATGTCTCTTTACAGCTTTGCATCTTTGTCGTAGCTTTATGTTCCTATGTAGTCACTTTGTGTCTTGGCAGTTGTTTAGTGCCTCTTTGTGGTCTTTTTGAGTCTCTTTGTAGATTATTTTGTCCCCTTTAAGTTTGTTTGTGTCTCTTTGTAGCTGTTTAACATCTCTTTATTGTAGTTTTATGTTTTTTTTCTAATCATTTTGAGTCTTCTCCTGGTCGACACGTGTTAATTTGAACGACCTCATGTCCATGTAATGTGCTTTAAACAGACAATTTGTTCTGTAAGCCCAAACAAGTGGGATGTAGTTACCCCTGCCCACACTAGAGGGAAGCACCAGGAAGACACAGGCAGTTTCTGGAACTTTCTGGAACCAGAAACAAATGATTATATCCATGTGTGTTTTACTTTAGCTTTAGTTATTATGTGTTATGAATAAAGTAACAGCTTTATTAAGGAGAGATTACATAAAATAAAATTGGATTGCACAGCAGCCAAAGCTACATGTGCAAATACCCTGAAAGATTTACTGCATTACTCAGGCATTAAACTTCCTCTGCCACCTGAAATAATAAGATTTTAGCTCTTTCAGAATTTGTCTGAGGAAAGTAAGGGTGGGTGGCTCCTTAAGTCTTGCAATTCTGTGTAAGAGCCACAATTAAAATAAATCTGCACAAATACCTTAATGCAGCTTTGAGGGCCAAGTGACCTTTGCGTACAGGATAAAAAAAAATGAAGTGATATATATTTTGGCATAACAACTTTTTTCAGTTCTGTCCTTAAGTTTTTGCCTTTGCAACAAAAATCAAAGTTTTACAAGTTGAAAGGCAAAAAGCCAGGAGATTAAACGGGAAGTCATGACTCCTCTCTTCATTGGAAAATAAAAATTAGTTTTGAGAAGCTGTTGTGGGCTGTTGATAAAATCCCTGTAAGAGCCTGAGTGGCCAGTTTCCTTATTCTTGGGTTCTGCAATTATTCAACATATTAAACATCACTGAAAGTAACAAGGCTCAAAGCCACATCCTTCCCTGTACTGAAATAATCACGAATAGTCTGTTCTCATGGATTAAAATGCCAAAACAACTAATAATGCTAATGCTGACCTGGAGGTCCTCACACCCCTGGACATTACAAGATAAATGACGGGTCACTATATGATTTTTTGCTAATTTCTTGAAAAATACCTGATATTATTACAGTCCTTCAAGTGAAACAATCTGAGAAAGTAAAATTACTCTTGGACCATATATTGTGAGGAGTTACAAGTCGATACTGATTTGTTTAGGGCATCACAAGCAAAAAACGTTGGGAGCAGTGGCACACTAAGTCCTCCAAGTGCACTCAGATTTCTTGCACCAAATGGAATTAATACCCTTATTACAAGTAAAAAAACAACAACAGATGTCACACATGGATTTAGTGTTGTCATAAATGTTGATTTATTGATGCATATCTATTCTGAACTAATTTTTTGCAGCAGTATTGATACTTGTCACAGCTGCATTTTCTCTACCTCTCAATTTTCAATGCAGACATTCTGTGGTTATCTGCTACTACCCAAGAAAATAAAAGTGGTCTTTGTCATGTTATAGCGTTGTTTTATTTATCTTTTGATTAAAAAAATATGAAACTATATGCCCTAAATGTAAATTTTTCCCCCGGGGTATCAAAAATGGTATTGAATATTGATATATTTTTAAGGTATTTTATCGAAGTTTGATCCACTATTTGTATTCGACTTCCATTACAATACTGTATTAAAGGCAGTAGTGCAAAGCAACTACATGCATTTACTAAAGTACTGCACTTAAGTACAATTTTAAGATACATAAACTTTAATTGAGTATTTCTATTTTATGCTATACTTTATACGTCCAGTTCACAACATTTCAGAGAGAAATATTTATATACTTAGACACAATATAGCTATAAGATTTAACAAATAAAACACATGATGATGCAGTACCTTATTATTAAACTCACCAGCAGCGCTTTAAGTATCTAAAATTGGCTGCACATTGACAACATACAACATTAAGTAATAATATTTGATGATATCATGTATTACTAATAATATAACACTCTAAGGAAGAGTTTTTGCATTATTTTGACACTATAAGGACATTTAATTCTGTATTTTTACTTTAGTAACATTGTCATGCAGGATTTTTACATGAAATTGAGTTTTTTGACACTTTGGAACTTCACTACTTTTCCTTAAGGATCTGAATACTGATACCAATAGATGTATTTACTTCTCAAACCAGATGTCATGATGATTATAGATACATATGATAACATGTTACAGTCTAAATAAGTCACCAATTAGACTGATATACTTATAAAGCAATGAATTTTCCCACCCCCACCCCCTGTCACATAAAACACCTGCAGCTAAGTCAAGTGTGTGTGTGTTTATAGCCATAACTTTATTTATTGACCCATTTATGGCCGCGGGCGTGTATTTACTTCCATGTCTCTCCTCCTCAGCTTAAACTTTCCTATCCTCCAGTAGTGTGTGTATGTTATTTGGTTGCTAGGGGTGGAGCAAACAAACCTCTGTGTCTTCAGCCCTCCTCTTACATTATTTTCATCCATGCTTACGTCTGGGACAGCAGTTCCGCATTCCTGAGCCCTCACAGACAAGACCAGTACTTAAACGGGCTGATGCAACGGCTTCACTTAGTCCCAAAACCTACATCCGACTCCTCACTCCCGCACCGTCACCTCTATTACTGCGGATTTTTGGACGCACAACAGGTAAGACTGTGTGTGATCCGTCGAGCTAGGCTGCCATTGTTTTATCCTCTCTTTGCTTTTGTGCTAGTAGTTAGCTTAATGTTGGTGCGAGCTTCATGTATTTGCATATTTTCTGCACTTTTTCTCACCACGTTGTAGAGACCCAACACGCTGGGGTTTGTTTGTCAGTATTTGTATCACTTTATATTAAAACATAAGGATGTATTCTTTATTTAATTACTGTGAAAAAGTCAGAGGTTTTAATAGTTTTAAAGTTTTCCGAGCTCCCACCGCAGGAGTCAGTTTGTTGCCACAACCGTTAAAAACGATGTTGTTACAACTGTTGTAGCAACTGTCGCCTAACAGCTCGTTATTTACGGAGCCGTTAGCTAAATTACACAGCAGCTAGTGTCGGACTGGAGGTATTTTCATCTCGGGAGTCTTAATTTCAGTGTTGCTAAACAGGAGAAGTGTCGGTTAGCCCTGTGAAGACATTATGTAACGCTACACACGCCGCGCACTGGGGGGTTTCTACGTAACTGCAAGCTAAGCTAGTCTGGTGCACCAAACTGCACTGAGTAAGTAACGTTTTTTAACTTTAACATTAAATAAATACATGAATAAACATTGTCCATCCTGTACAGTCATGTCATTTATCAAGACCGTTGTAACGTTAAATTCGGCTATCTCTACCAGTCCATTTACCTTTTTATAACACTTCACTTGAGAGTTAACTCTTTGCATGACACACAGCAAGCTAATAATACCAGTTGAGATAGCAGTGTGTCTCTGTTGGTGTGGATGGAGAAATAATCAGGGCTGCACATATCATTATTTCTATTATCAATTAATTGATCTATACCCATCACAATTTTCCAGAGCCCAAGGTGATATCCTCAGATAGTTTGTTTGTCACAATAACCACAAATATATTAGATTTCAATGGCATGAGATAGGAAAAATGAAGAAAATACTCACATTTGACAAACAGGAAACAGAGAATCACAGGTGTAAATTTGGGGGGGGGAGTCAGTATCAGACAGACATTTGCACCATAAATGGATGCAGAAAAAGCACAAATTGGTGCAGAAAACTTCTCCAGAATGCAGGAGTTAATTGTTTGATGCTTTAACTGCTCATATGCTCCCTCCTCCTAACTTGAAACAAAACCGAAGCCCCTGCAGATAGTGTTTGCTACTTTTGCACGCTAATATGTGACTATTAAAACTGCTCATTTCAGCTCTCATGCAAATACTTATACTACAAATAGTAATACATATTTCCTTTCTGCAGCGTCCAAACACAGTTGCATCATTGACAGAAGACGACTGACAAGTTTCCTCTGAGTAAGTACTGCATATTTAAAACAACTAAAGATTGTATTAATCAGGGATGCTCTCTGGAGTATTTCCTTCAGCTGCATGAAAAAAACAACAACTTTTTTTGGCATAGCTGTTTCACCTTGAAACATAAGTGATGTAAATGAAGTGTGAAGTTTATTTGGCAGCATGAGAGTACAGCAAAGAATGTGCGCTCAGATTTGTAATCTTTGCTTTGGCCCATCACGGTGCACATGCTCTGTAACAGCTCTGGATAAAGGAAACTCTGTGTGTGTGTGTGTGTGTGTGTGAAGGTGCGTGCAGGCCTCACAAGTGAATTTGCATACTAGAAACAGACTCCAATATTACACTTCTTCCTGATCACCACAGTGGTTCTTTGTTCTCCCTGTGCTGCTGCTTATATCATACTTTTGTGCACATCGGGGCCATTGATTTACACTTTGCTGTGTAACAGAAACTCTATGTAGGCCAGAGGTAGCTTCAGTTATCTGCCCTTGTTGGCCTGAAGGTTAAAGGCCAATCATGGAATGGGAAATATGATGGGCAGGGGTGGATCATGTGCATTTGAGTGGGCTTGTGACTTGCAAGTTCATAGGTTCACTGTTTTCCTATATAGTGAGTGCATGCTCCTCAGCTGGTGCAGTGCAACTACGTGCCATGCAGGGGAAACTATTTGTGTTCTTTATATATGCGTTTGCCTTTGTGTCTTTATCTGTGTTTGCGTGTGTCTGAGTGAACGGAGGGTTTAAATGCCCCAGCGCCTGCCCAGGCACATCCGTAGGATGGTTTCTGCATAAATGGAACGCTGCAGTGGATTAATGGGGAAGGGCTGGCGAGCCGACAAGCAGCGCAAGGCCGACAGGGCTGAGAGGCTGGACGTGGGCGCACAGGGTTTATTTTAAGTAGAAATGCCTTCCAGTGCGTCTCTGGAGAGCTGGAATTGCCAAGCTGCACCCCAGTACACTGAATAGACAGCAGACGCATTGCAGGCGAGCGAGCCAACTATGCAACAGCTAGGCTCAATGATACTAATACTAATGCTGGGGGAGCAGCTATTCGCTGCTGTGTGTATCACATTATCAGTATCACATTGTAGTCTCCATAAGCCTTTCCACATGGTTTGTGAAAACAGTGTGTCAGGACAGACTGGATGTGCACTGTGGAAGCAAACACCCAAACGTCCAAAGGTGTAACCGAGAGAAGAGACATTAAAGCCAGTGCTTTTTTCTTAGAAAAAGAGCTCAGTAAAAGCTCCTTCACGTAGTTATGGTTTCCAGATTTCCTGAATTTCTTTTGGACTTGAAGCCAGTTTTCTCTGTTTGCAAAAGAAACAGTCTTGTCACTAAATGTCGACCTAAATATTGACAACAGCCTTAACAGCCTTTGAGATGAACAAAAGGATTTGAACACAGCACGGTGCAGACAGTGAGGCTTGTTTAGTCAGAGCAAGCGTATGCTTGACGTGGGGCAGATGAGGAAATATCAGAGGACAAAGTATGAAACGGCATTAAAGTGACAACCACACGTTACATAACGGTGATTGCTTCAACAGGCGGTATTAAATCTGATTTTCTGGACTTGGTTGGCCAATATCTTATTGTCAGGGATTGCACATAACTTGCCTTGGATTTGTCACAGACGTAAAGTCCATACATTTGAAATGGCTTTTGTCTGCATTTTGTATTTTGATTCATTTAATCCGTGTCTGAGCCAAACCAAAGCTCAGAGCCATGCAAAGTCTAATCCTGACTTACAACGTGGAGAGAAAAATAGTAACAATATAATAATTCAACCAGGACCACCCAGATGCAGAATATAGATGTGTGACTGTTTGAATGGCTGGAGCAGGCCAAGCAGGAATCCAGCCAATGATCACACAGTAATGTTTGAATGAAGGCAGCCACAGTCTTCATGCCTTGTGCATATCTGCAGGTGCTTTGTGTTTCAATTTGCCCTGAAAAATGTTTCATTCTTAGGCTGAAGTCTACGATAAAATAGAGTTAAAGGAGCAGTGTGTAGGATTTAGCAGCATCTAGCGTTGAGGCCTGGAGATTGCAACCAGCTGAAACTTCTCCTGTGTGACAAATGTGAACTCCCGGTTAGGATTCCTGCAGTGTTCACAGTTCATGAGTTGTTTTTTTAGCAGGAGCAAAATTATCTGCAGAGGTATCTTTCTCTTAAAATGAATAGACTCGGTGAGACACAGAATAAAACAGTTTCACGATACAAATCAGTTTCTGAAAGGCTTTTTGGCTTGTCGCAGACGGGCTGCTAGCCCAGCTCTTGCTAATATCTGCTCACCTTTCTTCTCTGATAACTTAAGATCCAGACGTTCAGGAGGTTTATACCAGGAGCCAAATTATCCACGGAGGTCTCCCCCTGTCCAAAACAAACAGACCCTGTGATTTAAAGACGCAAAACACAGAATAAAGCAGTTTCACATTAAAAATCTGTTCCGTTTCTAACACCGTTCGCCTCGTCTTGGAACAGCTAACTATGGTGGTCAATGCAAAAACTTGGCCCTATCTAGAGCTAGTTTGGTTTGTCCGGTCTGGGCTACTGTAGAAACATGGTGATGCAACATGGCGGACTCCTTTCATGAGGACCTGCTCCCTATGTAGATATAAACAGCTCATTCGATGGTAAAAAAACCCACAACAATTCTTATTTTCAGGTGATTATACACTTAATATTACATACTTATTATATTAAATGCTAATATTAAATTCAATTTCTGCCAACATATCCCACCTAAATCCTCCACACTGGACCTTTAAACTACCTGCTCTCCTGTGTAATTTCATTGATAACCTCTGCATGCACTGGACTCCAGATTGCTCACTGCTGAGGCATCCAATCTGTAATTGTGAGGGGGAAATTAAGCTCGCTCATTACCGCTGCAGCTGAGGGTCTCATCATCATTGACAATATTGCAAGGTTAAATGTTCATAATTGCATCAAATTGCTTTGGGAAGGTTTAGTCATCTTCGCAAGAGCGATTTTGAAAGGTTCCCTCTATCTGCGGCAGCTGTTTGGCCTATAAGAACAGCCAAAAGAGAAATGAAAGCCGAAATGAAAAGATATCCTATTTTCTGTTGCGATAATCACTTCCACTCCCACACACTATCACCCCTGAGTTTAATGGCCAGAGATGACCGCAGCATGATCAGAACAACAGACATTATTGGGGAGTCTCTTCCCCTTCTCGTGCCTGTGTCTTGTCCCTCCAATGATAATATAATGAGGGGTTGGAGGAATGTTTATACTGTATATTTGGACTGTCCCGTCCTCGAGAAAGAGCCAGTGCCAAATTCCCTGGTTTCCTCAGAGGATTGCGAAAGGCTGTAACTCAACACACACAGCCTGACTGAGTGCAGACGGTAATGATGATCGCCGAGACCTTGGCCAGCGATTGAGAGAGCATGCCTTGGCCCGAGCCTTTGCGCTCATTGTTCATTTTTCAGCGCTCGTGTGGAGTTAGAGCCGAAGAGGCTGTTTGCAAGAGTTTTGCAAGATGCTGGTGTGTGGGCCATGCAAGGCCGTATTAGTCCCAAAATTAGACTTTTAATAAAGTGCGCTGACAAAAAGTGGTCAAATAGCATCTTGGAAAGTGTGCACGTCTTTCCCGTAACACCATGATCCAGTGATTTAAAGTTAAGTAGTCTGGCAGCACAGAGATGTAACTTGGGTCTCCGGCAAAGAGAAATTAGCAAATACTTTTGATTCTGGCTGTCAATCACTAAAATGATTGCGCTGGTAAAGGTTAGCTCCTTTTTAAAAAAGAAGCAGTATATAAAGGTAATGAGTAGACTTTAAAAAAAAACCTTGTAACCCCCCACCCCTCTCCTTCACTGTCTCTATAGGGGATGAGGATAATAGGGCCTCCAGTCGTGCTGCTGGCTATTGGTAAGGGGCTGAATTCCACCGTACTGCTAATTGCTCTCAGGAATGACTCAGGAAATGGACACATTTGGTCGAGCTGAAGACAGATAGAGTGTGTGAGCAAAGAAACCAGCGTATTGTAGATATATATATGTGTAGGACACACTGAATGCCTGCACATTACATATAGGAACCTCACATGCACACGCACCCTTCACACACACCTCCAGCTATCTACGGCTCACATGCAGTCAGATTAGTTTTGGACCGAAGCCAGAATGTGTCGAGTACGGTCCTATATATTTCATAACTAATACATGACATTTCCGCTCCCCGCCCTTGGCTTCGGCTCGTCTCCTCTCAGTTTGCCCTGAGAGGCAGCGGAGCCGGGCTGTGTAGGTGTCTTTGTTTGAGACTAGTGTGGGCCTAAAAGCTGTGGCACTGGCTGTTCTGCTCGACTGCAAAAGCACAGTGACGGCGTTGCATCATCAAACGCTGACCACTAATCCTCGGCTGCAGGCTGCTGCTGCTGACAGAAAAAAAAAGAAAAAAATACCCCTCTTTTGAAAATGTAAAAATCACTTTGACTCATGCTTTTGGGTATAATTACGCAGTGTGAGGCATGCATCAGCAAACTTTCCCTGTGCTGTACAGATGAGACTTCTGTACGGTTTCGTGTCTCGAGGCTTGACGGGCTGTTGAGTTTGCGAGGGGGATTTCGAGACACTTGTGTGGCAGGTTGAAAGAGACGGAGGAGCTTAAACATAAACTTGTACTCAACTTAAAAGTCATGTTGAACTCAAAAGTGAGGCGCGTCGAGAGTCTGCTGTGTGTCGGAGTTTACAAGCGTACTATTAATCGTCTGGAATGGTGTGTAACTCACTTTTATGTGTCATAATTGAAGGTGTCTTGCTTCAGACATCATTTCACATTTGTTTTGGAGGCCCTCTGGCAAAACTACCTCTGTGGGTTCTTTTGATTTGTGCGATCTGATGTCATGCAGACAAATATGAGGTTTATGTATGTTTATATACAGAAGTATTTCTGCACCTATGTGTGTATGTGTGTGTGTGTGGAGGTCTAGTCTCAGCTGCATGCTTCAACATGCCTGATGGAATGGGGGCTTTCCTTGCAATACGTCTGACTGATCAGGCTTGCATTACAGTGCACAGCATAGAAGCCCGTCTGATAGACATAAAATATGATTACTCCTGAACCGACTTATTTTTCTAGTATCAATTTCCACTGAAAAAATGTGTTTGTCCACGACGGGCCTAATCTGAGTCTGTAAACCGGTCCCGAGTGTCTGGCCAACTTGGATATTGGACTCCATTTTGGCTCTGAAAGCGATTTGCTCAGTCATTCCTAATGGGCGCTTCAGTTCCTGTGGCTGTTCTCTCAGCCCGTGAGTTAGTTCACATCGCATCTTTTGAATTCCAGCAGTTGTTGGTCAGCAATGAGCAATGAAAGGAAAAGAAACCATGGCCTACTCTTTTGTCACAAATCATCAGGTCTGATGTGAAACTTGGAGCTTAATCTAATAGTCTAAAGACTTTATAGTAAACGTAGTGGCTTAGTCACTTCAGCCCAGCGATTTATACTATTGTCTGGCTATTATTCGAGAGCTCTCTCGCTCTCATTCACCCTGGATTAGCTGCCATATGGTTTCCCTTGTTCTTAGACAGCCTCTCTGCAGAAAGAGAAGGCCTTGGCACCTTCCAGTCCTCCACTTCTCCTGGGAGTTTGACAGAGAGGGAATTTTGTCTGAGAGAGATTTTTACCAGGGCTGTCTTGTTCTTTTCCTCTCCAGCAAAAACAACAGGCTGCTGCCAAGTGCAGTGTAAATGGGAGTATACATACAGTGGGAAAGAGGGAGGGAGGGAGAGAAAGAGGGAGGGGGGGGGGGGCAGTTGAGATTTAAATAATAAAATGCCTCATTGGACACTGGCTCCACACAGCAACTTGTCCTTGGAGCGAATAAATCATGCAGACTGGAGGTGGTAAGGAACAGGTCAAAAGTAATGTGGAGATGTGACAGACTCTTGACAGTTAATGTACTGTAATACTAGCAGGGTGGCCGCGGGTCCTTAGAAACTCTTTCAATGTCTTAAATTCACATTTGTGAATAAAAGGCCTTAAAAAGTATTAAATTGACTTAAAGTCAGATTGAGTGGGTCTTAATGTTTTTTAGTCATGTCACCGCAAGATTCTCTGGTGTTGGTGCTGTGGGAAACATCATTTTAACAGGAGGGAAACGCTGTTCAACATGAGAACAGACTTTGACACAACACCTGTATGCACACAGTACTCCTATTTTCACTCCTTCTACGCATTAAGATATCGCAATCAGTCTGCATAGTTAAAACTAACACCTTTGTTTGTAGTTTATTGCTTCTGTGTAAGCACATAGAGTAGCCTATCAACAGGAAAGAGCTGGAAAGAGTATATTTTTATTTTTGGCGTGTATTTCCAGTTTTTGAAGTGGGGCTGTATGGGGTACTTATCCATAGACAGTATATTACATACAGTACAATAGATGTCAGATCACGCCCCCTAGTTTGGAGAAGCAGGCTGAAGCTAAACATGGAAGCTAAACAACCTGCTGTGGAGGGGTCAGCAACAAAATTACTTTTAGCCACCTAAAAAAGTCCCTCCTAAAAAAAAAAAAGAGAGAGATCAGTTTAAGTATACACTATATTTAGAATATTTTCACTTCTTTACCTTGACGACAGACAGCGATTTATGGCGGGAAAATGGAGCAGTTTGTGTAGTTGTGTGACTTTGGCATTGAAAAGGGTTGGTTCAGATTCACTAAAGTCACACAACAAAACAGACTAACTGATCGAGGCAGAACTGAAGCCGCTAATAGCTCCCCTGTCAGAACAGGCTGTCTGTGTCAAGGTAAAGCAGTGAAAATACTCTTTAATATAGTGTATTTTGTTGGTTACCCCCATCCACAGCAGTACATTGCTGAGCTTTAGTGTCAGACTTAAGTCTGCTTCTCCAAAACTGGGGGCATGCTGACTGACATCCACTGTATGCAATACATTGACTATGGATAAGTTTCCCATACAATCCCACTTCAAAAACTCTGATCTATCCATTTAAATTCCATTTAAAGTTGTATTAAAATGTCCTAAAATATCTTAAATGTAACTTATTTTTACCTGCAGACAACCTTTACTTGATTAATATTTGAATTTTATATGTTACATGCAACATTCTGCCCCTGATTGCTCAACCTAGAAGTTTAAACGAGAGTAGGATAAATAAATTTGAAGGACTATGTGACAGATTTCCTATCTCAGTCTTCACTGCTTAGCAGAGAAGCGTCATATTGCGCCTCAGAATTCCCTCTTGCTAAAAGTGGGCTGATTTGGTTTCCACCGTGCTCGACAGTAAACTCCAGTCCGACTGTAAAAACACTTGAAGACCAGCCCATAAGCAGGGTGGAGTACATTAGAATAGAGTTACATAACCTTGTTTTTTTTCAGTCACCTCCTCTATGACTTTTGTAATAGAGCAAGTCTTTCAGCCCCCAAAGAAAGAAAAACTTGGTTTAACTTCCAATACAGTCGGCCTGTCAGCTAGTCACCCACCAGCAAAGTCAGCTGTTTCCGCAGTGCCTCACAATACTTGTCTTTGTTGGTTCCACATGAGAGGGGCTTTGTTCAGTTTGTGCCCAACCTGTGGCAGTTCAGCTGCGGCCCAAAACTCAGGAGGCAAATGTGACTTAAGGTGTTAATGTAGAACTCACTCTGATATCATCAAGTAGCTATGGGTTTAATCCTTGTGGACATTTTGTCAGAGGGCCAAAGTTATTGAAGTATCAGTGATTCAGTTTTCAAATTTATTTGCATTTCTACAGAAACACTGAACATGAGGAGAAACAATTTCTTGTCAGACTTTTCTGAAATCCAGTGGTCTCGCTCTGCTTCTCCTCGGAGATTGCAGGGATGGGCAGGGTACAGTCGGCTCATGTTTCACTGTTCCCATCTGTAACATTTGTTTTTTATTTGGCCATCAGAAGTTTTCCAAGTCTCGGTTCTTACAGTAATTAGAGAGACGTCTTAATTCTTCAGCCACTTCCTTTAGGCCTGCACAAGTTCTCCTTTTTTCTCCCCTCTGTCCCTCATTCCTCGCTGATTACATTAAAAAGTGCTGCGGTCAATCCCTCCAAACGACCCAAAATTGTTGAAAGAGGGCGGCAGTGGAATGCATGAGCGTTACCCGCTCTGTTTTGACATGACTGCTTTTGATATCCTTTGAATCCCTTGTACGAAAACCGAGTGAACGTTCAAGATGAAAACCACAGTAAATTATCAGAAGCGTACATGTAGGAGATGGCCCTGGGTTTATGTGATCATGCCGGAGGGGTTTCATGGCTTCCCATTGCATGTGAAACTACAAAGATGAGTATGTAGCTGCTGACAGTGTGAAGTTTGTTTTTTCACCGGCTGCTGACTAAGAAGATAACACAGCTGTCAAAGCTGTCAACGTCTGAACACATTCTTGGAAACAGCAACCCATATTTAGATAAATGTTTGATGACAAGGACAGAAGACGGTAAATTAATCTTTTTGTGGATGGAATGCCAGCGCTATAAGATCACAATAAGGATAAAAGATACTGTCAGAAGGCTGCAATACAACAATGGAAGAAGGATATTAAAGTATGGCTTATGTTACAACTGGAGAATGAAAAAGAAAATCCCTTCAAAGATCCCCCCAGAATGCAGAAAAGAATGATCTATACTATGAACTATGTGCAATAAGAGATAGGAAATGTAAAAGCCATGTGTACACTTCTCTTTCCACTGTATGTACTAAAGAAGTTGCTTTAAACAGTTACTGTCAGCGAGTTCATTTTAGGTTCAGTTCTCCTGTCCTAATCGTTCCCTTCCTCTTTTCTCTCTCCCCACAGCGGCGGTGGTGGCCGTGTCGGACATGATGCCGGGACAGATACCTGACCCTTCGCTGGCGGCAGGCTCCCTGCCCTGCCTGGGCCCGCTGGCGGGCATCTCGGCCACCACACTCACTGACCAGCTCAAGCTGGCCGACTTCCGCCAGCTGGGTACTATGCTGTCCCCGCTGCATTTCCTGGGGAGGCTGGGGAAGAGGCCGCTGGCCATCAAGACAGAGGTGAGGAGGAAGAGAAAAGAGGAAACAGTGTAGGAGGAGGGTGTGAGATTGATTTACATGGAGTCAGAGGGCAGAAACAAGAAGGAGGGTGTTACATTCAGGATGTTTCTAAGCTTTCTATGTAGGGCTGGGCGATTTGGAGAAAATCAGATATCACCATTTTTTTGACCATATACTTTGATATTAATATTGCAACAAAATTGTAGGCTTGACTTTTGATGCTTTCATAAAGTATTTACACAATGAAACATTTGAACAGTCATCAGCAATGTGGATATAATGACTAAGTGCGGAAAAGCAAACAATGAAACAGCTGGAACAGTCTGGTAAATTCATGCAGTTACATCACTTTACTGTAATTCAGCCTTTAAATCCAAGAAAAGACAACACTTACTACATTACAATATCCAAATTCTAAGCCGATATCTAGTCTCATATCAAGATATATATATAATACTGTTAAAATGCGCAGCCCTACTTATATCAAGGCAGGTCTTTAACATTTTCTTCCAAAATTACATCATTACATCATCAAAAATTACATCTCCAGCTAACGTTTGTCAGTAAAGAACCAAATGATTCATTTCAGTATCACACGCACTGCATTCTGATTTATGTTCTTAACCTCAAGTGATGGAAAGAAAAGAAATGAAGCTGTTTAGATGACTAAAAGTGATTTCATATTCTGGTGCCAGTTGCTCTGTAACAGTGTTTCCACAATGAAAATTACATTTAAGTGTCCTGACATCAAGCTTGATGATATAAAATACTGTCTCTCCAACTATAAAACATGAATGTGGTTGTGGATGCATTGGTTATGGGGCCCTGTGATTTTAAATTTTAGGACTGAACAATGAAATTATTCTACGTGAATGTAAAAAGTAGAATAAAGTGATAGTGTATACAGTATAAGGGAATGAAATTGGTAATACTTGAGTTGACTTTTGCCCCCCTTTACAGCAAGAATTACTGTAGAGGTTGCACAACGTAGTTTTTTCCTCATCTAGGGAATCACTACCACAGAGTGCTGCAGGGGTGACATTTTCTTTGTTAACATTGCCCTGAGTCCTTCGACAAAACGCCAGTGGCATTTTTCCATTGGATTCTTGATTACTGCAGGATAAAGCTCAGTGGCAAACAAGTTTATGATACTTACATGTTTGTTCAGCAAGATAATGTTCACAAATTAACACCACTTTTATCATTCTTAAATCCTAAATGCAATTCCCAGAAGTAAAAAGCTAACATTAGGCTCTAAACGACCAACACTTCAGTTGCATGTCTTAATGTCGCCACCATAAAGACAGGCTGTAAAGCCTTGTTTGTTGTAATGACATTCTTAAGTCTCAGTGAGCCGCTGGTTAGCAGCTGCCTTTCTTAAGTAGGCTAAAAGCTTCAAAAGTCACATTAGGGTATTTACTGGCGTATTTTACGTCGCAGGACAAACCGTGAAAGTCTCGTAAGCTTGTGTTAACGACAGACCTTATTTAAGGCATCAAACCAAAAACCCATTAAAAAACCCTGACTTCAAGATGAGGAAACCACACATGCAAAACGCTAACTCATGTCCATGCTTAAGGACTCCAGCAGCACTCTGTTGGTTGTAGATTTATGTAATTTTGAAAGTAACTATCTTGCCTTTTTTTCATATAAAGTAAACCCATACAATGCCTGTTCCTCATATTAACACCTCATTGTGTTTGTAGATGGATGAAGACGAGGAAAGGAGGAAACGGAGACGAGAGAAAAACAAGGTAGCAGCAGCCAGATGCCGAAACAAAAAGAAGGAACGGACTGACTTCCTTCAAAGGGTGAGTTAATGACACAGCGTTGCATACTGATGAGCTGAGGCAAAGCAGCTCAGAGTGTTGGCCAAGAATAGCCTGACTTCAGTCAACCTGAACAGCTGATTTAAATCATACAACCCCAATGCAATCAGGCTAATACAACACTGCAGCTGCACAAGTTAAAGTCAGAGTTTTCAGAAGTCATAAAAACTGACAAGATTAATGACTTAAAGTACTCTGAACAATGTATCTGTCCAGTGGTATCTAATTCAACATCTCCGTCCAGGAATCGGAGCGTCTGGAGATGGTGAACTCGGACCTGAAGGCCCAGATCGAGGAGCTCCGTCTGGAGAGGCAGCAGCTAATGGTGATGCTCAATCTCCACCGGCCCACCTGCATCGTGAGGACCGACAGCGTCAAAACACCCGAGAGCGAGGCCAACCCCCTGCTGGAGCAGCTGTCCACCGACGCCAAATGAAAACCAGGAAACCAGGGACGTGGAGTCCCTGACGCCCAAACTAGCACCACCATGGCAGCCATTTAAGTGAAAACACAACTGCCAATACATTTCTAAACAAGCACTTGAGCTCCACGCTGAAGACTTTATGGAGACTCTGCCCAAAGACCTGAGGTTGTAGGGCTTCCTTAGTACTGCTACATGAGCTGGCTCTGTCCATTGGAAGACTGGAAATACCCAGTTTCATCTCCGCATTAAGTGTTGTTGTTGACACCCGCTGTGCCTAGTTGTTACTTCAACCATCTCTACATAAAGGGACCAATGGAAACAGTAGAGTACGACTGGAAACAACGCTGAGGAAACACACTAATATCAATATGGTGCTCTGTTACAAAAGCCCTGAGTAGATTGTGTGGCATTGTTTCGATGCAGACGCCCACAAAGGCTTAGTGTTCTGCAGTTTTCCTTTGTATGCTAGCTGAAATATACAGGTGTAGAGTTTTTAGAATACAATACTCAATACAAGTACACCAGACAGAGTAGAGGTTTTTTTGTTTTTGTTTTTGTAATGTTGATTTCTATAGCCTGCCTCGACGATGGCAGATACCGGTTGATCCGATTTGTGGTGACGCTGGCGTCATGAAGAGCACATATACACAAAATGTTTACACCCTCGTTTTTTGGACTTGTCTGTCCATTATTGTACTTGTTTTATACTGCTTTGTATACATAAACATATATGAAATGCTTGTCAATCACTTGATGTGATTTTGTCTTTTCAATCTTTCCAGTCTGCGTCTGTCATGTTGCGCTGTCAAACAGCTGTGAAAACAAGCAGAAACCTTTTTCAGCTGAGCAGTATTTCAATGTCTGTTCTGGACCTGTATCTGCTACTTATGACTCTGTTACCCTGAATAGATTAAATTTTATTTTCTAACTACAACAAAGACCATGTCCTACTTTTTATATTAAAAAAAAAAAAAAAAAAAAAAAAAAAAAACTCCGTCAGACGTGCAATATCTCAAGTTTCTCCCAGTTCCTCATGGTCATGACTATCAACTATCAAGTGACAAGACGTTGTGAAATCAAGTTTTCTTTAGCTGAGGCACGTTGCCAAAAATAAGGGTTTTACTTTCATTCTCAAAACTCAGCAATCATGCGCCATGATTATTATGGTTCCTTTTGTTCAGGGCTCAGCAGGCATTTGTAAACTTGACCACATACAGCTCCAATTGTTGCCCCTCAGTGGTTACCAAATTTTACAGTTTATTTTAAGATGTTGCTAGTTTATTTAAGACTACCTTAATGCACCCTAGTTGTTAAAATAATTGTTGACTCATAACTTGCGTTTTGATTTCACCCTCACATATTTAAATCTTTATTTCTTTAAAGAACTTACAGTTAAAAGAACCCTGAGTAGCATTGTTTTTAGTTTTTGTTACACAATAGAGGAGACTGGGGTTGGCTGGCACACTTCCCTCTCTTCCCCATTTCTGTGGCGCAATTTATTATAATATTCCAACAAGCTGCAAAACAAAGTTTACGATCTCAGCTATAAATAAATATGTTTTAATGTACACAAATGTTTTCTAAAATTGGGTAATTCATGATTGAAGTCATATTGTCCATTTGTGCCAACCAGCCTCATTACTGGATTGGTTGGCACATGTATTGTTACAAAAAAAAAAGAAGAAACCAGGGCGCCCTCTAGTGCACCTGGTTAGAGTGTGCACCCCATTTAGCTTGAGTCCGCAGCAGCAGCAGCAGCAGCACAGGGGCATCTATGGCCCCTTTGCTACACGTCATCCCCTCTTTCTCCCTCTTTTCCTATCTAAAACCGTCCTATCAATACAGGCATAAATGCCCACAAACATAATCTTGAAAAAGCAATTCACCAGTAGGACTGTCTGATTACTTTTGCCACTGGCCATTTAAAATAATTATAATTAACTTACACATTAACTAAAGTAGTTAATAATCTCTCAAATAACCCAACCAAATATACATTAGCTTAACACATGCCTTCCAACCCCCAAATCATAATACAACCAACCACGCTCACATTTTACCCAACTGTGATAAAATTGTTAGGCAGCTACCACCACCCATCACAGATGTTCAAATCTGACACCAAAATGTAGCCTATTCCCTTGATCTATTAAGTAGAAGCAGTGTTGTGAAGGTTACTTTGAAATATAGTAGGTCACAGATAACTAGTTCCCTGTTAAAAATGTAATAAGCAATGTAACTAATTACATTTGATTACTTTTCTAACAAATGTATTAAACTGTGCTGTAAACCTGAAAAATAGTCTATGTCACAAGAAGGCAATCCTGCACAGTGAAAAGATGCAAAGCAGCAGAATGAATGTTATGTTCTACTTCTAAAGTTCTTAGCAAAAATAAATTCAGATGCAACCACTTTGTTACCATCAATATTTTGATCAGTATCTGTAATTCACATAACATGTAACTAGTTACTCCCTGACACTGACTAGGAGTAACACATCTCCAATAACTATCTAAAACAATTTTATGATGCATTTAGTCCATGGGCCACTTTTTTCCTTCCAGACTACAAAACTGAAATGCTTCCCTCAAATAGCCAGTGACTTTCAGACAATTTAAGATAGTAGATGAGTGCAGGTCAAAAAAAAAAAAAAAAATACTAATACTAATTACTACTATAATGCAATAAAAATCATTGCTGAAGGAGGAACACTAGAACCAGCTGTGTTGTACTGTAGTGAGTGTCTCTCAGCTCAGACTGCGGTCAACAGCTCCATCTAGTGGATCATTTTGTGAACTGCACGATTTACAGTAGACCTGGTAAATCAATTAGACTTCACAATACTGATTTATATTCGGTCAGTTTACTGTAAAAGTAAATGCAATGAACGATCTCCCCCAGTTATTTATTGTTTTTTCTTCCTTTTTCATTTTTCATCCGTATTTTCCTTCGACAATTTGACCTATCTAACAACAACCGTTGGTTACCTGTTTTAAACGTTCGTCTTTTTTTTTTTTTTTTTTTAACACGTTAATATTACACTTCATAAAATGGCTAAACTCGCTCATTCTGGCTGCTGTTTTAGTTATTCTGAATATCAAAGGAATTTTTACACGCCTATTAAAATGAAATGTAAATGTTTGTTTGAAATACCGATCCTAATTATTTTTATATTGACCGTAAAGACGTTGGTCTGCTCTAACGGTCACCTGCGTCATTTTGGTCGACGAAATAACGCTAATGGTTAGCTAGAAGCTAACTGTTCCTCGCTTTAATTGGAACATAACTTTGAGGCTCCAACCAAAGTCATGTTAACTACTGTGAACTCTTTAACTCGATATAAATTCTGTTTTAGTTGTGTCATACCGTGTTTCCACACTGTTTCGGCTGTAAGGAGGTCAAGGAGGAGCAGCAAGAGGAAGAGGAGCAGCAGTCAAGCCGAGGCCAGATGGAGGACAAGGGGAGGCCAACCCAGGGTCAGGAGGGCGACGGTGGTGATGAGTGGGATACTGACCTGGAAACAGACAGTAGAGACCATACTGTAATAATAATAATGATGTATAGTCGTCACTCACCTCGCCTCACTTCCTCATTTCCCCTTGTTTTGTTCCCGTCAGTGGTCGGGACCTTTCCATCTGAACCACTATGCTATGGGCCTCAAGTAAGGCAGCATCAATCCCTTCAGTTAGTTTATACACTGCTCCAAAAAAAAAAAAAAAAAAAAGAGAAAAGTTAATCGTCACAGTTTAATAACAAGTCAATTAAACTTCAGGGGTATCAACCTGTCCATTTAGGAAGCACAAGTGATTGTGAATCAGTGTCACCTGCTTTGGTGCAAATCAAAGTGACAACAAGTGCAACAAAGAGGCAAAAACAAGACAACCCCCAAAAAGGGGATGGTTTTACATGTGGTGGCCACAGACAGTTGCTCTCTCCTTATCCTTCCTGACTGATTCTTCTCTAGTTTGGTGTTCTGCTAGTGTCCTCGTCACTCCTGGTAGCATGAGGCGGTACCTGCAGCCCAGTTAGGTTACACAGGTTGTCCAGCTCCTCCAGGATGGCACATGTTCCATAATCCATCCATAATGACCACTTTGGCGGTGGGTCAGTGATGGTCTGGGGAGGCATATCTTTGGAGGGTCACAAAGACCTCCATGTCATAGCCAACGGTAACCTGACTGCTGTTAGGTAGCGGGATGAAATCATCAGAGCGCTTGACAGACCTTACGCTGGTGCAGTGGGCCCTGGGTTCCTCCTGGTGCAGGACAATGTTTGGCCTCATGTGGCCAGAGTGTGGAGGCAGTTCCTGGATGATGAAGGCGTTGATGCCATTGACTGGCACTCTTGTTCCTCTGACCTAAATCCAACTGAGAACCTATGGGACGTTACGTATCTGTGCATCTTCTCCCACCAAGCACAGCTACAGACTATCCAGGAGTTCACTGATGCCCAGGCACCATCCATGTGATTTTGAATCCAGCCCTCAGTGGGTTGATGATTTTGGTTTCCACTGACCATTGTTACGTCATTTTGTTCTCAACAAGATGCAAAGAGCTTCTACTTTCATCATTCGTCATCTTCTCTTTTTAGCAACCTTTTTTTTAAACTAAGCACAAAATTAAGTTATTTGTCAGAAAATGTTTGGATAACAGTGTAGCTTATCAACATTGTCAGGGAATTAGACATTAAGATATGAAATATAAAAATGCCAAAATACACCTAAGACTAGGGATAGACCGATATGGATTTTTTAGGGCTGATGCCGATACCGATTTTTTTCCATCACCCTTAGCGGATGACCGATTATGGACTGCCGATTTTCTTGAGCCGATATTTGGGGCCAATACTGCTTTTGCTCCCTCAATTTACATAAAAAAAAAATGACACAATGATAACAAATATTACAGGTCTCAAGTTTAAAATAAGAAACATTTATTGAACAGTAAAAAATACTAAAACAAGATGGAAAGTTGAGGTAGAACAGGTAGAATATTATTATTATTATTATTATTATTATCATACATTCAAATAAAAAAAGAGTTCAGTGCTCTTAAATCTTCCAGTAATGTCTTTATAAAATAAACAAATATTTAAGCTGAAGCATAAATAAAACAACAACTACTGTACACAGTAGGATTCGCTGCATGTGCGCTGCAGGGTCTTCCGGTCACACAGAGCTGCCGTGGATGCCTGTCTGTAAATCATGCCAGGGAAAAATAAATCCGCGAACCCACGCGCGTATCGGCCGATGCCGATACAAGTAAAAAACCTCAAATATCGGCCCGATATATCGGTCGGCCGATGTATCAGTCTATCCTTACCTAAGACATCTTCAAATAAACGTTAATGTAGTCTGTTATTTGATGTTGTTCTTGTAAGTTACCAATTGGACTTTGTAAATTCAGTAGGTCCTCCATTTCTGCCATACAAATCTCAGAATTTAATATTTTAGCAAAATAAAGAGCTACTTATAAGGAGGTGGAACTGACATCACAAACCCAGTGTCATTGTGCGCCACTGACAGGTGTATCCTAATAACTCCCGCTCCCCTCTCCTTCCACTGTCGTCCTTAGCTCAACCCAATTCTGTCCAGTGTGAATACTTGAACCTCTGACACCAACCAGCTGCACCCACCTGAACATGGCCAGCTGTGTCTGTGGCTGGGCCACGGGGTCCTCCGCCTCATTCTCTCCATCCAAAAATAATCTTCTGGTATGACAACAGAACAAGAGGAGGAAGAAAAAGAGAGCTGGCGTCCATATCAAAGGGCCGAGAGGAGGGAAAGAATAGGACCAGATGCAAGCTAGTTGTTTGGCCACATTTGTTAGCTCTGAATAAACGGCCTGGAAAAGAAAACAGCACGCTTATGAATATGCATGTGCAGCATTACTTATGCAGGCCCCGCAGAGTGGGATTATTAGGGGTGAATTGTCTCAAGGTGTGATATCCAACAGTGCAATCTGGTTCTGTCTGGTGGCTCCAGTGGTAACCACAGAGGGGACAATGACCGGATGCACCGTCTCACCTGCACCTCATTATTGAGTCATGGGTAAACTGCTTGACATCTAATATCGTTCGTCATAAGGACACGGGACGATGTTTAAGACTAACATCCTGTTTCAGTTATATCCTCTTCTTCTTCTTCATCATCGTGATCTCTTCCCCCTGTGGATCCTCCAGAAAGTCTTTTTCAACATGGTGGCTGACATCTACGTATGTCTGATTCAGGGTGTGTTCCGAATAGCATACTTTTTCCTTTTGATTTTCGTAGGTACTGCAGCTGCTTTTAAGAAGTACGTACTGTTGCATGTAGTATCCACACAGTTGGGACACAAGTCTTCCTTATGACGGAACGCCCTGAACTTTGACCCTCTTACTCATATATCCGTTGCCATGGAGATAACAAAATGCCGCCAGAGATGATGGAGGTCAACCCGAAGAGATCTGATGTTTTTTGCAATGCGTAATAACTGCATACATTGTAGATTTTAAAAGTATTATAGTCACAATAGGAAAATTACATAGCTAATGCTGTCAGCATTATTCAATGAAGAGCTGTGGTAGCTGTCAGAGTTGAAAACTCTTCCAACTCTCTTCTTCATTATCACCTTCCACTCTGGACGTTCTCCTGGATCCTACAGGAAGCACATTGTGTTCCAAGCCATTCAATTGCTCCACATCCTTCAAATTTTGTCTAGAAGGGATGGCAACTGGCTGCCAGAATGGTACCAAGAGCCAGGTCCCACAAGATCATTCAAACAATGGTCACCATTACAATTGGAAATCTTTGCTTCAACAGTTTTCTTTAAAGCGCTTTAGTAAAGACATGTCTCTTTTTGCTAGAGTTCTCTGTGAAATGATAAAACAAGTTCTTACCCTGATGTGAGTATGGCCTCCATCTTCTTCTTCCTGCATCTTGGTAGAAAAATTAGGCAAAGACGTTTGTCTTGAAGGAATACCTCACCGGATATCAGTTACTCACTGCATGTTACCTTGAATTGATGTAGAGAACTTTTTCTTCATGATGAAGAATCCAAAAACAGAGAACAGTTCTTGCTGAATCGAAGTCATAGGGGGCTGCATTTAACAACAGCAAAACAATATCAAAGCATCTGTTACAAATGCTTACACAACTTGCATTGTATACTACAAGTCCTGCTTTTCTAGTCATATGGTCAGTACTTCCCAGACAAACAGCTCTTTCTTGACGAGGAACTGAACACAAAGTGAAACTTATCTATGCTCTCTTCAAAGCAAGACTCCATTCATAAGAGCATTAAGTTTAATTCGCTGAATGTGAGACCTACTGGTCTACCGCTGCCTTGATCAGTTAGTTTGTGTTGTTGTTTGAATTTGGTGTTTTAAAGCAGTAGTTCTAAACTGGTCCAGCCACAGGGTTCAGAAATCATTAGTTCAAGGTCCAAGGAGTTGAATAAATTCAGCATCATACTTGCGTGTGGCGATGTTGTCAAGCTAGTTTCTGTTAAGTAGCTGTATGTTCACTCACTTTACAGCAGGAAACAGCACCTCAAAATAAAAGCGTTGTGCCGGAAATTCACTGTACTTTAAAATACAGTGTTTTTTACGAACTTGACACGTTTGCAAGTCGCTTGCGGTCCATTAGGAATGAACCTGCAACCCAGTTTTGGACCACAATCCATCAGTTGGGAACCACTTTTTTAAAGGGTAAGTTTGGATTCACCCAAGTCACACAAAAACAAACCATCTAAACAATCAAGGAAGTGATAGACCAGCAGCTCCTGTGTTCAGGGAGGTAAAATGACAATGAAGTCTGGCTTTCAAGAGAACAAAATGGTCATTTGGGGGTGAAGTTTTCCTTTCACACCAACAATAAGTTGAACATTTGCTGTTTGGCTCAGAAAAAGGTTTGCAAAATTCCAATATGTCACACTTTAGCTCCAACAAAGTTATTATAATCCTGTATATTATTCAGAGACTATCAGTTTATCAAGGCCCATAAAATTTACCTTATTTGAATGAGATTCTTGTGGTGAACATTTAGTGAATTTCAGTCACATTGTGTAATTATAATATACAGGATCCCTCTCATAACCATCAGCAATGTATAAAATATAAGTTGTAGCTAAGTCCAGATAAAAATTATATAAAAAGCAATACAAGTATGTAGTTATGCTTTCGATTAGTTTGTTCCCGGCTGTGTTCATGGGGGATGTGTACAGAATTATCTAATAGATGTAAAACCACGACAGGATGTTAGAATTCGTTTGAACATGCATACAAGGGTTGCTCATTTGACAAAATGTGTTAAGATGTTCCACTAAATGAAGAGTACTCTAATAAAACCTAACAGGATGTCTTCAATAATTTAAAAGTAAAAGTGTTTGAGAATAAAAATATAAATGGACAGTGTTGCTTGTTAATATTAGTATCTCCTTAAACCCAAAAACACACTTTTTCAATTGGATTAAAGACAATTCTTTATATAATGACACTGATATAATTAGCGATTTAAAAGAGGAAAAATAACAGAATAATTTAGGTAAATTATCTCTCTGATGTGGCTTAATGAAAACAAACAGCTAGCTGCCAATTTCTAATGGGCCATCTTTCATCTGAATGGACACAAAGACTTAAAACCCACATCTTATTGAGCAGTCCAATTGGAAATTCACAGATTTGGCCAAATTTTGAAGACGAAACAAAAACCTGCCAACAAACCCTTCAGATATCTATGCACCCACTGGCACACGCTGCCAATTAACATGATCTCAAAAGCGCTAATGGAATCTTGAGCGGTAATAAAAGTAAATAATTAAATTAAAGGAACCCTTGTATCATTGTTTGCTGTATTCAGGCCCATTAGGACCTCCAGTATTCTCATGGTAATCTAATGTTTTGGGTTTTTTGTGTCCTCATAATGAATTCTGTGTTTTTCCTCCAAACAGTGTTGTTCAGACATTTGTGTAGGTGCTGGCAGAGAAACAAAGACGTACATTAGGACCCATTGTCCTCCGTGATTATTAAAGTAAACAGAAATACTGAAGGGGCATCATACACAGCTGCACACACTTGAGCCTGTGTTTGTGAAGTGGGAGAAAGGGCCAAGCAACCCTCAAGACTTTGTCAGAGACGATCCCATTATTTGGAGCTTCTCAAGAGCAGAGCGGTGGGCTCGCTAATGAGGCTTTGAAGATCGGTTTTCGGTACAGAATTCAGCCGCAGCAGGGAATTCAGGAGCAAAGCAGATTTGGCACGAGATGAAATGCTTCAGCCAGGGTCGGCCATGACAGCGTTCACGGCCTCAGCTTTGTGCTTTTCTTTTGCCGTGTGAGTCTTTTTCAAAAAGACTAAGTCCATTTCTAGAAGATGAAACTTGAGCTGAAATGTGCTGCCCCTTGAAAGTCAGACATTCGAGTCGACAGTTGAAGACCCCTCAATGGAATGACATTGCTTTCCTGGTCAGCATGCTGTACTTCTGGGGACGTTCAGGTCCCCAGATTTTGCTGCAGAATGAGCACTCCTCACTTTCACGCCACTCTTTGGTACAGACAGCTGCGGACTTTCCACCGTAAGCCTTCGAGATAACATTATCTTCTCTCTACTGCTTGGAAACAGTGAATTTACAGCTCACAACAATGTAGTACGACACAGTCTCTGGGTTTTGCTTGATATCTAGTGTTGGGAAAATATATTGTTGCACATGTCAGATCCATTGTTTGCGCTGTTTGCTTGTTTACTATATCACATGAATGCTGCTGACACACTGAACTGAACCCAGGTCAAACTTTAGAACTTTCAATGGAAAAATCCCCTGAATTGTCAAACATTCATAATAAACAAACAAATCTGATTCAACTGGCATAACTCTGAGTCAGGTACAGCCCTAAAATGTGCAGTCAACAGTTTCTCTAGTGCAGTGTACACTTGGAATTGTTTGGCCTATACAACTTCAGAAAATAGCTACAGAAAAAGCCCTTTACAAGTTCTTAGAGCTCGATATTACGTCTTCAGATGTCTTGTTTTGTGTGAACAACAATTCAAAACCCAGAGATTCCATTTACAATCATGAGACAAACTAAAGAAGGAAAACCTTAAACCTTAACCGTTAGCTCATTATCAAAATAGCTGCTGATTAATGGATAAGTCAATCGACGTGAAAAGGACTAGACTAGTAAGCTCTAGTTAATCACTATTGGACTAAAGTCTGTACAAAGCCTGTAAAGTAAATGTGCAAGACAAAATTTCGTACATAAAACTTTTGAGATGTTTAATGTTTAAAACAGTTTCTTTAAATAGATACAAGTATTCTATATATAGGATAGCACGAAGCAATTCTCATCCAACAGTGGAGCTCAACATAAAAACCTGCTGCCAAATTGTGCATTTTGAACATTACTCCCAACATATTGCCCATAAAGTAACAATATAGTGTATATAGAGTGCTGCAGGGATGAGGCTTTGATTTTAGCATTGCTCTGGTTCCCTCGACAAAAAGCGGATGAGATTTTTCCATTGAATTTTGGATTATTATTAAAAAAAGCTCTGTGGTGAACAAAAGTTTTTGATAGTTATACATTTTGTTTAGCAAGATAATCTTTACAAATATTCACCACTTTTATGATATTTGAAGCAAAAATGCAACTGCCAGAGGTAAAAAGCTAATGTTAGACTACAAATGATCGACACTATGGTCATATGACTTCAACGTCGTTACCACAATGAGGCTGTAAAGCCGTGTTCAGCATGATAAATTTCTGTAGTCTCATTTAGCCACTTGTCAGCAACCACCTTTTTTTTTAGACTCATAAAAGCTTCAAAATTTACAAGTGGAGTATTTACTGACGTATTTCATGTTAAAGCACAAAATGTAAAAAATCTCTAGGGGCCGTACACGTGCCGCGTCTTTAACCACCTGGAAAACACAAGCTGGGGCACTGGCCGCTACTTTTGTGCCAGCTTTCAAGAGCGCAGCAGCAGGTGGCATCTGAGGTTGCTAAGCAAACTTAACAAGCACTGTTAAGTGCAGAGCTGATTTTCTTCCTGGTGCTGTTTATAAGTGTGTGGGCACATCGTCCATGGGACTGATGTAAAGTTCAGAAAGCTCTGCACCAAAATGATCAACTTTTCCGTATTTATTATAGACTGATGTTTCTCTTCACGTTACATGCGGTGCGCGCTGCTGCATTCCAAAAGTTGAACTCAGTTTATCGTTGATCTCGGGGCACAGCTGATGGCATCGCTCTGGCGTTTGAGCGCACCTGCTGTGCGTCTACATTGAAAACAATGAAGTTGAGGGCAGAAAAAACGCGATGTGTACGGGCCCTTAAACTTGCGTTAACCACAGACCTTATTTCAGGTATCTATCCAAAACCCCATTGACTTTGAGACGAGGGAAGTGCAAAAACGCTAGGTCATTTCTGTATTTGAGGACTCATTCCTGTACCACCCTATATATGTATGTATATATATATATACACAGGTTAAAAAACAAATAGTGTTTGGTTTGTGTTTTGTACAGTTTCTGCTAATGAACAGTGAATTCATGTGTCTGTTTTACAAGAAAGCTGAAAGCAATTTGATCAACATTGTAAGACTTTGAAGGTCAAACAATCTGCAGGGCAGATTTAAGACAAAACGGAAATGATACAGGACATGGACGACTGTGCGAAGCAGGAATCTAACTGAGGTCACCTCTAAACATGGCACAGGGACACGTGTTTCATACAAAACCTGCTTTCCTGGTAGCTGATTCTTTTCCCCAGACTGTTGCTAGTAACAATGAGTAGCAGCAAACCAAAGAATTCTTTCAATCCTGTGTTTACATTAAAAACATCTTGAACTAATCTGTGTGAGCGCAGCTTGGCCCCGCTGTGGAAAAAGTGGCTCAGGAGGAGCACTAACTAACGAGCAGTGGACAAAGTCAGGAAGCCAACTGCTGCCTGGAAAAGCCATTTTGTTGCAGTGAGTGTTTGTCTATTGCTTCATATGTCCATCTGAAGAGCACATGGGTATAATGACACACCTGTCTGTGAGTTATCGTCACCATTTTATGCCTATGTGTTCCAATGTTTGTCCTGAGACGTGTGATGTAAATGTGACTCGTCCCACGTCTAAATTCCAATATAGCAAAACAATAACTGATAGAAGATGGCGAACAATCTATTTACTCTGCTGATCAAGCCACAGCCCATTTCAAGCATATTTATTTACAGATAATACCACGTATTTAAGCTCCATATGAGTGTTGTGACCTTAATATCCCCTCCTGCAGTTCAGTCAGACTATTTAAAAAGACAGCAATAGTTGTGTTGGCGATCTTGTGCGTGTTTTGTGACACGGAGTCCATTTTTATGCATCTTTAAATAAGAGTAATGTGGTGGTGGAAACATCACATGTCCAGAAGCAGCACTCGTGGATCTTCCACCACCGCTTTGATCTTGCGTAAGAAAGTGACCGCTTCTCTGCCATCCACGAGCCGGTGGTCGTATGTCAGAGCCACGTACATCATGGGCCGGATCTCGACCTGCCAAAGCAGAAAGCAGTTTTATTGTTTACTCTTGTTTAAGTGCATCAGATGTAGAAAACAAGTAGATCCATGTTAGTATGTATGATCACTGTCTGCCCAGGCTGTCTGTACGTGTAGCTCAGGTCTGACATTAATTTCCTGGAGACTTTTCTGTGTAAAGCCTCGTCTTACACATATAATTCCAACTCCTACTGTATGTGTAAATTGTCTGCGATGTAAAGCCACAGCTCATGATTTATGTGTTCACAATGTATAGTGCGACTGTCAAGCCACAACCTGAGTGCTCACACTGTACGTTCAGGTACGTTCTGTAGGAAAGAAAGGCCCATCAGCCCCTGCAGACTCTTCTGGTTACTGACTTCTCAACAAAGATTTGTTTGAAAGCTCCAAGGCAGCTAGAAGTTTGTTTGCTAACAGAGGTCTGTAATGTTACATCAAAGCTGGTCACAAGGATGCATTATTGCCAACGTTACTCTTGTTCATACGGCACGTATGCCGTTTCCACAGCTCGACCAGCCTGACCCTCTTATTTCCTGTCACCATGGCACTTTCAGTCTGCTGTCAGAGCCTGACAACAGCCAACAAAAATTTTCTGACATGCCAGAAATTCCTTCAAACGTCAGCCAGCCGGGAGCAGTTGATCAAGCCATGATCAGTCCTCGCTTCTACAAACAACGTCTGGCGAAGCGAAAAATTCAGAACGACTACAAAATGAGTCGTGCAGCTCGAAAAACGTGTCAGAAACATTCTCAAATCGCACGGTGTATGCACAGCTTAAAGTCACTATTCACTTTCTTAGTAGTTATACAGTTATAGCTCATTTAATTGTTTCTTTTTAAACACTGAAACAATTATGACACCTGTATCTACAGACACATAACTCTCACCTGGCCATTGATGGCCACAGGTCGGTCGAAGATGCCATGCATGCCCAGGATGGCAGACTGTGGGGGGTTGATGATGGGTGTGCCAAACATGGAGCCAAACACGCCACCGTTGCTGATGGTAAAGGTGCCTCCATCCATGTCCTCAACGGCAAGCTCATTTTTACGAGCCTGAGGCACACAACACAAATCATTTTCTCTTTTTCGTGGTGAATTAAGCAGATGTTGGTTTAAAACTACTTTGCAGTTTAAAATGACAAACATCTGGGACACCTGTAGCACAAAGCTTTTTACCTTTTCTCCCAGTGCATTAATGGTTTTCTCGATGTCAGCGAAGTTCATGGTCTCAACATTACGGATCACCGGCACAACAAGACCCTAAACAAATACTCTGTTACTCAGCTGTATTCAATGTGACTCAGCATTTAGCAGAAACAGTTTTAATATAAAAAATAAAGTTTATAGAACCAGAAGTCATACCTTTGGAGTTGCCACAGCGACGCTAATGTCCACATAATCCCTGTAGACAATCTCTTTGGTTGTATCATCAATAACTGTAGATAAACAATTCGGGAAAACAAGTCAGTTACACAACAGGGAGTAAAGCTCCCTTGGAGAAAGTTCAATTTTAGGCAAGAGAAAAACCAGTGGAAGTCAGTCACTGTTATCTTACCAGCATTGACAGCAGGTTGGTCAGTCAGAGCGTATGCGGCTGCCTTCACAAACGCTGACATAAAACCCAGTTTGATGTTGTGTTTCTTTACAAAGGCATCTTGATGGAGTTTCCTCATTTCCTTTATGTTGCTGAAGCAAAGTTAAGTAAGTATTAGAACATTAGTTTAGTGAGCAAACCTCTTTGAAAACTGGAGAAGCCTGCTGAGGCTTGTAGTCCTGACTGATGAGGGTTTAGACTCATGTAGATACTATGAGGTAAGTTAGATAAATCTGTGCTGCGGCTCACCTCATGTCCACTTCGTTGAAGGTGGTCAACATGGCGCAGGTGTTTTGAGCCTCTTTTAGCCTCTGGGCGATCCTTAACCTCATACGGTTCATCTTCACCTGGACAGAAGGAGAACAAACTTCATTATGTCCAATATTAACTCTAACTAAAGAAACAAAACATCAATGAAAAATGTCATCAGCATGTGTGTGTTACCCTGTTTTCTCCTCTGCTTCCTGCTGCTGGAGGAGCTGGTGCCGGAGCTGCAGGTGTGGGCTTGATGGCAGAAACTTGTCAAAGGGGGAAAGACAGGATGTGATATTAAAACAGTGTTCGTGGCCTAATCGGATACATACTGCACATTAATTACATATAAATGCTTTCTGTAGCATGTAGACTCATAAGCTGGAGAAGGAAACACACCAGGTTTGGCATGAACGGCCTGTGGTGGCACCGGGGGCACTGGAGGCATGGCAGAGGGGGCTGAAGTTGGAGGTGGTGGTGGAGGAGGAGGTGGAGGGGCTGCAGCCGGTGTCTCTGCAACTGGGGAGGGAGCAGCTTTGGCAGCAACAGCTGAGACCACAGAAGTAAAGAAAGACAACTCGTCATCTTGTAATTATAAGATTCAATCTGACTTAACCCAAACAAAACTTAAACTAATGGTGCCTGGAGATTGACCTCTACACTGAACAAAATATTTATCACCAATCTTGACTTAGCCTGCAATGCTTTTTGAATAAGAAAAATAAGATTTGTTCCACAACAAAAAATAAAAGTCATAAAAATATCATAGAAAACATTAAATTAAATGTTCTCACACATGTAGACACTCTGTTAAACACTGTTTTTATGTTTTTAAACAAATTATAAGTGAACTTTAAGTTTGTTTTACTTGAAAATCATTACTTCTTTTCATGTTTTGCAAGATAGAAAATTATAATTACTGGCAGAAAGTGGTGGTTCTGTCTACTATCTACCTATCTGACATGTCCGTAAAAACCCCATTTACAAAGCTGACAGGATTTAGGTATTTTACATTTAGCATAACTTCTGGGTGTTGACATTTTCACGTATTAAAGAGACTTGTTCCACATATTATTTTTGCCATTTGAAATGCACAAACTTTAAAGTTTAATATCTCAAAACCATTCAGAATGCAGACTGAACCTTATAGTTCTAATGTGGCAAAATGTAGTATGGGTCTGCCTTATTACTGCTGAGATAATTCAATACATTTTAAAGCAGTGTGTCTGTGGTAACAAAACAAAGAAAATCACATCAAATGTTCCCCATTTAAAAGAATTTGTGATATTTTAATACTGTATATTATTAAGGGAAAATAAGGCTGTTTGAGTAGAAAGGCAGTTTTATCTCTCAGTCTTTTATCTCTAAACAAAGTAAATTTTTAAAAAATCTAATATTTTGGTACTGAAACTCAGGTATCATGCTGCCACCAACATATTAGTTCAGTAATAAAAGGATAACTGATGGGTCTCTAAGCTCACCTCCTTTCCGGAGTTTGAAGAGCGGCGTCCCTCCTTCTACCCTCCCTCCATCAGGCACCAGCAGTTCCTCAATGACACCAGCTGCTGGAGCGGGGACCTGTACTGAGGTCTGCAAGTACAAAATACAGACTTTTTTTTAGAAGTCATTTTCACACACTCTGTTTAAAGGGGATCTATTATATGACTGTAACAGAGAACAGTGGCACTTTTTCCCTAAAAATTACCAGTAAAATCTTCTAGACACAACCAGACATGTTCCAGCAGAAATATGATCTGAAGTTAAGAAGACATTAACGACATCAGTAACCAAGATTACATGTTTCCTAGATGTTAGCCTGTAGCTACATGTAGCACCTCATTATTTGAAACTTTGGCCACATTTAATCTGACATATTAACATCATATATAAAAAAATCAGAGATGATTTTAGGGCTGATGGTCTTTCTTGTTCATACCTTGTCCGTCTCAATTTCACACACCACTTCATCTTCTGTCACTGAGTCGCCCACAGCTGAAACAAACAATGAAAGAGCATACAGTATTTCATGTGCAGAATATAATTAAACATTTGGCCCATTCATAATACAATATGGGACACCAACTCCTGTGAAATACTGACAACTTAACTAAGATATTTTGACTTATACTGACCTTTCTCCCACCTCACATCTCCCTCTGAAACAGATTCTGCGAATGCAGGAGTTTTGACTGTGACAACCTCATCCCCTGCACAGACACCAAAACAACAGTTGCTGTAAGTTAAACACTGAGCAGAGTGACCGTCAGTACAAAGTGCTGAGAATTGTTGCAATGCATACTGTGAACAGCAGATGTCTTGAAGTATCTGATGTGGAAGACATTCGCTGATGATGGAAATTCACATCTAAATGTCGAGAAAAAAATAATTACTTGTATTTTTAGACAAATGCATTTGTGCAAACCAAATTACCATGCTTTACCAAGCACAAATGATCTGATCAATACGCAGATGCCTTCCTCATCTTTTTACCTTTATTGTAACGCACATAAAACCCCTTTGAGATCATTTTTGCTGCACGGATTTACAGTTGAGTTACATAAATAAAATAGACTCTGACAATGCTTTAGAGTGGTTACTGAGGGGCGTTTAAAGACAGCCAGCAAAGCAGGAGAGAGCACTTACGACTGAGAATTCCTGTAAACTAGTCGCCTGCAGACAGGGAGGCCTTGAAAGAAAACAAAAAAGAAGAGGAAGAAAGAAAATCAACAACAGCAGCTTTTCCTGAGGCTCTCACATGAGATATGAGAGGAGTTCTCTGAGAGCTGCAATTAACCACTTGTGGGCTCCTAAAGGCATCTCAGTCATTTGACAAGCATCACTTACTCTGCTTTGGATGATCCACTCACAGAGCTTGTTTATTCATGAGCAGTAACATTAAGACTGCAGTTTTAGATGCTGCATTACTGATGAGGTTCTCGAATCAAGCTAAAGGTCTAGTCTGCTTCGTCAGAGGCACACTTACCTGATGTACTTTGTCGGACCAGCACATTATTGGCCTGAAAAGATGAAAAGTAAAACTTCAAAAATATGGTTCATATTAAATTATTTATATATGTTGCCTGTGAATTATGACAGCCCTTTAAAATGGCAACTTTTTAATCACATTAGGTTGATTTTGATTAGCTGTCCTCCCCATACTTAGATTAAAAACAAGTCTGTCGCCAATGTTGAGCATCAAACCATCACGTACTTTTCCCCTACATCTTACACAAAGGTTTAACAGTTAACCAGCCTACTTAATCTGATATACAAACAAGCTTATGCAAACTGTAAGTCCTCTAAAAAAAACCCACCCATAAATTCTGAACTTTCATAGCTCGCCGTTAAAACCACTGGATTCTCCTATGCTGACTGCATTGCCGCATGTTATGAGTCATGTGTCGGGGTAATTTGAGGACAGAGCCTCTTGTTAAGAGGCCTTCCTCGTACTGCCTGCTTTTACACTGATGTTTGCTTGGTGGAGTCGCTTGTTTCCCAAACCTAAACCTCCGGATGTGGGATGCCAGAGGAGGGTGGAGTTGTCAGAAATGGATCAAACCTTATATAGAAGATCAAAGCGTGCACAGACATGCCGCCACCACGTTTCTGTAGTGTTCAGTGCTCTGACTCACCAGAACAACTGGTGTTTATTATGTACCATGAAGAACAGAGAGTACAACGTTACACTGGCGGATGAACAGCCAAAATATTCAGGCATCTTGGGTTACTGTTTTCAATCTGTTCTGCTTCTGCGGTTTCTTTTATAATATTTTCTAAAAGAGTCTTTTGTGCCATTGCTGACACACATTTGCGAAGTTAATGAAACTGCCCCACATCAAATCCTACCTTCAACCAATCATCCCCTTAAATTATTCAATCTGTTGATCAAAAGTCCAAAGTAGTTTTTAAAGCACAAATGCAATACATTCACCGACACTGATTCCAGTTTTAACTTAGTCTCGCCACCAGACAATCAGAGATCTCCGCCTTCTGATAGTCTGGGGACACTCCTTTCTAAAGTGTGTTTAACACATCGGAGAAAACGGCCAGCAACAAAGCAACGCCACTTGCATTTTTGAAAAGGACACGCCCTCCCAGAAATGTGCGCTCCCCCTTTTCTCGTCTGCAAGGACACAAACACACAGAGAGCTTGAAAATGGATGCCGAGAGATTTAACTCCGTTTTATCAAACGTGTGCTCAGTCCACAAGATTGTGGAAATGAAGCACTTACAACGACTTTGTTTAAAACTTTTAATGTACTCGGACTATGTTTATGAGCACAAGAGTTCAGCGAGCCACCGAAGGACCACCCTGCGGACTTACTATTGGTTCTGCAACGTAGGGAGTTTTTTTAAACTCTGAAATTGTATCCACTCATCTAAACACAAAATCAGGGAGAAAGACATCAGTCTTTAGTTAAGCAAAGCGTCAAAAGACTGACTTGTGAGTCTAGTTATAACTAAACTAAGCGATAATGACAGTAATCATTAGTTGTACCCCTAGTTATACACTCAGCCGCCAGTTTATTGGGTAGTAGGTAGGCTACATCTAATCAAAACTAAAGCCTAATGCAACAGCCCTGCAATAAATCCACAAAGGTAATGATGATCAGTTTTTGTTTTGGAGAGGTGTTGCTTTAACTGTATGGTCAATGTGAAGGATGACGTTTGTGGTGCTGTTGAACTCGGGGTGTCTACGGATATAACCAAGTTAAACTGAAGACTTTTTAAGACCTTTTAAATGCCACCTTATATGAATTTAAAGACCAAACCTGCGATGGAAATACCCATTTAAACATACAGTTCAAAGTGAACAGTAAGGAAAACGACAACAGTTGGGTGAGTTTAAGTTAAATGTGTTTAATGTAAAAAGAAAACTAAATTTCATCGCTGTTATAAATGCTATTTATTACTGCAATTCTTCGGTCTGTCCAATGATTGTAAACAGTCATTGGGTCTGTCAGGCTGGAGATTTTTTTGCAGTAATGTGACCAAAACTACTTAAGACTCATCGAATCTGAATTTAAGACAATTTAAGACTTTTTAAGGACCTGTAGACACACTGTAGACACTGTTATTAAGCCTACCCTCATACATGCTATAAATGAGGTGGAGTAAAATAATACAAAGAGTTATCAGTATGAGGCAATAAACTGTAGCAGCACCATAAGCTGCAGCCTCTAAAGATGAACATAGTTCTAGCTAGGTGTACTAAACTGTCGACTGAGTGCATTTTTGTGAATGAAGATGAACTAAAAATCAGTCTAACACAACAGCACCACAAACTGCAACTTCTAGAGTGACTGTGAAGTTAAATCAAAACCTCTTTAAGACTTTTAACACAAACTGACCGTTGTGGTCTAGCCTTCATGCAGGTATGCTTTACTGCTTTGGGCTGCATCATTTTTAGCCAAGTGTACCTAATAAACTGACAACTGACTGTATTTCTCCATAACCCTATGCAGGACAATAGTCTCGCTGAAGTAGGGAGAGGGACAAATGAACCCTGACAGTCACAGGACACACCAGATTGTACTGTCATGAGCATGTTTCAGCTCCATTACCTACTCAAAGCACTTTAAGGACACCTGAAGCTTGACATGCTATTAACTTGGGTTATAGTATGTGTAACATGACATGGGCTATTTCTGTAAGGTCAGCTGCACTCACTTCAGTCATAAACACACAGCAGCATAACATGCTAACATTAGCCTGTAAAGACTGTTTGGTGTAGTGTTGAAGCAGTTTTTGAAGGAACAGCCAATAGTTTACAGCAGACAGGGCTCTTAGCTAGTTACTTAGTGAGTTTGTTATGACTTGCTAACAAAGCTATCTTTAAATGTTGCTTTTATTCTGATATAAAGCCCCATTTTCAATAGTCAGGTAGTTAACAGGGTGCTGCTCTTAGTTTCTTCTTCTACTCATCCTCACTAGCTGCCTCCGAAGCTGTCAGTGTCCGTCCTTGGTAGGCGAGGCCCTGCTACACAAGCTAACATTAGCTAGCTAACCGCTAGCTGTGCCTTGTTTTAACCAGTCGGAACTGTCTCAGAGTTAAAACACAGGCTCAGTCCAGTGTTTTTGTCCAACCTACCTGGCTCATCGCCGACAGAGAGCGACCAAGCGTCTGGTATGCACATCTGGACCGTGATAACATGGCGCTGGCTAGCGGCTGTGTGTCTTATCTGACAGCAGTTGGTGGAGCGGTGCGGAAGCGCGTTGCTACCACGCGCGAGGGCGGTCCGACTGGGAGCAACCAATGCGGCTGGAAGGGGAGGGGGAGTCTGGAGCACAGAGCGGCGGGAGATGGGGGTGGATAGAAATCAAACTCGACACTATGAACTAAAACCTGACAAAAATCATATTAATTATTGATTTATTTCTTAATAGTAATTATTACCTATTAGTTATTGTAGTTTTTCAGATGATAGCATTCATTTAAGGTAATAGGACTGTACCATTGCTAGCATGAGGCAGTGATTCATACTTGATACATTCTTTCAAATTAATTGTTCACTGTTCAAGAAAAATGGGAAGAAAATGAATCCAATTTGAATGTTTTCTTAAAGTAGTCCATTAAATGTGATTTGCCTAATTTAAATAACATATTTAATGTCATTATGTGCAGGTAGGGATGGGATAGGTTGACATATTTGACCACACCTCCTGTATTTTGGTGGGGCTCTTAGCTGGACCACTACAAATACTTGAATCACTCCTGCAAGCTCCAGACCTGCATCCTCCCCGGGTCCCTTTCCACAGGCAACAGGTGGGTTGTTGTTTTATACTGTATGTAGATGTGCTCTTTATTTTATAACCTGCATGATTTAGCTTTTACTGCCATTTCAAACTAGGATGTAAGATGTTTATCTGTATCTGTATCTCTGTTTATCTTTATTTTTACCCATGTATCAAGTCTCATGTAATTATGACTAAACTAAAAAAAATGCAACTCAAAAGTGAGGTGGAAATACCTGAAAATATTTGAAAAATGTTGTGTGCTAGTGGTGAAAAAAAAAGCCAACATACTAAATCCTTTATTCTAAAATTCTCTTTTATCTGGACATTATTTATTATTGTGGCTTCATGTTAAAGTTGAGTCATATTCCAGTTCATTTGAGTGAAATAAATAGCCAGAAAAATGTCTTATTACATTTTATTTTGATTTATCTGCAAGTCAAGTCAAATCCAAGTTTGTCAGTGTTGTTTTTTTTAAACCCTAGCAAGCATGAATCCAAACATTTGGAGCAAAGGTATGTATCCTTCCAGCAGCATTTGTCTTGACGGCTGCACCACAGAGCACCTCTCCTCCTTTCAGCCAGACCCCGTGCTGTCAAACTCAGATGTGTCAGGTGTTCCTGTGTCTTCACACAAAGACGGCGAGGACATAAAGATGCTCCCGGAGAATGCCTATTACAGCAGCAATGATGCTGGTTCAAGTCTGTTTTGCTCTGGCCAGCTGGAGCTCAGTCCATCCAGAGACGGCACCACTGGACATTTACCCCCCAGGAGACACCTGTCTCCTGCTCCGACTTCTTGTGGTCACCCTGAGTGGAACTTAAACAGTGGCCGTCAAGCAAAACGTGCCAGGGTAGAGAATATCATCAAAGGCATGACCAGCTCAAGTCAGGATGTGGAGTCAGGCGGCATGCAGGAAAATGAAAGGATTCAGGATCAGGAGCATGTGGAAAGAAGCCAGATGACGAGAAATCTCCTTGAGAGTCAGCATCAGCACCTCAGACAGCTCAGAACAAGGTTCGGCCATGTGGACGAAACAGCTGACACTACGGACAGCAGCAAGGACAGGAAATACCCCACCTGGAACCATTCTTCTGAAACATCTCCAAGGGAGGCATTCACAGATTCTCACAGCGAGTCTGAGAGCAGCTCAAGTAGAAAATATCAAGGATGGAAGAAGATGAAGCTGATGAACTACTTCCAATCCAAACCTGAGAGATTAAAGCTGATGGCGGATGTCTTAAAGTACGAACTGTCCAGAGCTGTCAGCAGGAGCGTCGACTCTATTTTCAAAAGCATGCCACTTCTACAGACATCACTAAACGACGAGGGGAGCATAGAAACAGATACGCCTCTTCAGCCATCTGTAGGTAAAGATGATACATTAAGACTTTCCTGTTGCACCAATACAGAGGTGCAAGTCCCAAAAGTTCAGACTGAAGCTCTGTCTCTGGTTGTGCAAAAGCCTCGACTGGAAAGAGCTGACAAGTTCATCTTTCAGTCCAGATCAAGAGCTCAGCATCATCCCAAACCTTCAGTCCCCTTCACTTGTGACTCCACTCACAACACTGCCCGTCCACATGCCCTCAGGTGTTTGCACGATGGATGCTCCGAAGTGGGTCAAGCAAAGTTTGGCAGACGTTGGAATTCGGTCAAAGTGAGATCGAAGGTCAACTCCAGGTCCATCAGAAGCCCACAGACTGTGTCGGTGGATCCATTGCTGCTGGAAAGCCTGTGTCTCCCTCATGTCAAGATCGAGTCTGATTGCCTGAAGAATAACCTCTACATGCTGAATGTATCCTTTACAATTGCTTCTTAAAGCCAAAAGAAAACCAAATAAAAGATCCAACATTGGACTACATCAGTACAGTGACAGAAAATAATGATTCCTTACTGTAGCTTCTGAAGCACCTGCCTTTTCCACACCAGTAATAAGTCTCCCTTTGCCTATTTGAGGTCCAAATAACAACCCAGTCTGTCACAAACCTTATCACAATTATTTCCCCTCTCTTTTAAAGAAGGCTACAACTTTCGCACCTTACAAAATCCAATAAGAACTCCCTTTGATCCTCAAAACTTTGAAGAAAATTGCAATTTCTCTCCACTTCCAAATCTCTCCAGTCCAGGTGTTTCTTTTGTGCAGGATGTGTGTGTTTCATCCTTAACGCTGCTGCATTCAGGAGGGTCTGACCACAAATCACCTGAAGAAAGCAAAGCTCATGTTCTTCTACACTCGTTATCCGAGCTCGCTGGTGCTGAAGATGTGTTTCCATGATGTGCAGGTGAGAAAACACTTGAAATACTGAGCACTGGTGCATTTCTTCTACACGTTTGTGCCATTTTAAAAGGTTTTATTTATAAAATATGACTTGATTTTACTGTAAAAAATACAGATGTATAGCATTTGCCACAATTTTGGTAAAGGTATGTCTTAATACCTTGAAGGAGACATATTTCTTGCTGTTTCTGGGAGAAAATCTTAAAGTGACGCATGATCCCAAACCTGTTTTATTCTTTAATAATGCATCTCTGTCGCCACAGAATAAAGAGTCAGTGAGACAAAATAATAGTTTTTGCTTTTTTTTATTATTCAACAACATTACAATCAAGCAATCAGATCAGGATTAAAAACTGTACATCATTATTTCAAATCTGTAAAACACAAATTGTGTAAAAAAAAAAAAAAGGCAACACAGATGTAAAAACGCTGTAGTTATATTTTATTTGCTTCATATTTTTAATACTCCTCTCTCACATAAAGACAAATCAATCACAGTTCATTAACTTTCTCACTCTGATCATGTCACTTACCTGTGTGTCCGCCTCGTCCTCAGTTCACGCGCTGCATCACCTCCCAGCTCATCAAGTGGTTCAGTAACTTCAGGGAGTTCTACTACATCCAGATGGAGAAGTTCGCCCGGCACGCTCTCGCAGAAGGAGTGGTCGACGTGAGGGGTCTGACTGTGGGGAGAGAATCAGAACTTTTCAGGGCTCTAAACATGCACTACAACAAAACCAACGACTTCCAGGTAAACCGATGCTACACTGTGATTCTTATACTGCTCTGAATGAACTAAACACTAATGACATCTTACTGACATCATGCAGATATTTGCTTTGGGAGCTTTCACTGTGGTCATTTTATTTGTCTTACTTTGATCTTCTTGTCTTCATATTTCTCAGTAGTCTAACATCTTAAAATAATTGTCTAATCTGTCCGCTTCACTGCAGTTGCATCTCCTTATTTGTAACTGGTTTATATATTTTAGTGGCTTTACAGGATTCATTTAGCTCTTTCTAATATTTTGTATGTAATATGATACATACACATAGTAAATGTGAATTGCTTTCGTAGTGCCTGCTATTTACTGTAAGTACAGAGGTAAAAAAAAAAAAAAATACTTGAGAAGAGAATTTAAAGCCATGCTTCATTATAGCCAGATCTCCTGCATGTGTAAACACACATCTACTACAGGCTCAATTAGATGTGATAATGCATGCAGATAATTTCAAGAGGATTTTCTGTCAGGTTAGTAAATAAATAAATATATCTTTATTGTCCATAAGGGAATTTGTGTTGGAATATTTGAGTAATACTTAAAATATATCCAACTCTTATTTTTTTCTTTTGACATTTTATTATTCATGCTGAATTTTTCCAACATGTAAATTTGATCACATCACAAAGTTACTTAACAGCATAACTGCTATAGACAAAATATACAAAATACAGATACTGAAACGAGCTTACCACAAAAAAAAAGGTCATGAATATGGCACATACTGTAAACTTAGGAGGGGGGAGGTAGGAAGGGCAGCTCAGGGAATCAGATTAGATACAACTTTTGTGTTCAAAGAAATAAATAAAAGCCTTCTTAAAGTTTACTGGTTGAGCCAAATGTGGATTATTTAACTTCCATCCAGTTTCCAGTCATAAACCCACATTAATATTGGCATGAGGAAAAAAACTTTCTCATATTGTTTTTTATAATCTACTATAACTAAGTTATAAAGACACCACTACATCAGTGAACAGGTGGAAGGAAATACTGATATTAATATGCATGGATACAGGACTGTGAGGGTCACTGTGATTAGCATTTTCTCCTTTATCTGGTAATTTATAAGTGCTCATGTTGACCTGTTTATGTGCACACAGGCGTTGTGTACTCTTCCACGCAGTCTGCCACATATTAACATAAAGTAACATTTAGTAGCTTTAATACTATTTCTACTAACTAGTGCATCTCCTTCATTACAACACTACAGCAGTGAGAAGTGTCAGTGAGACAGTGAGAAAAGTGTCATAGAAGGTGAGTTTACTGAATATAATCTTGAATGAGGATTTGCTGCAAAAATTAACAGTTGATAATGGATTTCATAACTTGTGAGTAAATGATATCATAATGAACACGGCTTTTTGATGACATGAATGAGCCTTTTAACTAAAGAAGCACACTGTGAAGTTCATGTCACAGTTTTTTAGTGTCATTATTTTTTTCAAGAGTAAAGTTAAAATATTACCAAATTTTAGTTTTGGAGTTTCATTTTTTTTTTTTTTTTTTTTTAAAAAAAAAGGTCACTTTGATTTGTTGGTTGATTTGAGTAATTAGGTTGTTGCATTGTGTTTAATATATCGTTTAACAACCTGCAGGGTCATTATATTACTTTTGAATTTTTAATTTTGTATACGGTGAGCACAGTATCAGATTTTCACAACATGATTATCGCTGCCAAAAGGCTTTAACCTTGTTTATTGATTTGTCCCTTTTTTGGGCAAATAAATTACACTGAAAATACAAGTGTAGGGAGGTGGAGAGAGTCTGTAACCACAGCTGTATGAAATACGACAGGAAGAGCAATTACACCTGATGGATAGATGACATTTTTTTATGGCCAAATTAATAATTAATAAGGGATTAAACATCCTGCTCGATGGTCTTAATCTTTTAGTTTATACGTGAGTAACATCTCCAGACAGCCTGCAATCAGATTTTTTTAAAAAAAATAACGGCAAAATATTTGCCTGCAGTGGGAATACACAGGTTAATACACTTTTTTTTTTTTTTTTTTTTAAAAATGTATTTATTTATTTTTTTAAGGAAACTGTATTCAATGCTTTTAAAGACTTTTTTAAAAGACCTGCACATTTGGACAAGATTAAAAATTTAGGACAAATGAAAATGGAAATTATGTGACTATGCTCAGCGTGGAGCATCAAGGATTCCAGCAGAAGAAAAAACAAACAAAAAATAAGAGAAACAGGCCAAAACATAAAGTTAGTTATGTGTGATAACATCAAAGTCAAAAATTGGGGTTTCTTTTCAAGAAACAGAAATGATGTAACTGTACTAAATAAACCTTTCTTTTACTTCAGTCACTGTCAAAGTCATGTCAAACTATTTTTCTATTCTTTTGGTTTTTATTTTCTTAGATTCCACATATGAACACACCCAGCAGTGATGTTGGGTGTGGGAGCTGAACTCAAACATGCATATTAGATGGAATGTAAACAGGGACTGCCCTCTTTGTCTCAAACAGGTTTCCTTCACACATCATCAACAGTAAAAGCTCATCTGTGAGTTGGACCTAAAGTCTGTTGTTTTAATGCATGACACACTGGTTCCTCACACTATTTTAAGCCATGCTTGTGCTGGAAACATGCGCAGCAACATACTCACATAAAGGGGTAAATACTTAATGACATCATAATATCCTATCTCAGCTGTTACACTGTTAAACTGAGGACATGGGTGCCTGTTGTGGCTGATGAGCATTAAGTGTCTTGTCTCTTTGATGGTATTTATATGACCCATAACATATTCCCCTATACAGCTGAGTTCAAAAGTTGGCAGACGTAAAATCCCTAACTTTGGCATCAGATGCTCTTTACACTGAGAAGCCAGAGGAATCAAAACAATAGGTGAGATGTACAGTAAATAACTACCTGACCAATGTTTACTGAACCCATCAGAATCAGTATTTGGCATATCAAACATGACAGTGACGATTCTGCAGTAATAGAAGCTCAAAAAGAAACTTATGTATTTTTTTTTTCTCAACCTGGACCCTATTTTCCCATCTTTGTGTCTAAGAGAATAATGGAAACAACTGTTTTTTAAACTGGTGCAGTATTGAGTGAAAGCACTGAAGCCAGCAATAGCAAAACAGGCTGCAATGTGACCACTTGCACCCTGTCAATATACGTCCACTATAAGTGCCTGTTTTTGCCACTGACAGGCTCAGATTGTTATTGTAAGTATTTGACAACATTATGGAAAAGATCCTACAGATACATACATTTTTTTCCTTTAACTTTAGCTTCTTCAGGTCTGTTTGTTATTGTGTCTAGCCAAGTCTTGCTCAAGACGAAATCTTGCGAGTTGTCACAGGAAGACAATAACAAACAGACTTCTTTGAAGAATTCTCTCCACAATGTCAGACACTAACAAGAACAATTGGAGCCTCTTACTGACAAAAACAAGCACTTACAGTGGACTACATTGAGGGTGCGCTATTGCCCTTGATGATTACATTGCAGCCTGTTCTGCCACTGCCAGCTGCAGTGGTCTCACTCAATACAGGACCATGTTCTTCCAAAATAAGGTTGGAACCTTATTACCCTTTTCCTCCTTTAACTGGTGGCAGAGGTGCTGAAAATGAAAAATTCGTCTGGTGCTTAGAGACAAATCCTCAGCAAACTATAGGGTCTTTTAAATCCTGATGTAATCTCTGTGCAGACTTGAACACATTGAACATCCAGAACATAAATAGTCCATCCTTTGGGGAGCTCAAATGTGCTCACAAGATTTAATGGCAGACTCGATAGATTTTAATATTTGATCAAATGCTGGTGAAGAAAAATGTCACAGGGTCACCATTACATAAGTAAAAAAAATAGTTAATATTAATTTAATACTTATGAAAACAAAGCATTCATTTGAGAAAAAAAAAATTGTCATGTTCTCTGAATTACTGAGATTATTATCTTGGAATTATGAGAAACGTTAAAAAAAAAAAAAATCAGCTAATTTTACTGAATTAACAAGATAATGATCTCATTAATTATGTCTTCTCCAAATTAATAAGCTTATTATCTTGTTAATTACTAGTTCTATTAAATGCATAATGTTTTAAGCAGCTTTTAAGAACTGAAAAATCCAGACGCCAAATAGATGACAAACAAATCAGATTACCTGAGCTAAGAATGTGATATATATCAGCTGATGTGAATTCGTTCCATTAACTGATAAATTATAAATGATTATTGCTATACAGTGAAGCACAGAAATGCCAAACATATATTTCATCAAATGGGAAAAAAAAGAAAAAAGAGAAAGTTATCAAAAATGTGTACTTACATCATGGGTTGTCTAAATAAAATATATACTGGCCGATATATCATTATTGTGCTTTTAAACTATCGAATGTCAATATTGATACTGGCCTAAAAAATCCAGTATCTGTCAGGCCCGGCCAAAGGCAGGGATATTGTCCAAATTCACATTTATTATAAAATAAAATCAAGACCATTAAAAACTTTGATTGCAGCTGAGCCTTTTCTTGGAAGGTTTATATTTCAGCAAGTAGAGAATTATGTAATATTACCACCACACCACGCTGATGCAGTGTCTGCTGTGCTTCAAAGTCTTTGGACAGTGGACTGAATTTGGATGGCAAGGTTTGACGTTGCAACGTAATACTGTTTACCAGCTCCTGTATTGTTTGAACAATACATTTGTTAAGTGTATGAAAACACAGAAAAAACTTTAACACATTAAAATTAATATCGTTCATGCTGCTGTGCAGTTGATGCAGTTTGTTATTGATCATTCAACCGGTTTAATGTTGTTGTCAATTAACAGTTTTCCCTGGTCTAAATTTTGACTCGTTACTTACCTTCATTTCCAACGCCTGAATGTGATTATCTAAAATCTAAACTGGATGTGTGTAAAAAAATCTTTTTTAATTTTCACAGGTCCCTGACAGATTCCTGGAAGTTGCTGAGATTACATTGAGAGAGTTTTACATTTCAATTTCAGTGGGAAAGGATCGAGATCCGTCGTGGAAGAAAGCGATCTACAAAGTTATCTGTAAACTGGACAGTGATGTACCAGCTGAATTCAAAAGTCATCACGCTGGATGAGAACCAACCAGGAGACATCATGTGCCACAGTGGTTACCGTCACAATGTGGACTTACTCATGCCTTGATCAGCAAACTATTAGTTTCTGATGAAGAGCATACGTCATTGTAAAACAGGTGACTGCATGTCTCCAATATGGCAGACTGATGTCTGAGTTTATCAACTGTCTGTTATTGTCGCATCATAAGGTTGTTTTGTCATATGTATTTTGCTATATAAATCACATTATGTAGCAATAACACATATTCTTATTGATTGAAATGTCTTTTAGTCCAACACTGAACATTTTCTGATTTTTGGGAGACATTTTTCTCTAAGTAGTACAAAATAATGTCCACAGCACGTGAGAAAAACATGTTTAATATTCAGCAGAGCTCATTATTACCAAGCTGTATTTATGTACAGGATATATAAAATGGAAATTAAATGAATTCAAAAATTGCTGAATTAGTACACGATGTCTGTTGTAGCAGTGGTTCTGTTTCTCTTCCATACTCACCATTCAGATCCATCCATCCACTTTCCATGTGACACACTGTGGCTGGTTCTCCTTCGCAAATCAAACAGGCCTTCATCATCCATTCTGTGTGCTTCGGTCATAATGATCCTTGTTTCCTCTCATTACTCCCGTAACAGTGTTGATAATCCAGAGGAAAATTTTCCATGAGTGAAAATCTTGGACCCCTTTGTTTCACAAGTGGACCCTTTGTAAATGTAAAATTTATATCAAAAACACCTGCTCCTTAATAACTGCAGTGTGCACATATGCATTTGTGCTCTCAACAGCCCATTCACTGAAAAACTGCTGGCACTGTACATTTCTGCAAACCACAAATATGTCATATTTGCATGTTTCATATGTATCATATTGTTTCTCAAGTGATGTCATATGTAAGCTGAATGTGGGCAAGACACCTGTCAAGCTGCAGACCACTGATTGAGACCAACAAACAACAAAACCAGTGATTTAGCGACCCATTGCTGCTTTTTCCAGCTGATTTTTAGGCAAGAAGAGTGGTTGTTTTTTACTGAAGCATTGCTGCCTTTCCTACTGAGACTGTGCCCCCCAAACCAGGCATTTCAGGCCAAAGCATGAGCTTTACTAACCATAACCAAGTAGTTTTTGTTTCACCCTATCCGCTACATAATGATGAAAATGTAACGCATCTGTGGTTTGCAGAAACATTTTTTCTGGAGATTGGGTTGGTCAACAATGAGTGACAACAAGGGTCAAAGGTATATTCTAGTATACATCAAAGCAACATTATGCAACTTTTTCAAGAAAATTTAATTACCTTAAATAGCAGCTTCAAAATCATTTAAATGCTACACTTACAAAAGGGAGAATGGTGCATCTTTTACTCTGTACCCTGAACGCTTTACCGCACTACATTACACACCAGAAGTAAGCTCTAAGAAGAAGCTAGCTTGGTTTTGTTGTCCTCATATACCCTTAGCCATGCACAAATTTAACTTTGTAAGTGAGCAATCTAATGCAGCGTTGCAAACTGTTTATACTGTCCTGACGTAAACTGTACATGGACGTCGGAACTATTTTCTGGGGGGGGCAGGATTTTTGTTGGGAGGGGCGGGGGAAGCACGCACACTTATCAATGATTAACGATTTGATTTGAAGTTATTTTATAATAACATGCAGTTATAAGAGAACTAGAATGGATGAACACGGCATCTTTATTGTTAAGAAAATTAAACTTTGATAACTAAATCAAGCCATTTAAGGAACATAACAGCATTATTTGTAACCTTGAATGAAAAAAAGAAAAGTCTGTGCTCCTGACTCAAGGCTTTTTTATGCATTTCCAAAATTGGACCTTCTCTCAGCTGACCTACTGATGAAGATTTTAAGCAGGGTCGAGACATCACTTTCATCCATAAGGTCACTGTGAGCGTTCATAATGGCCAAATGTGTTAGTCTCTCCTGCGTCATGGTGTTGCGCAGCCAGGTTGGGATGGGAAGGGATGCGCACGCCCCGCACCCCTAGTTCCGACGTCTATGAAATTGTAGTGATCTGTCTCACAATTAATGGGAAAACAAGAACAATATGGCAGCAGAGTGTACATCCCTGTTAATGTCCAGTGTTTCCCACAAACTGAATTAGATGTGCTGGCCCGCCACAATATCAACACTGACCGCTATATCAATTTTCTTTTTTCTCTTTATTTACTACTAATACAAGTACTACTTTTAAAATGGGTACATTTAACTGCGTACAGTACACTGATTCGCTCTGCCCCTCCTTGCCCCGTTCTTGGGTTCTCTCTATGTTTATCAGGCTACAAATGAGATAAGAATCAGCTAGCTAGTGCAACCTGCAGTCCCTCCACCTCACTCACTGCTGCTTGGGGGCTACTTTGCCGGGAGGAGAGTGGGCGGCAGCCCTAGAGATGAGCCTAAAATTCAGCAAGTGCAAATCCCAGCGCCGGGGGTCACAGCGATGGGCAGCGGCATAGCTGGGTCTTATCTGTGTAACAGCAGCAACAGAAAGTTTGCTGATCCAGCAGGGAGTTGGAGCGGTGTGGGATGAACCCCCCGGCATCTGGGTCTTCACTGGCTGAATCTGAGTTGCTACAGGACATGAAGATTGTCCACGTATAAATTTGCAGCCATTTCTGAGCTTTTTTTCAGAGACAGATAAAAATAAAAGCATATCATTTGAGTTCTTTTTCAGTTAAATCAACATTATGGTAAATGGGCTTTGATGTGCATTAGTGATCACATATAATAATAATGAGCTGAATGTGGTACCAATAACTTTTTTGCATCTTTAGTTTGAATGTAATGTAATATAACAGCAAGATTAAAAATTTGTATTCAAATAAGACATAAAAATCAAATTACCATTTTTGTTTTTAAAAAGCCACTGTTGGCTTAACTCATTATTGAGGAAACCAGGCTTTAATCACTTGAACCCCAATGTCCCTAGTAGACTTTATCTCCTTATTTGACAAATTTGTTATCTTCGTAAACAGTCTTTGACAATCCTGTGAACCTCTCAAACCTACAGGAGATAAACATTACAGACCACATCAACCACCACAGTGAGATGGTCCTTTTCAGTTACATCACATTACAATTTCTTACACTCACATTCATTCAAGCCACAAGTTCAGCGAAAGAAAATGCTGCAAAAAGCACATTTGTCACAAAAAATACACTAGTCTGATTTTAAACTCTTAGGACTCTTAAAGATGGCAGCTTCTTTTTAGGTGCAATTACGTCACAGTATTGTATATTTAAAAGTTTAAATTATTTCTATATAAAAAAAAAGGAAAAAATGGCTAACACACCACCATTAAGTGTAAAACTGGGGATTGGGATTTGATAAACTAGCATACAAAGTTTTACACTGAAATTTACTTAGGTGTACGGAGTTGCTCCGCATCACAGAAAGTTCATGTTACCATTTATTCTTGCAGTGTCATTCTCCTCACTTAACCATGCAGTGATAACATGTTACCAGTCTTCCTTAAAGGGTAAGTTTCATATTTTTCAACCTTGTCTAAATGGAGTCTGGTGAGTTTGGTGATAGCAATTTTGAGGCTGTTTCTGGTTAAACAAAAATAATCTTACTCTTCAACAAAAAGGTCTATGTTGTCAGACACTGAGAATAATAATCTGAGCCTGTCAGTGGCAAAAACAAACACTTTCAGTGGACGTAAACTGACAGTGCACAACTGCCCCAAGTGTTTACATTGCAGCCTGTTTTGCCGCTGCTGGCTGCAGCGCTCGCATTCAATACTGGGCCAGTTTAAAAAAAACTGCTCCCATAAGTCACTTACAAACAAAAACATGGGATCATAGTGCCAGGTTAAAAATTACTGAACTTACCCTTTAAAAAAAAATTCACATTGGCTAAACGAGTGAAGTCAGACAGATGTCAATAATTATTCTTCAGGCCATTGTTTAATTTCTAGCACATTCTCCTTCACTGTTTTGTGGGCAAACACACATCAGGCCTCTTGTTCATAAGGCTCTCCTGCAAGAAAGACTCCCCAGGTCACCATAAATTTGTGAAACTTTTATTGTTTTCAAGTATGCCTGGGCCATGAAACAGTGCTACAGGTAAACAGTACAGGAAGCATGAAGAGTAAAAAACAGCAAAAAACATGACTTAATACAGAATGCATGACCAGAAGAAGCACAGAGTATAAACTACAAATTGATCGGTGAGTAACTGTAGGGCCCGGTTAAAAATAATAAGAAAAAAAACTATACTGTATCCTCATCAATGAAACGACTAAAAAAAAATTGATACTATCGGTGATATCGTGACCTCAATGAGACTCTTGTTTCACCACAGGTAAGCTTCAGTGTTTTCACATTGTGGAAACCTGCAGAAAGAAAAAGAAATCATTGATTCACTGGCCAAAGACAGATCTGTTTGTGATCAAGTTAAGTAAGAAAACTCTTTCCCAATTTGTGCATTCAGACACTCCCATTTATACTGTATTTGCATCAGTATAGAAGATATTACAGGTTTTGTTTTTTTTTAAATACAGGCTTGCAATCAAACTTAGCAAAGTCACTTCTGAATTACTCAAAGCATTTTATTCACTATTTCCTGCATATAAGCTCAGAGTATGTTAGACAAGCCTTTTTAAGAAGCGGCTTGGTGAAACTGTTGATCCATAAAGTACATTTTCAATGGACATGCAATTAGAAAAGGTCCCAAACATCAAGTCGTGAAAACTGTAATTACTATAAATATCAATGTTGTAAATGTGACACAAATCACCATTTTTATTTCAAAACGTTGATTTGATGACTAACTTTTAAAAGCCAGCAGTAACATCTACAGTAATCCTAATGACATCATAGAGAAGAGAAACATACACACCTTTCCATGAAGGGGAAAAGGGGGGGATACGATTATCTTCTTAGAAATACTTGGTACGGTTGAGAGCTCTTTGTGCCAGCTGTCCGCTCTCATCCGTTATTCTCTCCCAGTCTGTTTGACCCACCACAAAGCCGATAGCACGCTTTCGATCTGCTTCCTTCTGCTCTTCAAGATCAGCCCATCGAACCTTGACAGAACAACCAGGGTACTTTGTTATGACCAGGAAGAGGATGACAGAGCATCATCATCAAGACAAATCAGCTTCATTAAGTAAGGTTATACAACTTGGTGAGTTTCCAAACTGAAAAACAGCCCTAGAGTACCTGGATTTTGAGCATTCTGTATTTTTGTTGACAAACAAATACATTTAAGACGAGCAAAGCAACAGTTCTGTAGCACAGCATAGCAATTTACCCTTTTCTTTCCAGGTTGGGACAAACGTGTGGCATAGTCGTCTGGTAGCTGAAGGTAGTCCTCCAGGTCTGCCATGTCTTCACGCTTCCTCTTCCCACCACTCCCCAGACCGTCCAACTTGTCTGTATAAATGGAAGATCACTATTCTGTCAGTCCCATGAAAACTCAAACCTTGTCATCCTAACATTAATTTGTCCATGAAAAGACAGACAGTCAATCAGCATTATCGGTTTTAGCAACGTCCTGCTTCCCATACAGTCACATACAATAACATCTGACAAGTTTAATCACAATAAACTTTAGAGGCGGTTTTCTTGGTCACTTTCCTCCCTCGATTGCCTGTTGTGGGATTCGTAGAAAGTATGACCACATTCACGTTTTCTAGAGGTGTAACAATCCATTGATCTGGATTGATGTACGAAGTGAAAACACTTATCCATATCGTCAAGATTTAAGATTTGCCTTTATTCTTGAAATTCCAATGGCATGTCTGTGTCACTGTCAGAGAGCACCAGGCAGATAATGGTAAGAAGCCAAGAAAAAGACGAAGAGGATACTTCCTCTCTTCTCAAGTAGGGATGGGCATTTTAAGTATTTCACACTCAAATAGAGCACTCACATTAAATTATTATACAGTACTCGTACTCGCAAAAAAAGGTCCGAAATGAACATCCAAGCAAAAAATACGTGCATGGCTGAGGGTTAACCTTCCTTTTTGCACTGCAGACAGAGATATGATTGGCATGTTAAATGTTATATAGATTGCTCTGCACATTCATTTATTTTGTCAAAATCCTTCCAAACATCACTCTTATGACCTTAGATTGAGAAATGCCTGAAAACTCTGAATGTTATCTGCTGCTGTGCAGATCTATCATTTTGGCTACATGGAACTGTGCGGATATTCATAGATAGCCCATCACTGCATCCTATCCAAAAATGTAAACTTTAAATATAGAGCAGAGTCAAATTATGAATGGGTGGAGGAGTGTATGTGATGTATTGTGTGAGTCTTTCTTTATGTGTGAGGGAGAGAGCCACAGGAGAGTGAGAAAACTGAAATGCTGAAGCAAGTCTAATGCTGTGGCTTAAAAAAAAAAATGATGTGACATTTACATTTATTTTAAATGTAATTTGTAATTTACACTTGATGGCTGCAATATGGTCATTTTATCTATCCCAAGTGGAACAAGCTGTGATACATCAAGTATATTCGATATATTGCCCACCCTTAAGCGGGATTTATACTTGTGCGTCAGCTCTATGCAGAGCCTACGCCATTGTGAGCATTTATACTTGTGCGGTGGTGTGTCTGTGACTCTGCAGTTACACCTCTAAAACACACATTAAACATGACTTAATAGTAACAGTTTCAAAGTTTCAAACACAAATCAGCTTCACTATAACTTGCAGCGTTCACAGACAAAACACTTTTTTTTTGCTGGACACATTTTCCCCACAAACACAACAAGCTAACGTTATTAGCACAAGCCTATGGCATTTTGCATTGTGTAAATTAGCCTAGCGGCTAGCGGACTTTTCCTCTACTCATCGCAATTTATTGTTTTTTATCTGTGAAATTAAAGTAAACAGAAGCTTCGTTTCCACTGAGGGAAATAGTTTCAGTTTACAAAAATAGACAGAAGGTATGCGCCGTGTAGACATTCCTGGGGTGCACTGCAGGCTACAGCGTAGGCTCTACGCAGAAGTATAAATCCCACTTTAGTGCACGGATACACACACAGGTATAAAACTACAAGGCACCATAAACATCATAATAATAATAAGAATAAGAATAACAGAAAGGAGTACCTACCAAGTTTTGCCTCAGACGTGTCCATCTCCCATTTGCTTTTTGGAATGTAGCCCTATATTATATAAAGAAACACTGCAGTGGTTAAACATTTGGGTGATACAGGGAGAGGGAGAGAGACAGCAAGGGGAGGCTGAAAAGAGAGCAGACTGGTTTATCAAAAGACAACACAGGCGACTGACGGATGAGGACTTAACTAGTTAAGACACATAATGTAACAGCGGCATGCAAATATACTGCTCCTGCAAGTTGAGAGAAACTAATGTGTTCAGACTGAACTGTGTTTGTGGCTACATGTAAAAGAAAAGTAAGAATGGAGATCAGCTGTGCTCTGCTTTGGAGAACACAAACTCTGTTGCTACGTGGCAAACCTCCATCTTCTGTCAGAGGATAAAACAGCAAAAAGAGCACTTCAATCTCCTATTATGTAGTCTGCATGTGTGAGCTAATGATCTACACATTTTACATTACAAAGAAAGATGCCCCTCTGACTGAGTCTGCAGCTCAGCTGCTCAAACATGAATATCAGCTTTGTTAACAAATCATAAATATGGTGATGGTCCAAAAAGCACACTCGCTTTTCCAACAGCATCCCTCCGAATCCTCAGCTGTCAAATGACACTGATGCTATCTGACTGGCTAGTTAACAGCAAACTGCTAACAGTCCACTGCCAGCACTACCCAGTTCCTCAGTAAGGACTTTGTGGAACTTAAAATATATATTTAAAATGAGTGCAATTACACCTCGAAGGTTTGTTTCCCTTGGATGAAGTTATTCTGGATAGCTGCAAGCTTCAATTTTGAAACATCATGACCAGTATGTGAATGTCTGGTACATCACTCAAAGAGCGACCTCTTTTTACTGCAGCTGAGATGATGTTAATTTAAGAAAAAAAAAAGTTAATTATTTTATCAAAGACAGTAAACCCAGGCAAAACCTTTGCCCCATATAATATATGACAGACAAAACAGCCTCTGCAACGAGTGATGAAATAAAATGAGTAAAGCTGATAATAGTTGCCTCCATGGCCCATCTCTGTCAAAATGTTATAATTAACATCATGTTTGATGGTTTCATCAGTCAAACAACAACACATTTAGGTCAGTTTATCTCTCTTTGACTTTAAGAATTTGAGGGACTTTTGTCCCTTCCAAGTTGCTGTTTTTCCTATCAACTCCTTTTTCTTTGTAAAGCCTTTTAGGTGTATAGGGATGGGAATTAAGAACCGGTTCTGTTTGAGAACCAGTTCCGAATTTTCTGATCCATCGGAATTGTTTGCCTCCAATTCCTTTTAATGATGCTGCCATGTTTTTCTGGCTGTTGTATGCTGTAAAACAGTTAAATCAAACTGGGCTTAAATTCTTGGAATGTCATGTATTTGACATTCTACACACAAGTGCCACTGCTTCTCAACTGAGCAGCACATCCATCACTGAGGGTAAATGTCTTGTTACAAAAACATTAACTCCAAGTAGGCAGGCTGAGCAGATTTCTCTGACCAAGAAAATCTAAATTAAAATGAATGCTGTACAAAAATTCTCTCATTTTATCTACACTGTGGTCAGACTCAGACGTTAAAAAAAGTTGCCTTGATGCCTTATAGGTCTATTTTTTTTGCCCACAGAGAAAATTGATCAAGAATCAATGAGGGAATTGATAAAGAATCAGACCGATAAGCAAAAGCCATAATGAAATTGGTATCAAGAAAATCTTATCAATCTCCAGCCCTATGGGTGAAGACAAGAGACTTTCTAACATCTTTTTATTTCTTACTATATCAAGATAAATCTCCCCTGTCTCTTCAAGAAAAGGAACACTGGATATAAAAGTCTATTCACAGACTAGATTATGAGGTAATTTGTTAAATTCCACATTAGATATGTATTCAAAATGTTTTCATCTATTTATTTATTTATTTTTGACATGAATTTGCTGTTGTGCTGATTATTTAATTATTTGCTTTGGTTCTCTCTTATTTGTAGAATGTAATTTACACCAGTCAAAACATATATGTTTTTACCCCTTTTAATTTTTGTGCAAAAATTTAAAAACTTTAACACAGGTGTTTTCAATTTTTCGGATTAGACCTCTGCTCAGGTTAAAGATGGGCGGAGCTTTGCTGTCACAGAAAGACAATCAAGCGCAGCCTGTACACACCCATTCAGTCCTGACAGGAAGTCTAATCAGGTGCATGAAGTGAAAATACCTGTGTGGGTGGACGTTGGGTGTGTAGGAGCTTTGAAGAAGTTGATTTTTTATTCAGTATGTGTTAGGTGCATACTGTAAAAAACAAGCATTTTTTTGACTATTTTTTAAAGTGTGTAAAATTAAGATGAATATATCAGTACTGCTCAATTTGTTATGAGTATGACAAAAAGAAAACACATAGGATAGTGATGTGTTGCTGGTAGTTCGTCTTCCTGCAGCATCTGCTCAGATTTAATCTGAGCTGAGTTAAGGCACACTGGACTCCTGTTTATTGTACAAACTGAAGAATGTTGATTGAAGTTAAAAAAAAGGAGGCATCCTGTTGCTTTACAGGACAACAGACTCAAAGGTCTGTTCAGATTATTTATAAAAATATTACACACAAGACAAACAGCCTCTCTACAGACTTTACTGAAAAATAATCAGATTTAAAGTAGCTGTATGTGACATTCAGAGCACATCTGTGATTCAGAGTCTGAGCCATGATTGTTTGCACACAGCTCTCAACATGGAGGTGTCTGAGTGCTGTGGCTAGCAGCTAACGGTGCTTACAGCTTGAACAGCGCTAACAATGACAACAGTGCTGACAGAGCTTACATTGTTGACATGTGGGGTACTGGAGGGTGTTACGCATCTGCGATGACAACATTTGGCCACAGTGGGTCAGGACGGGTTTATCAGCGGTAACCACTGTATGAGGTCACTGCAGAGCGGCAGCTACTAGCTAGCCACTGGGATACACACAGGAACTCACATGCAAAAACACGCACGCACGGTCGGACTGTCGGACCGTAACAGAGAAAACAGGCTCTGATTTGTGATTTCATTCTCCACTCAGGATACCATCAGTCCACTAAACATCCTAACACATTTAATAGTTGTTTGCTGCTATATTAATGCTCTGAATATCACATACAGAACCTTTGACAAAAAACAAAACTACATACAGACTGGATTTCCAGCTTGTACTGCCAAGCAGCAGCTGCTGCATGCTCTGTCCACACCCACAGTGTGCTTCTGACTAACATGACATCACTGCTGGATGTGGTCGCAACTGCAATAAACAATATCTGACTACATCCAACTTTGATGCCAGGTGTGGTAAAAATTAATTGCTATTTTCAGCGGCAATACTGATGTACTGATACACGGACTCAAAGTATAATTTTGTTTTTTATGTTATAGAAATTATAATAAAAGCAATTTGAGCATCATTGGTCCCTTTAAAGTATCATACTTAGCTCAGAGTAAATTAGCCAAAAGCCAACATATAGTGGCTTGAATAAAGTAGTGTACTATGCTATAAGGAAGATTAATTGAGACTTTTTGTTTCGTAAGAGTTGAGTGTTGGTTTGTCCTGGGGACGCAAAACATTCACCACACTGAGGACCAGCGACAGCCTTATTAGATAAAGTGTTTGATGCTCCTGGATGTAGCTGTTCTAGAGATTTAAGCAAAGCTTTAAGTTGTAACCTTTAATTTCTTGTGACTGAAAAGAGACAGTCGTTATAGGATTTGATTTTGCTGACTTGTTGCATGAATGTAAATATAGTATTTCTGCAAACAAGGAACACTGACTTTGTATTTACACATTCTGTATAATTGTGGTCCACTGTGGGACACAAAACTGGTTTCAGGAGAGCTTAATAAAAGCTTCAGTACAGATACAGAGACACATATTGTGACATCTGAGGACTTCTCGAATCAGTGTGATGTCTGTAACTTTAATTTGTTGTAAATGTTTCTTGATTTTTCAAGATATCAGGAAAACATTACAACAAATGAAGAAATCAAAACTCTTTATAAAATCTAAATGAGCCGGTTGGAAAGTGGTATCATGTAATTTGTTTCAATAATAAGAGTGGTTTGTTTTAAATAAAGAATATGCGTCTACTGCTCTGATATTATTGAGAATTCAGATACCAGAGGTGCTAGAAAACTCTCACAAGGGCTTAAGGGGCATTTTTATAATTACCATTATTATTTAAACTATCTGGATGTGAGAACTAATGGTTTCAGCAATCACACCAGGCAGACTTAAAAGTCTGACCCATTGTGATTAATGTGCAGGGCCACAATGCAGCAGTTTTAGACCTGCAGTTCAGACAGTACGGTTTAAGGTTAGGGTGATTTCAGCTTCATGATCAACAGTACACGTTGGGAGACGACACGCATGCTCTGTGTGGAACTGCAGGCCTCAACTGGCTGACTGTAACAATAATCAAAGCAGCTCGATTTTAATTCATACACCCTAGAAACAATATTATTTTCTGCACTTCAGCACTAAGTGCTAACCACAAAGGTACCACAAAATGTCTAAAAATTCAAAATGGACGTTTATAAAATTTTGTTTGAACAAACTACAGTCAAAGTGGTTTAGAAATATTAAGGCATATTATAATAAACATGACAGATGGAAACAGCACAGTCTGTGCAGAGCTTGTGATTTTCAAACAAGAATGGTCTGATAAAACAATCTTCTATGTTACTAAGGCATTTTCATGTACCAGTCAATATTGTGCTACAGCTGTACCATACTAACAGATGCCACCTAATGGCACTAATGGGACCTTAATGGTCTGGTTGGACTGGCGCAAAAACTTTTTAAACCGGTTTGATATTAAGTAGCTGCTCCCAAGTGGAACATTATGAGACTGAGAGAGCCCATGAATGAGAGTGTAGCCACTCCGGTCCACTTGGTGGCAGTAACACTGCCTTGTCTCGTCTTATGACTCCAAAAAGTGCATGAACTTTTTAGCAAACAAACACAACGTGTGGTGTGCACATCTTCCCCCCTCCCACCATTACTGATATTTGAGCTCCTTCATGTTGTCATGCTCTCCTTACAGCTTACCAGACACTAGTGCAAACTCATAAATAAAGTATCTGGCTCTTAAGTTGCTAAATGCTTCACTATGTTCACCAGCAAGTCGTCAGCTGTGCCTGATGTTTGCTGCTGAGCAGGTTGTGTGCAGTGTGTTACAGTGAAGTTGTGAGCTTGACAGCTAAACAATTGCTCACTATAACACTCCATGAAGCCAGTGAGATCTATAGGTTTGGTTTATTACTGCGAGTAACCCCTTTCACATTGTTACATAGTTTTCCATTATTTGAGACATTGTTATTAGAAAAATATGTATTATAGCTGCTTTACAGTAAGGCAGATTTGTTGTTAGCTGTTTGATTATTATGCAGGCTTATTGTTTCAGCTGTTTTTTCCCCTTCTCATGAAAATGACTTTTCATGATCAGAAATTCATGAAACTTTGCCTGCCCCGCAAGTATAGTCCCAAGCTTTGTATACTCCATATGGGGAAATTTCCCCTGAGAGTGGTACCAAAAGAAACATTTAAACTTTCAAAATCTTTAACTAAGCATTGAGTGGTGGATATTACGAAGTGCATCACTCTGATGTTATCAACACCAGTACAGGTAATTAAATTTTTTTTTACTTTTTTTTTTGTTTGTTTGTTTGTTCAAATTTCACCAGAGCAGTTGTACGTGTTCAGAACTGGATAACTATATTATTTGCTTTGGGATTGTATAAAAAAAATCAGAGTATCTCTGTAAACATTTTCCTTCTTTTCAGAGGGAAATATTTATGTCATCTTTGTAAAATTCATTTGGCAGATAAATTACGATTATTCATTCATTTCTTTTAAAATCCCAGGATTTTAGAAAGGACTGACAGAAAAAACAGATAAGACATGTTTTCATGTTTTTTCAATGATGACTTTTTAGTTGACATTGAATTTCTGTCTTTTGTATTTTTTGTTTTTGTCTTTCCATGAGTGAAAATCTGAACTTAGTATAATGGTCAAGTCTCATTCACAATAATGGAGGCCAAAGTCTGGGAACACTGTCCCTGGTGGTGGTACTACAGCAACAATATCAATTTCAAAAATTAAACTTTGTTAAAAAAAAAAAACAACAACATTGATGTAAAGAAGAAAATTATTTCAAATTTCCCTAACAAGGAAATCTGAGGAAAAAAACACAAAAAAACTAAACAAGAATCTTGCAACTGCTCCTTTAGTTAATGGACTGCTGCACCTATTAATTTATTTCTAAAATGATTCAGTACAGTGTTTGTCTAGCTCCCTTATATTTTCTCTGCTCTGCTCTTCCTCGAAAACTTTATATTTACTACATAATAAATTAAATAACTGGATAAGCCTTACGTGGTAGATGGGAATACAAATACGTGGAAATGATTCTGAAACTATGTGGCCATATATTTAAGCTTTCCGTGTCCTACCATATCACTCTCTTCTTCCTCCTCTCTCTTCTGCTCCTGGGGCTCGTCATCGGGATTAAAGTCCTCCATTTCAACCTAATAACACAAGCACATGTTAGTGTCCAGACCTTTGAATCGCCCCACTCTGTGCTTCACTCTTTAAACCCCAGCAAAGCAAGTGTGTTTGCACGATTACACATCAGTATGGACTGAAAATGACGTTAAGTTCCCATGAATATGTTGGTTTCTTGGTGACTGTTTAAGGAAAATTGAATCCCTCTCCCCATGGAAATCTGTTAGAGTGGACACAATGTCAGACTAAAGATGGAAACTGAGTCTGTGCCAATTCTGTCAGAAATCAGGCAACTATAATTGTAACTACAAGAACCGACAAGCTTTGAAGACCTCACCTCCTCTATAGCAGCATCCTGAAGCAGCGACCGGACGTCCAAGCGCACCATATGACGTGGCGAAGGCTCCCAGTTGTTGGCCATCTGCGTATAAAATGCTCCATAAGAAATGTATTCTGTATGTAGGATCGTCAGTTAACATCTCTCTCATTACAAATGTTTCAGAGACAGTTATTTGGTATTACAGACCCTCGTTATATCCTTTTGTGTGCGCCCATGGACGTTTCTCTTCGCACAAGTCTGTGTGTCTGCGGTGATTTCAGCGAGGTACACCTTGAAATAAGGAAAACAAAACCTCTTTAGCACAGAGCAAACTGGAACAACACTTTCGATTCTGACACATTTGTGAACACTACTCACCTCAAATCCTTTTGTTTTAGCTGCACTCCAGAACTGATCAAAATGTTTAACCCTGTCATTAATAGTGTCCAAAATGATGAAGGGGAAAAAGCCGTCATCCAGAGTTTTCTTGAACGTTTTCAGCATGCTGCTCCGGTACGTGTCCTCCATCTCCGGCTCGTACTCGTACTCAAGAACCTGCAAGACAGATTTTTTTTATTGTATTACATTGTTTATATTGTTAACTGCTGCTGAATGTGGCTCCCAATTGCATACTTTTTAGCACCACTTTGGTATCGTTGCACGTCACACTCACCTTGGTTTTGACCCTTTTCCCCGTGTCTGGGTCCTTCTCAGTTTTCTCAACCTCCGTCATGAAATAGTCGTCCAAAACAAGAACTCTTGGAGGTGCGCCGCCACAATCAACTTCCTTATCCTAAACGCCAACAAGATTGAAAAGCAAAGTTCTCATGATTCAGTTTGCTTTGTTATTAAAAGGCATTGATAATTGTCATGTTAAAAAACATCTTCTTGGGAAGGTCTGCGAGTATTTATTTTGCTGGTATGACTCCACTCACCCGTATGAGCTTTGCAACATGGCTTTTTCCACTTCCTGGAAGGCCTCTCATGATGATGACAATCTGTTAAAATAAATCACTTAAATTAGTATTCAATATGATACAACTTACAGTGTGATACTGTCACATCAGGAAACACTGCGGCAGTTATTAGTACCCTTTCAGGTCGAGATGATCTGCCAGGTGGTTTGAGGATATCGTCAATATTCTTGATTTCTGGTTTCTTCTCGACTCGTGGAGGCGGCTGAGGTGGAGGCGGAAGGGCAGGTGCAGGGGGAGGCCCTCTGTCGTCTTGGTAACTTCTCCTGTCTACTGTGTGATATTGATTGCAGTTCAAGCATTTCTCTGAATGGCACTATTTCCCCATGATAGATAAACTTTTAATAACTGAGAAATAAATTTGTGTTTTAAAGCCCAGTCCAGACCATAGAAACAGAATAAGAATAGAATGGACATTCCCTTCAAATCAACATAAGAGCCATTTACTACCTCCGCCAAGGAGGTTATGTTTTCGCCGGCGTTGGTCTGTTTGTTTGTTTGTTTGTTTGTCTGCAAAATAACTCAAAAAGTTATAAACCGATTTTGATGAAATTTTCAGGAAAGGTGGATAATGGGACAAGGAACAGATGATAAAATTTTGGTGGTGATCGGTTGAAGCAAAGTGGATAAAATAATAAATTAAGTCTATGGTCTGACAGCCTCAGCAGCAATTAAGACTGTGAACATAGCGCCATCTGGTGGCTGGAAAGCACGTCTTGTTCTACTTGCTAAATATTGTTGTGATTCTAAAGTTGAAATTAATGTTCTGTGTTGGAAAAAAGAAAGTGAAAAATATAAAAAAAAAACCCAGTATATTCTGTGTTGGTACAAAATAAAAACGAAATAAATACACCAGTGTCTCCATGGTGAAGGCATATATAACCTAACTAATGATGATAGTGATAATGATAGTGATGCAAATAACCTAATTGTGATGCAGGCTGCAAAATCTGATGTGGGGGGGGGGGATATCACTTACTTGGCGGAGGTCTGCACTCTCTGAGTGCTTTTCTAGTATGTATGTTAGATGTTAAAATATGCCGACCAGCATGCTGTTTATCCCTGCAGTCTCTCTCTGCCTCTTACTGAGCAGCGGCTCTCACTCGTTCTTTGAAGGCAGCTACAGTACATCACGTTTCAACAACCAGGCAATTAAAGGCAACAAAAGAAAAGGGGAAATAACAGTAACATTTCAAAGAGTAATGCATTATTTGAAAAAATAACTAAATAACAGTGGGCCAAAAGGGAGTTCTCAAACTAGTAAGTCTGACACGATTAATGGCCCCACTGACGCCACTCGCCATTGACTTCTGTACTAGTCAAATGACCACGACAAACAGCTCAATGTCCTCCCTTCTCATTTTATTTCTATGGTTCAGACCAAAGATCTGCAACAAGATAAGTCTAAACTTACGACAACTTGCAGTTTACACCAGTGCAACTAGACAAAACAGTGTATCGTCTCCATAGCAGCGATTCTATGTACTTCCATTTTGATTTCCAGCCTATTGGGTATATTTTTTAGCTGAATATAATTTGTAGCCTCTTTGAATATGTATGAGGATAGTGAGATACTTCCTACAGTTTCATTTCTAGTAGTGATGAAACGGTGACTACATAAACAACACAAACTGAGTTTCAGATGGGCCAATTCACAAAAATGTAAGCCACAAAAATGTAAGCATCCAGCTCAATCGATTAATAAGTCAATGAGTGTGTGTGTGTTTGACATGTGCACATACAGCGAGCAGCAGCAGCAACCCACCATCCAACAAAGACGAAATACGAGTCAACAGCTGCATGGATGTATATTAGACAGGCTTGGCAGAGATGAAGGGCTGTTATAGGAGAATGCCACAGCAAGCAAACACACCATCTGCAGACAGTTTACCTGACTTGATCAGCGAGTTTGGCTACGAGCTGATTGGCTGTTGAAACAGGTGACGTGCCTTACATTCTAAAACCAGCCAGTGGCAACTGGAAAAGCTGAGTCACAGGTGACTCCATCAGCCAGCATAAAAGCTGAGACAGACCAGTTCACACCGCTGCAGCTTTTCTCTTCAACGTTCTAAGCCAGTTTCATCTCGTTGGGAATCTTTGGTCTGAACTGGGCTTAAGTGTGAAATAAATTCCCACCAAACACAGCTGAAGAACGTGAGTACACATCTGTTAACAGACGTAGAGACTGAACCTACTGTAAGGTGAGGAGCTATGGCCGTAACGCTCAGGCACACCACGGTCGAGTCCGCTGCGCTCGTATGGAGGTCTGTCATAGCCAGGCCTTCCATAATGTTCGTCACGATCACGACTCCCACTTCGGTCCCTCTCCCGAAGTTCCCGCTCTCGGTCCCTGTATCCTGAGCGTGAAGAAGGTACCAGCGGAGATCTAAACAGAGGAAGAGCGTTGTTAAGTGATGCCAACAGAATTTCTTGTTTCAAACTGGCACACACTGATGACTTATCACAATGTAGTGACACAATGTGATATTGTACCTTTCTTCAACCATGGACTGTGTGCTTGAATCAAAAGACAGACAAACAGAAAACAATATTACACATGTACGGAGACAGTGCACTTCCACACAGTTTGGAAAAAAAAAAATAGGGTTTCAGGGCCACCAAAGGAACACGTTACCTGTCATCTCTGTCTCGTGGGGGATAGCGCTCCCTCTCATATCTTTCTCTTTCTCTTTCATATTCAGGTGGCTTCTCTCTGTATAATTCCCTCTCTCTGCTGTAATCCCGGCGGTCCAAATAGGGGTCCGATCGTCTTTCGTAATAAGGGTCTCTGCCATAAGGATCTCTGAGAGGTTCTAGGAGAATGAAACAGTTCATTAATGAACAATGGTTGGAAATCTGCAAAAGCAAGCTCTGTTTGACTCGAGACAGGAAAGATTAATGGGACAGAGACTCACCTTTCTCATAGCCCCTGTCTGATGTCACAGGGTCAGGCCTCAATATAATTCTCTCACCATAAGAGATTCGCTCAACGGTGGCTCCGGGCTCTGAAACATTAAGGTTTAATGTCACAACAAAGTCCTGAAACTACATCTGTTGTTTATCTATTAAGATGGTCAAATGTGTTTCTTTGCTGCTCATACCGTGCCCATGCCCATAATCCACAGTCTTTGGAATCAGTGGAGTTGTGGATACAGAGAGAGATGGCTGGTAATCTGTTGCAGCAGGTTTAGGATCCCAGGACACAGGTTCAGTTACAGCTGTCTGAGCAGTAGTACCGATTCCCTATGGATGGCAGATTTAATATGATACTAATCTGACAGGTAAATACAAAATAGCAAAGTAAAAAATATAAAAAGTATATAATTATACAGGTGGGTGATATACAGATTATACTCACAGACTCACTCATCGCAGACACACAGTATGACTTGTCATGTAATTTTTTTTAAGCTACCTGCACAAACATGATATGTCAAACACACACTCCCCTTGCCCATCCAGATCACATTCTCTTGGACGATAGTTTGTGAGCAGGTGAGGCATGTTTCTGTATCTGCAGAGCTCCAGACCGCAGCCAATTATTTGTATTTTGCGACTATGGAGCACCAGTGGGCCTTGCAAATAATATTGATATATGAACTGGAGGAATGTTAGTTTGTTTCCAAGTCACGGTTAATAAATCTTCACATTAAACAGCTCCTCTGTAGTAGTTGAACTTTCTGCTAACAGCTAACTGTTGACGGGAAGCTCCAAGTTCACAACAAAAACATCAATACTTCCAGCCCGAGATGAGCCGGGTGCTTCAGAATAAAAGTGCCAGTGGTTCTGCTTTGATTTATGTCATTACAGCCACACTTAAATTTTATTATAACAGAGCCTTATTTAACAGTGTTTTGTTTAACTTTATTTTATTTGTACTTCATTTAACTTCATTTATCTTTATAACAGTATTTTATTTAACTTTGTTCTAAATGTACTTTCTTTAACTTTATGAGAATAGAACTTTTTAAAAACTTAATTACAACAGAACTTTAACTTTTTTATATCAGTACTTTATTAATCGTAAGGGTATTTTTTCTTCAGTTTAACAGTAGTTTATTTAGTAATTTAGTAATTTACGGGAGATTTTAAAATATCTAGATATTTATTGTGTATTGCGATTTAGCCTAAAAAACATCATGATACTGTTTATAGGCCATATCGTCCAGCCATGTTCATATAAATAACAATAACAAAAATAAAAAATAGAATTTAAAAAATACATTTGTAAAAATGTATGGAAAAAAAGTCTACCTAGCGTCCTCTAGTGGCCATGCTGGTCCTTTAGTGACATGTTTTGAACCAACGTGCATAACCAGTGATCTTGTCTGTCTTACAGTGATGCACTCTTACTAATGGAACTAACAAAGCTAAATAATTTACCTTCAAAACATTCCTGACGTCTGGTGGGATCTCCAAACCAAGAAGACCAGCAGGAAGCTCAGACAGGATGTCAGGTGGTGCAGACTGAGGTTCAGCACCAGGTGTCTTCCCCTCCTGCAATTCCCTGTTGACACCCCAGAATCCCCCAAATCCATTAGACCATAAAGTAAAGTAGATAGTACACAAGCAATATAGCAGAGCTGCAACTAAAATAAAACAATGACTGTAGAGTGCAAAGGCAGGCCAGCCAAGCTTGTTAAAATTTCATCTCAACTGTTTTTATGTGGTGGCAGAAATCCCAGAGTTGGATATTTCAAAACCTAGGCAAATAATAACACAGCACTCTGTGTGGCTAGATCTCACAAGACAAGTTGTAATGTATTTTGTGCAAACCTAGCACATAATGTGTTGATCAATGATAAAAGTCTACAAATTACCTTATAAGTTTCAACTCTTGAGCAGCCTTCAAGATGATCTCATGCTGACGCTGGGACAGAGCAAGTACATTTCCACTTGGTCCTTGAGATGTCGGATCAACGGAGCTCTCTGGAGGGTTTGTGACAGGTACAGTGGGAGGTAAAGGTGTCCGTATATCCAAAGGAGGCTCTTCTTTACGCTCATCATAGTGAGCTCTGCGATCCTCATAGTCAGCAGAATACCCTCTCTCTGGTGGTAGAGGAATTCTTGAAGGCCTATCCCATTCTGAAGGCGGTGCTGGTGGTGGGTATGGTGGTTCTTCTTGTCGGTACGGTGGCTCATCCCTATACTCACAAATTCTAAGTTCCCCTCTTTCCCTGTCATGTTCATCATAAGGATATGGGCGACCTCGTTCTCTTTCCTCTGGCCAATGGCCATCTCTGTAGGGCTCAGGTGGTGGCATGCGAGGGGGATAGTCCCTCTCAGGAGGAGGACGCTCACTGTCCCATTCAGACTCATAGTACTTGCCCTCATGCCGAAAGTCATCAGGAGGATAGTCCCTTGGTGGCCGCCAGCGATACCCCTCTTCTCCATGACCATAGTCCGCTACAAAACCCTCACTATGTCTTTCTTCATATTCCTCATGTGTTGGACCTGGCCGCCACATGCCTCTTGCCATCCCTCGACCCATAGGTCTCCTCCTCATTCCTCCGGAATCCATCATCTCATGTGGAGGCAGAGGACGGCCTCTGCCATGTGGCGGCTGCCACTCCAATTCTCTCTCCATGCCTTCATCGTACAATGGCTCCTCCATAGGATCCATCATTTCATGAGGCGGTGGTACACGACGCCTGCCTCTTCCTGCATCAGGATGCATCGGATGGCTATGAGGGTCATGTCCATGGTACCCTTCTGGATCCATTTCAGTATCATCCATTTCTATTCCATGACCTAATGACTCGTGATCCATTGGCCCATGTGCTGGGTGAGGGGGGCGTCCTCTTCCTGGGTGCATGAAACCAGGATGTCCAGGTGGAGGACGACCCCTGCCGGATGGAAATGGGGGTCTCATGCCTCTCATTGGAGGTCTCCCTTCTCCCCAGTAAGGATCCCCTTCCTCTGAGTATTCTGCTGACTCAGGTTCTTCCCAGTGCATCTCCACTGGCTCTCCTCTTCCCATAGGTGGTCCTCCTCTACCCATAGGTGGTCCTCCTCGACCCATTGGGGGTCCTCCCCTACCCATGGGGGGTCCCCCTCTTCCCATTGGGGGTCCTCCCCTACCCATGGGGGGTCCCCCTCTTCCCATTGGAGGTCCCCCTCTTCCCATTGGAGGTCCCCCTCTACCCATTGGTGGACCCCCTCTACCCATAGGTGGCCCTCCTCTACCCATAGGTGGCCCTCCTCTACCCATAGGTGGCCCACCTCTACCCATAGGGGGTCCGCCTCTACCCATAGGGGGTCCGCCTCTACCCATAGGAGGACCACCTCTGCCCATAGGTGGGCCTCCCCTTCCCATATGGGGCCCTCCTCTCATCATTGGGGGCCCTACTCTCCCCATAGGAGGTCCTCCGATTGGTTCTTCATAATACTCTTCCTCTGTCGAGTAGTGATGTCCATCTGATGTCCACATTTCTTCAGGGGGCACCTCCGATTCCTCATCACCGCACTCCTCGTATGAAGGATCATGCCAGTGATAGTCTTCCTCCTCTTCCTGCATCTCCAAGTTCTCCTCGGGTGGCATGTAGTCATAAGACATTTCTTCCATATCCTCCTCATGTGGCATAGTATTCGGCCCCCTAAAGTCTTCACAGCCCCTTTGCCCACGTCCTCGTCCAGGCATTTGGACAGGCACTGGGGGCTGGCCTCGTCCCCTTCCAGGAGGAGGCCTTGTAGGATCTGGCCTTGACTGCATATGGACAGAATCTTGTGGGTCCTGTTGGATTCCAGCAGGCTTTGGAAGCAACTGGGGTTTGTTGTTTGTTAATGGTCCCTCTGGTTTGTGGGAATTTTGTGGAGCAGTATTTTTTGATACTACAGTAGAAGGAGCAGTTACAGGAGGCTTGTCTGTACCAGGTTTTGGTTTTTCGGTATTGATAGAAGCATTTTTGTCATCTGATTCTTCAGGTTTTGTTTGTAATGTCTGAGGAATAGGGTCATCTTGGACAAAAAAGCCTTCAGCTCCAAGCAAGTTGTCATCTGTCAAGTCGTCAGCACTGGCCTTACCACCTGATTCTGATTTGACTTTTTCTTTTTCAGACTGTGGCGGCCCCGCTGCCTTTCCAGGAGTCTTAGAATCCATACTGGCTGGTGGTTTAGGGGCAAGTTGTGCCTTAGGTTGGGGACCTTGCTGTTGTTTTTGCTGGGGCACAGGTGGGCGTTCAGTTAGGGGCTGGGGGACAGGGAGCCTTTGGGGCTGTTCAAACCTGGGCTGCCCCCCAAATCGAGGTTGGTCAAATCTGGGGGGACCATCAAAGCGCTGCCGTGGTTGGTCAAACCTGGGGGGACCATCAAAGCGGTGCCTTGGTTGGTCAAATCGAGGGGGGCCATCAAAGCGCTGCTGTGGTTGGTTGAACCTCGGGGGCCCATCAAAGCGCTGCTGTGGTTGATCAAATCTTGGGGGCCCATCAAAGCGCTGCTGTGGTTGATCAAACCTTGGGGGACCTTCAAAGCGGTTCTGTGGTTGGTCAAACCTTGGGGGAGCATCAAAACGCTGCTGTGGCTGGTCAAACCTTGGGGGAGCATCAAAGCGCTGCTGTGGCTGGTCAAATCTTGGAGGACCATCAAAACCAGCATTGTTTCCGGTGGGACCAGCAGGACTACAGAAATTGTACGACAACATTATTATTAATAAAGCTTCTTTAGTGATAACCTAACAATATAAAACAATACATATTCACTGTCAACATGAGATACAACACAGTAATACAAAACAATCCCAACTGACCGTGGACCTCTGATGCTGTTGACGCTTGGTGGCTGAATGGTGGGGGGCACAGGAGGTCTGACTCCCATGGCTGCAGGGCCCACTCCTCTCACAGGAGGACCAGCAGGTGGTTCTGAATGTGGCCCAAAGCCAGCAGACCGTGGACCTTGAGCGTTGGGACCAACACCAACTGGGGAATGCTGCACACCCAGGCTTGCTGACTGCTGCTGCATATGCATGTCTTGTCCAGGGTATTGGCCAAACTGTCCCATCATCCCGCTACTATACTGGCTTGAGGCGAATGGCACCATGGCAGTGAGGGTGGCCACCCTCTCTTGAAGGTGGGCATTGGTCGCGTTCATCTGCTCCTGCCACTGCTTCCACTGGCGCTCATAGTCCTGCAGTTGGTCTTTGTGGGGATAGGTCTGGAACTGCTCGTACCACAGGGCGAAGGAGCGATCCCAGTCCCCAAATAAAGGGGTGAATTGCTGCTGTTGCATTTCATAGTGCCTCAGCTGCATTTCAGGAGACATTGACTGCAACAAAGGACATTTGGTTTAAGTGTTATCATATATGTACATGCAGAACATAAAAATGGCTGAGACACAACATCCTGGGTCTCCAGGATGCTACCAGCCTCAGTGATCAGAGTTGTTTTGTCTCTTGGTTCCACTAAACACACTATGCCTGCTTTTCACCTGTCATTTTCTAAAGGCTGCCGGTCATTTTCAGACCAGGAAAAGTAACTAGCTGGATAGTAGCTGTCAAAGAAACTACAATTCACTCACCTGTAAGTTTGTAGGTTGCTGAATCAGCTGTTGGTACTTTTCCAGGATCTGCTGAAGCTTTTCGTGCTGTTGCATAAGAGCCTGGTATTGTAAGCCTGCTCTCTGCTGCTGTACCTTCTGCCACTGTGCTGCTGCAGCCTGCAACTGCTGCAGGCGGGCAGCCTCCTCTGGGTCTTGTGGGACCTCGGGCTTTAAACAGAAATAAGACAAGATTGAAGCAAAGCATATCTTTGTAACACACAGGGAATATTTGTGACATAACTGAGGGTAGTTTAGGGGATGACATTTCATAGATGGTAGCAAGACACGACTGAGAACATTTTACACAGTCATTTAATGTAAATGGCAACATTTATGTCCAAATTCAGATATCTGAGGTGGATTGGAACCAAAAAGAAATTGGATCGGTGCATCTATTATTTTGACTTACTTTATACAAAAAATTCTTGATAAACATGTTTACAATCAGCAAAGCAAGGTGTTAAATTTTTTTTTCTTTTTTTTTGCAGTGATACTGAAGAAATTTCAAACTATTCCCAGTCCTACAGACAAACAAGAGGTGGGTAAAAATATGTATAAAAGTGCATTACTTTCACCAGGCAGGTGTGACAATAACCATCAATGGGGTGGGTGTCATTAACACTATAGAACGATGAATGAATGTGCTCAAGTCCTATGAATTTCACACATTCATGAAATGGCAGCATTCACATAACCACATGTTATTACATGTGGTTAAATATCTATGAATATGATGATGGGTGAGTGGTTGGTGGGACTTACGGTGTCCGTATACGTAGGTGAATTTCCTACATTGTCACTCTGTAAATCCATGCAAACAACAAACATATTTAGATCCAGTAATAATGTTATATCTCTTGTATACCAAGTTTAAAACTGGATTTGATGTGTTCTTAAAAGGCTGCTGAATACAGCACAGCCATTACTGCACTGAACAAAAAGCAACAAACTTATAAACATGGATCAAATTACTGTACTGAACTGCACAAAAAACAAAATGCTGGGTTTTAAATGGAAGTATTTTAGCCCAGCCTAGGCTACCTGAATGGTTCCAAGCTCAGGTACAAATCTGGCATAGGGATCAACAGATTATCGGCCAGGCAAATATTCTGCATTTTTAAGATGATTAGAATCATTATTTCTTTTATCTGATAGCCGATAAAATAAATTAATTGTAAAATGCGGACTTTGGCTCAGATTTCGCCACTTCTCTCTGCCTGTTGTCACCACTCAGTTCTCTTGCTCTGCTGCCACAGTTCTATCAGATTGGTTACCCATCACGACTAACAGCCTATCAATACTGTCGTGCTGCAGGTGGTAAAAGAGGAAGACAGACTTGAGCTGCTTTTGGTGGGCGAGCAGAGCTGTGTGTTGAATGTGTGGCAGCAGATATTACTGAAATGGTAATAAACATCACAATCCAATCCGATGAAGCTGTGAAAACACCCAGTGTTTCACCTGACAGTGCTCTGCTGTTAATAATAGTTACTGTATGTAAATTCAGTTGTACGCATACAAGAACTGCAAGGACAGGAGGATGGAGTGAGACGGCACTGGGACGCAGCAGGAGATGTGACCCAGTACACGATTATCATAACTTAGAAAATCGCAGTGCAGTGAGGACAGAAATCTCATACACCAGAAGTAAATAAAGCGGACCAGGACACATACACATTCAACCCACGTTGGACCCGTCACTCTGTTACTGTGACGACCGAAAAAGGCCTTGAGGAGAGATGTCAGTCTGCAGTGTACTTCATATATAAAATAACACAGGGCGTCGCTCTTGAGGAGTGTTTTTGTTTTGCGTCAAAACCTCAGACCATACTCTCTCTCGATGGATGGACTCAAGAAAAGGTCTGAAAGTGCAGTGTGGGAGTAAGACACATAGCAACACCAGGGATGGCAGACTGCGATACATACAAAGACGGTGTCATTAAAAAAGCAATGGCTCTTTTATTTTCTAAGATAACATAAAATGTTTTAAGATAATGTTGTCACTATGAATATTAATCAATACATATTATGGTGTTGCTTTAGTGTTAAGTGTTGTGAGTTCATAATATTTGTCACAACAGTTTAACAGATACAATGCACCCCTAGCCCACAACTAAGAAGCCTCATGTCACATGACAGTGTCAACCAGTTGTTGTTGACATTGGTAGTAGTGGCAAAATTAGCCTCAAACAGAGATGAGGGGTAAGGGTGACACAAGTCTAGTAAGCTCATTTCTTTCTAACTCCACATCCCAGATTTTTGTGTTCAACCTTATAGTCTTTAGCTCCAACCCATGATGACTCAAGTGAGGGACTCCTGCTGGAGCCACACAAGGCCATATACAACTTCTTTAGCATTATTCAGCAGTAGTACACGCCAAGTTTGAATTCTTACATTCACACCTCCGTAACATTACAGTAATGCTTACCTTTGTATCCTCAGGAGGTGGAGGTGGTGCTGGGGGCTCCTCTTTCGGAGGGGGTGGAGGAGGTGCACCTTTTGGCGGTTCTGATGGAGGGAGAGGAGGCACAGCTTGGCTTTGAGGGGGTGGTGGCACAGGACCATCACTGTCTTTCTGATTCTGTTTGGCCTTCTCTTGTTTTAACTTCTGCAGATTTTGAAGATGTTGTTTGTACCAAAGTTGTTGTTGCTCCTGTGTGAAACAAAAACAGGGACATCTGTTTGAGGAATCTTGCTTTCCTTGTTTTACCTGCACATTCCTTGCTCAATGTGACATAATAGGGTTACAATTTCAAATTTTATGTCAATGGCCTAAAAATCACACAAACAAACAAAAATGGCGGCTTTACATTTATTTTAAATTAAACCCTAAATCTTTGGAGCATACTTTAAAACATCAGAAATTAAGTCTTTCACCTGCTCATATTTCACTTTTCTGAAAATGTAAATAAAAAATACAGTTAACCAATTCGGGCAACATTTATTTAATGTACAAATATTGATTTAACTATAAAATTTACAGTGTTAATATGTGTTGACATGCTTGGCATTGCACATCATAAAGCTCTACTCTAATTTCATATTGACCACATTAAATATAAACCAGACCAGGTTATACTGCCGAGTTAAATTAATATTTTCTTCTGTTGTATGCGGTTAAGCAACCAGAGGCCTCCAGGACAGCTGCAATGCTCCTTGCCAAGTCTGTGGAACTCTATTAGAGGGATCAACACCATCCATACACAAGATAGTTCCTCATTTATATATACCACCTCTATTTAATCAGGTAATCTCATTAAGATCGAGATCTCTTTTGTAGGAGAGACCTGAATACGGCAGATAGAAAGAAAAACTACCATAACTGGACATTACAAAAGCACATACAGCATTAGATTCTCTTATAGAGATGGTGATGGAGAGCTTCGCCTTACAGGTTGGTCTAAATTCGTCCACAGGTGTTCAGCTGGACTGAAATCTGCTGACTGTAAAGGCTGCAGCATTTAATTCCCGTCAATTTCATTCTCACCAAACCATTCAGTGAGCACTGCTGCACTAAAGCATCAGCATTCAATATTTTTCATCACTCTTTTATTCAGGTTTTTCCTTTAATTTGTCCCATCTGTGTGTTCTTTAAGTAATATTCTTTTAATTCAACATAACAAAATGAGCTTAATCGTATTACACAGTCATAATAAAGACTCCTTCTCTCCATTGTTTTCAGTAATACAACCTCAAGCTCTGCATATACAATAATACAAGTCTAGTGGATAGTCTAGTTTGTTGACTAACTGTCCATCATGACACAGCTCTCAAAATCTGTGTTGTAGGGTTAAAAAATATCCACTTTTTTCATCCAATCCAGGTTCTTTAGTCTTTATTATATGCTCTTTGATTCTGAAATCATCTGCCGGTATTCTCTATGCAGAAGGAACAAAACTTTTTTTTTAAGTCCAATCAATATTTATATATTAAATAAATGTAACAGCTGGTGTACCCAGAGCACACCCTCCTCATACCCTGATCCACTCCCTGCTGATATGAGCAAGACACCCCAAATTCGCATTGCAAGTGGATCATGTGACTGAGTCTCAGTGTATGAGTTATGGTGGTTCTGAATCCAAAACATTATGCTAGATATACTGGTTCACTTTGCATGTGATTAAATACATCCCAATATGGATAACTGAAGTCTGTTTATCAGTTACACGACTTTAAATATATTTTGATTCTCTTCCACATTTGAAATGCACGGTATGATGCTTGTGCATTTGTGTGCACCAGGGTTGGAAGTTATCTTTTTTGTCTACCTGCCACTGTGGCTGGTGGAAGTTCTGATTTCCCGTTGAGCAAAGTGATCGTTGCCAAAACATGGCAAAACATGAAGATACAAGGCATTACCTGCAAAGGTAAGGAGTTGTCTTCCTCTACTGTGGGTGGATCTTTCTTGATGACCTCTTTGGCTTTGGGAGCACTGTTGTTCTCCGGTGGTTTGGATGTCGGGGGTTCTGGAGGGGGAGGAAGCGGCTGAGGATCGCTGGGCTGTGGTTGCGGTGGGAGGGGAGGAGGCTGTGGGTGTCCCGCCGGAGGTGCAGGGGGACCTCTGTTCAGCTGAGCAGGTGTCTCGTCCTGCATATAGTACGGCGGCGGTCCAGCACCGCCGTCTGGATGCCAAGATGGTCCTGAATATCCGCCCGGGTGTCCACCACCGTACGCATTATCATTGCTGCCGTGCTGTAACACAGACTGGAGCTGTTTCTGGTGCAGCATCTGCAGCTGCTGCATCTGCTGGAGGTGTTGCTCTTGGAGGCTGGAGAACATGGAGCCGCCGGAGGAGGTGGCCTCGAAGCCGCCGAAACCCGTTGTCGGTCCTGCGTGGCCGCCGCCAGGTTGCTTCCGGGGCCCAGGCCCTCCAAAGTTTTGTGACGGGGGTGCCCCATAGCCTCCCCAGGAGGGAAACATTGTTAAAAAGCAGAATCAGTAACCTAATCCTTATCGTGACTCTGAAACGGCGAGGCGGTGCGCGCGGCCTTTGTGTTCACATTCAGCCGGGCCTGAGAGGCTAAAAGCTAACAGCTAGCATTAAACTACTCTACATTACATTTTCATTTCCCGACCAGGACAGAGCGCATTAAACAAAGAGACTGAACACCAACTCTGTAGTGAGACACTGTTATCCGTTAGAGAAATAAATGAATACCTCTATCGTTGTGAAAATAAGTTACAAAAACGTTTAGAAACGGTTATAACATTGAGTTACTGATGCTACAGTGCGACGCATTCACTCAATGATGACGGAAATACGTCACAAGTTATCCGGCGACTACTTCCGGTAGTTCCTTTTTTTTTTTTTTTTTTTTAAATGTTATGATTTTATACTGAAATATAAAAATAACCATTATGGTGAAAATGTTCTTTTTACCAATGTCGTTTTTCTATAAGAATACCCATGCTTTATTTTTCCCCAAGTATTTAAGTATTTTATTAACTTTCTAAAAAAAAAAAAAAAGAAACAAACAAAAATTATATTCAAAATTACCTTTTAAAAATAAATAAATTAATTGTTTGTGTTCTGTTTTTCTTTATACATTGCTGTTATATATATATATATATATATATATATATATATATATATATTACTATTATCAGTCTAGTATTAGTAGTAGTATGATTTTGCATTGATGTTTTTTGCAAAACATCGATCATGCCTGTTTATACAGTCTTATGTAGATTTATTGTCCAATAAAGCATAAGAAAATTAAGGTCTTTGATCAGAAGTTTACTGTATGAATGTATTAAGATAACATTTATTTGCACTTAACCAGGCATGTCCAAAGTCCAGCCCAGGAGCCAATCGAGGCCTGCGGCTTGTCTTTCAAAATATACTATATACTGTAAATACACAATATTGGTTCATCAAGCAAGTTCACCATGCATTTCTTCTTTTCACCTCATTATGGCAGGACAATCACACAGTTTGTAGACATGTACCAAGTAACGGCAAACAGCTGGTGGCCTAGTTTCCTGCTGGGCAGTTTTACTAAAACATGAAACCATTTCTTTTGTCAAATTTGTATGTGATTGTTTTAAACCCATATGATGTGAGAAGCAGCTGGCCCACAGGTATTTTCACATGATCTAATCTGGCCCCAGTCGAAAAAGGTTGCACACCCCTGCACTAAACTCACCAGATGCATGCTCATCATTAGACAGAGAAAATGTATAAAATGAAAAACCGCAACACACAAAACAAAGGGCCTGAAATAACAGGATTTTTTTTGGAAAATGTTAAGTGATTTCTGATCATGCTTTTCATAGCTGCCTACAGCTAATATTTGAATCCAAGCAGCTGACCATGGATCGGTGCTTTAACCACAAGAGGGAGACATTCACAAAGACATTTCTACTGAACAATGAACCTGTGAGGGGAAAAAAAATCTCTAACAGTCGACGCCTCATATGACACAACAACAAAATAAATAATAATAGTAATAATAATGACAACAACAATTAAAGTTATTTATCCCAACAAATTCTAAGCTCTGAAAATATCACATGGAAATGTGTCAGGCTGCTGACTGAAGTAACACTATGATTTATCTGTACCATCATACCTGTAACTACTCTGATTACAATATATTCCATATTAAATGATAAATTAAAATAATCTGGAAAATCTTTGGGCCTACAGCATTCATGTCCATACGATCTGCAGTAGTTTGTTATCAGAGACCAACTGTGTGAGTTCAGACTGTGTTTAGCTACACAGAGGGTATGGGTGGGAGGGAGAGCAGTAGGAGGTAAAAGACCAGTGACTTTAGGTTGCCCTTGAGGTCTGATACACATAAGAGTATTTTTTTCTTAAGATCACCAGTAAATCTGTATTAATTTTGACCAGAACCACTTAAAAAGAATCGTTAAAGCGGATTAATCAAGCCCGTCCTGTTTAATGTCTCCCGTTAATTAGTTTGTCAGCAGTGTTTTAATATCGCCTAATGACTTCATATTTCACTGATGACATTAAAGGGGTGTTAAAAGAGGGGAAATGGCCCATTCAGGATTCAGTTCTTTCGCTTAAGACGCCCTCGATGAATAAGACAAGGTCACGGAGGCCTCGCCTTTAGGGAGAGATACATTATCAGGGGATGGGGCTGGGAGAAATCCCATAGAGGAAGCTCTCTCCCCTCTAAAACAGCATGACGGGCACAATGTGATACAGTTCTGTCTTAGAACAATACACTGCACAGGGAATTCATGATACAGCTTAGGGCAACCACGTTGTATAGGATGGCAGGATAGCCCCACAGTGCACAATAATACTGATACTGGGGAATAATGCCTGCACGGGAGGGGACTGATTGTTACACTGCTCATTTGTGTAGTGTATTAATAACAATAGCATTTGAAGTGTTTCTTGAATGCATTAGAAGTTAGCCCTTTTCAATCTTGATCAGCACTTTCTGAAGCTTTCTAAGCAAGAACAAAGAAATCAGAAATCGTAAAGTTGTAGCTCACAGTATTGAGGACACTGCATTTTCTCTGTGATGAAAATCCTATGTTAAACAAAATGCTCAATGGAGGCTAATGGATCCTGAACAAGTCCATGCACTGCTTCCAAAATGCTTTGTTTGACAAATCAATTTTCCCATAACCCGGTGAGGAGAAAAGTGATGCGGATTGATCGCCCCCCCTGACTTTGTTTCCAGAATATTGTTTGATGGCTGGATAGATTAATTGGTATGACATTTGAAAGCCTTCTCTTGACTGTCAGCATCCAAGCCTCTACACGCCAATCGAACCTCGGTCTAATTGTCTCCTCTATAATACCTCACTTCACAAATTAGAGACGGTGCCTCTATAAACTATTCCCAATGTAAGACCCAAACAACATCGTGCTGCTCAATCAGACGGCAGTTTGAATAGGGGTGATGCTGGGCTGATAAGATAGAGCGCATTAAAGGGCATCACCCCAAACTGCTGCGCCAGCACATCTTCCTCTCAGCACAGTAGATCTGAAATATACAAATCAAATCCAAGCAGCTGCTCCAAGAAAATCTGGACTCATTAATATACTGTGGCTCACACTATCTGAATCTTAGTTATGAGCCTAATATGAATTAGGACAACTAGAAGTCAATGACCTTGAAAATGCTGCTATGTTATGTCAGACATGTGGTTCACAGATCTGTATTTAAGTGTGTTTGTTTTTCTGTATGTGAGTCATTGTTGCTTGGGACATAATCATCAGTCCTTCACAGAGGACATCCTGACATGTCAAAATTAGAGAATATATGGCTGAATTCCATTTAGCTGCTTCAGTTTCAGGGTCCTGGTGCTGTTCATGCTGGCTCACTGTCACACTGTTATGGTTTACTGGGACACTTAAACAAAGCGGATCCATCGTTAATGTTATAAGCAACATCTCTTCTACAAAGAGTCAAAATGTCCGCTGTGAAAGAAAGTAGGTTTGTATTATGTGAGACAGTGAGACTCAACGGGTGGCCGCAGGGTGCTGGGTGGCATGCCGACCATTTTAATTTACAATGAAAATAAACTGATTAATACTGGGGCTTTTTTTGTAGTTTGGATTATTTAATGTGCCTTTTCCTTTTCAGGAGCAGGGGTGTAAATATAGACAGTGCAGGCAGTGTGGTTGCACCAGATACCGTGAGGTCGGGGGCCCCATAGAGAGAGAGGGCCCTCCAACAATGTGCTGAGTGGAGAATGGGCCCTCATGAGTGACTGCCACCTTGAAAATGTTCCTGTGTTCACAGAGGAGCTCTCATTAAATTAAAAACAGTGCCATCTGCTATGTATATAAACCCATCTCCGTCATGTTTTTTCTTTCCTTTGGAAAATAGCCAGTAACATCTCTAACAAAATTATATGCTAATTCCATAACTATAAATCAACTATTAAAAATGTTGAATTAAATTAATGATTTCTTAATTTCTTTGGTATTTTTTGTTATATTGAAGAAATGTAATGATGATTGCTGGTTAATCAACCCGGTCTCACTCTGAAGTCGTCAAAATCCGGCGCTTGGGCAGTGACTTGCGGCGTCAGTCACTGATGAAAAAAGCCATTCTTTAATGTTGGCATGATATGCGGCTGGTTGCTGTTATAGTTTAATGCGTGGATGCACAAGAACGAAAGTTAAGGCAGCGAAAGTCCGAGTAGGGTGGGCACGAGGGGTGGTGGTTGGGTCCAACAAATACTAACTTTCATCTGGGAGAGCGGTGTTTGTGTGTTGTAAGATTATAAAGCCAAGCCCTGTTTTTTTTCCTAAACCCAATCATGTGCGCAATTTGTTGAAGGAAAAAAAATACGATTCGCTGTGTTGTACCAACGTTGTGAGTTTATTTTGAAAGAGACTGCATGTAAACATTAACTTCCTGTTAAGACCGAAGTGTATTTTGAAAGAAGACAATGCATGTAACAGGCAGATCTTGACACGGCGTCCCAGAATGTCAACAACCAACGCACCCAGGGTACCTTTGACATTGTATCTGGATGTGGAGAGTCCATGATCAAACATCAATATGTGACGAGGTCAGAATGAGAATGTGTTGGGGAAATATGTGTGTTGATGTTATCTAATGTCAAGTCTCTGATCATGTGACGAGACAATAATATTGTGCATGATAGCATGCACTGGGGCCCATCGTAACTAACTTACAGCACTGTTCAGGAGTGTATAAAAAGCATTGTTTATCAAAAAAGAAAAGAAAAGAAAAGACAAACAACGTGCCAGGAGTCAATGTATCATCATAAAACGGTCTGTGATATCTTACAAATTAGCACCCACATTCTGAATGTAAACTTATGTAGTTAACTTAAATTTTGATACATAACATAAAGATATGAAGGTTAGGTTAAGGAAAAGAAACATGGTGACAATGTATCTTAAAATAACTCAAAGTTCTCATGGTTCCAGACACTTGTCTCCTGGGGGAAAGTCCTGTGTTATGCAACCTGAGAAGCTCTGGCATGAGGTGATATGAATTTTTGCAACTGAGCTTTGTCCATACAGCTTATACTGTGGTGTCCTTTCTCCTAATGTTGTTCTCTGGTTGGATTTGAACATGGTTGGAGATGCTGCAATGAGCAGTAACACTTTATATATAATTTTTATATGAATGTTTATATGATATTTGCATCAGTGTGATTAAATATCTTAATTCATCAGGTATCTGGATCATAAACAGACATTCCTGACTTGTTATTTTACCTTATATCTGTTTGTCGTTGATTTATAATATCATGTGATACAATATATTATCCATATCGCCCACTTCTAATTTAAACCAACACGTCTTTTGTTTCATGGATGAAATATGGAGCTGATATTGTTCTTTTTTTGTGTGTGTGTGTGTTTTTGGATCACCATTACTAACCCTCAACAATGTCTCTACCTGGACTCCAAGTACTTAAAATATGATACACTACATGCAGCTCATGTTACCTGCAGTGATCTCCACTCCTATCAAAGAGGACAGACAAAGAGACCGTCAAATGCAGCTTAACAACACTGTATACGTTTGATTTTTCCTACAGTTTATTGTATACTGTGCAGCCTAGTTCTTTGTGAGAAATTTACTTAAATGGCCGCTCGGCAATTAAGAGAAGCAAATAAAAAACTTAAAGGTTTTTCACTTGTTATCTGTACATGCAGGGTTAGACATTTCATTAAATCAAATCTAAAAACAACATGCTGTTGTCCTGCCATGGTCCTGACACTGATCAAAGCACATCAGTTTTGTGTAAAAGAAAATAGACACAGTCACACACTAAAATACTTCAATAGCCAATAATCTATGGCCTGTATAGTCGTGTTATTTCTATACATTAAAAGGACCAAATTTCAGTGAATCAAATAAGACTGCAGTTATCTGCCCGCCACAATTCATCACCATTTATTTATCATTCACAATGACTAATTGCCTGACTTGACTTCAATTTTGTGGGCTGGGTTCCTCACAGAGCAAGCTGCTCGGCTGCCCACCTCCCTTCACTCGCCGCTCCTCCCTATCACCCCAACACACCCACTTGCCTTTGAAAAACTGTAATTGAATGAGTTTATGTCGTCAAATTGATTAATCATATTAATTTGTACTTATTAGTGGGATGGTTGAAAGCGATGACAATTAGATTAATGAAATTAGTTAATTCTTCCTACCCACACCGTACTCCCAACTATAGCGAACCTAAAAAGAAAAAAAAAAAAAGCGTAGAAAGGGAGACTGTTATGACAAAATTGGCAATCAAGATTTGGCTGCTAATTGAATGTCTGCTTTTATTAATGATGAGGTTTATAAAAAGACCTTGAGAAAGGAATATTAATTGATTAATCAAAGTGCTCCAAATTAAAGGGGGAGTATACAGAGCAGAGGTCTGAATATTTCTCTCATGTTTGATTGTGAAGAATGCTGCAGCGTCTTTTACAGGATGCAAACATATCTGATTAATAAACTGTTCACTGACATCTGACTACACCTCAAATTTCCTTGTTGACTGAAATATTCCTGAAATGTCTTTTGACTGTTTTTTTTTTTTTGCAGTTAAATTTAAAGGTCCAGTGTGTAGGATTTAGGGGGATATATTGGCAGAAATGAAATATGATATATTAAGTATGTTTTCTTTAGTGTTCAATCACCTGAAAATAAGAACTGTTGTGTTTTTAGAATGAGCCATTCATATCTACATAGAGAATGGTCCTTGCATACAGGGTCCACCATTTTGCACTGCCATGTTTCTACAGTAGCTGAGAATGGACAAACCAAACACCGGCTCTAGACAGGGCCATTCGTGTTTTCATGCTTTGGCATTGGCTACCATAGTTAGCAGCCCCCCTGTGACAAGCAGCACTGAAAATACACATATTTTTTTTTAAAGATGAAACTGCTTTATTTAGTGTTTCTGTGGGTTTTAATTGCTGGATTCATTTGTTGTGGAAGAGAAGAAGAAACCTTGGCAGATAATTCGACTCTTGGTAAAAACCTCCTAAAGGTGTTAAGGGTCCACTGTGCAAGATTTGGGGGATTTAGTGGCATCTGGCTCTGGGGACTGCAAATTACAACCAGCTGAAACTTCTCCTGGTTAGAATTCTTTCAGTGTTCTTTGTTCAGGAGGTTTTTACTGGGAGCCTAATAATCCGCAGAGGTCTCTTTCACTCCAAAACAAACAGACCCACTCATTTAAACCAGTAATAACACGCAATAAAGCAGTTTCACATTACAAATTGGTGGTGCTCACCTGTTTTCTTTGATAACTTAAGATCCAGACGTTCAGGAGGTTTTTACAGGGAGCTGAATTATCCACAGAGGTCTCCTCCTCTCCAAAACAAATGTACCTGGTGATTTAAACCATTGAAATCACAGAACAAAGCAGTTTCATAAAAATAATTGATGTTTTTCCAATGCTCTTGTCGTGGAAGGGCTGCTAACTATGGTGGACAATGCAAAAACACAAATGGCCAGTGTTTGGTTTGTGCTTTCTGGGCTACTGTAGAAACATGGAGGTGCAACATGGCAATCTCCATGAACGAGGACCCGCTCAATATGTAGATATAAACGGCTCATCCTAAGCTGACGCAAACACAACAACTCTTATTTTTAGGTGCTTATACACTAAAGGAAACATGCTAATTGGCTATATATTACAAATCAGTGTTCCTCTGACCCAGTTTGGCATGTCAGGGACGAGTGGCTTGCCCACCACATGCTAATATGTACTTTTTCTCTAATAACTTAAGATCCAGATCCAGTCTTTTACTGGTAGCTGAATTATCAGCAGAGGTCCCCTCCTCTCCAAAATAAACAGATACTGGCCCTTTCTAGAGCCAGTGTTTGGTTTGTCCGTTCTGGGCTACTGTAGAAACATGGTGGTGCAACACGGCAATCTCCACAAACGGGGGCTCATTCTAAGGTAATGAAAACACATTGATCCTTATTTTCAGGTGATTAAACACTAAAGAAAACATACGTATTAAATTATATTTCATTTCTACCAATTAATCCCCCTAAATCCTGCACACTGGACCTTTAATTCATTAGAGAAAAAAATGGGCACACATTAGCAGTTGCTGAGCTACCAGCCTGTCTGTGACAAGCCAAAAAACTGCCGATAATTCGGCTCACAGTAAAAACCTCCTGAACAATGAACACCAGAGATGGGGACTCGAGTCATTGTGACTTGGACTCGAGTCAACTCGAGTCGCTGTTTTGATGACTTGACAAAAAATAAAAGACTTGAGACTTGACTCGGACTTGGAAGTTAAAGACTCTGGACTTGACTTGAGACACGATGACTTGAATGACTTGAGTGTTATTCACATCATGTTTTCGGTTAGAATATAAAATTAATAAAATGATTTAAAAAATAATGTTGTTTACCTGGTAGGAGCGCCTGCTGAGAATGGCGTCATGATTGGATCACTCCCCTGTCAATCAGTCATGCCCTCTCTACGTACCTCACGTGTTTATTGGAGAAACAGGCCCTCTTATATCAGATAGGCATCAACATGTCAGCGGGAGGGGTACCGAGAGTCATCGTCTTCGGCTTTCAGAATTACCATTATGATGGCAAAAGATGAACAGCACAGTGCAAGACATGCGGCATAAACATCTCAGACAGCCAGACGACAACTTGAAACTTTGTTCGTCATTTGAAGAGCCATTCTGCCCAGTAAGTGCTTGTCAATTAGCTAATATTATCTGGTTAGTCGGTAGTTAGCTAACGTTAGTTAGTTAGTTAGTTAGTGGGGGTTAGTTAATTTTAATTAAATTTTAATTTTTTTTAATGGTTAGTGTGTGTGTGTGTGTGTGTGTGTGTGTGTGCGCATGGGGGGTCGTCGCTGCAAAGTAAACATTGCAGCGATGAAGTCAATGTTTACTGACACTTACTTATATCTTGTCTTTTCACTTTATTAAGATCAGATTCTGCATTAAAATAATAAGGTGACTTGACTTGGACTTGACTTGACCTATTACATGACTTGACTTGACATAACCTGTGACTTGACTTGACTTTACTTGCCCAAGAAAAAATGACTTGGGACTTACTTGAGACTTGAAGGTTAAGACTTGAGACTTACTTGAGACTTGCACATGTGTGACTTGGTCCCATCTCTGATGAACACTGAAAGAATCCTAACCAGGAGAAGCTTCAGTTGGCTGCAATCTGCAGTCCTCACTGCTATACACCACTAAATCCTACACACTGCTCTTTTAACATCAAAGAGAATTTTCACATAATTCTTTTTCAGTTTGTGATTAAAACCAATTTCTTTGGAAAACTATTGGTGCATTAATAATGTCATCCTCACATTACTGTGATGAAAAGAGTATTTATTCGTCAGTCCAACATGTTGACATGATGAAGAGGCTCCGCTGTAATGCAACAGACGGAGCCTCTCCAGACTTTACAGTGAAGCTGGAAGTCGCCTGACCACAGATCAGTTCTGCAGGGAGCCACATGTCCCAGTGGGACCGCAGCCATACATTCATCATGCCTGTTTGCCTGTTGTGGAAGAAAATCCACATAAATATATGTAAATATAAGTAAACAGAGCGAGAGATCCCTGGAGCCGATAGACTGCTTTGAATTTCATTACGCAACAAGGTGTCCGGCGGTTATAAACGACGCTCATGAGGAAGAAGTGATTGTTGGATGTGATAAAGATGAAATGTAATAGTTTATGCCACCATGAATCTGATTGTAACGTCCACACTATTAGAAAGGCAGATAAGAGCATTTATGACTATTTGCTTTGTGTCATAAAGGGAAGTGGGCTGTTTGATTAATACGAGCAGCTGGCTGGCTCCAGGTTCAACACACTTTGCTGCTGCGTATAACTTAGAGGAGGTGGTAATGGGCTGGTTTATACACTAAAATGTGAGCTGTCACACGTGTGAGATAAGCAGAATTATGACTAACACATTCTGCATTTACAAAGTATAAGGTTGGATATGCATGCTGTGTAAATGGAGGTGAGTAATGTTTTTGTTTTCACTGAAGAAATATTCACTCAGATGGCGAGATGCTATCTGCTCTACCTATTTTACACTTTTGTATAGATACAGGAGTGTAAAATAGGCTGGTTTCCACATTCACAAAACATATAAATCTTGCTCATAGTTATGCTGCAGGAATGGATTACACCATGACTTCACCCATTCAATCAATGTATTGGGTCAGCATTTTTTACCCACGTATGTAGCTTACATTATATTCAGCCCGTTCCTTCATATACAGGGGGTTATTCAGTGAAACAAAAGGGGAACTCCATTGATTTTAAACACAAAGCCTCTTTACAATTTGTTGAATTACCTGAGGCGATGTTACTTGAGTCACTGTCAGCTGGGTCTGAAGACGACAAATTTGAAAATGTAAAACAAAACTGAGGATGTGGAGTTACTCCACCCCACGTGGTGTCGGAATAATCGAAAAAATAAGTTTTCCAAATGGGAAAATTTACATGACGATCCCCCTCAAGCTGGAACAACCCAACTAGCACCAGACGTTAATATGATGTCAGGACACTGCACTGTTACGTCAGAGAGGTGTAAAATTTTGGTTGGAATGAAAATTAAGTTATTTTAAATGTCTAATGAAGTTAGAATTTCACATTGTGTGGACGTTAACATTATAACATTTTGCAGACACTGGGTTTCTTCTCCATACCTTATGACTGAATGTCGGTATTCCATCATTCCAGATGATGTCAACATGAGACGTTTGAAAGACAACACAACTAAAAACCACCAAAATGTCAACATCATCTGTCGTCAAGTTCTACATCAAATTGATGATTGATGTTCTGACATTGAATTTTGGTCACTCAACATCACAACCTAAATATAATCAAATATCAATGTCTAACGATGTCGGTAGATGGCTGGGAACAACTTGCAAAAAATTTTAGCTAACAAGTTGCTGAGTTGATGTCATATGCACAAACATGATGGATGAAAGTAAATGTTCGGCTGATAATAATAAACTTTTTTAGGAATTCACAGAGTGCATGTTCATTTTTTGCTTTCATGTAAGTTGTAACATGGTATCAGGTAGTAACAGTTCACGTACAGTAAACTAGATTAGTTTGAAAAGTTTACTGTTAGCAGTGGTTGGGTGAAGCAACATTTCAGTAGTTTTAGGGGGATGTCCTGGTGCAGCAACAAATCTGGGACAAAATCACTTTGGAGCATAAGCTTCAAAGTGTTACTATCGTGTTGTTTAAATGTTCTGAGCAATAAAATACAACACATCTTCTTTGTAGCGTCCATGTTGTTTCCATATTACAACTTAAAGGCACTGTATGTAATTGATTGATTGCAATTGTTGATCTTCGGTTTTCCAGCGAGGAGGAGCCGGCTGCTAATGCTATGTACAGGGACACTGCTAATGCTGCTTGCCGTGCTGCTGTAGCTCAGTCGTAACTGTAACTGATGCTGAGACTCTACTGACTGCGTGACTGGTAGACGGCGGTGGGTTGTGCAACAGGCCAAAACACAAATTCAAAACATAAACATGATTTGCGGACCGTAAAAATGTTTTTTAAATGCGAATATTCTGGCTGTACTATTGTTGTCGATGAGATCAGTATGTTATATGAACATTATTCCTTAGTATCTGTGACATATTAGGAGGATTTTACAACTATTTGCTTTTGATTTCTTACATATAGCTCCTTTAAAGCTCGTGAACCAACCGAAGCTGGAAGAATGACTTCCCAAGTTGGGAAATGGGACCATCTGAGGAGTACGCAAATGCAGCATTAGAAAGGAGTGTGCTTGTAAGACCTATGCAGTCCACTCCTCATCTCTGAGGCTAGCGGCTCGAGGCTACACTAGCTGCTACTGGCATAACACATCCGAATAACCAGCTGCAGCGATAACTACACAGACCAAACTGTCAGAGTTCAAGTTGCGTTGTAAGTAAAATAGGTGCCATATTCTGACAGAGAAGAGAAGATATTATCACTGGCTTTGCTTCATAAATTTTTTAGACTTTTTTTTTCCCTCCTTAAAATCATGAGTCACACAATGTTGACAGAGTGCAGTGCTGAATCAGTGGAGTATTCTTTCACTTTAAACCCTGCTCAGTCACCAGCAGACAATGTTGATGCAAACCATGAATACGTTACATTTCCACATTTCATATGCAGGCTATCATATCAATGTTTCTAAAGTGACGTACTGTATGAGCTCAGTTTGTCACTGGGAGGTGGAGGGGATGCTGGATGGCGCGTTACCTAGGCCAGATGCCTGCCAAGCTGCAGATCACTTTCACAGAGACATCACTGCTTTTCCAGCTGGGATAGTGGCCCCCAAACTGGATATTTTAAGCCACAACATGATCTTTTCCTCACCATAACCAAGTGTTTGTGCCTAAACATAACCACACATAAACCACAGCGCTGTATAAATGTAAAGTTTCAATGTATCTGCTACATAATAAAGTGCATATCTATCTGTGGTTTGCAATGCCAACATTTATTCTGGTGATTGGGTTGGTTAAAGCACAAATTCCTCTTATAGGCTAAACTAAAAAGTAAATTACAAGCTTTAGAAGCTTTCTTGTGATGGACAACTTATAAAAATATTAAAATTTTTCTTAATTTTTAATTCAACAGTTTTATAATATAGATCTGGTGGATTTGCTGTTATTTGGCTGCCATTTATTTAAAATATCAGAAATGGTGACATTTCTTAACCAAAAAAACAAACAAAAAAACACCGTCATTAAGCTCCAAAATGTTTCCATTTGAAAGTCCAGTTTTGGACCTCTAAGTGCACCTAAAGGTCCGAGGCTATTTGAACCCAGAAACTGTTAACTATATAAATAATCATACACATGGTCCATTAAAACTGCTGCAAAGAGGAATATTGTGAAAAAGCTGATGCCTGAGGTATGGTAATGCAAGTCTTCAAAGATGCAGTAAAATGTTTTATTTATAATAAATCACTTTTGAAAATGCATGCCATCCTGGTTTTATTTGGGGAATTCCAACCTGATGCATAATATTATTGTGGGAAATTGAATCAGCTCATTCAGTTTCCATGAAGAAAAGTGAATGTGAAAATTTTTTGCTATCAAAAGGTGGTGGACAGGTCTTTACTGATTACCTCATACTGACCCTGACACCTGTTAAAACCAACAATCTGCATCTTTGCTGAAATGGACGGTGTGCACAGGCTACATGCTGCTGTGCTCGCCTTAGTTTGACATGAAGGACCAAGGAGGGCCTTTAATTAACTTCTCAGTTTTTGGTTTTGTCGTTGGTTGTTGGCGTTTTGGGACGCCTTGTCAAGTTCTGCCTGTTACATGCACTGTCTTCTTTCAAAATACACTTCTGTTTTCACAGGAAATTTGCTGTTCACATACAGTCTCTTTCAAAATAAATGCACTATGTCGGAGCAACATGGTTACGTTTTGCAAACACATGCACTTAGTTGGGTTTGGGCAACAAAAGCATGTGGTTGGGTTTAGGAAAAAGGAACAGGGTTTGGCTTTACAATCTCGCGGGAAGCGTACACTGTTGTTTGCTGTTGGATCCATCTACCATCCCTCCCACCTGCACAACTCAGACTTCCACTGCCTTAACTTTCGTTACTGTCCTGCCATGTTTCCCTCTAATGCCGCCAGGCCCCAATAAACATCAACGGCAACTGGCAGGGCATCATGCTGATATAAAAGGATGCTTTTCTTTCGTCAGTGTCTGATTCCAAAATTCACTGTTCAAGCGCTGGATTTTGACGATCTCGGATTGACACCGGTTTTCTAAATATCCTCCTGTGACCCTGTGTCCTCATATGAGGACATCACATTTTGGGTTTACTTGACCTTATACTTCATTCTGCTTAACTTAGACCTGTTGTCCTTATTCGTGGATGCATTTCTGTGCCATCTAGTGGCAGTAAGAGCACAATGCACTAATTCACGTTAAAACAAGATGGCAGCCATCTCTGCCAAGTCAGTCTGCAGAGATCCCGACACAGAAGTGGACAAGGTCCAAAACCTGATCAAATTTTCTGGTTTATTTATGATTATTAATGTTTGAAATCAAATTTGATCAATTTTAGCAACAGTAACAAGATAAGACGCTGTTAATTAGTTTATCTTGTTTGAGGACACTGGGGCTTAATTATCATTCCAAATAGCTAGGAGAAATTAAAAATGCGTACCAAACAAAAGTTTGGGTATGGAGCAGGGTGTCCTCTGAAATCTACACATATGTCGATCACAGTACGTCTTGGTGGTCGTTTACACTTAGATGTAGTGCTGTCCACTTGTGATAGGATTACCTGAGACACATGTTAATACCAGGTCTAAACAAGCTAAAGATTTTTAATTCAAATTTATATAAAATCGAGTAAAGCACAAAGATTGAAAAGCTGGAGCTGAGGAATATTTGGCTTTTTTTCTGATAAATTAAAGATTAATTTCCTGTCAATCAAGTCAACTGTTGCAGCTCTAGTTGTGATTAATGTTATCTTATCTTAATGCTAAGAGGAATATAAGAAGATGCATGTGTGCTTCAGCCACTCTGCAGTGAACAAGGTGAACCTGCACACTGGACACCCACAGGATGTTCTTATTGGATGTCCATTTGCCAATACCTGCCTGCAGCTCCAGATCCCTAATGGCCCCGGCTCACCCTAGACTGACTGACCACTCATCTCTGGACCCAACCACTATACATTTCACAGCCCTGATGTCCCGCTGACAGGGTCCAAACCTCTCTTGTTGCCAGATGTATTGACAGCCATCAATGTTAGACTTGATCAAATGCTACCGCACCAGTCAGAGGCCATCAGTGGTCAAGGCATCCTCATCGGCAGGATCTATCGTCTCTGTTTACACAGTCCATCCTCTTTAAACTGTGCTATTGATCTTGGCCTAGGTCATGGAGGTTTGGCATCGAGGTAGGGGAGAGGTGGAGGGGTGGTGGATGGGAGAGTGAGGACAGAGGAGGAGGAGGAGAATAAGGACACAGAGGAGGAGGAGGAGGAGGAGGAGGAGGAGGAGGATTCCCCTTGGGTGTCTCTAGTGCCAGTTTCTTCTTATTTAGCATTTGACCCTGCGCTTGGCTTTACTGCTCAATGCAGCTGCCTTATTTTCAGCATATAGTCAATGGCTGCCAATATTTTGAATCAAGTCTTGTCACTGCTCTTCAGTGAAAGATTAAAAATACTCTAAACAAACAGACTTTATCTATGTGAGGTCAAAGGTTTCACTTCTTCCCCTCCAAAACTCCTTTTCCAAATTTTTCTGTCGGGTCAATATTTGAGTGGAAGACGATATCAAACAGTCGTCCTGCTTTTCACAATGTGTGCTCTGTACGTCCACGCTTGCAGCTCAATTATGGGCATTTCCCGCGGTCGCCTGTTGCTGTCGTTATTTTACAGCTCCGCGCTCCAGTCCATTAGCAACACCGCTGCCAGAGCAGAGCCGATAAACCATCTGGCCGGGCTCCTGAAACAGATAGCAGCCTCTTAATGGAGTGAAAAAGTAAAAGCAATTAATGTCACATTAGCACATCACTAATAAGGCCTGCCCTCCAGCATGCTGTGGCGAGAATAATCGGTTGGTTCAGACTGAGATGCATCCCAACAAGCCATCACTGTTAGCGCTGATACTGAGTCCTGAACAAGGCCCCGTTAGCAGAGCTAATTTCCACAGACAGATGAAACAGTTTGAGGTGAACTGATCATTCACTCAGAATGTAAAGTCAATGTCGACTTCTTTTACAATATTATTTAAACCTGTTTTAATTGATTTATTTGGCCTCCTGGGGGCAGCACAGCAAGCTGCCATAACACTGACATGTTATCACCTCATGGAGCTGATATGGCTCATGTGTTAGCTACATTAACATTCATCTGCACTCGTGTTGCCTAATCAATGGACTGTATAAAAATAACAGACACAGCCATCATGATGTGACCCATTGGTTTGTGGACTCCTGTTTTGAAGCCTTGATGTTTGGAGCCAGAGGTGACCCAAGGTGAAAGACTAACCATATTCCCAGGGCGTTAAATACGACTGCTTTGTCACGCCCCTTGGCGTGTGATGTCACTGCCAAAGGGACTCTTTAACGTCTTTATAAGACGCACTGGGCGTTCAGTTAACTCAGATGTCGACCCATTCACAGCAACACTTGATGCTCAGAGCAACTTGTGTAATATTAACAACGAGAACGTCTGCAATGGGTGGGAGGAAGGGGGGGTGGATGGGTCAAACCAAACCAGACTTTCATCCAGGAGTCCACATTTCATGTTCTGTATGAAACCAAAAGTCAGTGTTGTTTTAAAGTAATGTTATGCAATTAGTTGTGCACTGACATCACTCAGGTGATGTTTTTATATCACAATACATTACACAGTATTTATTTTAATCCAAAACATGATCTTGATCATGATCTACCCAAGTAGTTTTGTTGCCTTAACCTAACTGCAACCATTTCACAACATTAACCACCAGTGTTACAATGTGTTTCAGCTGTGTGTCACATAGATTCGCTAAAGGGTGCCCTGTGCGTCACTCTCAGATGCATGACGTGAACCTGGTCTCACTCCGAAGTCGTTGAAATCCGGCGCCTGGGCGTCAAATACAGATGAAAAACCCGTCCTTTAATGTCTGCATGATACACAGCTGGTTACCGTGAAAGTTTAATGGCGCTTCGTGGCATCAGGGGGAAATGCAGCGGGAAACGGATTAAAGTTAAGAGGACAAAAGTCCAAGTAGGACGGGAGGGGTGGTGTATTGGTCCAGCAAACACCAACCTTCATCTGGGAGAGCGATGTTCGTGTCCTGAAAGATTATAACGCCAAATCCTGTTCTTTTTTCCTAAATCCAACCATGTGCGTTTGTTGTTGTAGGCAAAAGAACCATCAATTTGCGGTGTTTTCCTGACGTGGTGCTTTTATTTTGAAAGAGACTGCATGTAAACGTTAAATTTCCTGTGAAAACAGAAGTGTATCTTGAAAGAAGACAATGCATGTAACAGGCAGAACTTGACACGGCGTCCTAGAATGTCAAAAACCAACGCACCCAGGGTACCTTTCAAGTCGTATCTGGACGTGGAAAGTCCTTGACCAAACGTTGATATGTGACGAGATTGGAGAATGTGTTGTTGACATGGCGTCAATATTTGATGACCTTGGGGAGGACTGAGGAGTGGCTCTGACTAAGAACTACCAGGACAGCCTGTCACTTAAAGGGGCCACGCCCTTAATTATGCAAGAAAATGTAAATAAGTGAGTTATTATAAAAATACAACCCCCATATAGTTATCATGAAAGGGATATTAGCCAAAGACACCAAAACAGTTTTTTGTACCAGGGTGTAAACATGTTTATTTCTGCTGTAAAGTTGGGCATTTTAACATGGAGGTCTATGGGGATTGACTCACTTTTGGAGTCAGCCTCAAGTGGCCATTAGTGGAACTGCACTTTTTGGTACTCTGCTTCATTGACTTAATTTTTTAGCCCCGGAGGTTGCCATTTAGTCTAACCACTTAACAAATAAATACCCAACATTCACTCTCTTTTAGCTCTGTTTTTGGTTGCCACCACCCACTGAGGTAAATATCTTTCTCTTTAGCTGCTAAATGCTCCTTTATGTTCACCAGCTAAACGGCAACTATGTCTGTGTGCAGTTTGGTGCTGAGCAGGCAGAGAGGGTTTAACGTAAATACTATTTTCAACATCAGTTTAATGTGTTAGCATGCTAACAGTTGCTAATTAGTGCTAAACACAAAGTACAGCTGAGGCTGATGGGAAGTTTTGTATTTTTGTATATTTGTATCACAAACCAATGAGATGTTATTCTCCTCACTAACAACAGCCTATCTTTTATAAGAACACTGTCTTTTGTGTTAAACAAGAATAGATGTAGTGTGCTCTTCGTCTGGCAGCAAGACGACACCATATGGAGCAATAATCTGTGCTAAAAATTTGTTCCAAGTAAAATCTTAAGACTCAAGCTCTCATGTTTCCTCCTAAGCACTAAAGGCATAAACGCTGTTGTGAAATTTACAATAGTCATTTAGTTCTCATGTCACCCGCTGCAGTATAACTGTGTGTGAGGCCTGGCTGAATCCCCCACATCGTTGTCATGACCTCCCTCACTTTCAGCTCTTGTCTTTGAGCTGTAATTCAAACTTCACACAACAGCAGCTCCGTCTCGAGAGCTTTCCCAAAAACAATACACGTCCTCTCCGGCTTGAATGAGACGGGGGTTTTAAGATCTGGCTTAATTGTTGTCTTTTCCCCATGTTTAATTATAAAAAGACCAAAGCACTGTCATTGCTGCTGTCTAATTCCACCATGTTCCGCTAATTATGTTGTGTTAATGGAGGTTTTTCTGTTGCGGCGTCACACTCATTAACTGAGCGGTGACACTGAACTTAATTGGATAAGAGGCCATTAAGTCACTTTTCTTTGATTAAAATTATTGCTTCCTTATAAACATCAACGAACTGGTTCAAAGCACATGAAACAACAGAAGACATAGCTTTTACCACAGTGCGTTCACACATAAAACAGAAGACTGGAGACATTAAAATGTAAAAACTTGCTATAAATCAAATTCTTAAATGTAATATCACAATATGTAGAAGATCTTCTCATCACAGCTGCACACACCAACACAAAGAAATATGTGTACAAAATGACTTCCTCCATATCGGGGGATGCTGTGTCACTCGCTGCTGCATACTCTGGTTGCAGCTCTATAGGTTTAATAAGGGTCAGTCTGGAAAGAGAAGCTCTACAAACCTCCAAAATGTCAGACACTGCAGTATCATCACTCACAGTAAATGGGCTTCTTTTCCCAGCATCTCCCTTTTGTCTTTTTTGTTTCGATCCTCCTGGGCCTGGTGCACAGCCGTGATGCTGCGAGCTGATATGTGTGATTATTTAAAGCAACTTGTAAAATACAAACTCTCAGGTCAACTGATGGAGCCACAAACTGATGTGTCAGTGACTGAATTTAATTCATGCAGAATTCAAGTTAACATTTTATTTATATAGTGCCTTTTGTGCAAAATTGAAACACAAGGTGCTTGACTATACAATGGAAATACAACAATCATTGCCTGCAGGATTTTGTGGGATTTTTTCAGGGATTGTTGCGGCCTGAAACGCCTGATTTCAAAGCAGCTTTTTGAAAAACTGGCATTTTTAGCTGTTTTTTGCTATAAAATTGCAGGGGCAAGTGAAAACTGCAAAAAAAAATAGTTGAAACGCTGTCTTGGATTCGAACACTATAATGATTAGCATTCAGTGTTTCCCACGAAAATAAAATCTATTTGTGATGGTGGGGAGGGCAGCAACAGCTCGCAGACAATCAGCTGTAGCTGCTGTTCGATGCAGTGCTGAAGGATCGTCTCTGTGAGCTGCTCATCCTCCTGGTCTCTCAGCCTGGTTAGCACGAGCTAACACAGCAGCAGCGGCTAACATCACTGAGCTGTTTAATCACCCCAACAATCTCACAAAAACACTGAAACTGCCCAATTCTAACATTAAACCTGTTAATAACCGTTGGATAACATTAGCCCTGTGATGCTAACAGTTAGCAATGTCACTGTGTGTGTGTGCGTCTCAGGCAGAAAGCTCACACTCCTGCAGCAGTTGTCTCATGATGTACAGAGAGCGACAGAGAGAACAGGATGAGGCGGGGCTGAGCAAATCAACACGGTGCACACAGCTCTACGATAAAATGAGGTTTTACCTGTTTTTAATAGTCAAGTTTGTGGTAAAGTTGCAGTGATTGGACAAAACTGCAAGGTTGCAAAGAATTGACAGGGAATGGCTGAATTCTGCATTAATGGTTGTGATTGCAACATCCTGCAGGGGCTGAACAATACAATGAAATAAACGGTAATGTAAGGAAATGATAATCTAGGAAAGGAGAGACATGGTAGAACAGATCGTAGCACAGTAGAGGTGGTAGATTAAGGGGTTGTGCACATGCTGCGTCTTTTATCGCCTGGAAAACGCAAGGTGGGGCACTAGGTGCTACTCGTGTGTCTTTCCTGCACTAGCTTTCAAGATCACTGTGGCAGGTTGTGTCTAAGTTTGCTAGGTAACCTTAAGAAGCATTGTATCATAGCCTATTTACCTGAAATCATGAGGGCAAAGCTGATCTTCTTCCAGGAGCTGTTTGTGTGTAGGCCTATTGACTGTGGGGCTGATGTAAAGCTCTGGTAGCTCTGCAATAAAATGATCAACTATTTACTACTGTTTACAAATGATAGGAAAGATATCTGTCAGCTGTGATTGGTTGGTCCTCGTCACATGACGTGCGAAGCGCGTGCTGCCTTCCAAAAGTTGAACTCTATAGGTGCCACTTAGGTGTTTGAGCGCGTTTACACTGACAACAATAGATTTGAGGGCACAAAAAACATGGCATGTGTACAGCCCTTTAAGATTTTTTTTAAAATTCAAATAAAATTGATTAAGATAAGGGGAATGCTAAAATAAAAAAGGTACGTCCTAAAGGTCCGGTCTGTAAGATTTTGTGGCATCTAGTGAGATTGCAGAACTGAAACTTCTCCTGTGTGCCAGGTGTATTGGAAAATTAAGTGGCCGACATGAAAACACACATGGCCCTATCTACAGCCAGTGTTTGATTTGTCCGTTCCAGGCTACTGTAATACAACATGGTGGACTCCTTGGGAGAGAACCCACTCCATTTGTGTATATAAACGTCTAATTTTAATTTTAAAAAACCAAAACCCCACAATTCTTATTTTTAGGTGATTATAAACTGATGAAAACATGGTTATGAATATTATAATCTCTGCCAATGGATGGCCCTAAATCCCACACACTGGACCTTTAAGGTTTATTTTAAATGTATAACATACAGCAGACCTCCATTTAACATAAGGCCCGCTATAGACAGAAAACAGACTGACACCACCACTGCTTTCCAATCCCCAGTACCCCTGTTCCCATACCCACACATGCCCTCAATTACCCTATGAGCACCACATGTGCAACATCATTAATAAGATCCACTAATAATGGTGGTGAGCTCCATTGGCCGTGAGTGAGATTTGACTAATTACTGTAATTGTATTGGAGTCATGCTCATTAAATATGAAAATTGTGTTCTGTGAAATGAATGGGTTTTCATGATCACTCTTGTATGGACAGGCGAGAAATAAATTAGAGAACAGTTTCTCGTTGCGCAATTAACTACAGCACACACAGCTACCTGCCACACCCCGCGGTCTGGTAATATAATGTGTGCGTGCACGTGTGTGCATGTGTGTGTGTGTGGGGGTGTGCGCATGTATGAGGGGGTGTATTTTTGTGGATGTTTGCCAATTTGCCATTACTTGTTGCTTATGATTCTCTTTACACACACTGTATGCATGACCTGCTCATCCATGAAACGTGGAAATGTTAATATTGCACAGAGCATATAATTGCAATTGTAATGATTTTTTCTTTATCTTTTATAGAGAAGTTTTTCAGCTTCATTTAATTCATTTTTTTTTCATTTGATATGATTTTACATGTAATTTATATCAAGTGTTTTCTCATTTTTTGGCATGGTTGTAGTGTATGTATGAACATTGTACAAGACAAATATTTACATAGAATAAAATGCTTTTAATGCAGTTTAGTTTTGTTTATTATTTTTGAACCACTAATGCAAACCTAAAACTGCTGAATGTGTTTTTTTTTTTGTTTTTTTTTTTACACTGCTCTGCAACATTTGTAGCTGAAAAATGAGGATGTGCCAAAACTGCAGTATCTTTAATGGCCACTTGAGGCTGGCTCCAGAACTGAATCGCTCCCGATAAACCACCGTGTTTAAAGGCCCAACTTTACAACAGAAATAACCATGTTTACAGCCTAATACAAAAAAAAACCAAAACAGTTTTGGTCTCTATGGCTAATTTGATCGTTCGTGACAAATGTGCAGGGGTTGAATTTTTATACCTGTTTAATTAAGGCTTAAAGTTACACATGATAAAGGGCCTGTCTGCTTTGAATGACAAGCTGTCTGCGTATAGTGATCCACCCCTCGCTCCCTCACAGCCCCACCCTCTAATCCAAATATGGTCACTTCTGGCTCCAAAAAACCAAGATGGCAAAGGACGAAATACTGAACTCAAGGCTGCAAAATTAACCTGAGTGTCAGACTGAAGCTCCCAGAACCTTCAGTCTGACATTGCCTCCATTGAAGGCAATTTACAAGGGTTAGGGAATTTGATTTTTCCCTAACCAATCAGTAGAGACCAACAACTCACCCAGAATCTGACGTCATTAGTATCCATGCCTCGGGGGTGCCGAAAACAAGCGAGCATTGCCCATTTAAAATGTCTCCGTCGTCGTGCACGCCCAGCTGTATCACTGTTAAATCCAGTTTAGCAGCTTCCTTAATTTGGTCCTCCATTAACACGAGTAGTGGCGAAATACCTCGATAGCATCGTTAATGTGGTCTGTAGGATCTGTAGCGGTCGCCATTGTTGCTATCCTCACCAGTTACCCACCGGCGTACAGCTTAACATCAGCGTGGCGCTGATTGGCTAATCGCTAGACCCCCGGCGTTCATTGGTCCATCCATCGTTTGGACGAGATAAATCGCAAATTCAATGCAGTATGCCGGACCAGAGATGCAAGCCTACTCAGATGAGTGGGCGGGGTCTATGGTCTGGAACCAGGCTACTGCAAAATGGGAGTCCATAAACCAATGGGTAACATCACTGTAGCTAGTCCATTTTTCTATACAGTCTCTGCTCTGCAACCATAACCAGTCCCTCCAAATCTAACCAATTCCTGTGAATGCTGTTCACATTTGTCCAATCACTGCAACCTTTCCGCTATTTGAACAATCATTTAAATTTACAGAGAATCTCCAAACTCACTTTCTTGTTTCTGGTTGAGAAAATGGGACACAAATGTTTTACATGTACCAATAAAAATTATATCTAAAGACAATGCAAAGTAATTCCGGGATGCTGTGCCCAAAAGCAGGGGTACACTGTTTTGCACTGTAAGCGACATTGTGGTGAAACACAAACAAGTCATTGACTGACAAACACTCTTCTACTGCAAAACACAGCAGTACAGCTGTAATGTGTGACAGACAAGACAAATCACCATGACTGAGACTGTTGCATCCAGATCTGTTGCAAGTGCTGAAAGAATCGAAGTGAGTAGGATTAAATATGCATATTTCGTGGTAAGGTTAGTGTAGCATAAATCACAAAGTGATAGAGGTGTGCACACCTGTTTAAAAAGTCTTGATTAAAATGTTTAAAAATGGCATGAAAGCTTTATTCAGCCTTTTCATTATGTTTACTTTAACACTCAGAACAGTGCAGTTTTATTTTCACTGGGACAAGTTACCTTAAATCTTTAATGAATTCTACAAATAAATAAAAAAAAACTGCAAATTTCCCTCGCTATTGCAATTTCATTTAAAGAAAAATGCAAAAAAAAAAAAAAAAAAGACATTTAAAAACATCACAAAATGCATCACAACTTTGTTATTGAAAAAGCTGCCGTGACATTTTAGGCTGCAGCAATCCTTAAAAAGCCAGTAAAATCCTGCAGGGCATGCAGACTGCATGTTCACTTTTAGGGATGCACCAATTTACTGGCTGCAATTAGTATTGGCTAATATTTGCCTTATTGACTAGCATCGGCCTATCTGCAAATAAGATGACATTTCACGGTGGCAGTGGATGATGTTTTTCTGTGTGTTGCGTCAATTCTACGCAGGCTAAAGAGCAGGGCTCGAGACTAATGGTGTCCCATCATCCAAGGTACAACAGCGAACATGTTTGAGATGAACAGAGGTCTTCCCTGGGACGCCGTCAGGACAAAGAGATGCAGTAAATTCACTATTGACCCATCAGGGGACGCACCCTAATGTTTCCCTGATAATGCTTCACTGTGAACACTAGTGAAATAGGCAGGAGGAGAGCTAGTTAACGTTAGCTGTTAGCAGCTGGAACTAACTGCTGATGGAGGCTGCTTTACGTTACTGTACATGATGATGTGTTCAAGCTGTATTCAGTAAAAAATGAGTACTGGGTGAATGTAAATTATAGCATGATCATGATGTGTTGTGTGTGATGTGAAATTAGTTTTTGATGAGAAACATGAATAAACACAGCTGTTTGAAGGAGGAGCGTAATGTTAATTTCGCAGCAATATAAAACAGATATTACAGGAGGAATTATGATGTATCATGTTCAGTTAAAGGCTTTTGAAGCATTAATGAAAACAGGTTTTTCACATGAAAGAATGTGGCATTAAAGGTTGTTTTATAAATGTGTATGATTTAATTTGTGCTCATTTAAATGTATCATAATGACTGAATCACTTTAAAACAGTTTAGTTATTTCTTATAATTAAGATTTCTTTGTTTTCCTGGCACAAAGTCGGAATAAATAACAACAAAAACATCAGTATCAGCCATCTGCCATATTGTTATTTCAGTGTATCCCTAATCATCATCATAGGGGAGGAAAAGCAGTGTTCATTCACACACATAAAACCCATGTTATATAAGGCATTCATGACATTTCTTGCCATAAGCAATTAGTGGTAAAAAAAAAAATCCTAACCAAACACAACAGGATGTGCCTGTGACTCTTTACTGTAACTTTTGTTCATAGTTCTTTCGATCATCTCAGGGGATTTAAGCAGCTGTCAGGACTCCAGAGCAAAGACGACAGCGTCTGGGAGTGGCTCCGTCCCCGAGGAGCAGAGCATCTTTTTTTTCCCCCTCCCTTGTTTCTGCATGCTCAAGTTGTTTGAGAAATCTTGCAATGCAAATGTGGTACTTACCTTTACCGCCCAGTAACAAAACTGTGTCACACTCGCAGCCTCCTGTGAAAGCCCTGATTTTGTCTGAGGAGATATAGAGGTGAGGAGAGGCAGGTAAACAAAGCATAATGTGGAGGTCAAATGCTAATGAGCGCTCCATTTGTTACGTCTGGCTCCCTCCAAAGGCAAAGTAACGGCGTCAGAGGCGGCCAGACATAATAAATCATCCCAATAAATAATAAACTTTAAGATTCAGAGAAGACTGTTCATTGTGCCACCTCCAATGAATTTACAACCTGATTTCTCTCATGTGGCCTTATTTAAATTAGCCCATTTTAAGCTGCGTGCTTGAGACAGCAAGATGCTTGCAAGTCCATTTTCAGGCCTAACACCCCACCATATAATTTCCATCTGCTCACTGGTTAATAGGGTAAGACCAGAGAGAACCCCACTATGAACTGTAATGTAACTTGCTTTAGTTGAGATACAGGCCATAATGCTGCAAGACTTGAACAGATGCAATGCCATGCGGGGCTTGCAGCTGTTGCGAGGCCTTAGAAAACCCACAGCTGTCCCCTCTCTGTCTGAGTCCCCAAGTAAAAGGAGACCGAGAGACGGACGTGACTGATGAGGTGATGAAAAACCCACAGAGGCAGGTGGACGAGGAGAATCACAGGTAGTAAAGTGTCTATCTGATTCTCTCCTGCACTCTCTGCTCTCCAGAAACACCGTCACTCAGTCGCTGTGGCTGCCCATAGATGGCGCTCAATTCATTTTAAAAACACACTGGCCTTTCTCAGGGCTGTCCATCACAAAGTGCCACAGACTGCATGGTGGTGGGGATGAGCTGCGGAGAAAGGCACCCTTACCTGTCCTTGAGCCAGGCGACTGAGGGAGGAAAAAAAAAAGAGTAGATTCAGCATGTATGTGCTCTGTAGCCGGGAGCCATAAATCATGACCTTCTTCAATTTACACAGGGAGCATATTGATGGTTTCCTATCTCCTTCACTCACTTTCACCTAGTTACATTGTCTAAGACAACAGCACTCTGGGTAACCATGACTGACACTTTACAGCCGATTCTCAGCAGACTCTCACCTCAGCTGCTGAATAATCCTCACGAGGCAAAGGAACTAGTGTGAGCGCAGTGGTGACAGTACAAGGTTGCACTTACAGTGCGATCATAGATTTCCTGAAAGAGGTAGGCAACAAGGTTGGCTGATTAACACACCGCAGTGTGACAGTGTCAATGGCCCTTCTTAAGCACAGGCGGACCTGACGACTGGTGACTACTTAGGAGGATAAAAACATGGTTTACAGGATGGAAAGTCACTCTGAGGACAGTGGGCCGTGCCCTAATTCCTTCTACTTCTACTCATAGTCCTACAAGGAAAAGAGCTGCAATGATGAGAAGTTCAGTTGTTGGGGTTTTTTCTTGTACTTTCCTTTCTTAATATTATTTCCCAACACTCCTTAAAGTGATACGTTGCTGATTTTCAACCAGCTTTGCATCAAAGAAATGTGGTTAGTATGTGTAAAATGAACTGTGGTAAAGTTTCCTCCATCTTACCTGCACACAGATCTTCCTGCTCCATTTTTGCTGGCTCTGCTGCTCGAACTACAGATCGTTCACATTTTTCTTAAAGGCGCTGTATGTAAGAATGTGGCCAAAACGGTTACTGCACTCAAATTCAAAATACTGCCGCGAGTCGTGTTCACCCCCAATCCCCTACAGATTCGAGGTTGCTAGACAGCGGCACGCTGGAGACTGATTTGTTTGCCCATGGTTGGCAGGGGCCACGTTGCCGCGTCCTTGATCTTCGGTTTTCCAGCGGACCACTCGAGCAAGTCCGGCTTCTCTGCTGCTAACGCTGCTGCCGGGATACAGCTGAGGAGGAGCCGGCTGCTAATGCTATGTACTGGGACACTGCTATGCTGCTTGCTGTGCTGCTGTAGCTCAGTCGTAACTGTAAAGCCTGATTTATGGTCCTGCGTTAAATTGCCATGACGCCGTTGTGAACCCTTCGAACTTCTCCATCACTCCATTTCGTCGTGGTGCAATTCACCGCCAGAGCGATAGGGGGCTGCGTTCCTTTCCTGAATAGTTACCGTCATCTCTAGTTGATTCTTTGTTTAGCTTCTGGCTTTTCCGGTCACAGTGAACAATGGCGACCGAGAGAAAGAGAATCTTGCTGGAGTTGGAGTTGTTGGATGTCGAAGAAAGTATGTCAATACTGCAACATCTACATCGCAACAGAAGATGTTTAAAGATGGCGGGGATGGCGCAATCTGGAAATACGGAACCGGAAATGCGTTGCTACCAAGCAAACCAATCACAGCCCTCTCAGTCTGCGCTGGGTCTGCGTCGCCTCGACGTGTAGTTACATTTTTTGGGAGGTGCACGTCAGGCTACGCCGGGGGCTACGGCGAGCCTCCTGCGTAGCCACGTACCCTACGATATAGGTACGTCGTTGATTTAACGCAGGACCATAAATCAGGCTTAACTGATGCTGAGATTCTACTGACTGTGTGACTGGTAGATGGCGGTGGGTGGCGCAACAGGCCAAAACACAAATTCAAAACATAAACATGATTTGCAGACTGTAAAAAATTTTTTAAATGCAAATATTCTCGGTCGGTGAGATCAGTATATGAACATTATTCCTTAGTCTCTGTGACATATTAGGAGGATTTTACGACTATTTGCTTTAGATTTCTTACATATAGCTCCTTTGAGGAAACTACAAAAGAATGTAGGGTCATTACGTCATTGACAACATTGGTACCAGACTTTGGGGCCGCTGCATGCGTGAACTAATACAACCTCAGGTGTTTCATTCCTCTTTAGGCATGAAAAAAAAAAGTTACGTTTTTTAAACACACATCAACAGCATGCTTTTAAGTTTCCGACTGAAGAAATATAAACCAATTTCAAGATTGATATATATCATATGAAACTATAACTAAATATATATTTTAATGCTGTTAAACTAGTGTGTTCAGTATTTTAACATGTTTTAATCCTGTTCAAGGCAATGCAAAAACACTGAACCTTGCTCCTAACTCTTCAGCTTCTCCCCTCTCTTTCTACTCCTCCCTTCTGTACCTACCTCCCCTCCTCCCTCATTCAACTCCTGCATCTTCACTCCTCACCCCCGACAACCTCCCCCTGTTGAACTATATGATTTTTTCGATGAACATTTTCTACAAAAATATTGGTTCCGTTACAAAAACTGTACATTACCTTCTAATAACAAATCAATTGATTAAAGTTACAGTAACAGTATTAATTGTAGTTGAAATGTAGCCATCAATGCATGATGTCCATTTTGATGGACAGATGATTCATTGTAATTTCCTCACAACATAAACTTAATACTTGGAAAATTTAACAACTGTTTTTCTCCTTAGATGTTACCAGATTTTATTTACCTACTACCAGGGTCTCCTAATACAGAAGGATTGGCAAGATATTCTTGAGTTGCACAACGTTTCTTGCTTTCCGTCGGCCGTCTTGGTTTTTGAAAGATTTGTGTTGCACTGACAACACCTGGCCAGTGGGTGGCAGTGTATGGCATGACGCACTAGGGTCCACTGTAATAACTTAAATGCAACTATAACGTCAAAACCCCGTGTGTATACAAGAAACTGTCTTTTAAATAAAGACAGTATGGTGGTGCAGTGGTTAGTATTGTTGCCTCACAGCAAGAGGGTTCCTGGTTCAAAACCAGGGTGGAGTTTGCGTGTTCTCCAGTGTCAGCGTGGGTTATCTCCGGGTACTCTGGCATCCTCCCACAGTCCAAAGACATGCAGGTTAACTGGTGACTCTAAATTGTCTCTAGGTGTGAATGTGAGTGTGAATGGTTGTCTGTCTCCATGTGTCAGCCCTGTGATAGTCTGGTGACCTGTCCAGGGTGTACCCTGCCTCTCACCCAATGTTAGCTCCATGGATAGGCTCCAGCTCCCCCATGACCCCCAACAGGATAGGCGGCTACGGAAATATGTCTTTTAAATAGACTATGTATGACAGGGTTAATGGGGCGGGCACGGCAAATCACACTATAACCCATTATATCTGTGTTGTTTTACCTTTGACTAAAAATGCTTCCACCAAGTTAAAAACAAACATTATGTGATGGTGACTGATGTTTTTTATCTTAATATGTACATTTGTTTTCATTGTTATTGATGTCTAAACAGATCATGGCTGTGTCCCAAGTACTAACCAGTGTCCCCCCTTTAAGGGCAGTGGCCTTGTGGGTAACCTGTGAAGGTGTGATGCGTACTTCATGGTGTACATGGAGGGAAGCAGCTCTCTCTGGGTACCATGGTGAAGTAGATGAGCAGTGTCTGAAATACTCAGACCAGCCCGTCTAGCACCAACAACCATGCCACGTTCAAAGTCACTTAAATCACCTTTCTTCCCCATTCTGATGCTCAGCTTGAACTTCAGCGGGTCGTCTTGACCATGTCCACATGCCTAAATGTATTGAGTTGCTGCTGCGTGATTGGCTGATTAGCTATTTGTGTTAATGAGCAGTTGAACAGGTGTACCTAATAAAGTGGAGTGTAGGTGACTAGATGTTAGAACATTTAATTTTTTTTAGCATATAGGCTACACATTTATGCAACTGCAAAATGTTAGAATCACTTTAGGGCTACAACAATTATAAAAGAAAATTAAATTGTTAAAAAATAACTGTTATCCATTTCCATATCATTTTTTTGTAAATGGAGCCACTGGAGAGGGGCGAAAGAGCCGCATGTGAATCCTGAGCCGCAGGTTGGCTACCCCCGCCCCAGACCAAACTCCAAAGTGGTAAAACTAGGCAGTACTGATCAAAAATAAACCAAGATTTTGTTACTGTATCACCAATTTCTAACTTAAACTGTCTCCAGAAGCATATTTTTGTGCACAGTTTGGCTGTAATACGAGAATTTGTGAACATACCGTTTCCTGTACTGTAAAAATGGAGGCTGAGATCTAAAGGTACAACTAAGCAGCGCAGATCAAATATGAACCAAGTCTCTGTTACTGCGTTGCCTAAAATGTTTCCAGAAACATATTCTAACTTACCGTTTAAGTGTAATTCAACATTGTTTTTTTACCAGCCGGCAGCCATGTTGTTTCCTGTAAATAAACAGCCATGCTCACATTACTTTACCCACCAGTGGGAGCATTTTATTGGCCCAGTGTAGAGCAATGCATTCTGGTAGTTGTAGGGTTTTCGACCTCCTGTGCAAAATCAAATGCCACAGCCCTTTTCTTCTGTTTTCTCTGGTTGTGTAGTGCCAGTTTAAAAAGTATGTGTGTCTTTCTGCTGCATAGACAGCCCGGTTTTCTGAAAAGACCATCTTTCTTTAGGTGTCAATGTGTGACATCAACAGATTCACCATACTTACATTAGGTAATGCTGATGTACAGTGCAGAACAATCCTCAAGTTAATACACAGTTGTTATTTGCAGCAATAATATGGAGTGGCGGGCGTAGCCGTGCCAAGAGAATAAATAAAAAATGAAACAGCGACAAGCCCATTTATTTGTTTAATTCAATCTTCTGTTGAGAGATCTTTTCGCCGGACATCATAGTTGATTTTGTTTAAGGGAATGCTTTGTGGCAGGCTGATTAAACACAGACTTGCCCCCCCTCTCCAGCCCCCAGCCCCCCATATTGGCTGAAGTTGAAAGCCCAGTAAATGAAATGACTTCCACAGGATTGCACCACAAAGGAAGGGAGTGTGTCAGATGTGCATTCAGCCAGTGTTGTAGCCAACGCAAGGTCAAACGGGACACTGTGTAGACAGCTAACCAACTGACAGTCGGGGCAGGAGGATGCCGTTACACCCCAAGGCACCGTCTTGCTAAACGTTCAAGTGCACACAGACAGATGCACACGCACATGATTGGTCATGTTAGGCACCGTTTGGCTGTACATTTCATACACTGACATCAGGACGAGGCTGCACTGTGGATGTAGTCGTGTCTAATGACAGCATGATGTTAGTATTCACTATTATTCTGTTGACATCTATTACATAAAGAATGTTCACTAACAAAAAAAATTATGATATGGAGTATAGTTGAAAACAGCAGCACATCACAGCAAATAATTTAAACCTTATTTTATATTACACACAAGTGGACAAAGGGACTATCACCCTACTCTCTACTTAGGAGAGAATGACTTGTTAAAGGGAAAGACATGTTTATGAAACCTTTACAGTATATAGAAGTTAAATGATTTAAAACTAACTTAAAAGCTATTTTTTTAAGGGGTTGCTTGTGCCCTACTTGGTGGCAGATCTTGCTGTAGGCGACACAGACCAAACAAAATGGTCACATTCAGAACATGCAAGAGCAGTGAGGGGTATTCGGAGAACATTAGAGTAAGAGAAACTCAAAGTGCAAATGCCATCCGGCACTTGTAATCCTGAAAAAAAATGGTGATATATTAAAGGATATTTTGGGTATTTTTTTTAACCTACTTATGTTTTTGTGTCTAAGTGACTAATGGGGACAACAATTTTTTAAATCTATCTAGTACTGAGAAAAAGGGCTGCAGCCGACAGCAGTGAAACAGGCTGCACTGTAATATTAATGGGCAATTGTGCACTGATAATTTACATACACTAAAAGTTATTGTATTTGCCACTGACAGGCTCAAATTGTTCTTATACTGTAAGTGTCTGATAACATTATGGAGAGGATCCCTCCAGAGATAGACCTTTTTGATTAATGAGAAACAGCCCCAAAATCACTATCGCTAAACCCACCAGACTCCATTTAAATAAACAGTCATTTTATCACCATAAAACACACTTAATTTAAAGTCAATAGAAACAAGATAAAACTCATAAAAACTGTCTTGGTTTGTCCTTTTACTGTTTTAACAATCACCACTTTAGGTTTGGTTGAAATAAACTCTTAATTTACCCAATTAGATGTGAAAATATGCTGACTCTATATACGCTAAAATTACTGTTTATTTCAGTGGAGTCTGGTGGGTTTGGCAACAGCGTTTTCAGAGCGTGCCTGGTTAAAGAAAAAGGATCATAGTCTTTAACAAAGAGGTCTATCTCTGTAGGGATCATTTCCAAAATTATCTCAGACACTTAGAATAACAATCTGAGCCTGTCAGTGGCAAAAACAAACACTTTTAGTGGACGTAAATTGAAGGTGCACAAATGCCCTGACTGGTTACATTGCAGCCTGTTTAGCAGCTGCCCTCTGGAACAAATTAAAAGATAGTTGTTCCCATTAGTCACTTACACACAAAAACACAGGAAAATAGGGTCCAGGTTGAAAAATACCAAAGTTAGCCTTTAATTTAACCTTGTCATTAAACGTGATGTTTCTGAAGTTTGATTTCTGTCCGTGTTCGATGGCTTGAAGATATTTAAAGAAATCATTTGCAGTGATTACATAAACCATGTGATTTTATTGTCACTGTACATTCAGTGCACTGTTAGATCTGACTCACTCCAAAAAAAGCATATATTTACACATGGGTACATTAGGCATGAACACAACAAACAAAACACAAGAAAAATGCCACACAATACTGTCCAGTGAAACCCAGCTGTGGTTGGCTTTTTGCTTCTTCATCCCAACATGTTCACATTTTATTCCCCCCTCTGTCTCCCCAGGACCGTGTGTGCATAGTTACCCTGTCCTTTTCCAAGCATGGGATAAGTTTATAATTAAAATGAACCAAAGCTCCCTTTTAACTTGATTCATATATCACAATTGCTAACATATTGCTTTTGAGGGGAGTAAACCTCTTGGGTAATCACACGTCTACGGTACATACACCTAGCAGGGTCCTTTATACACCGCGGACCAGAACGGCCAGGGAGGTTCCTCCATGTTTTATGTAAATCTCGTCATCTCAGAGTGCATGGAGATAAGATAAGTCCGCAAATGGAACAGCGAATAAGCAGCTTTCTCCTCCGAGGAATGTGCTCCCCAATTGCAGCAGGTTCATCTACATTTTTTTTAATACCCAGTCAGTGATGTCACTTTATTTCTGTGCCACTGATTCCCAGGAGGGACCCATGGCCCGTTTCCAAACCCAGTGTAATTTTCAAAATATGAATTGAGGTATAGGGTCTAGACGACTTCACTCGCTATACGTCCTGCTGTGCTGATAACCAAAATCGATGATAACACAGAGTGTGTTTCAGCAGCGAGAGACACAAAGACACAGGAAAGAAAAAGATATCCCACCTCAGACCAAATATAACACATGACTCAATACAGTGGTTTATATCATACAACTACTCAGGTGGGCTCTAAATGTGTGTTGCTGATACATCATGAGAAATTCATTAAATTAAACAAATGCTCAGAGCTCTATCAATGCACAGCAGCTACAGTATAGCATGGTGAATATGCACGATACATTTGCAGCGTACAGCACTGTACAGTTTGTCCATGGTGTAAACAAAAAGCACAACTAAATGTCAGTCTGAAGCTCCACAACACAAGGAACAGAGGTGGCCATATTCGCCTTGCATAGCCCAGTGATCGCTCTTGTTATGAAACTATTACAGACACCCGTGAAATCGCCTTTGTAAAGGTTTAGACAAACCCTCCCCGCCGTCAACCGAAATAAAACGTCTCTCGTCCCCAAGGTAGAGCCAAAGCAGAAATTTAATTGCTCCATTTCTATTGAGAATTTCAGCTTAGGAGACAATTAGAATTAATTGGATGTAGTCGAACCGTTTTAGAACTCTGGAAATAAATTAAGCATTTTTCTTTTATTTTCTTATATTAATTTGGGAAGAAGGGAAAGTTGGGAAACAATTATCTGCCATCAGTCTTCCAAGTGCAGAGACAGGAAGGTCAGTTTGCATGTTTGGGCCAGAACGTGTTCTTCAACAGTCTCCTTAAAGGTCCAATGTGTCCAGGATTTATGGCGACATAGTGGCAGAAATGGCATATAACAATAAGTATGTTTCTTTAGTGTGTAATCACCTCAAAATAAAAATCACTGTGGTTTCGTTTCCTTACAATGAGCTGTTTGTATCTACATAGGGAGCAGGTCCTCGTTCACGGCATCCACCATGTTGCACTACCATGTTTCTACAGTAGCCCAGAATGGACAAACTAAACACTGGCTCTAGATAGGGCCGTGTGCATTTTTCTGTTTTTGGTAAGCCACCACAGTTCGGAGCCTCTCCGCGATGAGAGTGTCGGAAAAACACTGATGTTTCCAACATGTTTTTATCCTGAACTTGTAAAATACCACAGTTTAAAAAAAATAAATAAAAATTTTAATTTTTATTATTTTTAATTTTAATTTTTTTTAGGGCTTTTTGCCTTTATTAAAGAACAGCTGGAGAGTGACAGGAAACGGGAGATGCGCAGCAAAGGGCAACAGGTTTGCATAAAACCCGGGTTACTGCTCAGGCCTCAGTCTATATGGGGCACATGCTCTACCCAGTGAGCTAGAAGGCGCCCCAAATACTGCTGCTTTGTTAGTGGACATACACGTCAAAAGATGACAAGCAAGGTGCCCTCCTGCATCTGTTTTGGATGTTAATGGACAGTGTGTCAATCTCTCCGTGTTACATGCATTATTTCTTTTCAAAAGAAGTTTGAACGTTGAAATCCTCATTTTCAGATTGATTTTCTTAGATTTAGTCAACAAAAGTACATGGCTAGGTTTAGAACAATATCTCAAAATTCATGGGGTAACAGAACAGCAGGCTCCTGGGTAAAAGTCCGGAGTTTGTTTTACCCATCTGTCCCTATACAGACAATGTTGCTCTTTATATTACAGTAGTTGCTTGTCAGTGCTTATCTAGTCTCGCCACCAGACAATCAGAGATCTCTGCCTTCTGATAGTCTGGGGACACTCCTTTCTAAAGTGTGTTTAACACACCGGAGAAAACGCCTCTTGCATTTTTTAAAAGGACATGCCCTCCTGGAAATGTGCGCTCCCCCTTTTCTCGTCCGCAAGGAAACAAACACACAGAGAGCTTGAAAATGGATGCCAAGAGATTTAACGTTTTATCAAACGTGTGCTTCATTTCCACAAAACTGTGGAAATGAAGCACTTACAGCGACTTTGTTTAAAACTTTTAACACAGTCGGACTAGTCTGGGGCCGTTAGTGGCCGTTTTGGTAAGGAACCGGAACCAGGGCGAGAGAGACAGGATCCGGAATTCGATGGATGCGCCTTTCCGTCAAAATAAAAGCACCAAGCTAATAAAAATGCGGTGAAACTTTAATTTAAAGAACATAATTTACATGAAAAGCCCCAAGCCATTAAGTTAATTGATTTTCTTACACCCCTCATCACCCCAAATCGATGGTGTGCCAGAATTTAAATTTTTACTTTGATGAACACTTTTACTTTGGTGAATTTGGTGAATTCGGCATCCGCTCTCTAGACCGGAACCAGAATCCAGACAAAATTCAGAGTGAATAGAAACCAAGAGCCTGGTGACGCGAGGCTACAGTCGGACTATGTTTACGAGCACAACAGTTCAGCGAGCCACCGAAGGACCGCCCTGCGGACTTACTATTGGTTCTGCAACATAGGGAGTTTTTTTAAATTCTGAAATTGTATCCGCCCATCTAAACACAAAATCAGAGAGAAAGATATCAGTCAACAATGCTGCGGTATTTGACGAGTTGGGAGTGAGAACAGACTGGATTGATTTCAGCGTGAAACTGCTTCATTCAGTGTTTTTACTGGTTTAAATGACTTTGTTCATTTGCTCTGGAGGAACAGACCTCTGCCAATAACTCGGCTCATGGTTAAAACCTCTGAAACGTCTGGATCTTAAGTTACTGGAGAAAAAAGGTAAGTGCACATAAGCAGGTGCTGGGCTGACGGCTCATCCCTGACATGCCAAACAGCATTGGCAAAACACTGATTTGTAATGTGAAACTGCTTTATTTCGTATTTTTACAAGTTTAAATCACCAGGTGTGTTTGTTTGTAAGAGGGAGAAACCTCTGTGGATAATTCAGCTTCCAGTAAAAACGTCCTGAACAATGACCACTGAAGAATTCTAACCGGGAGTAGTTTGGTCGCATTTTGCAAACCTCACCACTAGATGCCACTAAATCCCCCTAAATCTTACACACTGTTCCTTTAAACCACGGTAATAGAAAACACCACATTTTAATGGTAGTTAAATCTCTTAGTGAGGCTGAGACCTCCCACAGCGTCTCATATCGACAAAGATGTTTAATAAAAGCATATATCAACTGAACAAAGACAACAAAAGGTTTTCATCTTGTTTAGCTGTTACCACCATCGTAGGCTTAGAGGATGCTCAAAATTAACGATGCACAGCTGGACGATGAGCAGAATGAAGCTACAACCATTAATAACAGTCTAAGTAACATCCATGTTCAGTGTCTGGCTCAAAATGCAGTTTTATCAGTTTGTCATTATCTGAAGACACTATGCTTTGGTTTGCTACTGTACAGCTGTGACACATCCCTCATTTCAATTGGGGACGGATTAGCTGGCTACACATTTGGAAAAGAGCATCATGGGAATTGTATTCTCTGCTGTATTGGGTTATAATTATCTATGCATTACATTACAGTGAATCAATCGCATCTGTTCCTGTGGGGATCATTTCAAGAGTAGGAGTAGAGTGGCCTCTGTCTGTAGTTACTGGTCGCCTGGCTTCGTGTTTTCTTCTTGTTTGGGCACAAGCTAATGGCACTTTAAAACACTTTAAAGTGTTTACAAGGGACAATATGTGTCTCACTAAAAGCCTACCAGCAGCTGATTATTGTATTATCTTGATCTTATGATAACATGTTTACAGCTGTATCACATTATTCTGATTGTTTTCTATGAATAATTTGGCAACTGGTTTATGACTGACAAATATTAGCCTATAAAAGTCTACTATCACTTCTGGAGTACACAGATTTATTAACTTAGTTTGTCAGTGTTTGCAGAAATGAACATACAGTACCAGTCTGAATGATGAGCACCTTCATTAAAGATGAGCAATAAAATCAGTGGACATCAGTGAGCTGTAATCTGAGTCTGATATATTCTGTCATTATCACCTCCGAGGCTCTGCCAAGAAGGTTTGTTTTGTTTGTTTGTCCGTTTGTCAGCAGGATTACAGAAAACTACTGACTTGATTTTTCATGAAACTTGGTGCAAGGGTGTAAATTTTGTTCATAAAGCTCTTAGAAACAAGTATCAATATATTGTTGCACAACCCAATCGGTAGAAAATTTTATGTTTCTGCAAACCACAAATACATTACATCGGCATGTTTTATACATATATTAACATTTTTCATGTGATGTAGTACATGAGCTGACTTTGTGACCGGGAGGTGGAGGGAATGGTGGATGGTTGTCTTTTAGCTACCCTTCGCAGCATCTCCACCAGTCTTTGTGGCACCAAACGTGGTTGTTTTCAGCAGCACATCACAGTGTGTCCCAGCAGCATTTGAGCCACCAAACATGGCCAAAACACGATCTTTCCCTAGCCATAACCATATCGTTTTTGTGGCTAAACTCAATTACATTAGCCAAATGTTACCAATCTATGGTTTGCAGAAATGTTCAATGTGCTGATTGGGGTTAAACCTTTAGTAATCTGTCATAGTGTTACATCTAAATCAGCTGCCATCTTAGATTTTAAGGATGGAGGAGACAAAGGGACTCAAAACCCTCAGTTTAAAAAAAAAAAAAAAAAAAGCGACATGTTTATTTGAACTTGCCACGCTGAAGCTCAGATAGGTCACAATAATAAACGGGAGAAGTGATCTGTCTGTCTGTACGAGTTTTGGCCTCGTTGATACATATAAATTTGGCAACTGTCATAAAATGGGAGAAATTGTGCCTAAAATTACCAGAGCCATTCATGAAGACACAAGGCCCTCGTTATCTGGAAATCAGAATCTAAAACATTTACCCGCCACAAAGACGTCTTGGTATTGTTTTCAGTTTGTGAGTCCATGTGTGAGTCATTATGGCAAAACGTGATCTTGTGAAACCAACTGTAGTGGAAATGACCAAACAGGTGATCTGAGTACTTTGAGGTGTTAATATGTCTGTCTGTGGACAGATTTTGTCACTACAATATCGTAACAACCGTGGAAAGATGCAGTCATGAAACTTTACAGCTGTGTGTTTGGATCATAATGAAGGCTAAGTTTGCAGACAAGGGGTAGTCTGAGTAACGGCACTGGAAGTAGGGGGTGTAAAAAGTAAGTAAGGGATGACTGGCCCCCTGATTTTACGTCCCTGGCCCACATTCGCAGCCGGAGTGATTCTACCCCAAAATGGTCTCTAATTTTATCTAGCTTTATCTCATTTTTTCTCTCTCAGAGACACCATATTCAACCTGCAGTCAACACTGAGAAAAAATTACAGGATCGTAAAAACTGTGTAAGGCTAGCATGCAGACTTTGGTTTCACATGACTCTGACGAAAAGCAACCAAAGGACTAACTGATGAGCTGTGGAGCTAAAACTACCAATATAGTGACACTTGTTGTGAGCTTGGGCAACCCCAACAATGGGAGGTGAATATGAGAAAAAGCAAAACCTACACAATATAATGCAATCTAATGCGGCACCATGACAAACTATGGACTCAATAATGACCAGAGAGTCGGATCAGCACCTCAGTGACAGAAACTGAACGTTATAAACTTCACAAAGGTCGTACTTATTGCAGGGCTGTCAGGCTGCATTACAGAGTGATTTAGATTGCATTACATTGCATAGATGTTGCTGTTATTTTACCTGTAAATAAATTAGATAAACTTTTTTTAACAAGCTGCACAGTTTAAAGTTCTCAGCACAGGATGTAGCTTATCATGTGTATTTTCACAGTTTGTTTAGTTGCCAATATTTAGAGAGAAGTGAAGAGTGAGGAGGGAGTTTAGTGTCTACATGCAAAAACCACTGACTGACTGACATTAGAAGCTACCAGACAGAGCGTGCTAGCATGATACCCATTATTGCCACGTTATTCATAGATGCTTAGTGCAAACTCTTTGTGAACTATGATCACCAGCCAACCATTGTCCTTCTGTGAGCACCAAGTTGACTAAAACCGCTGAGTCAATGAAGCTACTACGAGGTAAATATATTACGAGGAAATTGAGAATCTTACAGACCCGTGGCGGGTGCCGCTTTCTTTGATGACGAATATAAGAATATGTCTAACAATTCTCCCCCCCGCCCAGTGCAATTTCACACAATATACAGTACACATATTATATGTAGACCAGTTAGAGACTATTGCTTTAACAACTGAGATTGGAAAATATGAAAGAAAGAAACACATAGTGTGGCTACGTAGCCGTACGGTTCTTTAGGACATTTATATTAACACACTTCCATTTTGAGATGAAAATAAGATAAGAAACAAATTCACAGAAGCTTCAGGTGATATAGAGCAATGGGCCTCTGGTTATAACAAGACCTCGGTTGCCTGATTTCTGTACACAACATCTTTATATACATCATCGTGATCCCGTGTCAATCAGGTTGATATTCACCCTTTTTAAAACCGTTTCAAGTCCCTTTTTTTCTTTTATGTTTATTACCATTTAAAAGTGTTAAAATGACTCAGTAGTCCAAGCTTCATCCTTTTCACTGTCTATTGGCACACCACCTTTATTTTTTACGGGCTGTCCCTCGCCTCCCATTGGGTGATGCAGCTGTCTGTCAAACATCTGGCCCAGGTGTCAAGCCTTGGCCTCCAGCATCTCCAGGAATAGTTTGTGCATGGGGACTTTGCCCTGCATTTTGATGCTGTAGAAGTGCTGAACGGCCTTGGTGGCGGTCTGACGGAGCAGAGGCAGGGTCATTAGCAGCTTGCCTGCCCGTCGAGGGTCCTCGGGATGCTGGGAGCCCTCAAAGTCCTGCAGGGCCTCGTGGAGAGAATCCTGGAGCCTTTGGACGGCCTCGATATTCTCTATGTGCATGGAGTCTGGAGCAAGAGGGGAGGTGGGGAGGGATGGAAGGAAGGAAGAAAAAATCTTTATTATTCATATTATACGGCTACGTATTAAATGAAAAACATATTAAATGAAAAGCAAACACTTTCTATTGATCTGCAGTATGACATTTGCAACAGTAACTTGAGCTCTATCCCCGTGTCCTAATTCTTGTTGGGACAGTGCAGCAGAGAGAAGTGTCAGGGGTACATGGCCTTCCAAACGAAGGAGGTAAGCTCCAAACTGAGTGTTATGAGAAATAATCAGCAAGATGGCTGCACAAGCAACAAAAGAAACTCACAAATGTGTTCTTTGTAAATAAAGATTAAAAATTACGATAACCATCGCATCATTGTAGTTGATGCTGATGTCTCGGTAGCTAACTAATATTGTTTTTGCCAACACATTCTCACTTCCAACTCGTCAAATACTGATGCTTGGTTACGTCAAACTATGATGTGCTAGGTGCCCCTCAAGCATCAGTTTTGGACGCTCAGGGACAGAGTGTCGATTCAATGCTTGTTACATGCATTGTGTCTTTTCAAACTAAGCTTACTATGTTGGTAAAACACTTCATTTTTAGGTTGATGTCCTTAGGTTTAGGCAACAAGTGCACATGATTTAGAAAAAACACAATGGTTTGGCTTAAAATTTACACAGGAAGAGAACAGCAGGCTCCCAGGTGAAAGTCCGGAGTTTCTTTGACCCATCCACCTCCCATCTCGCCATCCCCATATGAACTTTGCCGCACTTCTTATTACTGTAGTTGCCAGTGCTTATCATACCACCGCAAAGGATGCCTTTCTGGATCCGTGTGCGACACTGACGTCCACTGACAAAGCGACAATATTTGACGATTTGGGGTAATGCCCACTGCCTCTAAAAACTGACATGCCCGGTGCATCTCAAAATGCCATTAAAGGAGCCTGTGTGTCGGTCTCTGACGTTGAGTTGTTAGGCTTTGAAGAAACGTATTTTGGCTTAAAATAAGGATGTTTGTTTATAACGTAATGTAACATCACATACGTAGAGGGACTGCACTAGTCTCCCGACCACTCAAATCACTTTTCCACTACATGTCACATTCACCAATTCACACACATGTTCACACACAGGTGGCCAAGGCTACCATACAAGGTACCACCTGTTACTCCATTCACACGCACTCACTTACCATAGAACAACCATCGGGTACAATCTGGGTTCAGTATCTTGCCCAAGGAACTTTACCATGCAGGGTAGAGGGGGAACAAACCGCCGATCTGCTGATTAGTGGATGGCCTTCTTTACCTTTGAGTCACAGCCGCCCCAATGCCATAAGACATACTAGCGTAGTATGCTACACATACTAGCACACTATGTGGTTATTAAAATGACATGACTGACTTTTGGTTTGACAAAGTAAACAAACAGTGGTCTAGTGGGTGAAAGTCCAGAGTTTGCTTGACCATCCACTTCCCCTCAGACCCAGCCTATGTGGACTTTCCTGCCGTTTATACTGTGGCAGTTGCTCGGAGTGTCAAAAAATACTGCTGCCTGGTGCATCTCATACTAAAGGGTACCTCTGTGCATTGGTATCTGAAGCTGAGGGCCATGTAGCAAGCGTCGAAGCCTAAGGAATGGTTTGCTGTTGCTCTAAAATAGGTCAAAGGTGTGCGAAGCGTTGCAAAAATAGAGCCAGGTTGAGTGGATTTTCAAGCAAGAAAAATGTTGCTAAGCCTGTTTGCTGACGCATCTTCACTGGGAAAAACTGAAACAATCTGATATTTGCTCATTTGCTCTCTTGCATTGGGTCCAGTTAAGAAGACTTGTAACTGTATTGTGAGGGGTAAAGGGGCACTTGAAAGAGAGAGGTAGGGTTAAAAAACAGAAATGTGATCGGGCCTTGGTGTTTCGCAGCAGCATCGGTTTTAAATTCTGCAGCCTGTCTTTGCAAACATGCAATTTTGGAGAGAGGTTTTCTCTTGGTAGTAGTTAATGACGCTCCTTAAATAAATGCCTATGCGTGGCCAGGACTCTAGGGAGAGAGCGGGAGAAGGTACTGTAGGTCCGTATAAATATACGGTGGGACAGGAAAAAGATTCATTTCTTTTGGTATCATGGACCACATACATCCCCCTGCTAATGAATTCAGATGGCTGCATTACTAGGATATCGTTCAGCTGAATGATGGCGGCAGATGGCCTTCATTTCCATAAGAAAGAGTAGTTGGCCCCCTTATGTATAGGCTCTAAAATAAAACCAGTTGAGACTTATTAAAAACTGCTCTCTATGTATAAGTCTACAAGTCAGGGGGAAAAAAACAGGCTTGTCCTCCAAAGGACAAGCTGACAGAGAGCGTTTTAATGGACAAGCAGTGGTTTGCTTTCAGCCAATTTCACTGCACAGACTCAGTGTCGGGTCTAATCTGTGTATGCATCATATCCACAATTCATTAACTGATAGATACAACTGTGTGCGACAAAATGCGAATTCAATTCAGTATTATAATTGAATCGAAACAATTCATCTTTGGTATATCTAACAGAATAGGAGCCACTCGTCTCACCGTAAACACGCTGCATTACTGAGGCTGAACCAAACGTGGCTGCTGATTGAAGTGTGTGAGTGAATTAGATCAGCTCTGCTATGTGTCATGAAAGTTGTGGAGTGAAGTAAGGCCATGTATAAACATGTAAATGAGGCAGAAAAAAGGAAAGTACAAGGCTAATTATGTTCCTAACTGACTGATTAAGTCTCTTTTACCAGTCGCCTTCTGTGTAAATTGCGTTTCTATCTTGGGAAATTAACTAGGCTATGTGGACCGCACATGTGTTCCAGCTCTCTTCATTTGAAACCTTCATGTTAATACTGATCTGATCCTCGTTTGGCTGTGCGAGCATATGTGTGTGTGTGAAGCGGAGAGAAGAGGGGAGAGGGAGAGAGAGAATATGTTTTCAAATGTGTGTCAGTGTGTGTAAATGCACAGGGAGGGCGTTTTTTTTTTTTTTTTTTTTTAAATGGTGTGTGTGTGTTGAAGGAGGTTAGGGGCGGAATGCAAAACTAACTTTGAAGAAACAATTTCCATGTAATCCGTCAGCAGCCTGGCGTCAATCCCGTCGATACTCCGCTAATTACAAAATCAATGGCCATGAATTTCCACAGCTGTCACACCCACAGGACCCCTGGAGCCGAAGCTCTCCGAGACTGTGTTCAAACGAGCCGAAGCTGCCCTTTCGCCCTCCCTGAGCCTCCCTCTCAACCCCTGCCTTCCTCTCTCACACTTCTCCCTTACCTTTACATCCCTGTCTTTCCATCAATGCCCCCCCCTCCTCCCCTTCCCTCCAGCTCTCCCCTCCCATTTATCCTCCCCTCTTTCTCCCATGGAGAGTTTGTCATCAGAAGACTAAAGCTCTGGGCTCAGCATTTTTCATTTTTCAGTCAGGCAGGAGAAAAGACTCCTAACAGGCATTGATTAGTGGGGGACAGGCCCGGCCTCATGAAAAGCAAACTGTCGATACGGGCGCAGCATCTTCACATTGGAACAAACGAGGCCCGTCGCTCCCCAACGCTCATTCCACTCCACTTAACACATTTTATTGACAGCCCCTGTTTTCCTAATGAAATGCTAAATATATCTCCCTCGGCTGTGGCGTGCTGGCAGCCACTGTTATGGAGATGGAGAGAATGAGAGCGCAATGTGACAGTCTCACACACACACACACACACACACACACACACACACGTATGGGCGCACAAATTAAAATATAGATGCGCACACACTCTCACACACATAGGCAGCGTTGAATTAAACAACCGTGCTCCTGACCTTTATGTCCCCTCTTATCAGGTTGCCTTCAGCGTGGAAGTGATTGGCTCGCCAGATACAGACGATCACTTGACATTTTTTTGTTTTATTTCTTTGTTTGCTTTAATTACATGCCAACTATCAAGATTTATTTAAGATTTGACATAGAGATGCACCTTCATGTCAAGCTCATGATGCTTTTATGTATGTAGAGCAAAATAAAGAATACTCAGCCATCTGACTGTAATTTACAATAAAAATACAAGTTAATGGTACATTTTAAAAGTAAAGTGCCTAAACCACAAGTGAGTTAATTGACACATTCTGTTGCAGAGTGTAAACTGTATCTTATGTATCCTTTAATTTCCACTTACAGTAAAAGCTGGGGGTTAATTTTGGCTTCACTGGGCAAAAATCCCACAATAACCTATTGTATCATATTGTAATTCAAGTGGTCTGAGAGAACACTAGACTTCTGCACCTCCTCTTGGCTCTGTTTTCAGGCTTTAGAAAATCTAGGCCGTGACGGGAGACTTTAGCCAATCATAGGTCGTTTCAGAGAGAGGGCATACCTAATGGCTGTTGTACAAATGCAGATGCGTTTGCATGTCCCTTTGGTAAAAGCCTAATTCAATGGCGGTGAGTCCTGCAGAGAAGGTTGCTAATCCAGCACTGGCCGCCTACACTGCAAAGCAACCCCAAAACAGTAAGACAGACTTATCACAGAGAGAGTCTAAACAAAAGAAAATAAAAACAATACGCGTCAATATCGGCAAAGCATTTCTGAGATTGAGAGAAAACGCTGCTAATAGTTTAGCCCTCTGCTAACCAAAGCTAAAGGCTCACGGCTGCAGCTTCAAGTTCAAGTTTACGTAGCTCACGTAAGCAAGAGCCTCAAATCACAGTATGTCCACCGCCTCACTCCCCGTCACTACAGACATCTTACTATGGAGGAGAGTGAGCAGCAGCAGTTTCTAATCCAGCCAGCACAAACCCCAGCTCCAGGAGACCAGACGGCCCAGACTCCCTGCAAGATCAGCAAACTTTCTGTTGCTGCCATTACACAAGTCAATCCTGGCACTGCTACTGGCCACAAGCCTACTGTGACACCAGATGCTGGGGGGTTTGCGCTGGCTGAATTCCAACGACTATAGCCACTGACCAAAAGGTCCATCTCCCAAGCTGCTGCCTGCTCACCTCCCAGGGAAGGAGTGCACAGTGGCAGGGAGCGATGAAGATAGACAGTGTGGTGGCTAGCTAGCTAATTTTTGTCTTATTTGTTGTCTGATCAACACAACAATGAAATAAGAATAAATAAATCAATGTAGTGTTGCACAGTATACCGGTACTAAAATAGTACCGCGGTACTAGAGTATTCCAAACGGTACTATACTGCATTTGGAAAATACCGGTACTTTGAAATTGATTCAATTTATTCATTTAGTTAATTTATTTTACTCATTTATGCACACAAACGCCTTTCTTGTTCCTATTGGAGCACAGATTGCACAAGTGGTGTGTATGACAACACCTGTATCAACATCCGCAGCTGGTGCACGTGAAAAAAGACAAGAGAAAGTCTGCCTCGCAAAGGGAGACAACACCAGACAACACCAACTTGGCGAAACATTTGAGCAACCAAACCGTGACATCCATACCGAGGTACTTACCGAACCATGTTTTTTTGGTACCGTTACACCCCCACTATTTATTGTTGTAAAGGTTTGTATCCAAAAGGACTTTTCCTTAGGAAAAAGTACCGAAAAGTATTGAAATTCATATTGGTATCAGTACCGAAACAAAGATTTTGGTATCGTGACAACACTAAATCAATATACAGGAAACACTGGGTTTCTGCAAAGTAACCCATTAACACTTGGAAGAGACAAGCCGTTGTACCATCTTGACGGAAAAGGGACTAAAATTAGTTTGTCCATCTGGGTGTCATGTGTCCTTCACTGCTAATCGGAGCTGAAGCCAATGAATACCCATGACTACTGTAGAGTCATTTGTCTTGGGTATGAATGCGGATTGTAACCTTTCCCACTAAAGACAAAAGCTAAATGTTAGTGGGTGTTAATGGTTTTTTTGTAAAGTGGGAAATAGGCTCAAGACTCCATCAAATCAAAGGATTCTCAATGTCTTCCAACACTTCTCCAACATTCTGCCTAAAACATTTGGTGTAAATCTTTAAATAAAGGTCTGTGGGTCTGAACAATGTTTGGCTGCACTGCATCAGTTTATAGTGCCCAACAGTAGGATTGAGGAAGTTAACTATACCCGAGTTGGCAAGGGCGATGGCTTTGAGCGTGACGAACTCCTCCTTCTCCATGCGCAGCTTCTTGTAGCGTCGGACCAGCGGCAGGATGGCAACGTGCAGGTCCAGCAGGCCTGAGATCCTCGCCTGCTCCTCGTCCACCACATAGTCCTCTGCGTACACGATCTCGTCCTCGCAGGGCAGCGAGCGAAACACGATGCTCAGCACCAGGATCTCCATCCAGGCGCTCTGCAGTAGACTCATCTGGTCTGCCAGCGACAGAGTGGAAAATCCTGCAGAAATAAAAAAGAGGACGTGTTATTTTTGGAGATTTGCTTTCCAGGTACTGCTGCACACACACTGTTTAACCACATGACAAATCATGAGATCAACCCATTAACCTCACTGCACTGTAATTGTCCGACTCATGTCTTCCATATGTTTTATGGGCTATGTATACAACCCTGTATAATCTCCGGAGAAGTTCAACTTGAAACAGAGGCCGATGACTGTATGTGGTGGCTTAAGGGAAGAATATAAATCTGTCAAGTACGGAGGCCTTTGAAACATGACCCAGGGCTGCTTCAACCATCAGCCGTTGACAGTCTGCCTTTCTGCAACCCACCACATAAGCACATGAGACACCGCTTAGTGGGGACAAATCCACTCTTAAACCTGACCACCTCTTATTCTTGTCATGGTGCAGGAGACAGAACACAAAATTAATTCTTCTTTATAGCAAAAAATGTCCTGATAGATGATTATTTCTGGCTTGTGTCATTATCTGTCACAGTATGAAGTTATTCATCAAACAACTTGCAAAACTCTTCTTCAGTATAGCAGGTTTCATTTCTCATCAGAGGTTTGGATTTATTAGAAGGTAATTTAAGCTTAAAACAGAAAATCCTGGGGAAATTAATTCCAGTTAAAGCAGGGATGTGTTTAGATTGGAAGTAGATTTGTTGAGAAAACATTTACGTCCATCCGACTGTTAAGTGACCAAAGAGATTCGAGATGCTGTGTTTTAATGGATGATGTTAAAGAGGATATGTTTTCCTATTTTGAACTGAGAAAGATTCAATGTTTATTTATTTAGTTACTTTAATACTATATTTTGTAAAAAAAAAAAAAAATAATAATAATAATATAAAAATAAAAACAAATAAATTACATTAATAAATTAAATTAAAAGTAAATGATATGCATATTTTTATTACAATATGTATAGTATTGTTTAATATATAAATATTTTTGAAAAAATGGCTGTAATTTAAAAAAAAAAAATAGCTAAAGGAATACTTCACCTCCCAAATAACCATTTAGCAATTACTCATCCCATGTTACCTTGAATTCGTGAAGAAAATTTTGTTTTTCTTTTATGCCTCCACAGTGAACAAAGCCAGACTCCGTTCACAAAAACAGTAATTTTACCTTTGTGTGACTCGGGATTGCCAGAATCACACAGCAGAAACAAACCGCTGATCAAGGCAGCTATAGACCAGCAGCTCCTGTGTTCTGTGAGGTAAAATTACTGTTTTTATCAATGGAGTCTAGCTTTCAAGAAAGCATGGGTAAGTTTCACTTTCAGTTCAGTTCCCTGTCGGAAAAGGCTGTCTGTTTGGGAAGTACTGAGCATACGACTGGATATATGAGACTTGATTATACTGCAGGTTAAGAGTTTGTAAACATTCACCAGAAGCATGCAAGAAATCTAACATAGGTTGAGTAACTGATATACGTACAAATGGTCACTTGGGGGTGAAGTATTCCTTTAAGAAGGGTTGTGTTTGATTTCAAGTCCATATTGATGTGCATCTTGTATGTGCACTCTAAAAATTAAAGCTGGTTACTATAGGTATGTCAATATAAACACAATAAACTGAATTTTCTTTAAATAAATTGCATAATTACTTTTACATAGGGTTATAATATGTGAGATATCTAATCCAGCACAGGTGAGACAAGACAAAAACATATTCCACCTGATGGACACCGTCTTGATCCTTTTGTCTCTCGCGTTCAACCTTCTAACAATTCTTCCAAGATCTCGAGGTCGACCCATCAACTCTCTTCTCTAACATTCACACACACCACATCAAACAGACGGACATCTGAAAGGACCTCAAGCACCACAATACCTTTCGCTCCTGAATAGGGAGGTGATTGGGGGTATTGACCAGGGCCTTGAACCCACCACTCTGCTTACTTAAATCTCAGGTTGTGTGGATGGGAATGGGGCAGGTTGACTTAAAAGGAGGTCCTCCCGATGGTTCTTATCAAGCAAATAGAGAAACGACGGGGAGAGAGAGAATGAGGCAGAGAGAAAAGAGCGCTGGGGGTGTCATTGATTAGTAGATTGTAATCAGTCCACCAAATGCGAAAGGGGGATCGATCCAAGCCTCAGATCTGACAAACAGACAGTTGATGGAGGACATCCGGTACACGTTTAGTGGGGGGATGGAGGGAATATGGGATCGCCGAATGTAGATACTGTAGGCTGCATTGGGAATTCATGAATTTACTCTCCGTCCCCAAAAGACAAGAAAATTAATGGCTTTAATCCCATAAGGTGTATTTAGAATAATGAGGGGGGATCAATGACTGTAACATGTAACATGTGTGGACAAAGTGAGTTAGAGAAAGTAAAGGAGCAATGATACAGACAAAAATAACACTTATTATGAGTGTTCAATACATTAAACCTCTAATTTGGTTCATCAACAAAAAGCACACCAGCTTCTAGAGCACCATTTCTTTCATGTGCTCAGCTCTTTCTTTCTACATTTCTTCACACACTTTGGAAAAGAAGCGGCACCCTCTTCAGCTGTCTCCTTTTTTCCCTTCATCATTCTTTTCTTTTCCCCAGCCTGTTTTTTTTCTTTCCACTCAATTTACTGAAGCGATGGAGTGACTTCCTGGCTCCCTGGGGGTCGCCCCGGAGCTTCAGGTGTGTCGCCTGGAGGTGGCTGAGTTAAGTGTCGCTGCGGAGGGTGATTCCCCCTGATGAAATATCAATATTTCACCCTACTGATTTACTGCCGTTTGACCAAACATGACACAATATTGAGCAAAGTGGGTAATGTCTATGTCTCCTTCTCTGCAGTTTTCTCTACGTGTGATGACAAAAGGCATGAACAGAGACAGGGGGATAAAAAAAGGAATCATTTTCTATTATTCTGCCCTACAAAGACAGATATCTATTCAGGAGAAATTCAGGAGAAATCATTTTAAGTTTAAACTGCTTGACACAGAGAAAGATTATAATGCATTCATTTATACCTTTTAAGGCTAATTATGAAATCACTGTTATAGTCTATATAGTGCTGCAGGACTGAGTCCTAAAACCTGGAAATAACCTGGTGAGCATTTTTTGCACTTTTGGTTCCCTTCTCTTGAAGTCAATGGATTTTTATTGAACAGATTTTGGATGGATTTTTGGTTAGATGCCAGCCATTACCTTTTTACTTCTGGCAACTGTTGTTGTGCTTAAAAAAATCATAAAAGTGGTGTCCATTTGTAAAAACTATGGTAAAACACATTTGGCTCTTTGTCGAGGGAACCAGAGCAATGCTAATTTCCTGGCTGGCCCATAGAAAATGTCATCATTTCAGCACTCTATACAGGATACATAAAAAAATATACAGTAGATACTGCACTTTCCCTGTACGTGATTTAAAGGCAGCTTAAACTCACCAAATGGTTTCAGTTCATTGGAATCAAAAGCTGAGATGGCAGAACTGAAACTCTGCTAGGCTAGGCTGGGCTAGGCTAGGCTAGCTTTAAGACAAATTAGCTTAGGTTAGCTGTAGCTATTGCCTTATTTAGGCTACTGTAGTTACGGTGGATAACATACTGAGTGACCAAAATATTGGTTCAAAGTTCATTATTTTCAGTTAAAGAAAAAAAATGCAGAGTGAATTTGCTTTAACTAAAGCTAGCTGTTTCAATCTTACCAACTAGCATATAGCGCTCTTGTGTTAGCTCTCTAGCTGACAGAGATTATCAAGCCAGAGTTGCACTACTGTCGTTTGGTGTTTTAGTTCTGTTTTGTAGTTAAGCAGCAGCCTATTCGATATATCTAAATTATTTATTAAAATAATTTCTAAATCCTCGTTAGCTTTCACCACCACCACAAACTTTTTTAGGGCAGTTGTAGCTCTTGGGTACAGTGAGGGAAGGATCATGGACTTGGTTAAATATTGAAAAAGACAAAATTAATTTGAAGCATGAGGCGCGATACCATATGTATGTTTTAAAATCTGAGCCGGGATTGCTTGCACATGGCTCTCAACATGCAGGTCGCTGAGCCATTGGCTAGGAGCTAGCAGCTTACAGTTATAACAGCGCAAACAGCGCTAACAATGGCAACAGTGCTTACAGAGCTAACAGTGTTAAATTGACGCATGCATGTCAGTCCTGGCGTGTATCCCACTGGCTAGCTAATTGCTGCCACCCTGCATCGTGCTCATTTGGTGGTTAGACACAATTACCCCAGTGTCATCACCAAACGTAATGCTAACCCATGCTCGAAATACAACACGCAAACAGGGAGCATGACTTTATTCTCTGTTCTGGATGCTTTACTCCATTATATCTTTACATAGCAAATAGTATTTTAGGAGTAACCAGAGCTGCAACGCGGAGGGCCATACGAACCATTACTGAAGCCACATAGAAAGTCTCTCTGTGGCTTTGGATAAAGAGGGCAAGCCCATGCATTGCTGCTGTAGGGATGCAATCTGGGGCTTGATTAACCCCGGATGGGTCACCTGGGTGAGGGTATCTAATGTGGACAGACCCGAAACCCCCTTGACCCCAGGAACATCACTGATGATGCATCTGTCACAGATCACACTGAACCACTGTACCATATGATTTACCAGTATACCATGTGTCTGTCTCTATAAGGTACCCAGTCCTCAGCAGACCGTGGGCTGTTAGTGATTGTTTGCAGAAAAGAGGAGTGCTCTGGCTATGCAACAGTACAGTACAGGTACAGATCAGATAAGTAATTGAATCCCTATTCAGTACAATGAAGAGACTGAGTGGTTGGCAGTGAAGCTTGAAGCTGTCATTGAGAGCTAGGTCTAAAACAGACAGCAGTTCACTCTCTATTCATTTAGTATCATTACAGGCCTCCTAAGAGCCCTAATGGGCCTAATAAAAAGACAGAGGTAATAATGAGACTAGAGGGCCCTATATGAGCAGGAGGAGCAGGAGGGGGGGGAGCCAGGGGAACAAGAGAACAAGGAAGCCAGAGAGTGTGTGTGAGAGATATGATGGTAGAGACAGTCTGTGTGTGTGTGTGTGTGTGTGTGTGTGTGAGTGTGTGAGTGAGTGAGTGGCAGAGGAAAAGAGAGGAAAGAAGAAGAAAGCGATGCTGAACTGAATGAACATTAAATACCAGAGGGCGCTGGATGCTGCTGCCTGGCAAATAAATCTACACATGTTGTGTGCACTTACATGTCTGAGATGGCGTATGTGTGTTAACAGCGGCACAAATTAGCGGTCACCTCTGACCTCCTGACAACCGTGCTGCAATTCTGTTTCCATTTTCATGACAGTACGTGTAACATCCAATCAATGGCTGCCTCGTGATGAGTTACAGTCTTCCTCTCAAGCATGTTGGCTTCAAAGGCACAGGGAAACCGCGTCTTCTAATTAATATCTGGTGCATATATTTGCTTCTGTATTTAAAGTAAACTTGTGCACATTAAACTAAATCATAACTTGCCCCTGAGCCTGGCTATTTACCACAAATATTTAAGCCTCAAAATGACGACGCAACAGAAAACCTACTCAGATGTGGGTCTCCACATGTGGACATTGAAGGACTTTTACATTAATGGAGCGATCTGCAGTAATGACTCTTATTACCTCATCGTTAAGGCCATTTGCTCAGTGGGCTATGAGTGTAATGGTGGGAGTGGACTGTTAAACTGTAGGGACCCCTTTTGTCTTAATCGTTACTTGGTGACACTCTGACCCGCTGGCCCCGGGTAAAATGTCCCCAGAGTGTCACATGCTCCTTTAATAACTCTGTCAGGTCTGGATTTAGATCTACTACACAGCATGCAAGATCAATAGTTAGACACAGAAAATGTAGCAGAGAAAATATGATGCTAAATTTCTTTAATTAGTTCCGTGTAGCTATGATTAAGTTGACGAATTTAATTGTGGATGACACTAAAAATACACCTGAATTCAATTTTAAAAAAGCTAGTAAACTGTGTTCACCAGATGTTTGATGAAAAGGAGGTCAGGGGAAAAACTCCCTTCCCAGTGGTGAGACAGCACCCTGGTCTCGGACCCCAGCGTCCCCCCAAAAGCCAGTTTTCCTAATCAGACCACACAGCTCCCCTGTGTCTTTGTAAAATCAATTCTCTGAGGTTCCCAGGGCAGGTTTGGCATCCACACACCTTTAACCATTCCAAATTGTATTCATAAAGGTGTAAAAAGTAAATCTGATGATGAATCAGTGATTATGGCTAACAATGGACAGAGCAGAGAGCTACGCAGCTGGTTAATGTGCCAGCTGGGAAAGCAGTGAATAAATCCACAGGTAGAAAAAGACAAATCAAGTTGCTATGTTTAGCTTCTTAATTGTTATGGAGAGATTAATTTACTACGTGACGCTGCATTAAAGTTTACATTATTCTGACAACTGCCTAATTATTTGTAGCAAAATGATGTGTCTCAAATAACATACTGCCGTTAGTACGCTTACATGTAGTGCATTGTGTGGACGATGTACTTGTGTGGTGAGTAAATTTTGACGGGGTTGTGTTGTCTCAAATCAAACACCGCCGTTGCACACCTACTGAAAATGATGGTCATAAGCTTTCTCAGCTTTTCTTCTTCTGCTTGCAAATTGCAACCAGGTGGAGCATCATCGCCAACGTTTGACAAACGACTGTCACTCGCTAAAGTATATGCTAGCTATATCTGCTTGTTTGCTCTCTTGATCTCTTCTGTATTTATTTTATTCATTCATTTATTTCCCCTTTTCACAGGGGGCTGGAGCCTATCCCAGCTGACACTGGGTGAGAGGCAGGGTACACCCTGGACAAGTCACCAAGGTATCACAGAGCTGACACATAGAGACAGACAACCATTCACACTCACATTCACACATACGGACAATTCAGAATCACCAATTAACCTGCATGCCTATGGACTGTGGGAGGAAGCTGGAGCGCCCAGGGGAGAACATGCAAACAGAAGGGCTCCCCCACCCCAACATTCCAACCAGGAACCCTCTTGCTGTGGGGCGACATTCATTGTATTAGAAATAGACATGCTTTAATGGCACATTATATATCTACGAAAGTCCGTGGCTGATACTGGCTGGCTCTGTCACCAGCTGATCACCTGAGTTAATGATAGCTGCTGCATTTTGCAATTATTTACAACTTAAGCATCAGAACCAAAATCCAACACTAAAATCCTCTACAGTGAAGATGACAATTTTACATGCATAAACACAAAATGTAACTTATGCCCATATCTCATAGCAGAACACATGAAATGTCAATGCCTGGTGATAAAATGCGCTGCTGTTAGCTAGCTAGCAAGCTAACATTAGCATTCATGTTAACGTTTGTGGCACCAAATTACTATAGAATTAACCCAATAAACAAACTGATGGCTTCTGTCTGATAACGGTGTAGCGGCTGTGAAAAATACACATGTATATTTGTACAAAGCTTCAGTGTTCACTGTTGGTGTCGGCTGACATTTTACAATTCCATTGCGTAGGCAACATGTTGACCATTGAGGGTAGGAAGCGTCCAACTTTCCACACTCAACTTATTCACTGTGCACCCTTACAAGTGCAACATCCAGGTAACCATAGTGTACTGCATTTAGCCATACTTCTCAATGTGAATGCACTTATGCGCTTACATTACAAAGTAGAAGTACAGAAGTATCTGATTTGAGACAAAGCATTCGTTTTTATCATTGTAAATTAAGTATCTTTGGGGTTTGTACTCTTGGCAGGGCAAAATAAGAAGACTCGGGCTCTCAGAAATTGTGATGGGCATTTATTTGATTAATTGAGAAAATGGTTTGCTGTTAACGGATAATGAAACTTGTTTGCTGCAGTGCATCTTTGTGTCCAAAATGACTGAATTAGCCAAATGTGTGATTTTGCCCATACTATACTTGACTGGATCAATGAGATGCATCTTCTTTGAGTCCAACCTGTGCTCCCTTTAAACATACTGTAGACCAAAGTGTGTGTTTCAGTTGATAGAGATAAAAAGCAAAGAAGATCTCACAGCATTTGCATGACAAGTCTTATTTAAGAATTCGTCAACAAGGGCCGAGGAAATCCATCAGTATTTCCCTAAATAAATCAATTTTACTGTGTAGTCTCCTTAAGTAAGTAAGAGGATTGCTTTCTTTAAGTCTGGGATTGAAATGGAATACATTGACATAGGGGCGGATCCCCCCCCCCCCTCAGACTCTCCCACCCCACCCAGTCAAATCAAAGGTTTCAGCTGCTCTTTATTGATTAGATTTTAGAATATGGGACTAGCTTCTCCCTTAGGTGCAGATGAGTAGCAGATGTTAATTATCCTGTGTGTGTGTGTGTGTGTGTGTGGGGGGGGGGGGTGTTTATGTGTGTGCAACAGTCAGTGATCTACTTCAGTAATCGCATACTGTAACATTAAAGCAAATTAAAGTACAAATGTGGATTTCCTTCATTGCTTTACCAGCAGCATATAGCCTGCTATAAATTTGCCTTTTTTTCTGCAACACACGGTAAAAAGTCTGAATTAAGTGTGTGAAATTTTTTAAAATGTCAGATTGAGAAATGAATCTGAAAATCACATTCAGCATAGCACAGTCATTCATTAGCAGTTATGTCTTTCTACCTGGGATATGTTTGGCCCAGCCGATGATGACCACCAGCTCACGGTCAGCCAAGTCACACAGTGTGGTCAGGGCCTTGATGTCTCCGTCGGGCATGGTGGGGTCAGGCATGGCATAGATCTTCTCTGGCTCCACCACCAACAGATGGGAAACGATCTTCGTCACTGAAAGAGGGGTGAGTTGTGAGACTATTTTAGGCAACAGCGTACCCAGTTTTTTTTTTTTTTTTTTTGTTAAAGGAAAATAAGGCAACACTGTATTTGTACGATGAGAGGTAGTTACATAGTATAGTATAGTATAGATATAGATAGTACAGAGTATTCGAGTATTTATCAACAATTTAACTGTTTCACTTTACACTGCAGATGTTCAACAGATTATCACATAAAAGTATTTGTGACGCTTCATGAACATACCTACATATTCTCATAATAATTTGGATGAACTTAAGCTATTCACTCAACATGTGCTGCATAAATTGACTGAATATTTAAGTTCAACTCTGAGAATATGTAGTGAATTGTAAGATAAACTCTACAAAGCAAAACAGCTGAATTGTTGAATTTCGACTAACAAGCTGTTCAGTGCTACAAATACTGTTTAAACTGTCTCTAGATGGAATCTCTAAATAAAGTGTTACCAAAAAAAGGAAAAATATTGTCGGCTGGATTACACTGGGGCACAGCAATGACAACAAATTAATGAGTACATATTAAATTTAAGTAAAAAAATAAGTGTTAATGCAAAATATAGTCTAGCATGTTATAATATATGGTGCAAAGTCAAAAAAAGGTTGCAGTTTGGCCCGGTGATGAATCTCTCCAGAGCACAAGAGATTTTTTTTCCTCTTTACAGTAAAAATCCATCTTCAAAAAATGCTGCAAAATGCTCAGGTTGTGAAATTATTGCTTCAGTATAAAAGCAAAATGATGTATTTCTGTAACCCAAGTCTCTCAACATTCAGACAGAAATACACAAACTGTGAGACTCACGTGGCTTTTTGGCTGGAGGGGGGATGCTGAGGCCGAGGTAGGTGCTGTTCTCTGCATCCAACCTCCGTTTGTACTTCTGTCTCCCCCCTCTCACCCGGTCCAGACGTACACCTGCAAAAAAATATCATACATGTATGATGAGTGATAATATATGGACTAAACCAAAACTTGGTATGGAGAGTTAGGGTTGTATATAATTTGTCTTAAAGATCTTCGTGTGCTCAGCTGGGATCTGGTATTTTACCTTTGACTGTTGAAACTAGACAGTATTTACTCAAAAAAAGTGTGTCTGTCTCAGTGTATTGTAAAAAAGAATCTGAGCTCCATTTTGTTTTCTACTGTCCTTTTTTCATTGTGAACAGTAAAATGCCTTGTTTACTAAGATAAAAATACATATCAATTGTGTAAACATGGATGACTGCACAAAGACTAAGATGTCTGCTCACATAAGAAACATATAATTAGCCAGTTATCTGGAGAAAGTTTGGGATAAGAGAAAAAGCTCTTTACTGAAATAATCTGAAAAAGTAGAAGAGGAAGAAGAAGTCGTCCCTTACTGTCATTGTACCAGTACAGCGGCATTTTTAAAAGCTACAACTGTACACAGTGCAAGTTAAAAGGTACAAACAAGTGACAACCCAGAAAAATATCTCAATCACATCACCAATAAATAAAAATAGAGCCACAAGCTGCTGCGTCCGCATGTGCCGTCATCATAGTGAAGATACATCTGTAGATATACAGTAACTCCTCCTGTCCACAGTATATTTGGGAAACTATTTGTTTTATTTTTAGTTTATGTCTCCTCTCTTTTCATTTGTCCACATGATTTGTCTGCGCATGACTGGAAGATGCTTTTTCAATAATGGAGCTTTGTAATCCCATGTGGGATGGTCCAAATTATTTGGCATGACACAAACATAAAAAATGATTGAATGACTGAATAATGTATAAATGGCTGCTAAACCAAAGACACTTCTAAGCCAATTTTACACAATTGAAACTACTACACTAGCTATATCTACTTCTTATGATGATAGGCTACTTGCAGATATTTTTCTAGGGATGTTCAGATACCATTTTTTCCTTCCTGAATTCCAATACCTGAACTTGCTTGTCAGTCGTTTACAAATATTGATTAACTATAATTGCTTGATTGCTATCCTGTCCTTGTTTTAAGGCATGGCTCAGGTTAAATCATTTGTAAAACATGAACAAATACATACAGAGAATGAACGCCATAGAATTTGCGAAATTGCTGACATTTCACTAACGGCTAACGTTACACTATTTACTGGAAATTACTTGCTTTGAACTGCTTTAGAGCGGCGAAGAAGTACTGATTTCTGGTAAATGTTTTATTCGGGTGTGGAATAACTTTGTAGTTTTATACTTAATGTTGTGCTATCTGATTTATGCATAGTACTTGCTGACATATGATTGAACATTTTAGGCAGAATCAGAGGCATTTTTTCGATACTGTCATTGGTATCAGCACAACTCTATATTTTGCCATCATATTGCAGTCATAAAAAGGATTTATGTGTTTTTATTATTTTCAAATTCATTATGAAACTGCAGACTATGATACATAGCTTTTCCCAGAAATGTTTTTCAGACTATAATATATTTCTAACTGGAATACCAGGAAGCCTTTCAGATAATGTAGTATTTATATATGCATATACCGGGATTAAATACTGAGTTTTTTTTTTTTTTTTAAATAATTTTTGACCCTTTAACTCAAAGAGTCCTTGTTGCAGATGGAGGAGTGTAAGTACCTAGTTAGTATACAAACTGACATATCAGGGATTATGCTGAGAGCCATCTCAGAGGACGCGGGCTACATCAGGTGCACCTTATGTGCTGGATTTACACCCTCGTATTAAAAGTTGTTTGAGCACTGAGGGAGAGCAAACAGATTTTACATGGTCAAGTGGAATTGAGTCGTGTGAGATTTCCCAGTGACTCGTATAAATTCCTTTGATTCCCCTGGAAACAAAAGAATCCGATTAGGATGGTCTTTCAATTTCCTGACACCGACTATCCACTAACCTAATTACCCACCGTGCCCAGAGGGAGCTCATTCTTCCCAGCAAACACAGTGAGATCATTTTATGCCTGGCAGATTGAAGCTAAATCGAGAGCCCCTCTCCTAACACAGCTTTCCATTTGTACGCCTTAAAGTAATCAATAAGGCTTGCAAATAGACTTCTTGTTCTTTGAACACATGTGGATGTGGTTTTAATTAGTCAGTTAGGCAGCTAGGAACTGGGCTTTGCAATAGATGGAGCTTCAGTAGTTGTTTCCACCATTACTCTTGGTTAAGGTAAATTTAAAATTATAAATTGTGCTTCAGGAAAGTGTGCGCATGTACTCCAGATATTAAATCAATTCAAAAGCTCCTCTCTATTAAATGACACACATAGGCCTAATAAAGGGATGCGCAGTTAGCGGAGGCTCTCACAACACTACGCTTGTGTAATGCAAAAACTTAATAAGCAGGTGCGTACCCTGAATTCACTACCATAGGAAATTGTTGCTGCTTTTGTTCCTCACATACACACACATACACACACACACACACACACACACACACGTACGCACACACGTACGCACACACTGGTTTCCCTGCTGCAGGCTGCAGGGTCATGTGGCTGCGACAAGCGACAAGTGACCAAACAGCCGGAGTTAGAATTCCAAGATCCGCGGGGGCTGTTTGAACTGGAACATCCAACTGGCCCATAATTAATAGACGCTGACAAGAATTAAGAGCTCAGCGCTAACCAGTTTCAGTTTACAGCTTAGCAGCGCTGCAAACGGCAGAGACCAGAGGCAGGAGGGCAGAGAGACGGACAGACAGGGGGTGAAAGAAGGGGTAAGATAATGTTGAAGAACGGGAGGGACGAAGACAGAACAAGCTGCTGTTTTTGGCTGAATGTATCAGTTTTCTGCAAGATCTCTGTTTTTCTTCCTCTCCCTCTTCCCTTCTGTCTCTTTTTCTCTGCCTTTCAGCATCGGGTGTACATCTCCCTCCCTGACAGCCCTGCCTGTCCCAGCCAGCGCCTGATCCGACCAGTGTGGGATTATCTCCTCCCCATGTGATACGGCACAGTACTGAGAATCTGACCACAACAAGACAGCTGGATGAGGCCCCTTGTAGAGGGCCGGGGGAGGGAGGAGAGGGCGGAGGGGTTGTGTCATCGTCAGCACCACATTCCACACCTCAGGCCCAAAACCGCAGCGGCCTCCGTGCTTCAAGACAATCCGGTACAGAGGAGAGCTCGTGTCTCGGCAGTGAGAGTGCCTGTGACATGGGAGGGAGGGGGCACAGATCATCTTAAAAGCATCCAGATCCATTTTTTACGGTTGCTGGCCCTTCATAAAGTGTGGCAGCCAAAATATGGATGCAGGGGTGAGGCTATGGGGAGTGGGAGGTGGTAGAAGTGAGGGTGCTGAATATTATGAGTTCGGTAAGATCATGCAGTACAGTACAGACGGCCTGAGACACAAGGATACTGGCTGACAGTATCCTTGCTCTGTGTGTGTGTGTGTGTGTGTGTGTACATGTGTGTGGAAAGATGAGGAGGCATGTTTGCATAGGAGCAATCTTTACGGCCACCTGACCCCCGGCTTCCCTTTCACATTCAATATCTTTATTGACTTGTGCAACCTTAAAGCACATTCCCGACTGAAGCCGCTGTGTTTTCCTTTACGTTGTGGCCGCAGAGTGCGTGCATGTGTCATGTGGATTTATTTTTTCCTCATTTGAATCCCTACACACTTCAATAAAGTAGATGCCAATAGAAATAATTCCCATGTACAAAACACCAAAAACTGAGTCAATTAAAATAATTCAATAAAATATAATTGCTTGCATTTGTCATATTTTATTGATTCTATTAATTGTAGTTACATTTTCTGTAAAAATCCTTTAAAAGGACAAAGCATAATCTATCTTCATCTTCTCCATGCTGTCAGGAGCAAAATTCTGGTGGGAAAAAAATGAATAGTGTGTTTAAATTTTGGTTGTTATACTGAGTTTGAAGCAGGGCCGTAATCACCCATTAAACACTCTGGGGGCCCATTGTCAGTGTATGTCTTGTGCCACCCAAACCTAAAGGCGTGTGTGAGGAAATTCACCCAGGATGCATTTTTTTTTTTAGAAACTTTACAGCTAAACTGACCATTTTAAAACATCTTGAAACCAAAAATCCTGCACAATTTAAGTAATGTTACACAAAAGGTTATGTATGCTCTTATGTTTCAGCATTATAAGGCCTACTCACATGCGTCTTCCTCAGGGTAAAAAGTAATAAACAATTAGGGGTCTGTATGGTTTTAATATTTATCATTAAAATTCTACTTATAAAAAGATAACTTACTCTAGTGAGTCTTATAGCCCAGTGCTACACTGTAAAATCTGACAAGTTGATCTTACTTTAAAAAAACGAGGAAACCAATTACCTTGAAAAGGTAAGTAAATAAAACCATTAGTCTTAAAATGCATAAAAAACAAACATAACTTAAGACTAACAGTTAGATTTACTTAGCTTTTTTCAAGGCAGTTGGTTTCCTAAATTTTCTAAAGTAAGATAAACTTGTCACATGTTACGGTTGTACCTAAAAATCCATGTGTCTTAATAGAAATCACCCAAATATTATCGTCCAAATATATAGATTTCTTCATGTGTTCCCGGGCAATTTTTAAAACTCGTGTTTTTACATCGTCTAATGGCATGTGATGATCAGTATTATTTATTTAATTATTATGATGGCAATTTGTTGAGTTTATTTATGACTATGATTACATTTGCTACGGATTTTTTGGGTTTTGGCTTTGGTCACTTGTTGTATTGCACAGAAGTTTTTTTTTTAATATATTTTTTATTACTACTTTTAAGGAAGACATTTTGAGCATAATTTAAATATTGGAGGAATATGTCCCCCCAGTATGTATTAGAATTACAGCCTGAGTCTAAATATACTGGAATTACACTATAAAATACCCACCATGTGTACGTTTTTGTTTAAATTAAAGCATGTAACTTCAAACTGTTGTTGAAAGCCTCAAAAAATGACTTCAGTGTCCTCAATGGCTACAGGCCTGCACTTTGTGTAAATGAAACTAGATAAAAATGCAGGGAAAAAATCAACAGAAACTAAGTGGAGAGAAGGGTAAGCAGTAAAAAATATCAAAACAAGAAGTGTCCAGAATAAAATAAAACTAAGAATAAAAACAATTAAAGAGTCCCAAACAAAGTGCACAGTGGGATTCAAAGAGGTTCTATGGGGAACAGATTTCATTGTGCGTGTGACTCATATAGTGTGTATCAAGCTTGTGTGTTACTATGAACATGTGCGCGTGTATCTCATGCAACTATTTTCAGCTGCTCACCTGTCAGAGGCGCTTCTTTCTAGAGAATGTGTCAGAATTGGCTGGCTGGCTAACGCTGCCAAAGGGAGATTAGGAGCTCCCTATTTTAGCTGAGAAAAATCAGAGGGATGCAGCGTGCGCCCCCTCCTACACAGCCGCTCACCCTTTACAAGGCGCAGGGACCTTGCCCTTCCACAGCTCCTTCTGAGGGCTGAGCCTGCGAGGCTGCACAGAGCTAAAGACATCGGACAGTTTTTGTTTGATTGCACAGAGAGAGGGAGGGTAGAGGGAAACGGGTACGGGACACGGGGGGGGGGGTGTATCAGGATGGCGTCCCACCTGCTCTAACCCCCAATGGGCTGACAAGACAAAGCAGGAGTTGTTCTCCCATAACCGCGCACGCTGGCATCGCTCTCTTTATCATGTTTTACACTTTTCATAAATCTGAGCCGGCGTGTCCGCAAGGGGTATTACTGAGTATTACAGAGCTGCGCTGACCACAAATGCGCCTGTAATCGAAAACATCTGCGCGGCTGGAGATGGCCGGGTCGATTCAGGATCCCCGGTGTGTTGGCATAGCAGGCGCTCGGTTTGTGGCGTTCGCACAAACTGTTGTGTGGGTGAAAGAGAAAGAGACATAGAGGGAGAAGGGTGCCAGCAGGAAACATGGACCTCAAGGTCCGATCCCATGTCACTTGTCAGGGGTGATATACATTTGGCATGTGCGCACATGAATGTGTGCGCTGTGTGTGTGAGTGTATCGGAGGGTTGTAAAGAGGTCAGCACATCGCTAAATCCCCTTCTTCAGAGGAACACGTGTTAGCCTCCGTGTCTGATCTATCACCTGCCAGACAGTGAGGACAGGCCAGCACGGAGCCTCTGGGTGGCCGCTGACTCTCAGCTGCAGCCTGCCAGCTACTCTGACACCCTAAAAAGCAAACAAGGCCCCATACATGTGCTGTTGGATAGACAAGTTTGTGGTACAAGGAAACATCAAGTGGCGAGGAGTCAGAGGTCATCCTAGCTTTACAGTTTCACTTCCTTGCAGACGTAGAGCGGTACAGTCAGAAATGTATCGGCTAAGACTTTAAAGGCACCCATACAGTACAGACTTCTGCTATATCTTTATTTTGATGATGTAATCTTAGCGTATAGATCGGTTTCTGATCTAAGCCTATTGATTGGGAAGGGACCTGACAGTCTGTGATATTGGATATGGCTTTACTAATCTTTTGTGTATGTGGCTGGAGGAAAATAAGGCTGTAACGTTACCCCGGTAGCCACGTTCGCTCAGGAAAGACTGCTGATCCCTATCTGTGGTCGGCGAGGGCGAGACAGCGGTGTAGGTTGCCAAAATAGTCTGGCAGCTTGTATTTATCCACCACATTACAGCGGTGTCAGAAAATCCCCACAAGCAAAGAATACACCACAGAAACACTGAGCTAACGCTAAAACCGGCCAGCATCGACTTCAGAGGAGCACAGGCTTAAGTGTCCTTTATTGAAAATGTAAAAAATGTTCATTCATGAGAGGAATTCAGTCAGCCTACAGGGGCCGGACGCTTCTGTTTCAAGAGGACATACTTTTTATACATGCTAATTTGCTAACATGATGATATGATTACTTGATAAAAAACCTGCGCAGTATTTTCTTTGATTGTTGCAGCACTAAAACTACAAGAAGCTAAAACTAAGCCTTCCATCTGCAGCAGAAAATACCAGGAGTGACTCAAATCACAAAGCTGAAAACATGCTAATTCAGTCCAGAAAATTCTTGCATCATTTAACACCATACAGTAATGCTATGGGGTTATTAGCGCTGCTATTAACTGCAGGCACTGACTCCTGGCAGCGGTGACTGACACCATACCTTCCGCGAGTTGTAATTACGTGAGAGTTTTTCCATTGGACCTGTGACCTTTTATCAGCCTCAGTTGGACATTTAAGGGGTCACTGAGCGAAGCTGGCTTCCTCGAACAGACGCCTGCCACTACCTTCCACTCAGCTCATCCAGCTGCTCTGCTGAGAAGCAAAGCTGGATCTGGAGAGAAGCCTGCCGTACACTATATAGAGTCTCTTTGATTTTCCTCTCAGATACAAGAAAAAAACTGTTCACTTACATCCAAACTCACATAATGCGCACAGATAACATGCCTGACTATCAAACAGATCTAATATAAAACAGTTAAACCCTCTTGCATACATCTACAGACTCAATTTGCTTCCTCTTCTCCTTCCTAAAGCTGCTACTTCAGAACAGTCAAGCTGTTTGGACACACCTGAAGCCGACAAACGGAGCTTTAGAACTGAAGTCGGCTGATTAGCGGCAGGTGTTGCAGGGAGGAGGGGCTTCCCCTGCCCTCCAATGGTGCAGGTCTATAACTGCGGCAGCTGGCACTTTATAATTCAGGATGGCATGCTTAGAGCGGAGCTTAGAGGGTCCTGGTGGAAATATTAGACGCTTTTAGAACGCCTGATCACATAAGTTCTCTCAACATCTTCTGCGGTGCGAAGCTTCTCTCATGATACTGCTGCACTGTAGGAAGTGAAAGTATGACTTTGGGATAATGTGGGAAATGGTATGAAGAATTCATGATGAAATAACATTTTCATATTTTGGATTAATATTTTTATGCTTATAGCAGTAGAGTAGAAGATTTTAAAACAGAAAAAGAGGTTTGTAATGGCAGCATGTGGTGATGTAATGCAATGCAGTAACTTCTGTATTTTTTATCCTGACCCTTATTTTCCCATGTTTTTGTGTCTAAGTGACTAATGGAAACAACAGTTTCTGAATTTTTCACTGACAGGCTCAGATTGTTACTATAAGTGTCTGAAGACATTATAGAAAGGATCCCTACAGAAATAGACCTCACGGATAAAGAACCAGAAACAGCTCCAAAATCGCTCGTGCCATATCATGTTGTTCACGATAATACCAGCATAATTTTCAATATATGAAGAATTCATATCATGATTCTAACAATATTTCAACTTCTTTACATATTGATGTCATACTGTTACCCACGGCAACAACAAACATGGCTGACAGCGTAACTATTACCGACTCTGTGGTGGTTCCAAAAAGAGGAGCAGCTTCAGTAGTGTGGAATAAACTGTGGCGTCCTGAATGTTTTATGAACAGCCCTGGACTTTTTAGCAACTTGCTGATCAGAGGGAACTCATTCAGCAGCTCCTCTGGCAGCAGCACAGCATCTCTCCCTCTCCTCTCTCGCCATGACCACACAAGTGATTTCGCCGTAAACCTTTGGTAATGTAAACCTACGTGACGCTTGCGGTTCAACCAAAAACTACATATATGTGAATGTGTGATAGTTGTGGTATCCTAACAGCCTGTCACAGGTTACAGCGTGATGATTAGAGGAGAAATGGCAGAGCATAAAGGTCCAGGTGGGAAAAAACACAACCCAATCATTTAGGATTTTACTTAAAGAGAACAAATCACCTGTTGATTTATATGCATGTAGATCCCAGGGGACATTTTTTGTATTTGGGAGCTATTTAAATGTGTAACTTGTGGTAGATTTTATTTTGTTGAACTATTAATATTGTATACAGAATCTGAATCTCACTCTGAGTTACTGTTGTTGTTTCCAAACTAAAGAAATGAGAGATCATTTTTGTTTAGTTTTTACTGAATATCTGGAAGTAAACTGTAAAACTATATCACTTATTTTGTTGCAACTCTATGCTCTTAAACAATCTTAATAATCTAATAATAATGTTCAATAGTAAAATTTATCTTTTTACCTATTTGTCATAGAGTCAAAAATATCGTAATCGCAAAAATACCTCGAAATATTGTGGTATCATTTTAGGGCCATATCGCCCACACTGCGTCACCAGATTTCATTTAAATAAACACTAATTTAAGCGCATATAGAACTAGTATATTTTCATCTATATTTTTATCTAACTGGATGAGTTAAGGGTTTATTTCAACCAAACTAGAGTTGGTGATTGTTGGAACAGTGGAAAGAAGAACTTATGACTATTTTATGAGTTTTATTTTGTGTCTGTCGACGTTGAATGAAGCGTCTTTTATGACAATAAAATTGCTGTTTATTTCAATGGAGTTTGGTGGGTTTGTCGACAGTGATTTTACGGCTGTTTCTGGTTAAACAAAAAGGTCTGTCTCTGTAGGGATCCTTTCCATGAAGTTGTCAGACACCTTTAATACCATTCTGAGCCTGTCAGTGGCAAAAACAAGCACTTCTGGTGGACGTAGATTGACAGTGCACAATTGTCCCAAGTGGTTACATTGCAGCCTGTTTTGTGGCTGCTGCCTGCAGCCCTGTCGCTCAATAGTGGACCAGTTTCAGAGATCGTTTTCCCCATTAGTCACTTAGACACAAAAACGTGGGAAAATAAGGTCCAGGTTGGAAAATACTAAAGTTACCCTTTAAGACTAGTTTGACATTCCTGTTACACTATGTGATTATTCCTTTTCCATGACTAGGCTTTGGACACTTGTTACATGGTGATCTCATTACACGAAGTAGGGCAAGCTGCTGTCCCCCACTGATTCCATGATCAAAGCCCCCCCATGTCTGTAAGAGGCCACACCACGGCACTATGCCACGATTAAATGTCCTTTTTCCTTTTAATTGAATGCCATCACTTTCAGAGAATCACCTACTGTGCCACATGTCGCTGTGGCTGTGATGCCGCGTCTCAGGAGCAGCAGGCGGTGGAGGCTACAGATTTCCCCTCCCACGCACACACACACTGACTGTCCACATCAACGGCTTAGCTCGGCCCGCCACAGACAATACCCCACCGTTTTTCCTCTAAGCATGCGCTAATAGTTTCAGCTTTATTTCTGAAGCAACTTTGTTTTTTCTGGCCGAGAGTCAAAGCCTCGGTGTGAGATATTTGGGCCGGGATGAAGACATCAAGAGTGGGCGCATGTATAAATAGTGTTGTAATGGCAATACAATGGATGACCCCTCATTCTGAGACGAACAAACACGGCTATGTCAGTACACGGTGAAGTTGTATTAGTGGCAATGAACCAAGAGCCTGACATACAATCTTGTGTTACCAGCACAGACTGCAGTTAACTGCTGCTGGCTTCTATTATGAGTTGTGTTTGGTGCTGGCAGAACACCACAAAACTGTGTGACCACGGTTTATTTTAGGAAATTTATGATGTTGTGTCTCTACGTCGAGTCCATAAACACATTCATTAGAGGCTTCTTTTGATATTAGGATATACAGGATACCCATATATCACACAATCAGTGCGGATGGCAGTGGGCTAAACTCCAGAGCTTAACCTGGTGTAATCTATCTTCAAACTGGGATACAACATCAGACGGCCTCAGACAAAATCGAGACAATCATGCCCTCCCAGTTCTCAGGTAAGGTCATTATAAAGAACATATTTTTTTAGCTTTTTATTTAGCTTTTTAGACTAATTTGTGGATATTTATTTGAGTGGAGATCTGGGATAATGATATCCTTGTAAAGCAGTGGTTCCCAACTGGTGAAACCACAGAGTCCAGATTTCTCCTTGGTTGTTAGTTTGAGGTCCACACAGTTTGAGTTTGGCCATGTCACTGAACTAGTTTGCTGTATCTGTCAAGTGGCAGTTGCTTAGTCACTCACTCTACAGCAGAAAACGGCACTTCAGAATAAAAGCTCTGTGCTGGAAATTCACTGTACTAGAAAATAAAGTGTGTTTTTTACAAATTTGCAAGTCACTTGTGGTCCATTCAGAATGGGCCCACGACCCACTTTTGTACCGTGACCACCAGCTGGGAACCACTGTTGTAAAGTATACTAACAATGAATACAAAAATTTGTGTGTTATGTCTGTGTGTTAAGATTTGACTGAGTTAGGACTCTGGGAATGAGTATTCATTGTGACGCTAATTGTGGTAACGAGTTGTGTTACACTCACTGCTGTACAAAATAACAGCTGGGCCACATCAAATCACAATGACTAAAGCTGGACATACACTGTGTGCTTGGGCCTGTTTCAGACTTGATTTTTGAGCCAAATGACCCGTTTAAGTGTTGGACAAAATTTGAGCTTGGCTGATTGGAGTCCAATCAACTGCTTCCTGCTGGCTGTCGGACGTTCGGATAAATTTCTGGCATGTCAGAGATTTTGGTCCACTGTCGTCAGGCTCTTGCTAAGCTAACTGAAGCTAAACTAAAAACTGAAACTAGGTGTGGAAAAACACTTTGGTTAGTCGGAAAAAAAATTGTCTTAAAAATAAAATGAAAAATGAAAACGAACTGAAATGATATTCTGTACTTACAAAAATCAATTAAAAAAAACAAACAGGAAATGTTTTAGTCTTTGTCGATTTGGTCAAATTCTCCTAAACAACAAGCTCAAGGAGACATTGGCGCATGTTTATTAAGACTGGGATGTCTTTCTGACTGTGAGTCAACTGCCTGTTGCATTTGTATTGTAATACCTACTGTGGTCTTCTTAAATCTATACAGAGAAAACAACCCTAAATTAATACTTAGACTATAAGAATTAACTAAACAGAAAAAAGCCAACCCACTCTGGAAACTACCTGAAAATAAAATGAATGAAAAACAAAAATCTATAATAACAGTTAAAGCGCAGCTACAAGTCAATTCCCCAACGTCAGGCCTTTTTTCTAACTGCGCATGCATGAAGTGTCCAACAGAGCGTCTGAAGGTACCATGGTGACTCGATTTGCTGTGTGGACAGAAACTATGGAGGCCAGGTTGGTCGAGGTGTGGCGACAGCGTACCTGCCACTTTAAAGTTTCATCCTCCTATCACGACCGTAATGAACAAGTGAAACTTTTTTGACAATAACACATTACTGTGAAACGTACTGGTGTAACGTTACAGACCTCCCCTAGCAAACTTCTACCAGCCTTGGAGCTGTCAAACAAATATTTATTGGAAATGGTCAGACTGGTCTACAGGGGCCGACGGGCCTTTATATTTTCTATTTTACACATACAGTATAAGCACTTATACGCTACGGCTTTACATCACAGGGGATGTACTTGCACAGTTAGAATTAAACAACATTTCTAAAACGTCACAGCATACAGCCAGCTTAGCTTCCTGTTGTTTTCAGAACACCTGCAATCACCTGTCCCTTTCACCTCACATACCTCCCTCCGTGCTTCAGTTTGAAAACCCCTCATCTGAAGTAAAAAATCATATGTGCCAGTCTAATAAATGGAATTCAACAAATAAATACTCCCTTACTTACACTCAGCACCTTCACTAGTGTTAAAGAGTTTTACTGCCACAATAACAAAGTGTGCATCAAATCATTTATGCAGAAGTCAGAGTACACTTCTAAATATTAATATTGCCTTTTAACAGTAATGTTACAGAGCGCTGATCCAACACGGAGAACGGGAAGGTACTGTATCTTTGATTTCAGAGTTATGATTTCACCAGCAGAACAGCTGAATACAACCCACATTACTGCCATCCTGCCTGCAGTGTTATAAACAAGATGTAAAAATAAAATAACAATTTATCAAAAAGCTACATCTCAGTACAGTGACCTTCTTTGTTTCGGTACCTAACAACTGTTGACAGACAACAATTTCCTAAAAATGGGGTCATAAAAATTGCATAAAAATCTGTCAACAAGGTGAACCGTGAAGCTCTAGGTATTATAATACTCTCTATAAAACATAACTAACTCTAAGCATCAGTGAGGAACAGCTCCTCTAGCTAAACACACAGATGCAAAAAAACAAACACAAACACAAACACAAACCCCTCTTTCCTTAGCAAAAAAAAAGCAAAAGAAAATCTATCGGCTAGATTTTCCCTCTGTACTCCCAAAGGTCTCTCTCTGGAGGAGAAACAACACATGCAGGAAGTGAGGTGGGATGTTCGGAAAGCATTTAGCGGATCAATATGCCAGGAGGGGGGGGGAAGGCAGGCAGACAGACAGACAGACAGACAGACAGAGAGGGTGAGGGAGAGAGACACCCAGAGCCCAGGGGAGAGGGAAGTCTTGGGGGAACAGCCTGTGCTTTTCAAGAGTACTGTTACACTTCTCAGTCGGTCTCGGTAGGAACATTCAACTCAGCAGCTTTTTCCACACGTCGAGAGGCTCGGCGGTGTGAGGAGAGGTGAGTAAGGCTTGTGGGTGATGTCACCAGTGTCTCCCGGAGGCCACAGCTGGCTGTAATATCTGATCACTGACCCTGCTTCTAATCCACAGTAAGACTGCTCGGCCATATCATATTCACGGGCACGAGACACTGTGTTCTGTGACTGTCTGTGCTCAAAATTTGGATATAAATATGTATTTGTTTTTATTAATTATTTTTATATCGCATGGTACACAAAATTCAAAGGTCAGATATTTCCATTGATTTTGTATTTAACAAAACACAATGGGGTGAAAAATTCAAACAGCCTTAATTTCCCATTAAGTAAAATTTCACAGTACAGTCATTTTACTGTAAAACTACAGTAAGGTATCAGAAAAGGGAAGGACAGAGGACCAGGTAAATGAATACGTGACCTCACCAGACTTGTAAGTCTCATTCACGAGGCAACACAGACACGTAGCTGAAATATGAAATGAAAGGTTGCACTTTTTTTTAGTGAAATGATTGTTATATCCTCCAACCACGCAGATCGAGATGGTCAGGTGGGACATTTCCAGGCAAGAAGTAGCCTATTTTATGACACAACAAAAGAGGCTTAAAGAAAATAACGTCCTTTTCTTTAATACCATAAAAGACAGGTTTGGCTGGTGCTCCAAAAATAGCTAAATTTCTAATATTTACTCCTGAGTTCAGGACGGAGACGGACCCTTTGTTGTTCTTTATTCTAATCCACAATATAACCCTAAACCGTATGCCTTTGTTTGTCAACACTTTGCGAGCTAAAACCCCCCGACTTGTTTTAAATTAGGTCATGAAATAATGACTGACAGATAGATAGATGTAGTTTATTGATCCCAAATTAGGAAAATGTTAAAATAAAGTATAATAAAGCACCATGTTATTTCGGTATTACACTGGAGCAGTGATTCAGTGATTCACATATCACACTAGACGCTAGACGAGAGAAATATATGTATCATCACTAGAAAAAAATAAACCTTGGAATACTCTATGAGCTGTTCATCTATCGGTTTAAAAAAAGTTTAATAATTTGACTGATTATAAGGCTTTTTGCTTCTATACAGGACATCTTAATTGTTAAAAATCATAATTAAACAAAGAAATCAGAGGAACAGAAGTAAGATTTCCTCCTGACAACATTATTTTAATAAAAATATTCAAATATGTTTTTGGGGCCTTTTAAGTTGCTACTTTTATCATTATTTTCTTGAACTCTTGAGACCAATAACCCCTGTTTAAAGTCTCAGCGGGGCTGCAGCTAACAATTATTTCAAATATTGATTAATTTATATCTAAAGTGTAACAAAGAGTGAAAAATGCGTCACAGTTTTTTCAGGATACCCAGGTTTAATTGTTAAGAATGTTTGTTTGAATAATATGATACAACAGAAGAGCAACGATACATTTAAAAAGCTGAAAAGAGACCATTTTTTATACTTTTTTTTATACAATTTCTCTCTCTGTCTCTCTTTATGTCTCATTTGGTCATATGGATTACTGCAAATTTATAATGTTGATCTGTTCTATATGACATCTACTGCACGTCTGTCCGTCCTGGGAGAGGGATCCCTCCTCAGTTGCTCTTCCTGAGGTTTCTACCATGTTTTTTTTTGTTGTTGTTGTTTTTTCTTTTCCTTATCCACTGTGAGGGTCCAAAGGACAGAGGGATGTCGTATGCTGTAAAGCCCTCTGAGGCAAATTGTGATTTGTTATATTGGGCTTTATAAATAAAATTGAATTTAATTGAATATTTGGTGATAACATTTAAACAGCTGTCAAAAATGACTGCTGAGCGCATTTTGTTGATCAGTTATATGAGTAACTGTTTCAGTCCTTCATCTCTTGACTGATATCTGAAGTGGATTTAAAGCCAGAAGTCTGTCAACATGTTAAATGAGAGTATGGTATCTAAGTAGCCTCAGTGTTCCTGTGTCAAAGACTGGATGTAATGGGGAACAATTAATGTTGCACTGCGTCTACTTTTGTAATTTGTGGTGTGATTTGTAGTTTTGTTGTTGTGTACTTTTGTATTTATGTGAAACAGTTGACGCCCTGAGATGACAAATGTCAGATACATTCTGAAAGTAAAGTGAAATCAAATCAAAAGTAATTAGAAAAACATGACAAACAAAAATGACAAGGTGATAAAATCAGTACTCACCTTCTTTCAACATGCCCACTTTAAGACATTTCATGAAGCGGCAGGCCTGGCACGACTTGCGTCTCCTTTTGGTGATCTCACACTCGTTGGTGGCGGGACAGCTGTACTCGATATTCCCTGCAGGAGATTAAATAAAAAATATGTTGTTATTAATTCTGTGAGCACAGAAAGGTGAACATCAGCAAATTAGGAGGAATTGGTTTTAGAATTACTGCACAGAAAATGAGACCAATTCAGAAACAGTAAACACCAGGCACACAAAGAGAGTAAGACACACACACACACACACACACACACACACACACACACCTGTCCCAAGGTGACCCCGTGTGACACTCCTGAAGGAGAGGAGGGTTTAGTGGCATTTTGATGGGACATGTAAAAAGCACCTCCCCGCCCTGGAGTCCCACCCCCATTTTGATTCACAGATAAATTAGCTTCATTAATGCAGAGCGTCCTTTCTGCGACGCTCACCACGACCCCATCCAGCCCATCCTTCTTCACCTAAAGGATGATGGGAAAGCTGCCCTCCCTCAACAACACAAGGGCTAAGAGATGGACGCGCAGCAGCAGCAGAGCGCTCTGCATAATGCTCTCCAGTAAAGACCAAGAGCTGCTGTTAAGACTCGCCAATCTAAGGCTCCCATATCATGTAGCAAAGCTCGATGTATTATTCAAGTCCGTCTCGTGGTTGTTGGCTCACTATGGAAATACTCCCTATGCAATTTAATCACTTGGGTCCAAAAAAAGCCCGAAATGCAGACATATTGAACCTGCTGCCATGTAAGCGCTGCCTGTTTCTCTCACCAGGTTCCGGTTAACATTTCTTTTTTTCTTTTGGGGGGGTTCATTACGCAGCCACTTCAAAAGTTGACGTGACCTAAAGAATCCAATGACAAATCCTCTTTCCCAAGTATCCAAATCCCTTGATTGAGTGTTTAAACAATTCCCCGTAAGTCCAGAGATGTATTAATGGTACCTAAAAACAGCAAACCAGGTGTTATCTGTTGCAGTTCTGCCAGAGCTGCCCCCCACAACACACACACACACACACACACACACACACACACACACACACACGTACACACACGTACACAATCCCCTGTTGGTCAAGGAGAAGGTGCCAACATTTGTCAGGATCCCTGGCATCGATGGTGCCAGCAGGGTCACATGCACAGTGAGGGGCCTGGGGCACCGTGCCAGCATGTTGGCAGAGGCTGTGGCTGGTTTCAGGGTGGGTAAAGTCTTTTAAACTGAGAGGCGTTAGCAGAGGGAACATACAGTGGAGTGCTCATGTGTAGAGACACATGCTGTGCTCCAGTTCTTTACTACACACTTTGTTCAGTTTAGTTTACTGCCCTTTAGGTATTATCACAAGTCCATAAAGACAACTGTCATTAAAAACACTAAATTATTTGGCTGTTACAGTGCGACGTCAGAACTGACCATATGCTATTTAGACATGTAGAGAGGACTAAAATGTAGCTGTTACTATGAAACATCAGTCACAAGTAGACCACAACATAGTAATAGGCTCAGAGTTAAAAAAAAAAACCCAAATTTAAAAGGGAAATATCTGAGCTTATCGTGTATTACTGTATGTACTAAATGCCATATTTTGCAGATTGTGCAAAGCTCACTGACTTTGCACCAATTTAATGAGAGTCTTAATGGGAGTTGAATATTTTTGTTTTTACACAGAAAAAGTGACAAAATATAAATAAAATTCACACAAAAGTATGCACACTAAAAGAATGCTTGTTTTTTTGGGATATTGGGAAAACGTGTGTTAATTTCTGAAAATATTTTCATTTTGTAAAGCAGTGGCATTTCATAATCACAGTTTGACTAAGGGCACATGTATTGCATTATTTCCTGTCTGTAAAATATGGTAAAATATTTCCTTTATATTATAATTGCAATCATGAAATTTGGGCACAACTCATTTCGGACAAGTCGAAAAGATGCAATACATGTGCTGACGGATATCAATCAATCTATCTTTGAAATGCCGGTATAAGTTAACGTCACAAAGCAAAAACTAAATGTTTTAATGCCTCATTTTTAATTCTAATACATCAAGGCTGTGTCCGACTGTAAATCTCACCCTGTTCACTAACATGAGTGTGAAATTTATCCTCTATATAGTGTTGTGAAATTTTTCCACAACGCAGCAGATAAAGTAGTGACCATGGCATGAACGCTCTGCAATGCATCATATTTTACTGCTGTTGTGCAACACGACTGTGCACCTGTCAATAACGCTGCAAAATGATGATGTTCTAACTGAAATCTTGATTTACTGCAAACTATAGAGAAACTACAGCGTGTCTGTAATCAGGGTTTCTGCAGCTTTTCAAAAGTCAAATTCAAGCACTTATCAAGGTGCATTCTCAAGCTCTTCCAGCACCTTACAGCTGTAGTAAATTACATATTTAAGAAAGATGGCTCTTGGGTGAACAGTAGCTCAGTTAGGTGGTGTCACATGTACAAAGGCAATGTCTTTGCCGCAGCGGGTTTGATTCCAGCCATGGCCCTTTCTCTCCCCCCTTCATGATTAACCTGTCCCGTTCAATAACGACATCTTAAAAAAAGATGGCTTTTCATCGAGATAATCTGGAAATGTTTGAACCGTTAATCTGTGATGTTCTGGGTGGTAATTTCTTTGCGTTTCTTTTGATTTGTTTCTTTTCCTTGTCCACATGTAAGACCAGGAGATGGCTATAAGGTAACAGGAGCAGCAAGTGATGCTCGAGAGGAGTCAGCGTTATTTTGTGTGAACGGCAAAAGAAATTAGTCTCTCTTCAATTTATTTAATTTCTTTGTGATTTAAATGAGAGTAGTGCGATTACAATTTCATTGATTCAATTTGAAGCATTTCATTCAAAATCCAAGCACTTTTCAATCCTTGAAAGCACCTGAATTTTAATACGGTGTTTTCAAGGATTTCCATCACCTGAATGAAGGGGCTGAATTATTTTAGAAAAGTTTTTTTTTTAACCATTTCTTCTTTTATATATTTTTATTACTGAACATATGAATCAAAAAAATAATAAAATACATAAGATTTTCGTCTGTTTAGTCAAAGTTCATATTCATTTAATATTTTTGGGTTTATTAAAGAAAAAATTTTATAGCTGAATGGATAAAAAATAACCTAGGTGTATGTGTGTGTGTGTGTGTGTGTCCATGATGATGTGTGTATGTGAGGGGGGGTTGCATTAGGGGTCCACAATAGTCTTAAATTGCCTACCTCTAAAAGCTCACTGTCGGCATACCCTCTTAGTTAATCAGGTCTTGTGTCCACCTTTATTTCTCAGAGGACATTTCAGCCACTCTAATATCCTTCCTTAACCTCTCTTATTTTCCCTCTAAATTTTGATATATTATTATGCCATGCTATTATCCACGCACTCATCTCCACTCAGGCTGGACCTCTCCTTGTCCTCCTCCTTTACCGAGGCCGGGACCCCCCTTCCTGATTACCATTCCATTAAAGCGGCTTCTCCTTTCAGTGAATGACCACGTCCCCTGTCCCTTGTCCCTCTGCCTTTTATTTGGAGGACTCCTCGGCGTCTCTCTCCTTTCTCCCCGTCCTCTGTTATTGCCCCGATAACACGTGCCTGAGCTTCTAATTGGCCCCCGTCTCCTCCCTCTTGGGTGTGGGCTGGAGGGGCCCGGGGGCAAAGAACAGATCCACACCTCCCACCCTCCTTTCTCCACTTTCTCCCAATGAAATGCTTGGTTCTTAATTACAGTCACCCAACACTGATTGTTATTGACTGAAACTCCCGCGGCTCAGGACGAATGACGGACAGATTAGGTTCATTATGGGGCTGTCCTCCACGAAGGAGAGCGAGAGGAAGAAGAAGAGAGAGGGGGGAATCTTTGCGAGGCAACACAAAGTCACGCATGAGCACTATTTACAGTCCGTCACTGTGTTGCTGGTCAGACTGAGACACATGCAGACTGTAAATGACCAGAGGAAGCTAGAATGCCAACGTTAGGTTGATTTAAGCCAGTGTAACTTTGTTTCTTTACAGTCTGACTGGTTTGAATTTTTCATTTACTTTCTAAACTTTTAATATTGTAACACGTTGAATGAATCCCTTCAACACACTGACTTCAGCCAGGTAACTTAAATGAGCCAGACGACAGTGAGTGGCTTTAAAGCTACAGTTGGTAAACCGGATGAAGCCACGAGCGAAACGTGTTGTTTGTAACATCTCAAATGATGAAAAAATTAAAAGAAGGAGCAATTCATCCCTCCTATGTGCAGTGTATCTGCTTATTTACTACAGTTGGTAACTTCGACACGTTGAAACTGTCACTACACTCACACAGTACGACATGAGACAAACAATCTGTGGGGAAAATCATGCCCTTCTGCTTACTCTTGTGCCTTGTACCGCTTTTAATGGCCTTGCTGGACTCAATTGTTTTGTACTTTTGCAAAAAATGAAATACATATCAGAGGTAAAAAGATGATGTGAGACCAGCTGTATTGACGTACAAAACAAGCACATAGAAAAGTGTAGACAACAAAAATTAGTCTTCGTATTAATGTGGGACAGCTACAGTTGGTAACTTCTATGAAAATAACTTTTTGAAACTGTCACTATATCCACTGTTTAGTACCTGAGACAGATAGTCTCTTACAAAAATCTAATGACATTTGCAAGAATCCACCACACGCGAACGACAACCAATCAGAGCCGAGGCATCTCTCACGCAGATGTCAATCATGTCGATCACTGCTCATGACCTGCGGTCAAACTGTCAAACTAGGCAGCGCTGATCAAACATGAGTCAAGATTCTGTTACTGCATTGCCTATTTCTCACCTCAGATGTTTCCAGACACATATTTTAGTGCACTGTTTAGCTGTAAAATGAGAAAGTTTGCCCCATTTTTCTGAGAACATTTGAGGTGAGAAATAATCAACGCAGTAACACAATCTTGATTCATGTTTGATCAGCGCTGCCTAGGTTGACAGTTTGACCACAGTTCACAGAGCAATAAACATGATTGACAGCTGCTTTACAGACTCCTCTGCTCTGATTGGTTGTTTTCGTTCACATGTGGTGGAATCTTTCAAATGACTCATGTACTACTCTGTGGACATAGTGACAGTTTCAGCAAATATGACAAAGTTATTTGTAGGTTTAAAAAATATCATATGCTGTCTGTTTGTCAACCATTTATAATGAGAAGACTTATTTTTGTTGTCTCCACTTTTCTTTGTGATTGCTTATTTTGTGTGTCAATACAGCTAGTCTCGTATCATCTTTTTACCTCTGACATGTGTTTCATTTTTTGCAAAAGTACAAAACAATTCAGTTTTATGGATGAGAATCCAACGCAGATCAAAAAAGTTTGTCTGGTGGGAAAAAACTGTATTAACGGGAAGATAATCCAGGCACACAAAATCCAAGAATTCAACAATGATCTCATAGATATATTCCTTGTTATATTTTTGGAGTGCTCACATTGCCTTCTTGTTTAACTTGATGTCAATTTTTAATGTGAACATATACAAGACTTGTGTATTCATGTATAAATATGTATGTCTCACGCATGACTTGCTTAGAACTTTTTTAAGTCTTCCTCCGACATTCACTCATATTTGACAAGACACTAAGGACTTTGATCTTCCATATTGTCGAACTTCCTTTAATCAATATTCATTGAAATACAGAGGACCATCTCTTTGGAACAACCTTCTTTTCGTCTCTGCAATCATCATACACATTATCGTTTTTCAAAAAGCATCTGAAAAGGACTGTGATTTGCAAAGACTCTTAACACTTCATTGAATTATTTGTGATGTTTTTCACCTTGTAAATACTTTTTTGTTTTGTAAATCATATATTTCTAACATTTGTGTATTACTTCTTAGTCTGGATCTCTGATTCAATTATGCAGTCTTTGCTTCTATCTTTTTTTTTTTATGTATGATTGTGGTTATTTAGTAGGGGAGGTACCTTCATAAGCCATTTTGGCTTCTAACCTCTCCTGGACAATATTTTAACTTTGATTTCTTTTTTCCTGTCTTTTGTGATTTTTTTTTTCATTTGATTTTTTGATTTGATTTATTACTTTTGAACTTTTTTTTAACATTTTATTTATTTATTTTAAATGTTTAAAACAAATAAATCAAATCAAAAATCAAATTAAAAAAATGACAAAAGACAGGAAAAAAGAAATGAAAAGTTTCTACACATGTGTGCACATAAATAAATAAACTAAACTGCTGTGCAGCAGTCTGGTTAATACAGCTGACCTGGTTTACAGGAAACATTAATGCTCTCAGTGAAGTTACTGTTTTATATTATAGGAAGATATTACACCTGTAACCAGCTGTGTTGTTGGCAGTAATGCACTTTTATAGTTTTTGCCAACTACCAATAAAAGTCTAGACGGGAATTAAGAAGATGTTTAACTGTTTAGACTGATCACATTCATCGAGGTCTCGCTAACCTGCTGTCCAGCTCCATGTCTACGGACAACATATCCTGCAGATAAAATTCAAAATTCTGCATTTTACTTTGCAGCATATTATCTCTGTCCTAGTGATTACTCTGGACGAGCTCCCACACATGGCAGAGTCGATGCCAGACGTACGATTCACATGCAGATTTACAGTCTGGGCCTAATGCCTGCTGTAGACTCTCGTAATCACTACCTTGTATTAGTCCCGTAAGAGCAGACGGTTGCATACCAGCACTGAGGAATACGCGGAGCACATGACAATCAGGTCAATATGTTTTTGTGGCAATCACAACTGTCATGGTAAAGCTAATAAAAAGTCTTTAGAGTTGACATGGAAAAAATAGCACACAGCTGTTAGAGCACACCTGGGTTAAAGGGTTAACACATTCTTAGCAGAATATTTAACCACCTGGGAAATTACAGAAAATCAGATTATTCTCAGGTTTAACTGGGAGCGTTCAGACTCAGGTAAGTCAGTGAGAGCTGAAAGAGGAAGTGGGAAATACCTTGTATCGTCCTTTTGAAAAAGGCTTTGCAGGCCTCACAGGAGGCCACACCGTAGTGGTACCCCGAAGCAATGTCACCACACACCAGGCACAGCCTCTTGGGAATGGCATTGAGCATGTACTCGCACTTGATCGACGAGTCGTCCGCCACGACGCCGGAGCACTCCTCGTAGCGGCGTAGGCAGGCGGCGCCGCCTCCGAGCATGCCTGGGTTGAACATTGGTGGGGAGTCCAGGGCGTGCGAGTGTCTGCTGCTGCTGTTCACGTAGCCGCCGCTGGCGTCGGAGTTGCCGCTGGGACTGTGGTGGCTGCCGGTGTCTACTAGCGAGGAGGATGGACTGGAGGGTTCGGTTTTGACGTAAGAACCACAGCTGGATGATAAGTGTCGGTCCTCAGCGGGCATTCTGGTTAGCAACCTGGGTAAAACACACACAGAGCGAGAGCTGAGGTCAGTTTTGGTGAGGGACAATATCATGCAAACTGGGAAGCAATTCAGGAATTGAGAGGAAAAATTGTTCTTGGCTGATAAAAGAACATCTTTAAAGATATCAAATGAGAGGACTCTGCGAGGCCAAACTGCTTCCTAATTTTCTTAACTCGTCATGTATCTTTCAATTAAAGCAAAAAAACTGAAGACACACATCTTTCAAACACCATCAGCGATATGGAAATAGAGCCTGTTTACCTCGCATGCAAATAAGCACTGATTTTGTGAGACACAAAGACTCTCACATGAAAGCAAATGTACATCAGAAAACTGCAGTATCAGTGAAATTATCACCACTAACAAGCCTGACAAGATGCACTGAGCGCTGCTTTCTTCCATCATCTCCTGATCATTCTGCGAGAGATTCATCAGCTGTGATGGAGCGCGCAGCTCCGTCTCAGTTTGATAGATTATGTTACAGACACAACCATTTATGTGTTGGAATGCCAAGTGATATACTACAGCAGCTTATTTCTCTCAGGCAAAATGGTAACTAACGACCATGTCAACAGATGCCCCATACATCTTGCAAACAATGCCCACAATTGGTCGGCTGCCAGAAGTAAATGAATGAATGAAACTTCAGAAGGCTGTTAATGGACAGAGAGAGGTGTTACACTCAGCATATGGAGGATCATGGGTAATACATGACCCAATCAATAGTCCCAGTTAGTTTGCCAAAGGACGGTGCCGGGTTACAGTGGATTTAAGTGAGAGGTTGGAGAGGCTGAGGAAGAGGCGCTGACCTGGGATTAAGTTCCGTGATCCCAAATTTCATCAGAAAAATTGGGAAAAGACAGAGTTAATGGAAAACAACAGACTTATGGACAAAAAGTACTTGTTTCAGCCAGATAATTACCAAATATGATCAGATGTGAGCAAAAACAAAAGGTTCTCAGAGGAGTTCTTGCACTGCTGCATGCTTTCTTCAGTTGTATTTTAGAAAGGGAACATTTTTCATAGCAGATTTTATTTCTAGAGCTTAAAGGCTGATTAAGAATTTTCAGACTTGGACCCTATTTTCCCATGTTTTTGTGTGTAAGTGACTAATGTAAACAATTTTTTAAAATGGTCCACTATTGACAGAAACTGCTGCAGCCACAGCAGCTTAACAGGCTGAAATATAATCCCAACGGGCAATTGGGCACTATCAATTTACGTCCAGTAAAAATGTTTGTTTTTGCCACTGACAGGCTCTGAGTGTTATAAGAAGCTTCTAACAATGTTATGAAAGGAATCCCTACAGGGAAAAGAACATATGTCCTTACCTTTTGCTGGTGTGTTTGTTATTGTGACCAAGTCTCGCTCAAGGAGAAGTCTCCTTCTGAAATCTCATGGACCTTTTTGATTGTCGAAATCAGGTGAATATTCAGCCATGACACTGAAAATCTTTCAGATAACACTATGCTACACTTCCTGTACTGTTTACACATCCTCAATTTTATTTATTCTGTACGTTGCTGGACCTGGGTAATGGATTTAGTTCCCTCGTGTATTTTCTTTCATTTTTGAAACTGAACCTTGAACCTTGAACAAACTTTGTCCAGCACTCCTCTTTCCAAATCTCACTAATGTTTCCACCGTTGTTTTTCCTGTAACAAGTCACCTGTCGTGGAATTTCAGAACAAGACTTCTCCTTGAGTGATACTTGGCCACAAAAACAATCACACAAGTGAAAGATAAGGAAAGTGTTTCATTTCTCTGTTGGGGTCCTTTCCACAATGTTGCCAGACACTTCTAATAACAATCTGAGCCTGTCGGTGGCAAAAACAAACACTTTTAGTGGATGTGAATTGATGTTGCACAATTGCCTTTAAGAACCACATTGTAGCCTGTTTCACTGCTGTGGCTGCAGCGGTCTCTCTCAACACTAGACCAGTTTCAGACATTGTTGTCTCCATTCACAGACCTTTCTTAGAAATTACATTTAAATACAATTGATCAAAAGCAGAAAATATGTTTCAGGAAAATGTAAGGCTCAGCAAATTTTGTCTTCTCTTAACATAATGCGGATATGTTGCTAATTAATGTATCTGGCAAGTCGCAAAACTGTTGAAACTGGATGTATCACCAAAACGTTCACTCAAGTATTTTAGTTATTTTCCAACAAAACAGGCAATGTTACGAAACAGTATCCATTGAGCACCATATCACCATTTATATCAACATTTAACCAAAATTATGTTCTTTCCCTACCCTTAACCAAACTGCTCTTGTTGCCTAAACCTAAGACAGGAGTCTGGACATGAACGTGAAGTTCTGCTGTCAAGGTCCTGCACTTTGTACGCCCGCCATCCTCCCTGACCACGTCTCTCAGAAGCCTGCACAGTAGCTGAATGTAGTGTTTTGCCACCTGAACATAATCTAGACAGCGATAACGGTGCTACAACAATGTAATTAAGAAAGCAGTTTAGTAACATACAAATGTGATATCCAGGAGACGGGGTTGTGATCCATCAGTTAGACACAAAAACATGAGAATAGGGTCCAGGTTGAAAAATATATACGTTTCTCTTTAAAGAGGACACAGCTCTTTATTGGCCACGTAAAGTTTTATGAATGACGTTATGTACTTTCTGAAAAATGTCTCATAAATCCACGAAAGCTGGGCATAAATAACAGCAACTACCACTGCTATTGTGGGACAATAATTTCTCTTCCAGCCAGCACAGCCTCTGCACTGTATGCTGTTTAACTTGCAGTAGCTTCAATAACATCCTCTCAAACAAAGCATGAAATGAGGCCTGGATCTGTGTTAGAACTGCTGGCTCTGTCCGTCAGAGTTGGTGCTGATCTAACACAACTTGAGCCCTACGTGCTTGCGAGTCGCAAACACTGGGTGAGAACAGTGGAGAACCATGTTAAGAATGTCTGAAACTAACAGGAAGCTAATGCTGACCAGATCCCTCTGAACTTGTTGCCTCTCTGCTGCCAGGGGGCCGCCCCCGAAATTTTGGTGTTGTGGCTAGGAATGTATTTTCCCTCGGCTGCCTCTTTGCATAAGTGTTTAAATAAAGCCATGAAGTCATCAGGCCCCCGACAACATGAAACCTCTCTTTTAACTGCTAAGGGGTAGCGAGTGCAGGGAGGAAGGAGGAGGGAGGAGGAGATAGCCTCTACCCCTGGGCCCAGATCAGATCTATTGATCCTCTGCTTCCTTCCTGTTCCAGATGAGGCATGAAAAAATAAACCCTCCTCTTACGGGTCCCAGACATTCCTTATGCATTTTTAATCAGTCAGGACTGTTAACATAGTGCGAGATGGAGCGATACATTATGTTAGTCTTCATTCTGAGGCTATGGCGGTTTATAAAAGATTCACATGGCTCATGTTAAATCTTGTTAGCGATCAGCATGCACCTATAGTCAATCAGAAGGTATATTTTCTCCCATCTGAGGGAATTGGAGAGAGCGGCGTGGTAACAGTTAATACATCATCGCAGCCAGATAGGGGGATTCCCTATGGAATAGTACATTGTGGCATATGTAAAAAGTAGTTCATTCCCCACTTAGCACACAGTAACGCTGGGGAGATGTTTTTTGTTAGGTTTAATGGAAATTTCTAATGGGTCCTTTCAAATCTGTCGAAATGAAATAATGGCATGAACCACCAATTCGCGCCGACAGAAATAGCTTCATAGTTTCATAATTTGGTTTCTTCCTCTTATTATAAAGAGACAGAGTTTTCTAAGCGCAGGCTGACTCTCCTCAACCCGCCCTGCTCCCTTGGCAACACACACACACACACACACACACACACACACACACACACACACACTCTCAAACACGCATTGCACCTAATATCTAATGGGGTGGTGTTTGCTCCGCCGCGCAGAAAAATGGTACAAACCGAGCAGACAAGCAAGACTCATCAGACAGACGTGAAGGTCACCTGCCTTCTCTGCTCTGCTGTTGTTAGAGGCCCAGACGGTCCCACAATGGACGCCTCGGAGCAGCAGCAGCAGCAGCGGCAGCAGACACGGGTTTCAGTCTGTCCACCACACTGGAAGAAAGACAGCGACTCCATGCAAAAAAACAGAGAGCTGTCCGTAATGTGTAACATGAGCGAGACGCTGCCTGACATACTGAGCACGCTCACATCAGTGACCACTGTTTTTTTTATTATTATTTTTATTTTGGAGCCAAAGTGTGATGGGTGTGAAAATGTCCCACCAGAGCAGCTTAAAATCTCAAATGTTTGCCTGTGTGTGTGTGTGTGTGTGTGTGTGTGTGTTTTGGCATGCCTCCCCATGCTGGCAGTGTTGCAGATCCCCTGCTTCCCTACATAAATCCTGAATCCATCCACCTCTTCCCTAAACCATGAAATATGTTTTCCAGCCTCTGAATTTCTGCGCTATAAATTTTAACCAGCAGTCACACAAAAAAACAAAAAAAAATCTAAAATGCATATTCAAAGCAATCCTCCACAATGACCTCATGCTATCCTTGGCTCGACGAGCGAAGGGTTAAAAACCCCACTCTCCATATTTTACTATGTATTTTCCCACTGAAGGGAAATATTATTGTTAAGCTTGGGGTTAAGCTTGTTGCAAGGAACACAGCGTAAATCATGGCGCTGAACACACAGCCGAACATGGAAGCCGCAGAAGGACAGAGGCAAGGAGCCATGCATGAAATTAGTTCATTAATCTTTCTATGATAGGCTGTCCTTGTTTGGGGCAAACTCTATCAGCTTTAAACTGAGTGCCCCTTCCTGCCTGACACATAGATTACACTGTTAGTCCGCAGCCGGGGTGTCTGGGAAATGAATGGTCATGTGAGCGGGAAAATGGGGTAGCGTGTGTCGCCCAAGTGTTAAGTAGTAACAACAACAAGCGCGTGACACGGCGTTGGCACAAATGAAGGTCATCAAAAAAAAATGTGTGCGTTCTGAAATTTAAATGCATTTACACGCTGCAGCGGGTCGTTTTTTTTTTAGAGAAAAGACATTTGTCAAAATACATTTTAAAGCACATTTTAAGGTTATTTGCTACAATAGAAATGGACGATTATTAAAATCTGCAAGTTGTGCATGTCTTCATCATCTTAGGCTGTCTGCTCAAACCTTGCAGCTGCAGGTAATGCACCTAAATCACAGCTTCTCAGCCATAAATATTACATATAACTCTCCAATTATACCTATCAAGTCTGAATTATTGCATTAATATACCTCCTTAAGTTCTGTTAGGTCTGCTAATCAGTGTCTGCTGGATGAGACGATGCATTTCCTGTCTTTGTTTCTAAACTGTGGAAGAGTTTACCTCAATCAATCTGCATTTAAACAAAACATCTCTCAAGACTTACTTTTTTTACTTGTTTTTTTTTTATCTTATGAATGGATGGATTATTGTCATTATATTCAGGTACAATTAAATTTTGCAAGGCTTGTCTCAGTAATTAAAATAATATATAATAAAACAAATAAATAAAGCAGTGAAAAAGCTGCAACAGCTGCATCTAAAGACTTGTGCAACTACAACTTTAAAAATAAACTAAAATAAAAAACGCTAGTTAAATTAAATTTACATTAAATCATTAAATCTACACACACATGTTGAAGTATGTGTGCATTCAGTGTTTCACCAGGCTGCAAGACAGGGAAAATAAAGTTCAGGGCTGCAGCTGAAGTTTAGTTTCATTGATTAATCTGCAGATTATTTTGACCGAAAATAGCGACAGATCTCCACTGCAAGTTTTGTAAATGTCTTCATATGTCTTGTTCTGTCGAACCAACAGTCCAAAACTCAAGAATATTTAATTTATTATTTGAAAGAATAAGAAAAGACACCAAATATTCAAAATTGAGACACTGGAATCATTGAATGTTTGCTATCATTGCCTTAAGAAATTCATTAAATGATTGATTTATAATAATTTTCTATAATAATTAATTTTCTAATTGTTTCAGCTCTAATTAAGTTAAAGCTAAAAAGTTTGCATTTCGTGCATTTATTATGAAGGACTCTGTCAATTTTCTGCAGTAATTACTCTAAATGCACTTATTTTGCCGCCCGATTAAGTTCCACAACTCAAGAGGCACAGCCGTAGATTTCGGGGGGACGCACAGGGTCAACGTCCCCCTCAATATTTAGAACATTCACTTTCCCCCAGTAAAAACACAAAAGTAGCAGGACTTTTATTTTGACAAAAGTAAAGACACAATTTGGTGCACAAATTTCACCAGACTTCAGGAAACTAAGTGTTTGACGCTCAAAATTTCCTCCGTTTTCACATCTGTCCGCCACAATGTTGAAACTACACCTTCGCCCTTGGAAGAAGGCCATGGGACACGGCTGAAAGCCCTGAGAATAACTAAGTTGACTTTAGAGTATTTGCTACGGATTTGTGTCCTGAAGTTGGAAAAACAAACACCATGATCTTTGTAAATATTGTTCTGATGTACAATTAAAATTTGACTTTTAAGTTGCCGCTCCTGACCAAGTTGGCGAGTTCAAGTGCAATGCTTGTGCTGCATGGTGGATTTACTTTGTTTCTGCTCCTCTGTCTCTCTGACACACACACACACACGCACGCACGCACGCACGCACGCACGCAGAACTTCCAGCATATGGCCTCTTCAATGTCACTGCCACGAGGAGAGATTGCATAGATTTCCCACATGGATGATGTCTCCTTACCTGGAGTATCAACCCCCATCTACATACACGTCCACCACCTCCAGGAAATTGCTCTCCCTGCAAAGTCAAACACACCCCTAACTGCCTTTTAAAAAGAGACAGAAGAAGGAGGTTATGGGGGAGAAAGAATAAACGAGCGGAGACTTAAGCCGTCATTGGGAATCAGAGGGGGACTCATGAGGGACAGTTACGATATTGATTTCATAAATAAACAGAGATGGCCATCGATCCTAATGTTATTTTGCATTTCAATTACTGCCCAGAAACATAACCTTCAAACGTCTGCTCCTCCACAGTAATAACATCCACTGATAATCACAAGCGAGTCTTGTCCGGCGCAAATTGGCTTTTCTCTCTCTCTCCCTCTCTCCCTCTTTTTTTTTTCCAAATGTGTAAATGACACAACTTTGCATTTGCCTAATGGTATTAGGGCATGGGCTGAATTTCAAGTGAGACTCAAGCTGATACAGTAAGCGCTCCGGTCAATTGACACAATGCAAATTAACGTGGTGAAGAGGAATTAAGTTCACAATGTGAGACCTCGTGAAGTTACGATGAGGCCCATTAAATTAAACATGCCGGCTGACCCACACTCCATGATTAGACGCACCGCTCCTTCTTCTTATTCTTCTTCTGTGTGTTAATTTCATTTGATCAATAAAACAAACTAAGAAGTCCTCTCTGCTGCCTGCATTTTGCCCGAGCACATGAAAGACACATTCACGTTTTGATTGAATAGCGGCTGCACACACACACACACACACACACACACACACACACACACACACAAAAAAGGCGTCCATCTACATCCTGATGAATTCAGAGTCCTTGACGGGCTGCCTAAAGGATATATCTATATCAAGAGGGGGTCATGACATGTAATGAAGTTATTTCTCCTCTGGTGCCGTCACACAGAGCTGGGCTGGACCCTTGTATGCAGCAGCCATCGCCATTAATAAACACGTCAGGCTGAACACTCCTCTTTTTTTAAAACCTAAGATTATTTTTCTTTCATTTCTCCTCAAAAACTTCAAGCTGGCGGTGAAAGAGAACTTGGACACAACACAGCCACAGTCCCACCACCTGCTCCCTCCGTCCATCAGTGGACCTCACGTTCAATTGATTTCACTGCTCCAATCAGCCAACTGTCAAACTACAAGATGCGTTTTTAATCATTTTGATACAACAGCGGCCATGTTTTAAAATGCAGCGTTAGCGGTTTGCATGCTGTGCAGAAAGGTGCGCTGGGAGCAGCCAAATTTGTCCACTCACTGGAGTGATTAGGCAGAATGTAAGACGCTGGCCCTCACACGTAACAAACAACATCTGCAGGAATGTTACCAAGATCCAAAATTCAAGTCAAAATGCTTGTGACGAATACACAAATGCAGCGATAGAAACTAAATTTGTGAGTAATATATCAAGTATTTCATAAATTTCTGTTTAAAAATCCTCCTTTCAGTGTGTTTTTTGTGTAGCAGATGTTTTTTGAGGGGAACGTTTTTGATTTCAAGTTAAAAATCTCAACTTTGAGATACACAATACAACATACTACACTTCAGTAGTAAATAATCAACTCCAGGAAATATACTCAAGGTTTAAATATTGTGCTATTTTCTAATTAAGCTGAAATTTTCCAGCTTATCTAAAAATATTTTCTCTTTATTTTTTATACATATCTTAAATATCAACTTTGTTTTTTTTCCTATGAAGTGGAATTATTAAGTCCCAGTTAACAGTTTATTAAAAATTCTATTTTTTTTTTATATTAACGACACTAACGTGACATTATAAACACATTACGACCATAACTCATCTAATAAACGCAGATGAACGCATGATAAGATGTGTTCCTTCTAACAGACACGGTCAGGTGTTCCCATGATATGACACCGCTAAAATTAGATCCCAGGTCAGTGTGTGATTCTTTGGTCTCATCCGTATGTGCACGGACATGTATATGTGTATGTGTCAGTGACTCTGTGTGTGTGTGTGTGTGTGTGTGTGTGTGTGTGTGTGTGTGTGTGTTTGTGCATAAATTTGACGGCTTGTGCTAACGCGTTCCTGTTGGTTTGCTCATGAAGGGCACCTATGGGAGCAGCAGGTGGAACGAGAGATGTGATTTATTTGAGCAAACTGAACATAAACAGCATTTTGAACTTCAGGTGTAAATGGTGCACTTGTCAAAACTGCTATTGTTAAACATACTGAAACTGTGGCTGATCACAGAGTCATGGTGAAGTTGATGATTTTAAATTTAACGATGACTTGATAAACATTTAAAAAAATGATGATTTTCATTCGTATTGAAGGTTTAAAATTCTTTTTTGTGTCTATTAAAGAGTGTCTAACATGAAAAAACTCTCCTGAGGTTTTTCAAATCATGTCACCTGACTGAAAAAGTTAAGGTAATTGATGAGACAGATTTTAATAATAGATTACACACTTTAATTGACTGTGGACCAGTTTGTACTTACTGTATAGCTGCGGGTTATTTGGATTACGGTTACACACCAATTTGCTTAAAATTTATTTAAAGAAACACTAAAACAGTCTCTTATGTGCATATTTTGTAAAGATTAAATCATAATTTCCAAACACTGAAACACATAAGCACATTAAAATATTACATGTATGTATCATCATTTTTTTTTTAATTTTAATGTGGCATAAAACATCTCTTAACTGTGAGTAACTCCATTTTATCACTGAAAATATATACAGATATATGTGTGCATGTGTATTTATGAAATAATTCTAGCAATAAGCTAATGTTAGTCTGCTGGTGGGAGAGCATATTAGCCTCCTCAGCAGAGACGTGGCGTGAGGGCTGGACACAGCAGTCGTGGGACCTCTCACCTCTGGCCAGTAGGCTGGTCGTCAGGCCAAAAGTCCTCAAGGGGATTATTAATAGCCAGACGTTACTAAGCACAGCTTTATGTCACACTGGAAGCACAGATTTACAAGAACACGGTCAACTACAATTACTTCCAGGTGGTAAACTGTGTGTGACAGCGTCGTTAACATACTTACAATCATTTATATCACATACTGTAGCTGTTGTTACGATGCTGTTTGATAAAGAGAGTTTTTACTACTATAAACTGCAGTTTAAAGTAGAAACAGGCTGTTTTATAAAAGCTTTATCATTGTTTCCTCTCATTAAATAAACTTTAATCAACGTACAGAAGCAGGTTAAACTAACTCGGGGAGATATCAGTAATAAGCAGAACAAATATGCAGAGTGGTGACTTCGTACACAACATTATGGGGTTTTTAGGTGATGCTGAAGAGTTGAATGTGACCTAACGATCCTGCACTTATCAGAGGAAACAATCTGAAAGCATCCACACTGAATGCAACCATTCATATATACATTTACGTGTACATGCATGCACAAACGCAACCACCTCCTGGCTCGCCAAAACACACATGCATACTTTCTGTGTGTCCACTTCTGCAGATATCTACACACGCAGATACACACAAGCATTCAGTCCCACAAGCAGCACACACACACACACACACACACATACGCATCACAAAGACCTGGCCCAGGGTCAGCAGCGTCATATTGTTACGTTCATTTTTTAATCATTTAAATTCAACTTTAATTGTTAGAAAATATATAATAATGTAGAGCACGCAGGTTTAATTGAACGCATGTGTACGAAATGCAGTTTTACAGAGTCTGGAAATTGATGACCGTGCCAAAAAGAAGAGCTCGGAGGTTGTGCAGGCTTTTTAAACTGCAGTGCAACCTGCACAGGAATTACAATACTGAGGGTCAAACACTACACTCCAGAAACTATTTCTATGTGTCCACTGAGAAATTAGTGTGATTAATTTGACTGTTGTACATAAAGTAATTTCACTGCACTCTTGCAACAATTTGAGTTATCAATATTGTCAATCTTACTCTTTATCTGTTACCTGAGTGCCATTTTCTTTGCTAGTACAAACTAAAATACAACATAAAGTGAATGTAAAAACATTTTAAATGCAGCACGAGGTCACTGCAACGTGTTTAAAAGCTACAAATACTATTAAATACTTGTCACTAATCCCTCTTAATGACAGCAGCTACTTTTACGTGCACAAATGTGTCATCATTTCTCTGCTAAACAAATACAGCCTGATGTTATTTCAGTTTTTAACTCTACAGAAGGAGTTTCTTTTCATGCCTCGAGAGTCTTGTGAAGAGTTTCCAATATTCCTAATCACAGTCCTGTAAAAAGTGTTAAGCAGGTTAAACCTTTCCAATCCCATCTACAGCTTAACATTAAGAGGATCCCAGTAAAGGGTCTCCCCGTCCACTCATATCTGCTCAGGAGGGGAGCGTCTTTCCAGGCATGCAAGGAATGAGGTAATGAAATAAAGAGCTGGAGCTTCTTGCTGTAGAACAAACAGCTCGATCCCTGTACTTAGGAACTAAATTCACCGTGACAATATGCATATGCAAAGCGGGCGGCACTTTAATGTTATTAAAACAGAATGAAGTGCGTTTGCTCTACATAACCTGCCACTTTAGAGATGCTCAAATCCCTTCTATGCTTTCATCATAAGCGGCAAAATTAAGTGCAAAAACAACAGAAAATGTGAGTAAAGCTTTAACCAGGCAGGCAGTTACTCTTATCTGCCTCTCAAGAACACACACTCTCACACACACTGGGCGACAGTACAGTCACAGTTCTCTTTCCCTGGGACGCCGGCGGACACCGGCTGCTGCCAGAGGATAGTCGTCTGGATATCGTCCGCATTAATCTGCCTCTGGCTCTACCCTGTGGCTGAGGTTAAACCCTGGATCCTGATGCAGAGCTAGACAGCTGTAGGGCAACCGTCCGACCTGGACTCCCCGCGGGCTACGCTACCGCAGCCTGACACCACTGAGCTCTGCTGTCCCGTACACGGGGAGGAGGTGGAGCTGACATAATGTGAGGAACTCCCTGGTTTTGAAACTACTTTTTTATGCATGAGAGAATGTTTTCCTCACCTTTTTAATAAAGATAGAGACAAAGAAGTAAATGGAAACAACAGTAGAGATGAGAAATAAACAGAGAAGAAGAATAGATGTGTAAATGGATGCACCTACTGGTTGTGGTAGCAGAGAGGGTCAGGGATGCACAGTTCGGAAACATCCATCAGTCCACGTTAAGCATTCCAGGTGTTGCAATAAAAAAACAGATAAACAAACAGCTGGGGGAAAAGCTGGAGGAGGAGATCAGTTCCTAAGTCTCCACATATCTTGATGAAATGTTGGTCAGGTGTTCCTGGGTGTTGTCTCCCCTCCCTCCCCTGTTCAACACACACACACACACACTCACACAATAAAAAAAACCCTGCTCTGCCTCGGCCCGACAAACTCCAGTCTGCACAGGTGCTGCACACTCAGGCTCAGGAGTACGTGTGGAGAGAGGAAGAGTGGTGGTGATACAGAGAGAAGAAGAGGAGGAAAAAACCTGAGGCAGAGATGAAGAGAGAGGGAAGAGGAAGTGTGGAGAAGAGGAGAAAGATCAGAGGAGGTGATGGAGAGAGAAAGAGAGAATAAAAGACGGACACAGATGGATGGAGAGCAGCAGTGGTGAGAGCGCACTCAGGCTGAGTAAGTCAGTGAGGGGATTGAGTCTCCATTGAAGTCATGGGGGCTCTTTAAGAGCAGGGAGGAGTGGTTATGTGCATACGGAGCTGCTGCCATTGGTCGGTGTCAGGAGGGCTGTCCTGAGAGCAGCCAGTGGGGATGAAAGATTACTGAGATGGGACGAACTAATGAGGGACCAGTCGGTGTCCAGTCATTCACAAGGGAGCGCTGCAAAACACATGTAGACCCCCACAGATAGATATAAATAAACAGTGGATGTAGATTTAGATAGAGAGATGAGGAGTTTCTTTGGAGTCACAGCTCCAGCTGCAGAATGAACTGAAGCAGTAATTGACAAGCAGCAGAAGTAGCTGAGGGCGCTTTAAACGGGTCTGTTTACTGTGCTTTAAAAGGCTCAGTGCCAGCTTACAGAGCTAAACTGTTCCCTTTACTCTTTTATCCTCTCCTCCATGCCTCTGCCTTTCCACAGCCTGCCCTCCTTTAAAGTAACTGCAGCTGCTTCCCACCACATATCACCAATCACCCTGTGAAGACAGGGGGGGATCCACCAATCCCCGAGGAGGCAGGATGTAAGAAACCCAGAGTGATAATGACCTCGGCAGGAATGATAATAACGATGACGACGACAGACAACTTTGAGTGGATCTTTACCACGTCTGTGTAATGTGGCAGCCATCAGAGGAAACCCAAAGCCACCCCCCACCTCCGCCCCCCCCCACCACACCGACCCTCCCTCCCCTCCAACCCACTTCATCAACCCACATTTTCCTGATCGATACAAAACCCATCACACACTCTTATTGATCACAGCGTTGCTGTGTCGCCAGAAGCCTCGGGACAGACTCTGTTTCCCCAACCGTCTTTTAAATAAAGAGGAATTAGAAATTTGAGGGTTTTCTTTTCATGTCAGTCTGTATCAAAGTCACGGGAGCGAAAGCTGATTGCTTCAATACAAGGAGCTGCGCGTTCTCAATTAAATTTTTGATCAATATTTTGGCATTTAATGTACTTTCCTTGCGGAGGAAAACCAGGATATTCCCACTGATCTGATTAAGACATCCAGACATAATCAATAGAAGAGATATGTTTATGTTTTTAATGAGGCGGAGAGAGAAAAGAGAAGGAAGACTCTAATGTTTGGATGACATGTATGGTTTCACATTAAGGCTGAATACTGGAGAAGTTAATTAAATAAAAAAACAAATGCCTACTTAAAGTGCATGTGGAAATATCTCAACTTTAGGATGTTTCAGAAAAAGTAAAGCTGTGTGTTTGGTTGATTCAACTAATTTTTAACAGGAGAATGTGAGTAAAGCTTTAACCAGGAGATTCTCTTCGATCACAGGAGGTTTATTTAAGTCTATTAATTAAATAAATAATAATTTAGTGTTGCCTGTTTTCTGAGGTGGGCCATACTGTGAGTCCAAGGCTCATCTGCCTCCCTCCCTCTCAGCCAGCCAGCTTACACAGCGAGGGGACACGGGGCTTCATGGCATCTGACAGGAAATCTATTGAGCGCACAGTCTGTAATCCCACTATCACGCTATCGCCAAACGAAGAAACAGTAATCCAATCATTAGGTCTGTATTTAAGCAAAACAGATTTTCAGCTCTGCGACCAAGGGTGTGTGTCTTTAAGCAGATCACAGCGAGTCTGGGATCTGACGGCTGTGCATTTTTCACGCAGCAGTTTGTGTTTATCATAATAGTTTTGTTCTCATTCTCAGCGATGTATTCCCCGTCTCCAGTGCCTCTGAATGCTCAGATATGGCCTTAATTTATCAGAGAACAGATGGATCGAAAAGGGAATTGGGTTATTTTTGGAGAGAAATTTACCCTTACACAATATGCACAAATCAAAATGTAATCAAAGCACATAAAACCTGAACAAAACGCGCATCACAAACACTGAGATTTAAGCGTCTGTGTTCAATCAGCAGCTTGTTTCTGAAAAGTAAAAACAGAACCAATCGTTATCTGTCAATAAATAGTAATTACATATTGTGGTGAGTTGAGGGACACAACCTCCCCGTCACACTGGCTACATGTAATTAAATTCCTGATTCACGAGCAAACTGGTCTTTTATGTCTGACCTCGTGACCTCTCCCCACACACACTGGACAATGTGCGGCCCGACGGCTCAGCAGGAGGCTCACTGTGCGCTCCGTCCTGACTGTGTGCTGCGGACAGGGCTGCGACTACGATTATATTTACTGTTGATTAATCTGTCGATTATGTTCTTGATTAATCAATTAGTCATTTGATCGTTATCAGTGGTTGCCAACCTTTTTTCACTGACTGACATATTTTAAGGATGCTTCATATTATATTCAGAGCATAACAACACTAGTACAGAACAACTGATAAAATGCACAATTATCCCAAATATTGAACACAATAACTGCAGGAACTTTGTGTGAAACAAGCGATTTGGATGAATTTTGAGCAGATTATTTCCTTTAAATTGAGTTTTCTTTATATTTTTTGGGACTTTTTATACAGTTATCCGTCCGTATTATGTATTTTTGGTTTATATTTTTAATAAACATATTCATGTTTTCTCCTTCCTGACACTCGGCCATTGTTTTATCAGCTCTTTTATTGGTTTAATTGCGTACTTTTCTACCGCAGGAAAAGAAAGTGAAGGTTCTTTAAATAAAGTATATGTTCAGGTCGTCACTCTGCCCTCATCCAGTGAGATTATTTTTAAGTTTATATCTTAAATAATAATCTAAACTTTGAAAATAACAGTTTTAGTTTTCTCCACATAAATGGATGAAATGCTGAGATAAAAGGCTACTGTATATATTATCAAGACACGTTTTCTAACACCCTTTAAAATCATGAAGGCCTCGTGACCCACTGTAAAGCTTTGGGGACCCTAGTGAGGGTTGGGACCCCCAGTTTGGGAACTAGTGCTCTATTAAACGTCAGAAAATGGGTAAAAAATGTTAAACAGTGTTTCCCAAAGCCCATCCAAAAGGAGACACTCAAATTAGCACGAACAATGGTGTGAATTTGTATTTTGTCTTTATTTTTACTCTATAGTGCACATTTGAGAAACTATACACACGTCTAGTAGGATTTAGAGAAAGACTCGTGGATGGGGGAAGGTCAGGGTTGAGGAATGATCAGAAGGTGCAGGTGTATATATTGTGTTACTTCTTTGTGTCTGTGACTGTCTGTTCTAAAAGTAGAGCTGTGTTAAATGAGGTATGATGTTATTAAAAGAAGGTCTGACAGCTTTTGTTTTAATTTTTTGTTACTATGTTCTGTTATGTTTATTGACTTGCTTGTCATCGCCCTGATATCGTTATGCATTGCGATACTGACAGCAGTTATTAGTTAATGTGTACCAGCAAGTTGTGTCTAAAGTAAAATGATGCCAAAAAATAAATAAATAAACAAATGAATAAAAAATATAGTGGAGCAAGTTGACCTCAGCGGAGTCTCTTAAAGGATATTTTTTGTTGGACTGACCTCACACTACCACACAAGGTGAAACATGCTATTTGCTGTAATTTGTGATTAATTAAAAATGATCTAAACAAAAAAAAAACTTCCTCAAAGCCAAATATAACATCCTTAACTTTTGTTGGTCATGTAGAAGTAAAGAAACCAGAAAATATTCAGATTAAGAAGCTGGAACCAGAGAATTTTGACTTTCTTACTTTAAAATCCACTAAAACCAACTGATCTATTATTAGATTAGCAATTTATTTAATAGTTGACAACTACTTCATTAACTGATTAATCATTGTAGCTCTAGCTGCTGATATAACTTGTGGCAAATGCTGTGTGTCAACTTTGAACAACAAGAAACTGATTTAACTGATTTGTTTCTGAGTAAATACATTTAACTGTTTATTTATTTATAAAACTAGAGAACTAAGTAACTTCCTCACAAAGAATTATTGAAGAGCAGCCACTTCTCTGGTTTTAATGACATTACGCTGCTTTAATCTAATTACTGATAGTTAACAAACAAATAAATGAAATATACATACACAGGCCAAAAAGTAATTTTCCTTGCATGATATTTAGTCAGTACTGGTTTCTTTTATACATGATCAGTTATCATGTACAATTTTGTTTTGAATCTGGCAAGTTGATCAGATCAGTTTCATCTGAGAAAATTGTGACTGAACAAACTAGCTACGTTCAAATTAGACGTTTCATACTTCATATCTCTTATACTGTGAACGCCCATAACCTGAAATGACAGACTTTGTTTTATTAGCTTGAATGATCTGAAATATGTTTATTTATGTTATTTAACTTACAATGTATTTATACTGAGAAAGCTAGATTGATATGAGGTGCACAACTCCATCTCCATCAGAAACAATGACATGTAGTAAAAACACAGAACCATGGTTCAAATTAAAACAAGAAGAGATGAAGAGTCTGATAATGTTTGCGTTGCACCTTCTGGAAGTCATTTCATTATAAAGCAGCGACAACAATATAAAAACATTAGAAATAAATCTGGCAAATAAGAGGGATGTCAGAGGTCAAGGTGACAGACGAACGAAATTTTACCTTTGCTATTAATCTCTTTGCTTTATTTATGTGGGTGTATTTTTTTCTTTTGGTGTACTTTGCACTGATGTAGGTTTGGTTTCAGATGCTTTTGTTTCTGTTGATGTTTTAACATCTTGTAACCAGTTCTCACTCTAATATAGACACAAAATACATATTTTGAAAATACAAATCAGAGCTGCAGTTATTAACTGATGAATCAAGTACTTGTCAACTATTAAATTAATCTACAACTAATTTAATACTGAGGGGAAAAAGTCAAAATTCTCTGATTCCAGCTTCTTAAATATGAACATTTTCTGGTTTCTTTACTCCTTTATGACAGTAAACTGAATATCTTTGGTTTCTGGACAAAACAAGTCATTTAAGGATGTCGTCTTGGGCTTTGGGGAACAATGATCAACATTTTTCACCATATTCTGACATTTTAAAGACCAAACAACAAAGTGATTAATCAAGAAAATAATCAACAGATTAATCAACAATGAAAATAACAGTTATTTGCAGCCCTGATACAAGTTAGATTCTTCATCCACTTAAAAACATATAGAATTTGAACCCTCACCATGACAGTAAACATACATGTACACACAGATATCACAGCACTGCAGAGGTTAAATTTCTAAAATAAAAGTGTAAAAGCTTTGACTCCACCTCCGACCACATCTACAAAACCGTGTCTTTATCCACAGACTAACACGCAGCTACTAAACACACCCTGAATCCCACAGATCCATCACTTGCACATTCCCCTCTCCCTGCCACATACCTGTTTGGCTCGTCTGCTGGAGGAGTGTGGAGAGGGATAATTACTATAGCCACAGGGCTGCATTAATCAGCTGGGTGCATTTGTTGGTTTTTATTATGTTCCACTCCCCTCTCTGGGCCACGCCGCCTCAGCCACAGGGACTAGACGGTGCTGCTGGAGGACCGTGGTCGCCCCGCTGCCCGCTCACGCTGGGTTAATAAATGCTATTAGCCTCTATCTCTTGCCTCTTAATTTCTCATTTAACTGAGGACAGTTAAAACAAAACTACACAAGCGGTGGTGTTAATCAGGGACTCGTAGCAGGACTCGGATATCTTGATTGAGAGAGCTGGACTCACACTATGAGGGACAGAAATGTATGCTGGGAGCTCTGGTATAGAGAGTGGACCTATTTATGCTGTGGCAACACATTTATTACAGTGGTGTCTCGGCAGTGACCATAATTATATTAAGATGAGTCTCCAATACTTAAATATTTTACTTTCTTCATGATTTGACAGAAAAATCTGTTCTTATAAACTCCTGAATTACACTGGTGTTGTGGTGTATTGTGGCACCACCAGTATCACTTTTTCTCACTGCACCACTCATTATTAAAATGTCCTCAATCGTGATAAGACACTTTGGTTAAATGCAATCGCCAAATGGCATACATTATCCCGAGGACATTTCTCTAACCTGCGTTGCCTCTGTGCTCTATAGTGAAAGCCGTGATTGTGATTCCAGCAACAGCGAATAGTCTACACTGTGTTTAATCACATTAAATATAAGCAAAATCAATTGCGCCGCCATGCTCCAATTTTAAACAGCTCCTTGACACCAGGCGAATCCTCGAAGACTCGCCTACGTCACCTGCATAACACAAGCGGGGTCTGGATGGAGTCACCTCTAAAGCAAAGCCAGGTTGTGTCATTGCCATCCAGAAACAGGATCAATACGTTCCTCTCAAGTTCATTCCAATAAGGCAGCTGGCAAAAACGGCCCTCGTGGTGTCAGCTTTTTACAGCTTTATGACGCTTATGCGTACGAAGCAGGCCTGCTGTGTTTAGAGCCTGCAGATGAAACAGCTAGCGCTGAGAGAGGTGGGGAACTTTACACGGAAGCTTTGAGTGTCTGCAGACAGACTAAAGTAAACATAATAAGAGAATAATACACTGGGATCTCTTAATATTAAAGGAACAGTTCACCCCCAAATCAAACCAAACCAAATGCATATTTTTACTCTTACCTGTAGTGCTGTTTATCAGTCTAGATTGTTCTGGTGAGTCACCAATTGTTGGAGATATCAGCCATAGAGATGTCTGCCTTCTCTCCAACATAATGGGACTAGATGACACTCAGCTCAAAGCGCCAAAAAATATAAATGAAAAACTCAACAGCAATGTCTCTTCCCAGAAATCGTGAGCTGGTTTCAAGTACAAACTGCCGTAAAACTTCAATTAGTAGCCTGGGCTATTATTTGCTTCGATCACTGAGCTCAACCGGAGTATATTTGGGACAAGCATCTTTATGGAACAGGCTTTTAATTCCTTTCAGACAAAACTGTTGCTCAGCAAAGATGGGAAATACTATCAAATTATTTATTTAAACCAGTAAGAATATTACTTTTGTAAAAATTTGTATAACCTATCAATTATGAATCATTCATTTAATCTAGATCCAACAGGCAGCGCATCAGAGAGACAGACAGACAGAGTTACAATGCTCATTTCACACGGCACACGGCACACAACACCTCTTTATCCTTTATCCTGTTAAAAAAATATTTACATCTTGGAAATTTTTTTTAGGAAAAAACGCTTTGATTCTTCTGATCAGTTGAGCCTTATGGACTAAAGGATTAGAGGTTAAATAATAAAGGAATGGACACATCAGACTTCATGACTGCTTCAGAGTTAGGGAGTCAGCATATTTTTTGCATCCTTCTGGTTTACCAAGCCTGTAAATCTGAATGAATTGTTCTTCTGTGCTCATGGCTTCAGTAAAATTAACTAAAGGATTGAATTGTGGGGAATTTAGCCAAGCTCAAGATGTGTAGCATCTCCACACTGACAAGAGTTTTAACATTTGTATTTGCATGCGCAATCAGCTTAGCACTTAGCTCAAGCAGGTAGCCGATGGCTCTGTGGGCTTTAAGAGGTTTTATAATTGAAGAACTTCTATAAAAATGAACTCCTTCACAGCGTCAAGTTTTACTGTATTTTCTTTCTACCAAACAACACTCGCCAACCGTATCACCACAGAGGATTAGGGTTGCAACGGCATGAGATTTTTCACGGTATGATAACCATCTCAGAAAACATTACGGTTTCATGGTATCACTGTATTACAGAATTTATATTACCATTGGTCAGTATGACACTTAAAGGAATGGAAATGGAAGGGTATGTGTTTGGCTGAACAAATATTTTATTGAAACTTGAAACCATTTTGTTAATGGAAGTATGTGTTACAAGTCTCCCCTTTGAAAATAACTAAAATAAAGGGGCCATTCTTTGTCCGGTTGTATTTTGTAGGATAGTTGTAGGATAGAGATAACTTAGATAAGTCAACTTTTGTATCACAGTATACCTTAAAACCAGTATATTGCTGCAACCCTGAGCAGGGTAAAGGGTGCATCTGCTCATGGACAAGAAGCTTGTGTTCATGACAGTGTGAGATGTAAACATTAAATGCGTCCTCCTCAGGTGAGCTGTAACGTTAGCTAGCTTAGCAGTGCTAGGTGTGTTAGCAGTAGATGCACGCTCCCTTCTGCATGGTGATTTGGTTGGTGGGTCTAGTTTGGTAGAGAGAAAGCCTCAGTGTCATGTAGATCTATTTTATTCGAGAGAAGGCAGACATCTCTATGGCTGATATCTCCAATTCAAACCAAAACAATCTAGATTGATAAACAGCGCTACACTACCACTATACTACTAAAAATGTTTGTTTTAGAGAAAGCATGCAACACATTTTGACGCAGATGCTAGCTTCTATTGAAAAATGTGAAAATGCCTCCCAAGAAAATGCATTTAGGAATACTGATATTTATATGAGCAGATTAACTGATGTGTACAGTAGCAGTAACAACAAACTCGTGCATAAGTACGTCTCACCAAAACTGTCTGAGAGAAGGAAAAAATTGTATGTTCATTGAATTCGTGTCACGGAGCTGCCAGTTGGGCTCATACCGACTTCAACGCTCAGAACACCCACAGGGCACTAGTAACTCTTCAATTACCAGCCTCACTCTGAGGAACAGCTAACTTAAGTACAAAACTTTCTGTTTCAAATGACTTAAAGTGTGTTTGATAAGGAAATTATCCTCTTTGCTTGTCCCAGTCCCACGACAAAAGACGCTGTTTCTGTATAAATTACCTCCACAGATGAGAGCATTGTCAAAATACTTAGAGAGCTGCTGGTGTATCTGTGAAACAATAATCATACGAGCATGATTTTGAGGAATCATCAAATTATTCCAACGCATTATTTAAAAAGCTACAGACTCTACACACACACACACACACACATCTGAAAGCATCATGCTTATGTGAGGGAGGGAAAAAATGTCCGGTGGATTTTAAACTGCAGGAGTTGCAGCCTGTTTACACAGTGCTGATGAATATAATACTAAAAACAAACATTTATGTAAAGCAGCCTCCGTTTGGCAGTAAATCTCATTTTGAAGAGAGGCTCGGTATTCCAGACTTGGCTCCCCTAAGATCCAGGGATGACTTTCATTTAGTCTCACCTCTCCATCCAACTGGGGTCACCCCTGTTGGTATAGCAAGCACAGCAGTCACATTGCTCCACCATGCGCGCAGATTGCTTACTAGAACCGCCTGGAACCTTTCATATTTCTCAGTCAGCATTTTTACAGGATAATTTTGGCAGCCTTTAAGGATATCGCTGCCTTAATAGAGGATAAAAATAAACGGGTGGTGGAAGGGCTATATCAGGCCGGTATAATCTTGTATTCTATACTGTGTGGAGCTAAACGTCTGGCTTTGGCTCCATTCAATGAGATTAAACTGCTCCCCAGTTGATTCCAAAAGACCATTTGTCCTATTTTTAAAACTAGAAAGAGCGTTTTGAGCCAAGTAAATCCAAAAAGGCCAGTTAAATTGATTAAAATACTATGGTGTAAATGGCATTATGGAGCAGCTTCTTTGCTCTATATCCCATTGAGCGATTCTGGTCAGCAGATTTCTATAGATAGTTTGTCAGATTCAGTTTGTATTTATACACGTGTGCATACATATACAGACATTGTGTGTGTGTGTGTGTGTGTGTGTGTGTGTGTGTGTGCTGTGTGAGCATTTTGGTGTGGCTCTGTGTAGACTGACTTCTGTATAAGAAAGCTTGTCAAAATGTCTCAAAGAAGGAAACAGCTTAATTCAATCAGCGCTGCCGCTTTCAAGACCACGAGGGAGCCGGCTAATGGTGTTAGAAACTTGAAAAGTTGGAAAAAATAAGCTTGAGGAAGTTCTCACTACCTGGGAAAGAAGTCTGTTCCTTGAGGCTTTCCTATACTGTATGATAGTAAAAGCTCCACTCTTCTGGGCCTTGTTGCTTCTCTGTGAGCTCAAATGCTGGATTTTAGTTTGTGCTCCTCCCATGAGGGGCAAAGCTTTGCAGAAGTTAGAGGAGGGTTATATGAAGTTCAGTGGAAATGTTTTTTTTTCCCACTACTCAGCCAACTTTTTTAATAAAAGACAAGAATATGGATCGCGATGTTCTGCAGAAGCATGTTTGGAAGTGAGTGGATGGGGAGTTGGAGAATATACAGGTTTAGTTAAAATGTGAAAAAAGAAACCCCTCTTCTAAATAGGCATCCTGTGGGCATTCCCTTTCAGAATTACGAGAAAGAGACAAATGTTATGCCAGAATCTGGAGAAAACATGACAGTGTGTGTCTGCGGCTGTGCTGTGCAGTGAAAAACTGTGGGTCTATAAGGCATGCACCTCGTTTGTTTTATGCGCCCTTCCCCCTTCTCCGACATTCACCCCCATTAATTCCATGATTGTGTCTTCCTCTCATTTTCTCCCTCGTTATGCATTTAATGTTTCCAATTTGCCGTCATCACAGAAAAACGCCACAAGAAGCTATAAATTCTTTTCTAATTCCAAATAATTAGGATTACACGGACCAGTGGTTTTCAATCAGCGAGATCATCTCAATGATAGATGGTAGGATAACTGGTCATTGCCGAGACATAAATATTGTGTCGTTCAATTAATCTGGTCTAATGAGGTGTCAAAGCTGCCACTCATCCATCAAATACAATTAGGAATAAACACATATGCATGGAGATGGGTAATTAATAATTAGCAAAGCAAAGAAAACAGTATTGGTTTCAGCAGCCACATTCACAGAGCAATTTACCACAGCTCTTTCTTCATTCGATTTTTCAAGTGAGTGAGACAATGCCACATCAAAGGAATTTCAATCAATTTTTACCCGTTTTTCGTGTCTGATGTTTGTCACACTCGCTGCTCCTGCCAAGACACGTGTCACTTTAGAAATAAACCTTAAAGAGGCAGGTCCGCATCTCATCAAAAGACAGTTTAACCTTAAAAAACCCTAATCTGGGTGCCTTTCATCCAAACCAACCACAGCTGGACCTGGAAACAAAGAGTGCTCCTAAAACGTGATGGATAGAGTTCTTTTCTGGACCAAAAAAGAGCAAAACATTTATTCTAGATCTTGGGAATTGGGGACTGTCATCAACAGTTTGTCTTCATCTCTCTCTAAAGCCCACAAGGCTCATTGTCCTAAAAAAAGACATTTCATACAGAGTGTTCATTGTCTTCCATTTTCAGAGGGCAGTCATGCATCCTGACAGAATTAAAGTGCAGTGCTGGGATGAGACCTCCTGTATGAAAATAATAATTTATTCTGCCAAGTTCAAAACATAATATTCAGGCTGTCAAAAGCTTCCATCAGAGTCTGTCACTAAAAGGTAGAAGTGTATGAGACCCTCTCGTATCAGCCTCTCAGACAAAGGTCCTGCTTATTAAAGCCCTCTGTGACACCAGAGCTGACACCTGTCAAACAGCAGTAGTGGGGTAGTTTCCCTTTGACTCTGTAAATAATTACAAAGCTTCACTTCCAGTCTTTGTCATGTTAGTAAAAGCCTGTGAGGAACACAACGCTTATGGTAATTCAACAACAACAACAGCTGGTCGCAAATACATTTTGTGAGTTCATGTATCGGGCAAGTAAAAAATAGTGAAAGTATGAACAACACATTTACTGACAACATATTCCACTTGTTTCCCGCCAATATTAAACTTTGTTATAGTTATGTTTAGTCACTGGAAGCAGTTAGCTAAAGCTGGGGTAGGCATAAAATTTGGAAAAGGCAAAAAAAAAAAATAGTCAGAATTTGAGAATACGTCCTCCTCCTGCAGCTTTCCCCTCTCTGTCCTAAGCCCCTCCCACCAGATGACCACAGGCACATGTGCGCTTCATACAGTAACCCAGAGATTCCCATACATTAATTTTGTCTTATTTTATTGTAAAGTTGCGCGCAAATCATTTGTTCAGCCCTCTTTGCCTCAGTCTCTCCGCCTCGCTCCCCGCCACTGTGGACTGCTTCCCCGGGAGGAGAGCAGGCAGCAGCTCCAGAGACAGATCTCAGTTGGCAGCTGTGGCAGCTCAAATTCTGCCAGCATCAGGTTTCACAGCTGGCTGATGGCAAGCGGTAGCGCCGGATCTGACCTATGTGACGGCAGCAACAGAAAGTTTGCTGATCTGGTGGGAAGTCGAAACTCAAGGCTGTCTAGTCCTCCAGAGCTAGGGCTTGTGCTGGCTAGAATTGGGTTGCTGCAGCCGCTGACTGGGGGTCTGTCTCTGGAGTGGCTGCTTGCACCGCACCCCAGCAAGATGGGTCTGGAGTGGCGGCGAGTGAGGCAGAGGACACACTGTGATTCAAGGCTCTGGCTAACGTTGGCTCCATAAATGTAAACTTGAAGCTGCAGCTGTGAGCTTTTAGCTCTGGTTAGCAGAAGGCTAAAATATTAGCAACATTTTCTCTCAGGCTCTGACATGCTTCGCTGATAATGACACGTTCATTTCATTTACTATCAGACTCTCTTTTAGGCTGTTTTTTTTCGTAAGTCCATCTTCCTTAATGGGGCTTGCTACGCAGTGTAGCCAGTTGTTGCCAATGCTGGAATAGCAACTTTCTCAACAGGATTCTTCACCATTGAATCAGGCTTTCACCAAAGGGACGTGCACATGCATCTGCATTTGTATACCAGCCATTAGGAATGCCCTGTCTCAGAAGTGACCTGTGATTGGCCAGAGTCTCCCTGCCAGGCGCCAGATTTTCTAAAGACTGTAAACAGAGCCAAAAGGAGGTGCAGAACTCCAGTTTTCTCTCAGTCCACTTAAATTACAATATGCTCAAAATGTATTATGAGATATTTGCCCAATGATGCCAAAGTAAAACTGCCTACTGCAGCTCCAAGGTTGGGGGTCACAGTCTGGTTTAACACATGGAAAGTCCAAAGTGACTTGATGCTTGAATGCTTGCACTGAGGGTAAGAATGGAGTATTTTAAATTCAGGAATTTTACTTTTAATGGTGTATTTTTATAGTGTGAAACTGGTACTTTTATCATGTAAAGAGAGATTATTTTACCATGTTCATCACGTCACATCAGCTCAGCCTATTTTTATCACTGGATGCAAACTCGTTTGCATCACTCAATGCAAACGAGAGGACAGAGTAAGGGACTCTCTAAAAACTTCATTTTGATTCCTTACGTACTGTGTCACACAAGAGTGTTGTGCGCATTCTCATCGGCTCGCACTGGGCCTTCTTGGCATTTTTTGGATAGGCAAAAAATCTGTGACCTAAAAAGTTGTTTAACATCATTGTTACATTAACCCCGAGATCAAACCTACAGAGGGCTTTCAAAAGACTTTTACCTGACTGCTGATAAATTCTCAACTTGACTGACATACTGCTTTACTGCAAATAAATGCATGTACAACTAAATAGCGCTAAAATATATTGACATTTAGATGGGCTAAATTATGTCAAACAACAAAAATCTACTGTATTCATATCAATGTACATTTTGTGTGCCTTCATACGTACTTAACATGCATCAAATAAACTAATCTCACTTTGTATGTCTCGTCTAGTCTGTCCATTTTTCCAAATAATACTAGCTCATACTTTGTCAGTCCAACTTCTCATTTTCATCAAACAACAACAACAACAAAAAAATCAGGATTTAGTTTCTGTATTTTTACAAAGGTACACACAGGTTATTATATAAAGTATGAACATGCACTCACAAGCTGAGACAGTAATGGAGTTCAGTTATCCAGGTGAAATACCAAGTTTTTGGTCAGTCGCAACAGAGTACAGAGAATTCATGTTTTTATGCAAAGCACTATCATATCAGTGATACAGTATAGAACTTATACTGTGTCCAATGCTTCCTCCTAAAAAAGTTGACAGTGCGGCCCTGTAGTGTCCCGGCTGATGGTGGCGGAGACACGTGATGCAACGCAAGTCAGTGGTGTTGTCTTCCTGATGCGAGTCTACATAACAGGCCATAGACACCGAGACACCCCGATGGTTCAGTTCAGCTACAGCAGCAGCAAAGAGGCAATTACCCAGAGGCATCGGGGCGAAAGACAGAAGGAAAATCAATACATAATTTCAGCATTTCAGAGGGTGTTTCCTTCAACTGAGCCAATGTCTCAATTTACCGGTGTGAGTTAGTTGTTTTTTGATTTAAGCTCCTTTTGTATTTTCACACTGTACAATGAAAATGTTAATAAATAATGATTTACCTATAAATCCTTTACCTGTTGTGGCTTATATAAGACAGCTTCAAGTGGATGAATGCAAATGCAGTTGGAATTTGAATCCACTGAATGTGAGGTCTAGCATTAATAAGAATTGACAGCACACTGCCATGAATTTTGAGTCTGGAAAAAGCTGATTCTAAATTCACAAAAAAAGGTTATGCAGACGCCTCTGCGCATCCTGTGAGTGGCATATTTGGGAGAAATTCACTTCACCTGACCCAGGGTTAAGTGTCTGAGAGGAATTTCATCTCGTCCTAATGGCACAGGAGCGTGTGGTGTAAGTTCACACAAAGTTTACCATCATAATACCATTTTGTACGCTGTCGCACTCCGTTATACAGGCGGGCAGATGGGCAACCCCTGCGTACCCAGCGCCAAGATGCCATGGTTAAGTGACAGCAGCCAGACACAGAAATGAAACAAATCAATAGTGGCGTCTCTTATGAAGACCAAACCACATGCAGCACAACATGATAATGACCACAAACCCACTCAAGCGTTGAGGCTACCCCCAGAGAGGCGCTTCTTTAAATGAATGTAGGTTAGTGTGATTGACTAATCGCCTACTAAATTAGAAAAGACAATATCATACGGCTTTGTGCTGCTTCTAAGAGCTTTGTCTGTTCTGACTCATAGAAGCACCTATTGCCCATGATGATTGTTAAACATAATGGTACACCTTCTTCCATAACCCGGCAATTATACCGCCTGCAAAAACTTCAGGCATTATCTCCTTACAAAATAGTAAAAGACCCATTTTTAGGATTAGATATAGCTAACTTTTATGTCGTGTATTTGAATATGAAAAGGAGACTGGTGGGGAGTGCAGGGAGCCCAAGGGACCCAAACACAGACTTCCTCTAAAATGTTAATCGTTTGGCTAATTGAAGGTATGTTCTTTGTCGGCTCTGCGTTTTGGAGGGTCCCTTCTATGGACCGAGCGAGCACAAGGTAGCAGGGCTTTCAGATGTTATTGTATTTGACTGCTGCTGCACCGGGGTGCCAGTGGATTTAGGTGCTTTTAAGATAAGTTACGGGGACACGCACACACACCAGCAGACGTGCGTGGAGAGACACACGCCAACCTGCATGTATACTCACCCACCCACACGGCGACACTCGCGCACACACACACACACACACCAACACATGTACATGCCATCTATTTGCATTTCAAAAGAGCATAATTGCCCAGGGCGGTGGCTGGGGGAGTGTGGCCTCAGGATTCCCCGAGAGCGCCTGTGAAGTTAACGAATCACGAGTCTAGACTCAACCGAAGCTCCTCTTTCATACGAGCATATTCACACCAACATCCTCCTGAGTAATAGGCAGGTAGAGTAGTCACACACCGTTACACAGACAACCCATTTACTCCTTGTTGCAGTTCAGGCGAAAAACCCCTGAAATGATCCTTTTTGTAAAAGATTTTCCATTTTCCCCTTGTTCAAGGATAGTGTCATATTGTTTAAAATGTGGAGCTCATTCATTTGCTGTTTTACACACAAACTGACCGGCACTGTGATTAGATTCACAAAAACAAAATAACTGGGATAAATTAGGTCGAGGCGTTTACATGCTCTGCATATTCACATGCAGCTGGCCAGTGATCAGGTATCAGACTTCCCCTCACATTGTTTTAAGGTTGGCTTTGGCTTATTATTTTAACGCTTGTATGGATTCTGAATTTTAAAAAAGTCTAACATTCAGCTGAGACCTATTTATTTTGGTTTCAGTGTCAGTGTAATAAATCTGTATATAGCAACAGTATATGTAATGCTGTCAAAATGATCATTTCCTTGTTCTGTATCTTTGTCACAGACACTATATTAACCCCTTTGGAAACTAAGTTTAGTGTACGGCCGAGAAATCAGTTTATCTTCAGAGACAGAGACCCTGAGTGTCTTGAATCAGATGCTTTTGTACTTAACACAAAATATTTTCAGTGCACAAATCAGCTGCGTGCATTCACATTGCATAGAACAAGGAAATGCAGTGTACCACTGGCGCACTCAAAACAGTCCAAAGTTGAGTGTGGAGTGATGGACACTTCTCAGCCTTAATGGTCGTCATCTTCTCAACTTTAACATGGCAGCTGAGGACAACAAGGAGCCTGTTAGTTATACATGTACTAATACTGATGTCGAATAGAAGCCGTCTAGGGATGGGAATTGATAGGATTTTATTGATATCAATGCCATTATCGATTCTACTTATCGATCCAATTCTTCATCGATTCCCCTATTGATTTTCTGTGTAGAAAAAGTAGACCTTACAGGTTTTTGGTGTCAACAACATAAATTTTATTGACGTTCTATTTTAAATAAGAAATAAGTGCTAAGTAAGTGAGTAAATAAAATATGAAATTGGTCCACTGCTATCATCTAAAATGAAGCAAATGAAAGAATATTTGTACAGCATTTGTTTTCATCTATGTCAAACAGAATCTGTTAGTGTTGTCACGGTACCAAAATTGGGACCCACGGTACGGTACCAGTGAAAGTATCACGGTTCTGAGTAGTATCACGATACCACAGCAAAAATTAAGCAGATGTGCCTTTTGTCATTTATAAAAAGATAAATCACTTTTCTATAATACATCAATGATATTTCAATGGAATAAATTACTTATTGACTTATTCATACTTCAAAAACAGCATCAATAAGTGATTAACATAGGGGGGATCAAAATAAAATAAAGAAATAAAATAATAATCAACCAGCCACCCTCCTCCCCTGACAAGTTAAGAACAGTCCCTTCATAAGTAAAGAACAGTCCCTAAAGTGCGGTGAGGTTTGTGGAAATGTGAACGGCTCGTTTCTCCTCTGACACGTCACATACCTGTGTGCCGCCACGGCTCAGCTGTTCAGGTACTTTTGGGCAGTCATGACACCAAGAAATTATTGGACCTGCACCCGGGCTTCTTGGTCGCCAGTAAGCGCACTATGGAGTACTATGGCCGCCGTATTTGACAGGTATACGTATTCCTGTCCGTGTCTGTGTCTGTGACCCCCATTCAACCCACAACCAGCAGGATTCACCTTTCGTTTCTGCTGCTGGTTGAAATTTGTACTCGCACAGCGTGCTGAATGATTTATTTTGCTCGCACACAACTATTTTTAGTCGCAAATGCGAGTAATGTTAAAATGCTCGCACAGTAGAGCCCTGCAGTGGAAAACAAATCACTGTAGCATTGGTGGTGTTTCCGCCCTTGCATGTAATTACGGTGCTGCATAAATTGCACGTCATGCTGTTGTGATGAGTGAATGTCATGAGTCTTTTTTGGTCAAGTGAAGCCAAGCTTTCGACCGCTTCTGTCTCCACCATTACGTCTTCTTTGTTGTTGAACGAACTGCTGACTGACGAGTGTGACGTTTGTCATCGACGTAAAGATTCGGCGTAATGAAAAGAATCGATATGGGAATCGTTAAGCATAAAGGCTAATGATGTCGATGAATTGAACCAGTTGGAACCAGTTCTTAACAGGAACCGGTTCTCGATTCCCATCCCTAAAGCTGTCAGTAATCTTTGTTGGGTCTGCAATGATTTGGTAACATGAACAATGATAACTTGACACTAGCTAACATGCTCCTAGCTACGGCGGCACATTTTTATCTGCACTGCTTTATGGAAGGAGTTGGCGTAAGTTTGGTCTATGTGTGGGCGGTGACAGCAAGCAAATGTTGGCAATAATGCTCCACTGTCTGTTTGCTTAACAAAAAAGTGCAAAACTGCAGTGCGCAATTTGAGACACTACTCTGTTGAAATTAGTACACCACGCAGAAAGTACACAGTGTTAGTACACTGATGTGTACTAACGGAAGTATATAATTTGAGACACTGTCAGATTACACTTGATCTTAAAATGTTTTTTGGTGGGACATCGGTGGTTTAGTGGTAGAGCAGGCGCCCCATGTATATGGCTGTTGTCGCAGCGGCCCGGGTTCGAGTCCAGCCTGTGGCCCTTTGCTGCATGTCACCCCCCCCCCCCCCTCCCCCCCCCTCTCTCCCCCCTTCAAACTTACCTGTCCTATCTATTAAAGACAAAATGCCCTAAAAAAAAAAAAAAAGTGTTTTGGTGATACAAACACAAGTGGACAGCCGAGACACATCGCCATTCATACCTGTGTCTATAATGCATCTCCAAGGTGACGAGTTGACTTCTTGTGTTCAGATTTTGGTTACTGTCTTGTATTTGGTTACTTAATTTATGCTGGAAGTTAAAGAGTCCGACGCACAATTAATAAGTCCACACTCTTGCATGTCATGTCAGTGGTTCTGTCAGTACAGCCAACTCCTTCCATAAAGCAAAATGCTGGACTGTCTTGCAACACTATCCAACTCATCATAAAATCGGCACATTATAGAGTGTTGGTGCACTGTCACCAAAACAGCCATTACGTCCTGCATTGTATTTTCCTTTTACGGCCTCGACAGGGAGTGTTTACTCTATGCACTGCATGTCACGTACAGCAAAAAAGCTCCTAGTTTCCGGGTTACTTCTGAAGTTACTGTATGTGTCCCACTTAATATGCGCAATAGTGTTAATCCCATCATGCCTCTGGCTCAACCAGGCTATGTGAGCAAGCAAACCACGTTCTGGATGAGACACTGTGGGCACGCACAGATCACAAACTATCACGTATGAGGTAAATATCTCACGAAATTTGGATACCTTGAAGAAAACTTATGGGGGTGGATATGAAAAGTCACCTTCAGTGTCATATCAGTGAATCCAGTGATAACATGGCTAATATATTGATAATTAAACAATGAAGTATGAGAACAAAGGCTAAAACGTGACCAGTGAATGCTACGCAAAAAACAAAATCAAAATATTTTGAAGTTTGAAAAAGGGTTAGAAAAAGAGAGAAGTGTTTTACTAATCAGGGGCTGTATTGTGTGATTCTGCAGATGCAGCAGTTTGTAAGAAGACTTTGCATTAAAACGGTAATTAGCACATTTGTTCATTCATGTGTCCTTTCTATTATGTTTTAATTTTTATTCCTTGACAAAAATGGTTCGTTTTAGTTGTTTTCATCGCGAAAATAGGTCATCAACAAATATTTTTAGTCACAGGTTTTGTGGATGAAATTTACACTGCGCTGCTTTAATGCAAAAGGCTAATAAAACACGTCATCACATCATCACCATCATCAAACAGACAGCACGTTTAGCTTCGTATCAATGTACAGAGATGTTTCTTACACATCAGATAGCCTCTCACATTCTGTCCAGACTCGTGGCAGTCCAGTGGGGACGGTCAGGGAATGATAGAGGAAGCTGAGGTGATGCTGAGTCTGGTACTACACGGACTACAGTCAACTGAAAGGTAAGCTGCCTCGTTGCTGGAAAGACTGATGGCCTGGCAGAAGTGTTATTTGTCTTGTATTGCTGGGTGAGCCCTCACGTCCACTCAGGAAGAGATGAAAGAGGGACGGACGGTCTGTCTGGGAGAAGTGCTAGCAATGTGGTGGAGGACAATCTGTCACCAGCAGTCATCACTTAACTGAGCCCAGAGCTGCACCACTCACTCAATGAGAACCTCACCAGACTTAAATGGGAGCGCTGGGCAGAGCCAGGAAGAGACATGATTAAAAATATGCATGAAATGAAATGAAATGCAAATCCTTCACCCTTTTACGTTAGTACTGAGCTCAAAAATCTGAATGTGGGACAACAGACACAATTTGACAAAAAAGAAATTGCGAGTGTACAAAAATAGGACAACGAATATTCAAGATGATGAACAACATTTCACTCTTATTCTTCCTTTTTCACAAATATTTTCCAGGTTTTTCATCCCACGCTAACACCCACGCGTTTCTCAAACTAACACACAAACACACTTTAGTATCTAATAGGAGCTGGCACTGCATGTGGAGGTGAAGGACGTGCGGAGGGGCCGCCCTGTCTCATGACACAATAAATGACTGTGATCCAGGTTCCAGCAAAAACAAGGACTGCTTTTCAATTCCACCTCTTTTACCCGGATGAATGATGAACCCTAGGTAAGAGGTGCAGTGTTGTGGTATTAATATACATCAGGGGCCAGAGCGCCACACTAAATCAGGAGCCCCAGTGCATTTGTTATTCTAATGACAAGCAATAGCCATGCTCGGGCTGTGTGGAGTCCGCAGATCCTAAACTGGGAGAGGACTAAACTAAAAAAGACTGAAAGTAAAAATAAGGAAAAAATTTAAGGAGGAATGACTTCATGACTGAGACGTAACAGTGATGTTTTTAAAGGGCTGTTCTTTTACTTTAAGTATTAAAAGGTCCAGTGTGTAGGATTTAAGGGGGATATATTGGCAAATAGATGGAATATAAGTGTGTTTTCTTTAGTGTATAATCACCTAAAAATATGAATTGTTGTGTCATCGTTACTTTAGAATGAGCTGTTTGTATAGGGAGCAGGTCCTTGTCTATTGTGTCTGCAATGTTTCTACAGTAGCCAAGGATGGACAAACTTGCTCCAAATAGGGGCCTTTTGTGTTTTTTGCATCAGACTCCGTAGTTAGCAGCCTCTCTGCAACCAGCAGGGTTGCATAAACACCAATATCTTAAAGAAAAATTGCTTTATTCATTGTTTATACCGGTTAAATTGCTGAGCCTGTTTGTTTTGAAGAAGAAGAGATCTCTGAAGAAATCCTGACCCAAAGTTCACGCTTGGCACATGGGAAAAGTTTTAGCTGGTTGCAATCTGCAATCCTCACCTCTGCATCCTACACACTGTTCCTTTAACATGGTCAGATGCACTGATTTTTTGGCTTAATGTTTGTCAATATTCGCCTTGTTGCCATCAGCCTATTGCAACAATGGCACTGGCCGATGTTTTAGGTCGCATCAATTTTGTGCAGGCAAAAAAGCAGGGCCCAACGCTAACTTCGTCTCAGTGTTGTGTTCAAGACTGTTTCCTTGTCGATAAGTGTTTCCTTCTTTCTAAACCTGAGTCAAAACTTATCTCTAACCCTTACCACCAAGAGGGCGCTACGCAATAACAGTAAGGGTGGGAATCACCAGAAGATTCACGATACGATATTATCACAATACTTAAGTCACAATATAATATCATTGCATTAAAATATATTGCGATATACTGTGATTTATTACCTTTTTCAACTGTAAATTATGACCCCAAAGGAAAACTCTGTCAACATCTGTTTCATCTAATAAGATAAAGTTTTCAGTCTGTTCACCTCACCTCAACCATTTTTTGTGTCACGATACGATACTGCCACACAAAAATATCGCGATACTATGCTATGCCCCTAATTAACAGGAGGTAAATACTTTTTGACCGGGTAACAGACTTCGATACAACACCGGCGTCCTGGTGACAATAGAAAACATGTTTGAGATGAACAGAGATCTTCCACGGACATTTTTTGGGGAAAAATGATGCAGTAAACTCACTATCGATGCATCAGGGGACAGACCATATCTTTTCCCTGATAGCACTACATTGTGAAAAACAAATCTGTGCTGATATTGCAGGGAGAGAGCTAGTTACCATTAGCTGATAGCAGGCTGTGGCCGGAACTAATGCTGCATTTAAAAGGAGTCGTGTTTACTGTGTTCACAAGAAGAGTCAATATAAATGTCCCCCTCTTGTGATATTCAAAATCTCGTATGTGGAAAATTTCCGATGGCTCAGAGTTCACGACTTTGTGTACATGGCTTCTCATGTCGTAAACACGAGTTCCATTTGAAGGATGCATGACAGCTTACATAGGCTGCACTGCGGTACATTATGATGTGTTCAAGCTCTTTTCAGTAAAAATAAGTCTTGGGCAAAGGTATATTATAACGTTATCATAATGTGCTTAAATGTAGTCTTGTAAATACAGTTGTTTGACGCAGAAATTTTTTGATGTTCTCACAGCAATATAGAACAGATATAAAGGAAATTGTGATGTATTATATAAAAACGCATGTGAAGCATCTGTTAAAAAATATTTTTAATGTGAAAGCTAATATTAAAGGGGTTTTCATTTTAATAAAAGGTTGAATGACTTAAAACATTTCAGTTATTTTTTATAATGAAGATTTCTTTGTTTCCCTGGCCCGAAAAGGGGAATAAATACACAATATACAATAAAAATATACAACAACATCAGTATTGGCCCAGAATTTAAAAACTGATGCATCCCTACATGTAGGGGCTCATATACCATGTTAGAAAAAAATGTTACTCTAATTTAAACAAATAATACACAGAAGCAATCTCTCTGAGTGCTAACATTAAACATGTAACCCAGATAAAGCCACATTTCAATCAATGCAAGCCACTTTTTAAAATCACATTAAAGGCTCTCTACTTCAAATCACTTTTATTCATCTCCGAGGTGTTTTAACCAACAGCTGCTCGTCTGACCCGACGGATCATAAATCAGCTTTCAGGAGAAGATCGAGTGAAAAGGAGAAGAGAAGACAGACGATTCTGGTGAACTCTCCGGATTGAATAATCAATACTGACAAAAATAAATGGCTCGACTATTTATCAAAGTCTGTGGTCAGCGCTATAGCAGAATTCCTGTAATGTATATTTCATACACTTTTATACTCATTGATTACCTGCCCTGTAGTTTGTAAATTACGTGTATATTGATCTGCTCATCATACAGTTGTGGCTTTTACTGTCGGCCATTTGTGCCGCTGATAAAGAGATCAGGATTGAACTCTGTAATATAAATCTTAAGCTATTTTCTGCCAATATCACAAGGTAGTATGGGGTAAAATAATGTAGTTATATTGAAGTTTTAGTGTCTTGTGTAGAATAGTACCAACAGTACATCACTGTTAGATTACTTAGGGAAAAAAGCAGATTTCTTTTTTTTTTGAAGCGTTACAAGAAGCGTACAAATCGCAGAAAACTGGTAATTATTTATGGGAAAAACTGCTCAATATGGTTGCACATGATAATAAAAATGCAGGTTTATCATACCAGTGTTTGAATATTGGTTGTCTCTTAATTTTTACTGACTCAGCTAGACAAAAAAGAGCACTTTCTGCAGCATCACAAGGTGATCCCTGCTCCTGAAGTCAAAAAATATTGATTACAGGTGATAAATCAAACACAAAGTGGAGAAATACCAGTCAGAACTACCATTTATTCTCATTATCTGAGCTTATGTGTTTATTCCACGGGGAGATTGAAGTCAAAAGATGACCAGGAGTGTCCCAGTGAAACCGAACAGATTACATGAGAGAGGGTGAGTTAGGGTGGGAGGGAAAGAGGCAAGCTTTGGATCGATGGCGCCAGATCAATGATCAATAGGCCGCTCTCACCAATACACTTCCTGCTGACGCTCGGAGCTCTGGTTACACAGATGAAAATGGGTGGGCAGGGCCAGAGTGTGATGATGATTTATGTTAGCGGGGCAGATGTTTCATTTTGGAGAGAGTCTGTCTGATAGACGTGCCTGAATGTCACTGCCTGGACAGCCAGTATTTCCACATTGATGCACCAGTGCTGGTCTGCAGGTGATAAAAAGACCCACTGGTACAAATCATGACTTCCAGAAAATGGAACCAACTATTTTAAAGTAGTCAACAGTTAAGGAGAAGAGAAAAAAGCCTTTAGAGAACAGCCAAAATGAAATAAAGGAAATTTGTCAACCAAAATCCAACACAATTCATCACTTTAATGTGGAATTGGACACCAGAGAGGTTGGAAATCTGACAGAGAGGAAGAAGAAGAAGTATTTAAAGGCTTAGTTTGGTCCGTCTCACAAGTAATGGCGAGTCATTGTTAATATTTAAGCCAAAGTATGCCGATCGCAGGCCAAAATCTCTTCTCCGCAGACACTCAGTGTGAAGGATGCAGTAACCGAACGGGGAAGAGAGCAAAAAAGATCTAAATCAATATCAAACTGGCCGGGCAACCAAGAACAAGGCAATAGATCATTTCCCTGCAGTAACATGGATGATATTTTATCGTTATAGATTACAAATATACTGGAGAATCTTCATCACAGTTTATGTTATAGTATTTCTCCACTGTAGAGGCTTTTTGTCTTGGAAGAAGTGAAAATGTGGCAGTGTTGGACAAGATTTAAGATGAAACACATCAATCTGATATTGACCCAAGACCAGACACATTTCTTCAGTCTGAGTCTGAACTCATAGCACCCATGAACTAGATGGAAGTTCAAAGAAGTACAGTGAAATAAGAAAATAGAAGCTAATTTCATTTAGTATTGAGACAATACACTGATCACATATGATCTAGGATGTTCCTTTAAAGGGAGTAAAGGAAACAGCAAAAGCAAAAAAAGGGAAGAAGTATTCTTCTGTTTGATCAGATACAGTATTACAGGTGTATTCTTTGTATAATTGTCCTTTTTCATTTGCAATTGTGCTGTAATTTCTTCCATTATGTACACCTGTCTCAGTTTCCTAGGCCACTGTTTTTAAGTGGGTGGTTGAATGACAACTGTACGCATTTTACAGTGTCATCAGTGGCTAAAAGCAAACACTGTATGCTCAAAAACCAAATGGTCACTTCACTTAAGAAGATAAAAAGTGAAATATCACTTAGTCAGAAAGCTGCTAACTGAGTTTGGTGCTCTGCAATAAAAGTCCAAGTGTTTGTTAGCCTAGCATCGCCAGGCCAATTTACAAATGCCAGTTAGCCTGTATCTCTCAGTTCAATTTTGATTTCCAAGGGGCGTAAGAAACAGCTGTAGATCAAAATACTTCAGGACACAATTGGATAAACCTACACCCAATCAAGAGCAACAAAACGTGATGTAGCGCTGAGCGACAGACAGATATAAACACACATTGCGTGCAGAAAAAAGCTGTGATGGTGTAGCATCAATACGTCTGTGAATGAGTGTTGCCGTTTTTGCCACCAGAATTTGAAAATGGTGCTTCAACAAAAAGTCGTCTTAACTGAATGCAATGTAAAATTGCATGGTCCTAGCTGCCTGTGAGAGATACAGTACACACTGTTTTTGTATGTTTTTTTAAGATATTTTTGAGGTCTTTCTGCCTTTAATTGATAGGACAGTATTCGTGTGAAAGGGGTAGAGGAAAAGAGAGGGGATGACGTGCAGCAAATGGCCGTGGGTCGGAACTGAATCTCCGGCCACTGCTGCAAGGACAAGGCCTTTGTACCAGGTGAGCTTCAGGGTGCCCTGAAACACTGTTTATTTTTATTTCTGTTGCTGGCTTTGAAAGCACCGCAATGGATGAGAAATTGCTGAATTCTGAAGCTGAAATGAGGAGTAATAGACACAACTCTTTACTTAATTACAAAAAGTTAAATAAGGTGTCTGCTGGCAGGAGGCAAATCGCCAGGGAGCTTAAAGTTTCTAGTAAATGACCATTTCCACTGCTAATAACAATCTACTTACTGTTGGCTATATGTTGTATGTCATAAAAAGTACAAACATTGGAAGAGAGCGAGTACTCTACCTTTTTTTTTTTTAAAGATTTTTTTGGGCATTTGCCTTCAATGGACAGGACAGGCAAGCGTGAAAGGGGGAGAGAGAAAAGGGGGGATGACATGCAGCAAAGGGCCACAGGCTGGACTTGAACCCGGGCCGCTGCAGCAACAGCCCTGCACATGGGGCGCCCGCTCCACCACCAAGCCACCGACGCCCCACTCTACCATCTTTTAAGTTGTTACATCTCAGACCTGATCTCAAGCACGCAGCCGTTAACAGTATTATCAATTGTTTTTAAGCTCAGTAACTTTCATAGAAAGTTATTTAAGTTTGAACGGGCTCAGCAGGATGTTCAGAGTGACAGCGGCATTTACTTGATATAGGAAACAAGCTAACTGCGCTAACAACAGATCGGAAATGTGCAACAACATGTTTTTGCCAACACTAGATAATAAAAAAAGCCAGACTGTTCTATTAAGTTGCTTGAGAGAAGATAAAGTTATCTCAGAGCCTTATGGTGTGAGGAGTAACCTTAAAGTCAAGAGTGCTTAATCCGCAGCAAAATCTGAGGACCAAAATGTCCCCAGAAGTACACTGCATAGCACACTGAGTAGAAGGAAAAAAAAAAACTATTGTTCAACTTGAAGCAACCTCAGTCAACTGAGAGATCTCCAACTGCCCTAGATCAGCTCGGCCTGGTCCGCTGGAAATCTGTTTGAACTGGAGGGAGAACAGAAGCATCTGCCAGAGCAAATAAAACAGAGCCTGCAGATTCGTCTGGTTCCCAGGCTACTGTTTTGCAGCACTGATGTTATTTGTGTCACTACAGCGAGTGCATGACACCAATTCACGCAAGTGTAGCTTATGTCACCTAATGTCTCGCACAACAAAACACTCTGTTTCCTGGTTTACAAGGTTACAGCAACAAAATGACAGAAGCAACAGTAAATAAATTCACAACACTTTCCGTACTTTTCTCACATCGCTGCAAACACACACACACACACACACACACACACACACACACACACACGCACACACAAAGGTGATCACGTATCACAGGTGCACACAGATGAGGGGCTGGTTTCGACCTGTCAGTCACCCATGCCTCTCACAGCCAAGGTCTAGTGACAACTGTTAAATCAGAGCACACCTTCATCGCCGCCATGGCTAATGTTGTTAACTGTAGAGCAGCATCTCGGCTAACACATCCTGGGTATCTCTAATTACCCCAATGAGTCCCGCTCCCCCTTCTGCCCACATGGTGCCCATCTCCACATTATGGTGGGAGAACAGGCCAGACGAGAGCGTAAAAGACCACATGCCATCACTGAACAGTTTCTATCCCTTGTCAATTTCACAGTGAAGTGCTAAACTCTCCTCCTGAGCGCTGGTCTCTAACCTCTGTGCTTCTGGAACGAGGATGCAGCTCAATAAAGATGTGACTTACCCCCCCCCTCCTCCAGATCCCACCTGAAGTTACCCCTTGCAACTGTGTCCACCCGGCTCTTAGCCGTGGTAAATTGGGTTAACGCTCACTAAGTGTCCCATCGTTAGCGTTGTTAATTGACTACTGCGTGTGATAATTAACAGGGAGCGGACTGCCTACCTCGCTAATCTTATTTAGGTCATTTGCATTTAAAATGGTTTTGGTCTCTCTGGCAAGTTGAAAAAAAAAAAAACACGCTCTTGGAAATCATGCTTGATGGGTGAGTCGGGCTGAACAGCCACTTAACATAAAAGCCTGTGAAATCGGGGTTGATGCATTTTGTGTGAAATGTTGCGATCCAGAACTGTACTTTTTGAACTGCTGTCTTCACAGAGAAGACACTTCTGATTTTAATATAAAAGAGATGAATGATAACAGCATCAGACTCATCCAAAGTTGCACTAACTGGATCTGCGCGGCCGTGTTTACCAAAGGCATGCTGTCCCATAAAAGTTCATCACATCCCCATTTCTCTTACTAACTCGTGTTGTGAACTCTTAATGTATGAAGGTTGATTTTGTTGTCGTGCTGTGATACCTCCAGATGAATGTTTCCTTTGTTGGAGCACCTTCTGTCCTATTTTGGCAATGACATGAGCGCTCGGTAGCTACAGGGGAGACACACGACTGAGCACTCCTCCTGATTCACAGAAGCATTAACACAGCACATTAGCTCTGCGGAGTAGTGGGAATGAAAGATGGGCTAACACCGCTGCCCCAGGCAAAGTGAAGACGTACACTAAAGCCAGCTGCCATCTATTATGGATAGCCAGTGCCGACCCCCACTGTTGGTGTTACGGGGTGACAGTGCTGTCCTTGCCGAGGCGTTGACCTTCCTTGGTGGGGAGAGGGCGCTGGGCAGATTAAAAGTGGACTGGCTCACCGTGCAGTCCAGGCGTGCCCCTGATGTTCTGCCCAGATGGTAACCACACACACTCTTGAACACACACAAGTAAATACATACACACACACATTCTGCTGCATCCTGGGATGGCAGATGTGGGGTACGAACACAGCCGCTCCTCAGGGCGCTCAGCCTTCGGAGTCTATACACTCTACGTCTAGTTTTTTTCCACCCACTCACAGTGCAACATGTGTGCACACACATACACACAAACACACACACACACACACACACACACACATACCGCATGCAGTCCTCAGAGGTCTAACCAACCCTCACCTCCTCCACCCTCCTTCTGAGTGTTTCTCCATCACTTAATTCTGGCTGTATGTATGTGAATCATCCATCACTCACTCAATCAGTCCATTGAATTTCATTTAGTGCGGTGTTACACAGGGCATGTGATTGATTCACTGGTACCTTTTCACTGAAGCTTGAATGACACACAATGCTGGTTTGTAGACGCGCGCGCGTGCGCACACACACACACACACACACACACACACACACACACACACACACACACACACACACACACACACACACACATATCGCTTGCTTATACGCTGCTGCACTGGGTCTCCATTGCCAGGGGGGAGAGTTGGGTGCCCATGCTGCCAAAGAAGACCCCTGTGAGATTTACTCAAGGTCGCCATGTCCAGCTGGCTGTGCCAACATCTGTTCAGAATGGCCTCAAGACTGGCATGAGAGCGGCCGGTCTACGCTGCTTGACCTTGGACCAACGGCCACATTTGGAAAAATACATGTTACTGCAGTTATTGCTGTCTGACGCTGCATACAGTCCAAAACATGATTATTTTTCTTCATTTTTTAAATCATTGATTCTTATGAAATTATTGACTGAAATGGAAGCCTACAATTTCTTTATGTTAAAGAAATCCTCAAGAGCTTCGGTTATAGTAGAGCTATATAGATAAATCGTCCAGGCTGATACTAGCTTATTACAAATATGTCTGTATCAGTGTTTACTAGGAGTGAGAGATATGGCCAAAATCTTCTATCACTGTATATGTAATTGTATATCACAGTAATGGTTAACATAAAGTAACTGTTCTGTTTATTTAATTAAAGGAGCAGTGTGTAGGATTTAGTGGCATGTAGCAGTGAGGACTGCATGTGCCAAGTTGAACTCCCGGTTAGGATTCCCCTAGTGTTTATTGTTCAGGAGGTTTTTACCAGGAGCCCAATTATCTGAAGAGGTCTACAAAACAAACAGATTTAAACTCAAAAACACTGAATAAAGCAATTCTTACGTCACAAATCAGCGTTTCTCTGATGCTTCTTGGCTCATTGCAAATGGACAATTCTTATATTCAGGTGATTATACACCAAATAAAACTAATCATTATATTATATTCCATTTCTGCCAATATATCCCCCTAAATCCTACACACTGTACCTTTAAGAAGTTTTTAAAAATAACCATACCACACTTTATCGCTTTTGATTATCTCCTTTTGTTTGGAAAAAAATGTTCAATTCATTTGTATGTTTTTTTTTTGTTTTTAGTGCCTTACTCATGATGCAAGATGCAGCTGGCCCCCAGGTAATTTCACATTATCTAATTGGGCACCCCTGGTTTATACCGTCATAGTGCCCAAAATTGTCATACTGCCATTTTGTCATTGGCCCTTAACGTCAACACATTACACGATGGGTATCCTTCTGCATCTGATCTGCTGTTGACTTTCCAGGATCCCCTACCAACATTGGGATGCCAACAAAAGCACATGGTTAGGTTTAGAAAAAAACATCTTGGTTTGTGTGAAAGTCCAGGGTTTGTTGGACCCATCCACCTCTGTTCCCAGCATTTCAATCTGAAGCTGTCCAGTGGCATATCATACCAACACAAAAGGTTACATCTGGCCGGGTTACATGCTGACACCGCCTGGCCGTGTATTATACCAAGGCAAAAGGTAGCTTTTGGCATCTGGTGTCTGACAAAGTGGCGGTATTCAACTTCTTTGAAATAAGAACGGGCTGAAATGCCGAACAAAATTTGAGGTAATTAAAAAACTGTGTCTCCCTTACATAGTCTGTTCATCAGCGAACACTGACAAGTTGATTTTTACACAGTAGTGTAACGGGTATCAGCTGATATTTGATATTTAAAAATAAATTAAAAATATATCTCAGTATCTACCTCATAAAGCCAGTATCACTTTGGCGATATCTTACAGACTACATTTCTAAAATGTGGTAAAAATGCAGATTAAAATGAACAAGACAAAATAAGAAAATTGTGCAACTAATGGCTGAGTAAAGTTATAAGATTAAAACATCTAGTTAGGCAACTTCAACCTATTTTTGTTTAAATCTTTGCTACTGTGCACCAAAGTACAACTCAAATGCAATGTCAAGATTAGAAGTGTAAAGTTTACCATTTAGGAAGAGAGAGTTCCTTCTGAGTTAAGGAGTCAGTTAGGAAAAAGAGAAAATTAAAACACCTGTAATGTTCAGTGTTTACATCAAACACACAGGTGTAGAAAAACGAAGCCAGAGAGTACAGGTGAGTATCATCTGCATAACAGGAGAATAATTACTGTAATTGTAGACTGTAGGAATTTGAAAATTTAATTACACAAAACATGACTCTGAAAACAGAGACAGTCCAAGTATCTTTTTTCTTTGATTTTAGCCTCATTAACAGGTTTGATCATGATAATTCACAGCTTTAAATAGACGGCAAGAGGTTAAACACTTAACTTAGTCTCTACATTATACCACAAACAAAATGTTTTTAATCTTCTGTCAAAGGTCTTTTCGAATACTACTTTAACCAAATATTTCCTACATCATCATCTGTACGTTTGAGTTTGATCTGTCATCATGTTTCACGATGACAGCAAGTTCCTGAAAGGCAAACAGCATTTATTCACGGCTGCATCGGTATGTGCAGTGTTAGTGGACAGAAAAATGATTGACCGCTACCAACACTTTCCTTGTTTTAATTCTTCATGGAGGTTGTTCTCTGCCAGCAAGGCTATCGATTTTTCTATCAAATACGAAAACCGGCATTGTGGAGAGGCCGCAGAGGTCAGTGTGAATTAGAGCAGAGGTGTGCATGTGTGTGTGTGTGTTTGTATGAGGGCGTCCCCTCCTCCTCCCCTACATCCTCATTGTCACTCCCCAAAGGCCTCTCTGTTAAATTGGCTGACAGATAATAAGATCATACAGGAGAGTACAGACACAGAGACCTTTGTCCCACAATCCAACAGTCTTACTTCTGGTAAAGCTGCATCAGATTTTAAATGAGACTTCCCGAGATTAAGTGGTTTTCTTTGAACTGGAACAGGACTCATTCTGGTAAAAACTATTTTGTCGATACACCATTTGATCATGTTCGGGGAATCATAACTTTGATTTTATAAATCATTTTAAAAAGCAGCTGACTGATGTGATGGCTAACACACAGGGTACAGTGTTAGTGCAGGACAACATTCAACTTTAACAGCTGATCTTTTGATTTTTAGTGACAAGGTTTTCACATTTCAGCTCATTCTCACTCCCAGGTCAAATACCCACGCTCTGTCACCACCCTCGGTGTAGGATAGACCCCAAAGGCACCCTTTAGCATGTTTATGAGATGCAACTGGCTTTCAACTAACTCCACTGTAAACCCATCCACGGAAATACTTGTCCCTGAGAGAAATGTGGTATAAAAAAAAAATCACAAAGTCCACATAGTTGTGGGAGCGAGGGCAGGCAGATGGGTCAAACAAAGCAAGACTGCAGAGACCACAGTTAGTGTCCGGCATGAAACCAAAAGTCAATGTTGTTTTATTGTAACATTAAGCAATATACCGGGTTGTCAAGTACTGACCTCACTTACATTTTACAACGTCAGTGTAAAAGGGATAGCCAGTAGGACAGCACCATGGATGGGATGTTTTGATGACGTTTTATGTTTGTGAACCTCCACTGGAAGATTTAATAAGGCCATCGACAGCAGTTAGCAGCTAACTCAAAGAAGAAGAACAGCAATCTAAAATGTTCGCGTGAGCATGTGCGCCTTACCCTCTGAGCAGAGGACGAAATCAGCCGCCATATAACAGGGACAGTTAATTATTGTTATTGCCATGTTATGTTAATGTTATTGTTTATAAAGTGCTGCCGATGTGTATCACACTAGAGGCCAGCGCTGTTTTATTAAGCCCAGCCCATTAAGCCCAGTTTGCCCAATGATTCCCAACGAGACAAAAGTGTTTTAGAACGTTGCAGAGACAAGTTGCAGCGGTGTGAACTGGCCAGTCTCAAACCGGCTGATGGTGTCACTTGCAATTCCGCTGGTCAAATCGCTGACGGCTGGTTTTAGAACGTAAAGCAAGTCACCTGTTTCTACAGCCAATCAGCTTGTAGTGAAGTCTGCTGGTCAAATCAAAATGACCATAGACGGAGTGTTCGCTTGCTGCATCACTATCCTCATTCATATTTTAAGAAGCTACAAATTATATTCAGCCACAAAATAAACCTGAAAAGCTGGAAATCAGAACAGAAGTACAGGGAGTTGTTGCATAGAGATGATACAACATCTCATCTAGTTGCATTGGCGTGAGCTAAAATGCTTAATGGGAACAACAATTTCAGAAATTGGTCCAGTATAAAGACAGAGCGCTGCAGCCGGCATCCACAAATAAGAATGCAGTGTCAGCAATCTGGACATGTGCACACTGTATATTTACATCCAATAAAAATGCTTGTTTTTGTCACTGACAGGATCAGATTGTTATTGTAAGTGTCTGACAACATTATGGAAAGGATGACTTAGAGGACAGACACTAAAGGGTGCCCTGTGCGTCTGTATCACATGCCGAGGGGTGTGACAAAGCGTTGGTATTAGACGACCTGGGAATGAGAATGGGTTGGGCATTTCTAATATGTTGAAAACTTCGCACCACCTGGTGAAATTGACACATGCTTAAAATTAAAAGGTGTAAAACTGTCTATTCAACTCTACTCAGTTACAAATAATGAAAGGTGAAAAATGACAGGTGCTATATAAATAAAGTCTTATCATTATAAATAATGGAGGTTGATGTATAGTTTGCCATCCATCATTAAAATTAAAAGGACCGTTACCTATTGTTTTGACGCTGTTTTCAGTCTGGACAGCGAGTGTGAGAATAAACACTTGAAATGTCTATGCGGAAAAAAGCCACTTGACATGAAACAGCATTGTGAAATGTGTCTGCATTAGTCAAACTCTTACTCATCCGTTTCTGTTCCCAGTATTTATACTAGCTGCTTTTTCTCATTATCTCCAAATCTCTCTGCTAAAATCCCAAATGGGCCGATTCTATTCAACTGCTATCTGCTTTACATTTATCTATAGTATTCATATTGAGATGTGCAGCTCCCTTCTCCCCCCACAACACCCCCCAATACATCCCCATAGCGTGTCCTCGGGCCTTCTGCCCCAAGGGCTCATGGGATACGAATACTCCCTGGGGCTGCTGTTTTCACAGCCTGTGAGAGAAACACTCGAGAGAGAGGAGGAGAGAGAACAGGAGAGAGGCGGCAGCAGCATTTCTCTGTTTGCTTGATGTCACTATAATGGAAATATGCATAAGTGAGAAAAGGCATAGTGGGCCTTTGGGGCCCAAGAAGTACAAATATTTTAATAACAAACACTTTCAGTGTTTGCCTCCTGTAACGGCACCTGGGTATTATTTCACATTGAATGCAGTCAGTCAGTGCTGAACTCTGTATGCATAAAGATATAGATGTTTTCTTCTTTTACTGGAAGTGATTTTCATGCTGTGGAAAGTTTTCCCGGTGATATGTCCTTTGGAGAACTGTCATTAATCAAAAGTCAAAGTCACCTCAGATCTCACATTAGAATAGACCAGTTTAGCTGCGGCTGAAATTGCAGCTGACCCCTTGTGCCCTGAGCACTTATTCAAAATCAGCAACACAGCCATAGGGGGCTAAAACAACTAAATTGAGTGAGGTTGCAAGAAGCTGGTAAGACTACTGAGGGAAAATACCCAATAAAGCAATGCCAACTGGCAGCCTCAAGGGTTTCCTTCAGCTTTCTAATGTCCTGATGGGTGACTTATAGCTTTGTATACGCTATAAATGTAAATGACAAAGGTTATTCTGCAGAGAACGGCGAAAAAAAAAAAGAACAAAGATGGTGTTCATGCCAAAATAGTAACCAATGTCCAGTGCAAAGGTGCCTGTGGTCAAAAATAGGACTGAAAAGCATCTGACAAAAGGTGGCAACAAGGTGAAGCTGCTCCTGACATTGAAGCAACAAACCCAAACTACGACTATCAGAAATAAAATCAAAAACCTGCCACGTACAATTATAATAAGGGACATGTGCTCTATGGTCTGATCCGAACTCCTTCATATCCACACACCCGCCTGTACTCAGATCCTTTTCTGCGATCCAACCCACTTCAACATCTGCCTGCTTCACTAACACGGGGTCTCCAGCTTTTAGCGGTTCTGCCCTCCGCCTTTGGAGCTCTTTCCCATAAGACATTCGCAATATTGATTCTCTTTCAAGTCCCGTCTGAAAACACACCTTTTCAAGCTGGCGTATTCTAATCTAATGGTGACACACACATCAAGATTTGCTCTGCTGATGACTTTATGATAATGACTTTAAACTAGTTGTTAGAGCTATGATTTTTGCTTATTCTTTTATTTAAATTATTACTGTAAATTACTGATTTGTTTGATTTTATGATGCATGTGTTCATCGCAGCTTGTGTCTTTTTTTAATGTGTCTTGCAGCTATAAATAAAATGTATTATTAATTTTATTTACTATTATAATTGTTGAACCTCAATCTACTCTACTGCTACTAAAGTTAAGAGTAAATTCAGTGAGCTGTCGATAACAGGAGTGTTTAATATCCATTGACTCATTTTAAAATAGTCACATCATCATTTGTTTAAGAGAACAAGTTACGTCAAAACTTCTTTGTAACAGCCACAGTGTCTCTACTATACTGGAACAAATATGCTACTGGTTTTATAAATAGCTGATGATACAGAAAACACACATGTGCAGCGCATCAAAGGGGAAAACGGCCCACTGCAGAAACCCCTGCAGCTTGTATCAGTGTGTATTTGCAGCCTGTGTTAGTGTATTTGCATTTCCTTTTTTTGTTATTATTGTCTTGAATCTTTTTGAATGTTTGTTAATCTTAAATTAGATTTTTTCTTAAGTCACAAACAATTAAAGGCCTCAGTATTAGTGGACATCTGTGTGTGTACTCAGTGTATCTGAGACTGGTAAAAAAAGAAAATACAGACACCCCGTTCGGCTGAACAAGTTAGACTCCCTTCTCGGATTTTCATAATGAGCTGTCAGTCATTTCTCAGTGCCCAACAACTTTCATCTGCCCTGATTCCTCCCAACCTCCCCCATTTATCACTCCTTTCTCTCTTCTGCGACGCACTCCTCCGACGCCCCATGTCGTTTATCACGTCCGGTGGAATAGAGTTTCTCCAGCTGTCAATTTAGGAAATGGAGTGACGAGCGGGACCCCTGGGACCCCGCACTAATCTCAGACTGCGACGTTACGGAAAATGATGTACATCTCCAGTAGCCAGTCGCGCTCGCATCCGCTGGAGCACGTGTGTACATCAATTACCTGTCCTCACCCAAAATTCATCCTGTCAGTAAACAAACAACTAATCACAAGCTGCAGCAGGGCAAAAGTCAACTCAACTTATTCATCTCCTGCGCTGTATTTACTGCACTTTTACCACCCGTGCAGAACTCCTAGATTCATCCTAACATTGAACCAAAAGGCTGGAAAAATCTACTCTTACACTCAGCTGCTCTTTCACCTCAGTGGCGTTCGATAAACTGCTACCTGCCCTGGGGTTTTAACGGTCAGTGCTGCTGTTGCTGTCAGAGCCTGCGGTGAAAAATTCCAGTGTCACACAGTTATGTGTCCCGTGGGGAACAGATATCATAGTCGGTTACATGACAGGTGTGGCGGATGAGCAGTGAGTGAGACCTCTGCTCATCACTCTGCTGACCGCTTAGGAAGGCCACAGACAGTATGCGATGCATGCTACTCTACTGCCAAATGTATAAACACCTCAGGTCCACTCATATTAGAAATCATATCTTGTTATTTGTGTTGCCAAAAATATTAATTTATCGATACATATCGATTTTGAATGATTTCAAACAGTTTCATTAGTCATTTACCGCAGTGCCGATACACCAGTGTCAGCTGTGTTTCTCTCGCTCTCAAAATGTTCATGTTTACAGCAGTCACTCTGCTGTTATTTGCAGTTAACCAGAAACAGAAAAGTCACTGTTGTCATGTTGTCGTATTGCTATATTTATCTTTTAATAAAAATTAATAAAAAAAACCCAAAAAGCCCCAATGTGACCATGGTTCAAAGGTTTAAATACTTGCGACAGGCGTCTGAAAGCAGCACAAGAAAAGTGATGTTGCTCCAGGTTTCAAAGGGTTACGCATAAAATACACCGAGCCTCTTATGCATTGCCTCGTAGCTGTTTGAGCCATGCTGCAAAATCTTGATCTAAATCACTTCCCCATGTCGTCTAGAGCAGTGGTTCCCAATCGGGGGACGCGACACCCATAGGGGGGCGCCAAAGAGCCATGGGGGGGGTTGCGAAGCTCTTGATTTTAAGGGGTATAATAATTTAAATGTATTATGTGTTAAATTCATTTATTAAAAAATAAATAACTAAATTAGTATATAAAATTTTTAAAATATGTATCGTGTGTGTAACGTGTTGGGGGGCACCAAAGTCTACAATGGTAAAAATATGGGTCCCTCAAAAAAAAAAAAAGGTTGGGAACCACTGCTCCAGAGTACAGCAACAGCTAGATAGCAGACAGTGGATCCTCTGCTCTGAGCATCTAGACACAAAACAAAATATGAGGGTTGTTGGTTTGGCTATTCTGATCTGTGGGAGGCATTTGGCAAATTAATAAATAATTTTTACAATTCAACATCAGAAAACACAGTTCATTAAATCCTACTTCCCATGTCTTGGCATTTTGAAGACCTTTGAAAAACTATTTCAAGAACGTTTTTACCAATTAAGGCTAATTTTTAGATGAATTAATTCAGTGTCTTTTAAGGATCAGTATTTTTCAAGGTAATGCATCCAAGTTAAACACTCCAGTATTAAATTAAATTAAATTATATTTATAAATCACCAAATCGTGACAAAAGTATTTACAGTGTTGTGACAACACTACTTATGTTGGAAAATTTGAGGAGAATGACCATTTTGTAAATGATTCATGTCTATCATGCATGTATTTTATGCATTTAATAAGACGCACTACTTTGTCTTCCACTTTTATTTCCTCCCTGGTTAAAGGACCTATCAAACAAATCCTATAATTCAGCATGAAGTAGTAACTGGCTCCACCGCAGTGAGAGGTTGTGTGTAACAGTATCGCAGTTATTCCATTGGCCACTTGTAATCACCCTTGTGGTTTAAAAGGTCGAGGGGTCAGGGGTTATGGGAGATAAGGACCCTAGGGACCGTCATAAAACACTTGCGACACTTCAGCCCTCGTTTGTCATGCCAGAGCTCGATATCACTCATTCATCTTGGTTAGGGAAGTCTTTTCCTTTAATAGACATCTTACGTCATAATCCTGCACTGTGACCACCACAGTCTGCACTCTGAGGCCAGTTTGCACATTTTATTTTTACACTTATGTTTAGAGCATGACGGTGTATTTTTGTACTGTGTAAAGAATAAATAAAAAGGAGCCCTGACAGTTTCAATGTGTGTGTTTATATGTCTGTGTCAACAGAGAGCCTGTTTAAATCTACAGAAGCTTTATTTAAAACTGTTTGTCCTCCCTGTGTCTGACAGAAACACGAGTTTGAGGTTTTCAAAGTCAAAACACTCTTCATCAGATTGGGTGGTAACAGTGAATAGCCTGCCCTCGTCCACATCTGCATTGCATTTTCCTGAATTTGCCAGCGCAGAAAGGAACAATCAAACGGCCGACAAAACAAATGAGATTCCCTTACATTAGGCAAGCGTGTAATCACATTTCCCATGTTGTCTCTTTCCCTATATGCTATGTCCTGTCGAAAGTGGAGCCACAATATAGGAGGTGCATCAGGAGGGTCACAGTGCAGCCTGGTGCAGGCCTCCCTCCGTTAGCTGTGCATACAGAGATGCTGGCTCCCGCTGAGACATCTCATTTAGTGCATCTGCAAACAACATTACAGGTGGAAACGCTTTAGGAGATGTCTTGCAAGCATTAATCCCATTTGTGTCCTAACCCATTTCAAATGTGCATGCCGCTGCACTCATGAAATGAGAGAGATGCTGCGGCGATCAAATGGATGCAACACAAACATTTCCAAGGACTCCAGTGGACACAAAGGAGATGTCATCACCGAGAGGATCTGCATTCAGCGACAGAAAGGAACTAGATCTTTTAAATATAAAGCAATGAGCAGCTGATTTAATAAACTACATGTGTGGAAATAAAATTCAAAAGAGTCTTTTGGAATTTTAGGTGTAAGAAAAGAGAAATAATGCCTATTAAATAATAAAATATGTATTGTTTTGCACTAATAGAGAAAGAAACAAAGGGCATATAGGCAATTACATGTGTCAAAAGTGAAACCACATCATGTCCTGAAATCTTAAAATTAAACAGGAACAGCAGCAGGTGGTGACACTAATTGTTGTATCATGCCTTGCAAAATATCTAAATTAAATTTGCTTCTTCTAATTAAATAAATCTTTCCAAAATCATGCAGTTAATTTGAAATGGCAGTGATCTACTGAAATTTAGGAGCACAACACTTTTGATATGGTAAGTTTATGTAGGAAAGTTTTTAAAAAATATATTATGTGATGTAGTGTATCAACAAGATTGACAGAAAAAACAAGAATTATCACAATCAGGAGAGGAAAATATGCACATCCCTCGGCTGGTGGTGGTTTGAGGAATACAATAAATACTGTCTGCTCCACCTTTGTTGAGCTTAGAAGCTAAATACTACAAAATTAATCAATTTATCTATCACATGAAAACATACAAGATGAGATTCCTCTGTTAATCAAATCATTAACACTCAACAAATGTCTTTAAATCCAGGTGTGAATGCTTTAAACGACTCATGAGGACAAAAATTAAAACTTAACAAAGCCCCAAAGACAGACATGTAGGCAATGGATACAGCAGAGGGCATGAATATATATTAAATGCTGCCTGTAGTTAAATACTACCCTCTAGTGGGCGTTCCAGAATTGCAGTTACATTGCTGGATGTCTCGTCATGACCCAACCGGAGGAAGCAGAGGCTGTATTTTATTAACTGAAAGAATGGACGGTTCTTTAAAGATTTCCTGAACTTCCTTCTTCTATTAGTCTCAGATGAGATCATTCAGATAATTCAGAACAAACAGAAATCAGAAATGTGATCACTGCTAAAGTTCATGAGCCAGTGTCTGATGTGAATTATCTGAATGCACTCACGCAAATGATGCTGTTCAGATGTTTGCTCAAAAAGCATACAATGTACACCACATGGCATCGAGTCTGACCTGCTCCAGGGCTGCCTGGAAATCGTGGCAGTGGCAGCACACTTTAAGAGCTTCATCGATCAGTCGACCGACAGAAAATTATTCAGCAACTATTTTGATGATCAAATATTGTTTCAGTAACTTTTGAAGCAAAAATGCTGAACATTCCTGGGTTCCAGCTTCTCAGATGCGATGGTGATGGGTGATTTTTCAAACTACTTAACATTTCATAGACTAGTGATGTAGCACTCGAGATCGGTGTTGGTCTTGGTCGAAGGTCTTGATCTCATCTCAGACTCAGGGTCTTATTACAAGACCGGTCAAGACCACAACTGCAGAGATATCCCTAAATTGCCTGTACAAAAAAGGAGTGTTAAAGACAGTTAGATTTATTTAATCTCCTTGTATTTGTTTATTCATAGAAAACAAAGGAAAATTCTCAACAATATAATTCACCTCTGCAATGCCCTCTGATTATTTTATCAAGATATTTCTCCTGCTACACTTAAGGCAATTAAAAAAGTGGATGAAGAGGAATCTTTACTTGTTTTCTGTGGTATTTCCGATCAATTTGAGGAGTGTGTATGGTTTGCATGTTCCACATTTTATCGCAAGTGTGTCATACAGTCTGAGACTTGCACTAGTCTGGTCTTGACCTGGTCTCAACCCCTCAAAGTCTTGTCCTGTCTCGGTCTTAATACACTCTGTTCTTGGTCATGACTTAGTCTCGTTTTGGGTGGTCTTGACTACAACACTGCTGTCACAGACTCAGCAATTCATCGATTATTCAAGGAAAAAAAATCCACAGATTAAATCGATAATGAGATCATCATTAGCTGCAGCCTGACACACCTGTACTCTCCTTATCTCCCACTTCTCACTTCACTGTTTTACTTCCACGCTCTGAGTTAAACTACTGTCAGCTGAATGACATACGCCACCCAATCCCCATGGCCTGCTCTTAGCATTCTCCTCCTTGGTCACGTCCAATTAGCTATCCCCTAAACACTCTTTCTCATTAGGCCAGCCATAATCCACTCATCGTGCCTTGATTTGGCGAATAAATCACACAGAGTTTTTTCAGACTATTTTCCCTCCCTTGCTCCGCCACTGCTGCTGTCTTTTTAAGCTCCGTCTCTCCCACAGCCTCGTTAACCCTGTCCAGAGTTTCTACGGTGACAATCTACGCCGGGCCTCCTCATTGGACATGGCAGCCGGCAATTTGCATGCCAGACTATTTCTCTTCATCATTGGGCCTCTTTCTCGCTCTCTCTCGTTCTGCCTCTCCCTCTCTCTATGCTAGAAGAATAGAGAATAACTCAGCAACTGACGGCAGACGGCATGCACGTCCTTGTCCTACAAGGTTACGAATCCATTTCATCTGTGCAAGAGGGGAGTGAATTAAAATAAATGATGGCCGGACATTTATTGCATTCTGGGGGTGAAGGAGGGATTGGGGAGGAGAGGCACAAGTTGCGGAGTGAGACTGGTGTCTCATACTGAGCCAGACTGGCAGACAGTTTGATATTGACTGGCATACAGCGCTGGCACAAAGAGTCAAGACAATATGAAGATGGTAGAATTATCTGCCACAGAGCTGAGTTTGAATCGGTTTGTCTCTGAGCCGAGCATACTTCAGTCTGAACTGTTGCTCTGTGATCATCCAACTCATCACATGTCAGTGTTTCCAGCATTGCACGCATACGTTAGTAGTCAGTGCTGGGACGAGTCCAAGCTGACCGGTGCTGCACAATCCAACACACTCCGTGAGAGCCAAATTCATGTTTTACACTTGAATATTATTCATATGTTGATATTTTCATTATATTTGTACTTTAATATGATATAATAACAATTTGTGTGGTTACTGTGGTGATGCACTTAACATAAAATCAATAGCAGTTTTATGACCCTGTTGTAGAAACTGTTGTAGAGTTATCGGATACATATTAAAAAGACATCATTTTCTACTGAAATGTTGTTTGTTTTTACAAAGTTTACTTTGTATCAAGGGACAGTAGGGCTGCAACGGTATGATATTTTCATGGTATGGTAACTGTCTCAGTTTCACCGTATCACAATGTTAGGGTTACTGTTGGTTAAACAATCGTTTTATTACTAGAATTGAAACTTTAAACCATTTTGTTGATGGAAATGTGTGTAGAAAGTCTTAAAAAAATAACTAAAATAAAGGAGAGATTCAGTGTCCAGCTGCATTTTTGTCCCAGTATCGTAGATAATCAAATGTTTTATATCTTTTATGTGTCTTTTATATCGCGGTATACCTTGAAACTGGTATATCGCTGTAACTCTAAGGGACAGTGAATTAATAAACCATCTTTTGCTTTGAGTCGATGTGAGCTGAAACCCATCTCAGCTTAAGGTTTATGTCACTTGCTACAAAGTTTTGGATCCCACAAAATCAGTGAATATGACAATTCTGATGTAGAATCAATTATAAATTAGACTTCCTCGGTTTATTTTAAATATGAAAGGCAAAAATGAATTCTATATCAGGGTTTCTTCACTGTGAAGCTTGATCAATGAGGTCTGTGTAAATCACAAGCTTCAGTAAGATACCATATTATAGTGATAGACTTTTGATCAAAATATTGCTAGTAGCAAGCAAGAAAGCTCTCACTAGAAAGAAGGGTAAAGAAACACCACCAACGAAGAGCCAATGGCAATAATTGTGGAAGACATCTTTAAAATGGAGAGACGGACACTCATACTGAGAAAACAAGAAGCACAACTAGAAAGGGACTCTATACAAGACTCAAAAAGACGACACCAGACTGGAATAATAATCAATAGATACATTAATCCTTAAGGCTGTAAAAATGTGTATTTGCGCAAGCAGTTTTTGCTTTTTTAGCTCTTATTATTTTTCAATTATTATCTTATTAAGCTGTTGTTACTGACAAGTCAATGTCACAGAATTGTTTTAATAAAGATTTAAGTGGACAAAAAACATACAATATTATATCAATTCAACTAAGGCTCCAACTAATAATTTTTTATATTGTCAGTTAATCTGTTGACTATTTTCTCAATTATTTGATCAGTTGTGTGGTCTGTAACATGTGAGAAAATGGTGAAAAATGTCGATCAGTGTGTCTCAATACTCAATATGACGTCCACAGCTCAAAGATAGTCAGTTTACCGTCATAGAAGAGTCAAGAAACCAGGAAATAGTCACATTTAAGAAGCTGGAATCAGAGAATTTAAACTTTTTTTTTCTTAAAAAATTTACTCAAACTGATCAATCTATTAACAAAATAGTAGTGGACTAATTAAATAGCTGACAACTTATCCATTAATCGATAACTTGTTGCACTTCCATGGTCAACAGTATGATTTATACTGATATAACAAAGTCTGCCATGATACAATTTTGATTTGATTCAATTCCGAGGCCTGTGATCACTATGAGATGAAATCAGCAAATATCCTCTTTGTCTTTCTCTTGGCTTCTCCATTTTCTGCCTGGTGCTATGATGCTAGCACTGTTTAAATGTGACAGGTACAAGGTGCGCTTGGATGTAAATGTTGACACAGATGTACCGTGTGAGTTTCAAAATAAAGGTGAATCTTAAAGATGATAATATATAATCAATGTCTTCACTTTGCATCAATGATATTGGAATCGATATATTGATCCAGACAAGTATAATACTTATTATTGTGTCAGTGGTGATAATTCTGGTGCACAAATGGACTACAATAGCCAACAAGTATATGCCTGCATCAACGCACTTTCTGTTATCGATTCCCCACATGCCCATCAGCTTTTGTCCTGCCTCTGTTTTTATCTTGATCAGCTTTATATGATGTCTAAACCTTCACATGATGACTTCTGCATTTAATCTATAGATGGGTTGTTCTTATTTTAAGCCACTGTTGAACAGCCAGTACTATTTATATAGGGATGTCTTCAGTCTGTTTTGTCCACATTTAGACTGTTACATAGTTTATAACATTTCTAACCTTGGAATAACTGCTGTCATTTAACATTCAGCACCGTGATGTTGTAAAAGGACAGGGATAGTGTTTATAGATGTCACTGGAGAACCACTGTGCATCACTCCAAACTGCTCCTTGTTTCCGTCTGCGTGTTCCAGAAATACATCCTTGGACCCAAAGGATCCCTCGCTAAGTGACTTTTTTTCCTGTTGACCACAAAAGCTATCAATATGTCTGCCTCTTGACACTGCCCTATCTCTCTCTGGACACGCAGGCCGGACTCTGAATGCTGACTACTGCTCGCTGCACAACTCTCCTGGACCTCTTCCAGGACACTCCATTGTAATACAGTTATTTTTAGACAAGCCGACGCAAATAAATATTTATAGTTGTTTGCAGGTCAGGGGTCTCAATGAACCGCGGGGTGGATGGCAGTGAATAAACTACAGTATGTAACTATGTAAGCATGAATATGGGTTCAATACAGCCGGGCAGGCATAAACTGAAAGGGGATATTTAAAGGTGCAGTTTACCCCCAAATCAAAAATACACACTGTCCTTCTTACCTATCAATCTAGATTGTTTTGGTCTTGAGTTGCCAAGTGCTGGAGATATCTGCTGTAGAGATGTCTGCCTTCTCTCCAGTATAATGGAACTAGATGGCACTTGGCTTATGGTGCTCAAAATAAAAAATACATTTGAAAAACTCAACAGCAATGAAGCAGTTTCATGAAGGAACTATTTAGCCGCCAACTGCATCACTGTGCAGAAGGAAGCGTGCATCTACTGCTAGCTCACCTAGCACCACTGAGCTAGTTATCGTCAGAGCTCAGCTGAGGAGGACGCCATTATGGTTACATCTTACGCTGTCACGAGCATGAGCCTCTCGTTTATGAGTAGATGCACCCTTCCTTCTGTGCAGTGATACCAGACCTCCAGGAGAGCAGCTCAGCCTTACTTCCGATTTTTCCCAGAGGCCACTTGCGGTATTGCAACAACAAAAAAATCCCCTGTAGCCCAAAAAGCATTTTCCCCATTTTAAAACAGACGTCTGTAAAACTGTTCACAGGACACCTCGAATTGCAAAAAAGGTCAGTTATCCATCCATTTTCATGCGCTTATCCGGGGTCGGGTCGCTGGGGCAACAGGCAAAGCAAAGTACCCAGATGTCTCTCTCCAGCAACGCTTTCCACCTCATCCTAGGGGAATCCAAGGCGTTCCGAGGCCAGATGAGATATCCAGCATCTTCTGGATCTGCCCCGGGGCCTTCTACTAGTGGGACGTGCCCAGAACACATCTAACAGGAAGCGTCCAGGAGGCATCCTGATCAGATGCCCGAACCACCTCAACTGACCCCTTTCCACATGAAGGAGCAGCGGCTCTACTCCTGCTGTCTGAGCTCCAGTTATGATTCTTTGTATTTTGAATTTCACTCCCCTTGATGAGCATCAGCATCATGTACCACGGCTGCCCTCCAGCCTCCTCGGAGGGGCGGAACCAAGCCTGAACTCTCGCCTGTGGTTGTTTTCCCCTGTACAGCTGGGACCCTGCCATCCAGAGTCAATGTTACCTGTAGACAAAGCTCAAGCTCTGCTCTGTAGTTTAGTAGAAAGAAAATAGTTCCTACATGAAACTGCTCACAACAAAGTAAACAACAGTACAGATGAGTGGACTCATATATATATTTGATTTGGGGGTGAACTGTCCCTTTAAGGCTTGGCACTTGCTCATTCTTGACAACAGAAATAAAAAAAAACTATAATCTCTGGAGCAAAATTGAGGTTGAGATCATATCTATCAATACTAACACTGGTTAGGCTTTCAAACTTAAGTGGAGAGCTTCTTGGTGCCTGATGGGGTTATTCACTGCAATGTGGTGTTAGATTTTTACTCACACTTTCCCTGAATGCAGCGTTCTCATTTTCCCTGACATCTGGATGCCTGCGATAATAGCCCTGGCGCTGATCACTTTTACATTAAACTTCGGTATGAATGGAGATGTGTGTCACTGGAAATTATTACACTTGTCACTTCACTCCACTTCCTATCAAATTTATACTTTGGAGAGGATATTTCTATGCAAAGGGACCAGAGTGACCTAGACAAAGCCTTGGCTCGGGTGATGAAGGAGTAGCACAAGAAGGGAAAATTTAAGTTCAAGGAAGAAGTGCTGAAGAAGCCAAAATGGTGATTGAATGGTAACATTTTCCTGTGGTCTCCTCCCCCCGACCAGAATTTGGACAGACTATGGGGGAATATTGTGTTTCTGTCATTGTTCGTCTAGCATAACTCAGAGTCTAAATATAGGTCATGCAAGAGAGGAATGGGCCACACATGCAAGCGTACACGCACGGAAACACACACACATACAAAACACAGTGAGTGAGTCACTGTGTGCTTTTACTTCGTAGTTATGTTTCTATTTCTGATCCTTCTACCTTTAAAAATAATTCAGATGGTTCAGATAAACTCACTTAAAGGGACAGTTCACCCAAAAATCAAAACTACACATTTTCCCTCTTACCTGTAATGCTGTTCTTCAATCTAGATGGTTTTGGTGTGAGCTGCTAAGTGTTAGAGATATTGGCCGTATAGATGTCTGCCTTCTCTCAAATATAATGGAGCTCAAGAAATCATCAATCGATCTTCTATTAATGACCACACAGCCCAGATCGGTGGAATTTTCTTTCAGTACAGTATTGTGTGTAAGCTCAATACAGCATAGACAGAAATCAACATCACATTACATTAGTCACACAAAACCACAATATGCAGGATTGACATGAGAGTTAAAGTGAAATACGACTGTCAGGGTTAGTGAGGTGTTCAGAGGCCTTATTGCAGTGGGTGAAAAGCTGTTTTTAAATGGGATGATTTGGTGCCAGGGACCTACGTATGGCGCATCCTAGAGGACATCAGCTGGATGAGGTGGTGTGGAGAGTGAGAGGGCTCAGAGATGATTTTATTTTGCTCTGTTGATTGTGCATTTGTGATATAATGATTCAAATAATGGGAGGAGGTAGCCAATAATTTGCAGTTTTTCACATGTGTGTGACAACCTGTGCTGCCATATAAAGCTGTTACAGATGAGATGAGTATGCGCTCGATGATGGTTGTGTAAAACTGAAAGACGAGGCTTTGTTTAACTTTAATGTGGTCTGTGTTGATGCTCCTACACATAACACAGACAGAAGTGCAAGACACAGAAGCAGTGCTTGTACTGGGGCAAACCATACGGCGCCCACCTTCTGTTGCACTAATCCCATTAACACTTGGCTTTTCGTGCTCATAGTGCCAAAAATGAAAAAGCTCAACGGCAATGTCTCTTTCCAAAATCATGACTCTGTTACTCGAGATAATCCACAGACCTTATTGTGAGCAGTTTCATGTAAGAACTATTTTCTTTCTACCGAACTACACCTGCCAACTCCATCACTGCTCAGAAGGAAGCGTGCATCTACTCATGAATGAAATGCTCATCATCGTGACAGCGAAAATGTAAACATTAATGGTGTCCTCAACTGCTGAGCTGTAACGTTAGCGAGCTCAGTGGTGCTAGGTGAGCTAGCAGTAGACGCACACTTCCCTCTGTGTAGTAATACAGTTGGCAGGTGCAGATCGAGAGAAAAAAGAATAGTTCCCACATGAAACTGCTCACAACAAGGTCTGTGGATTATCTTGAGTAACCAGGTCATGATTTCTGGAAAGAGACATTGCTGTCGAGTTTTTCAAGTGTATTTTCTTTTTTTGGCCGCTCTAAGCACCACAAGCTGAGTGCCATCTAGTTCCACTATATTTGAAAGGAGGCTGATATCTCCAACACTCTGCAACTCACACTAAACAATCTAGACTGATAAACAGCACTACAGGTAAGAGGAGACTTTTGATTCTGGGGTGAAGTGTCCCTTTAACATGCCCTTAAAATGGATAATCAGTGCACTAACTATACTTTTTCTATTATAGTTATGTTTTACAGTTATTTGATTATTACACATACTGAAAAGTTACACAGAAATACCAACTCAGTAGTACACTGCATTATCCCTGTACTCACCCACTTCCACACTGTGAACAGTTCAGAGTCTGTGTAAAACTATAAGGTATATAAAGTACAGACGATCTTCAGAGACAAATCAGTGTAAATACAATATGTAAAAAAAAAAAAAAAAGTCAGAGCCTACCGTGAACAGATGAAACTACTGATGCCAATCAATCTTCTGCAAAAATGTCCAGAAGTCGAGCGGTTCTGTTTCTTTCTCAGTTATTCATCATACGACTGACTGTCGTCAGAGTGCAAGCGGTCAGACAATACAGAGAATACAAAGAAGTCGATTTTAATTTCTGAAAGTGATGGTGTACACCTCCCTTTCTGGGACCACATGTACCCATAATGGATCAGATTCCGCCAGAACATTTTGTGCTTTCTCGATTTTCTGACTGTCTCGATAAAGAAAAAATAAATACATAATAATACGGTGGACTGCTCAATCTGCTTTTCAAGACCACATCAATATTTGCCATTGCAGCCAAACGGCTCACAACAATTAGCGATCTCTAATTTCAGCAGCACAAACAGAGGCACATTTTGACCTTCCTGCAGACCACCCGCCCAGGCGTCTGTCAGTCATGGCCGCACAAATAACCGAGCTACTCAAATACTTGTCATCATCCCTCATCAGCATCCTGATTGTTGAGGAGGAGAGATTAGTGGGAATGTCCACATACATCCAGCGGCCTCTGATATGACAGCAAGGGTTTATGGGACAGCAACGCTAGAGTCCCGCCTGCTTCACCTTGACCCCAGCGGCCCGCTTCCGCCGCCACCATTCCTCTCGTCTCAGGCTCTCCGGTCTGACCTCGTCATCCCGGGGCCTCTGGCCTCGCCTCTGACGGCTGAGTTATTACCATAATTACCCAGGAGGCATTGCAGGGAGCGGCCACATGGCAGAGGCTGCCCATGTTTAACAGAATATTTGGGTGTTTTATCGACTTTAACTCAGCCCCTGGGGCAGGCGAGAGGGGGCCTGGATGATAAGAAAACCACTCATGTGGGAAATGAAGAGGACCGTTTCACAGACGGAACCAAGAAGGGGATGAAATATACTGTTAATGCAGCAGTGGCCAGTGCACATATGTCATATATTCTCTAAGACAAGGTGTAAATATGCTCATATATTCAGCCGGTGTCGAGCAGAAGGACTTGGGTGGAGATGACTACCTTCTAAAAATAGCCCTTTGAACCCTCTATAATGAAAAAGTATTTGGATTGCTTTGTGTCAACATTAAATATTTCATGTCCCGAGGTGGAGTGAAGGTTTGCACAGCAGGGATCTTCTGAATCGACAGACTGAAAGGGTTCAGGTTTGGGGAAATTTTACTACTTTTTTTTTTCAACATATTCAGCGTCAGACCAACTTACAGAGACTTTCCATGTCTGTGTAAATTTGCTCATTTGAATTCATCGAAGCCTATGGGATCAAACAGCAACTCCTCTTAAAAACAGCAGTTCAACATACATTCAAACTGAGCACAAGGTCATAAAAATGTATCTAGGAAAGACAATAAAATTTACCTTAAACTGAACTATTCGTTAAAGTCCCTCCCCAGACACGTTTTAAAGTATGTAATATTTATACTAATATTTTATTTAACATGGTTTTCCACACATAATAGTTTAAACAACTCTGGACTGGAAGCAGATCTACTCTTACTCCCTCATTGTGAAATTTTCTCAAGGTAAGTTTCGCTTTCTGCTTTCTCCAGCGCCCCTAATGCTTTGTTGACCAGTGAAAGAGTAGTGTGCATTTACATGGGATTGTCCAATTGCCCAGAGCAAGTAAAATACCACGTTGAGATAGTAAATCTCTCAACTCTTAACTCTTAACACATTGTTTTTCTCTGGAAGTCACAAGAGGGTGAGCCATCTCACTTCCCTCTCGTCTGTTGAGAGCTTGCACATGTACAGTACTGATTGGGTACTCGATGAAAATGGCGGCGAGTAAAGATGATATTTATGAGCTGAACTGCCAAGTGAACACTTCAATTAAACTGAAAAGTGGAGTTTAGTTTGGAGGTGTTATAGGATGTGAGTGAAACTAACTATGTTTTGCCAAGTTTGCCACAAGTTTAAGAGCAAGGCAGATAGAACTGGGTCGTTTTTCAAGACAAATTAACTTTAGTCTTCGCTGTTATGGACTGAAATTGTATAGTATCCTTTTAGTCATCTGACCACTCAAAGTGCTTTTTACACTACAAGTCACATTCACACATTCACACACAGAAGGCTGAGACTACCATACAAGGTGCCACCTGCTACCCAGTTAGACATTCACACACACTCACACACTGATGGAAAAGCCATCGGGGGTAATTTGGGGTTCAGTATCTTGCCCAAGGATACTTAGACATGCGGACAGGAGGTGTAGGGGATCAAACCGCCTATCTCCCAATTGGTGGATGACCTGCTCTGCCTTTGAGCAGGTTATTTGATAATAAATAAAACAATTTGTATTGACCAAGTAAAATTTGACTTTGGGCAAGTAGATTACTGACACACTTGACGGACTGGGCATTAATGACATTAATGTGGACCCCTGATGATTTTTGTTAGCTTGTAGGCTAACAGGCAGTGGCTAAGAACAGGTATGACACCATGTTAGTGTCTGTGAAACACACAACAATATCTTCTATGATGGGGTTTTTGGTAGATAGTAGCCGGATGCTCCAGGGTCCTCTGTACAATCAAAAACTGCTCACTCTACCATGTTTGCTGTCAAAACTTTCACTAGGCTGATGCAAACTCATGCTCTCCAAGATGTCCACTCTACGTTGGAGGTTTCAGATTTCTGTCCTGGTGTTGCGTCGAGGTCAGTTCCCACGTCAATATGTGTTTCCTGTATAAGACAGCTACTGGCTTTTGTATTAGTTCCTAGATGTACCTAATCTAGCTTGCCAGGGGTACATTTGAATTTAGGAAAATGCACAGACGTCACCCCCTTCAGTAGAGAAATGTGTAATCCCTTCTCTAGTGACAATCTTTGCACAGACAGAAATCAGTCTGGTCAAGGTCAGATATTTTAGGGGACATAAACAGAACAAAAACACATTTTTGAGTGGACGTGGACTTTTATGAAAAATGTTTTCTTCCTGCTACAACTGCAAATTTAAACACATTTTGAAAGCCAGGTGGATGTTATCTCCAAAACTAACAGTTTCAGCTATATGTAGAATTTTGAAGAAAGCTCTTTATAATCCATGTCTATACTTTCATGTCTACCAAGCCAGGAGGCCATGCATATTCATACAGCTGGAGTGAAAAGTAGAGCCCAGCCTGCCATACACAGGGCACAGAGGCCATTGGCCTCAGGCCAACAACGCACACAGAGACAAAGGTTGTGTATAGTAAGCACACACTTCTATTAGTTTCTGTATTTACACTTAAAAGCTCCGGCAAACCCACACAGAGAAATATAGAAACACACACACATTCACACACTCCCTCACCTGCTTGGAAAGGTCAACGCATTAGCATTCCAATACATACAATATTCAGACTTTCCTGGTCTTATATAGCTACCCATCAAACATGTCCAAGATGGCACTTAGCCGTGTGTGCCCGTGTCTTATTATGCAGACCCATCTGTGTGGGTTCAAAGGTCATGGCCGGGCCTGGCAGGGGCTACAGGTGAGCAGATGAGAACAGTAGGGGCTCGGTTTAATTTAGCTAAGCACTACAGGATGCAGTGCGCCCCTGTATCTGGGAAGGACAAGTTGAACTTTTCACACTGCGCCTCAGACTCATCGTTTCAATGGGTGGAAAGTCGAGGAAAAATGAGTAATAGAGTCAAGTAAAAAAAAGCTTTTGACAGGGAATCTGTTTCTTTGTGGCTGAGTTGTTTTTTTTTTTATTTTGTGTGAGACTTGTTCAAACAAAGACAGACAAGCACATAAACACACATACACACAGGGCTCTGTCACCAAGTCTGTGTTTTTACCTCCCTTTCTTTCTCTTTCTCCCTCTGACACACATCCAAGCACACAATACACACAGACATATTGAAAGAAGATGACTGTCAGCAGTGTAATCGTGTGTGTGTGCGTGTGTGTGTGTGTGTGTGTGTGTAATGGTGTGAGGGTGTGAGGGTGTGAGGGAGAAAATCCCTAATCTGGCATGGGCCAGCTTCCTGTCTAGACTCTGCATGAGGAGGCCAGCACTAACCTGGCCAGTGCTGTGAGTGTGTATGTGTATGTGTGTGAGTCCATACATGCACATTACCATTGTGTCTGTGTGCATGCTACTAATTTATGTGTGAGCACAGACCTACATTATGTCTGTGTCTTAGTTGCACACTATCATTGTACTCGTCCAAACCAGAAAACAGACATTAACCTCTGGCCTTCCGTATCTACTCTCCAATGCTTGTTTTGAAACTGGACACTTTCCAGTAAAAGCTCCTTTTTGTTTTCTGTTATTTTGACACTTTCTCTGCCACGCGTGCCAACGCTGCCGCGATTCCAAAAGCCAATTTCCTCATTATCCAACTTGCACTTACGGGAATAGAGAGGTGGGGGTGTGGAGGGTTAAAGTTGGAGGGAAATGGAAAAAGGCCTGATGTGGTTTTCACTGAAATTCCACACAAAGAGCGAGGATGAGCTAGAGAGGGACTGAAAGGCTCTAGTTCTCCTTCCTTATTCTCTGCCCTTATGAAACACAGCTGATCAGTTGAACAACAGGAAATATAGTAGTGACAGCTGTATATATATTTGCCCCCGCAGCATAAAAACAACACTAAAAAAGAAAAAGTTGCTGAAAAAGAATCCCTCACAGTTTGGTAACACGACCAAACTGAGCTGAATCATAACTGGAACCGCTGACAGCCTCTCGCCATCAATCATGTACACAAACCCTGCCATTAGTAATCACAACAAACACCACTGAGCACAGCAACTTTCTTCTGTCCTACTCACGCTGAGTGCTAATCAAAAAATGCTAAGTGTGTTTAGCCTTAGCTCTGACAGTATTTGTCTGGAGTGTGAATCAACATCATGGACGTTCGCTATTTCATATTCATGCAGAGGCCCAATGACACCTCGTCCTCTGCTTTCTAAAAGGCCTTAACTCAGCAGATCACCACCCCCGTAGACCCAGATGTAAAGTGAACAGTCTTCACCTCTGTGACATCAGACCGCCACAATATGCCGTCTTATGGGAGCAAGCCGTCACGGAGGCCTGCCAAAGACCACGGCCAAGACCACAGCGGCCAAAAGAGCCAAGAGGAACAAATGACAAAGTGATTTTTAGGAGGAAAAAGAAACAACTATATGCAAGTATTTGTAGCGTTCTTTGAAAACTCAAACAATATTTTCATTTTTAAAATAATTAAATGACTTATTATAGGCTAATGTCAAGGGGTCTAAGGTTGTGATGAGAATTATCTTGTCGCTCTACAGAGCTTTTTAGCTTTTAGATCATGTCTTTGTTTTACATCCAACACATTAACTGCAGTGCAAATTTTTGTCATTTTCCTCCCATCGACCCCGTTTTTTTGCAAACAACCTCTGATTAACGCAGCATCAAAGAGTAGACCGAATATTAGCAACTAGCTGGTGAAGAAAGTCAAACTAGCATGCTAAGACTCAGATATTTCTCTCAAGGGTTGAGGGAAACCAAAAGAGATGTAAAATAAAGGTAAATATTGTACTTACATTTCATTAGGTCGCCAGAAACATGACTCCAGTGGGATGTCAATGTCCCTCCATGTCTCCTGCGAGCCAGCACTTGTTTCCTAACAGGTTGGCCATGGCCTCTCTCAGCTAGTTTGAAGGTCCTCTGCCCCCTAGTGGACAAAAAATTAAATTGATTAGTCAAAAATGTAAAATAAATGAAATTATTAATAAAACTCACTTTACGATCTGCAGGCTAGGGTGCTGAGTGGCCTGCCGACCATTTTAAGTTATAATAAAAAACTGATTTGCGCTGGGAACTGCTCTTTGTACTTTTAATGTATATAAGGTGTTATTCATACATTCATGTTCTGTAACTGCTCATCCTGGTACAGGGTTGCGAATGTGCTGGAGCTTATCCCAGCTGTCACAGGAAAAGAGGCGGGTACACAGGTCATATAAAAGTGCCAGAGTACATAAAAAACATGAAAATAGAGCTAGTTTATATTTTTAAAAAAGTACCAGAGAAGAAACCCCTGGACAGAGCTCTAGGCTAATTATGTGTATATGAATTACGTAAGGGATAATGTATAATGAGCCGGTGAATACTGGGAAAATAACTCCCGACAGGGGAATAGAACCCCGACGCGCAGCGGATGGGTTTCATTCCCCTGAAGGGAGTTATTTTCACAGTATTCACCGGCTCATTATACATTATCCCGCTTATTACACGGCTAATTATCAGTTAAATAAATAATGTTGTCTGCCTCTGCGAAGTGCATTAAAACCGACCGGATTCGACAACTTTTGGTGAAAGTTTTGTACTCACCCAGACTTAGTGGACTGAACCGAGGCATAAAACTCGCGTAAAATGTCATTAAGCATGACTGCCGAGTGTGTATTCAAATCCGTCTTCTGTTGTTTTTGGCAGAGAAAGTCCGTAGGTATTCTTTTTCTTCAGCGGCATCCGTTAAAATCAGCCACTTCTGTTTGTTTTTTCCCTTGGAAGTTGTTTGACAGCTGCAGTGTTGCAGGGCAGCATCCCTAGCAACGCTGGGCTACATAGCAACTGTGTGTAATGACCATTGCTACTAGCAGCGGTCATTACACAGTAATATCAGACCACAGAATGCAGCTACTGACCAATCAGAATACAGCATTTAATAGAGCCGTGTAATAATAATGTTTATTAACTGGACCCTGACCTCCTTTCATTTTGCAAAAGTGACCGCTAGTCAAAGCAAGTTGAGTATCCCTGATTCAGCTGAAGCTTTTATGAAGAGAGACTTAAACTAAGAGCATTAAAGGAGCTCTATATGATATTAAGAGTGTATTTATGTTTCAGAGGTTGTCTGCACATGGCTCTCAACGTGTCGGTGGCTGATCCGGTGGCTACAAGCTAAAGGTGCTAACAACACTAGCAGTGTTAACAATGGCACCAGTGCTGACAAAGGTAACAGTGTTAACCAGTACAATGCTGTACCAATATTAGCAGTAACCGCTGTATGAGCACACTGCAGAGAGGCGGCAATGAGGTAGCCAGCGAGATAAACACATCTTGTTATAGCTTCAGGTTGTAGTTGTATTGTTGTTGCTGTTGTTATTGTTGCGATGACTTGATATTGTGTTGCCTTGCTTTTGTTATTGCTGATGCCATTGTGTCATGAATATGTTCTATTTTTTTTATAATCGGGTTTTTTATATAAAAGTGTTTTTTAGCAGAGAAATTATTCTCCTTTTCCTGCCCAGGGATGATAGATGACAATTAGCTTATTGCTAACTCTGGTGCAGCTAAGTAGCTGTGCCCTGTCCCTGTTAAATAAATAAAATAAATAAACAGATTACAACACACACAAAGGGAGCATGACTCTGTGCTTAAGACCCCATCAACACTATATCTTTGCACAGCAAACAGTTGTTTGTCATTGTATAAATGCTCTGGAAGTTGTACAGAGCTCCTTTAAATCTCGACAGGAACAAAAGTTAGATGTCTTTAAGTTCAAGTTCTTCTGTGCTGTGGCACAATTACTTAAAGCTCCAGTAGGCAACACTGTTTTGGTATAATTGAGTTAAAAATTTATAATATCCTCTAAGCATAATGTAAATCAAGCAGTCTGAGACAAACAATAGGTTTCTGCACCTTACCATGGCTCTGTGTTCAGTCTCTAAAGAATCAGTATCGTGCTGATGTGCATCAACCAATCAAAGGTCAGCTCAGACCACTGCGTTCCTATTGGCTGTTCTACTGGCAGAAGGGGAGAGCAAGTGGCAATGGCGAACAGTGCACCAGATAAAATAGCTATTCCAGCAGTGGCTACAACTGCCTACACGGCTAAACAACCCAAAAAAAGGAAGACAGAACTCGGTTCCCCGGAGCCCCGGAGGGAGGAGAAGGGTGAGGTGGGGCCGGGCCTGGCCGGAGGGCGCGAGGGTCGGCCGTGGGAGTGGAGCCGAGGGCTCTCGGCGAAGAGGGAGAACCGAGCCTCGGGGGTATGTGCGGGGCGGGCTGCTGCGCTGTGAGGGAGAGCCGAGGCTCGGGAGTATGTGCGGGTCCGCGAGGGAGGGATGGGGAGGGCTGCTGCGCAGTGAGGGAGAGCCGAGGCTCCCAGAGAGGGAGAAAAAGAACCAAGTAGGATAAAATACTCGCGTGCTCATCTGGTAGGAGGGGCTCAGGGTGGAGACAAATGAAACCTAACTCAAATGAGACTCAAAAATCAACTGTTTTCAGGCTTTCTACCTACTGCAGCTTTAAAGTGAGACTGTGTAACTTGTATGCAATGTTGCCAGAGGTGACAAAATGCTAAAACACAGTGCAACAGTGGCAAAAGTAGGTAGTCACAAAGCCAATAAACTGGCCAAGTATTGTCTATTAAAGAGCAATATCAAGCTAAAGTTTGCTAGCATTAGCTATTTGTCATACAAGACTAAGTAAAGCGGGTAAAGAATTGAAGATTACTTAAGTAATTTCTTCTTTTAAAAGTTAAATAGTCCTACTTTAGTGCTTTTTTCCCTTTTTAGATAAGAGGTCAGTAAGTACTAACATGTCTAACTGTAGTCTGAAAAGGTTGGTTTCCATCATGTAGTGACTCTACAGACTTCAGTGGGGAGTTCAGAAAAGTCAGAAAAGAGAGGAGCCTTGACTGAGACTAGCAACCACTGAGATAAGTCCATAAAATGAAGGGAAAGCCAATTGTCCAGAGGCACAGGAACATAATGGTCATGCCAGACTTGTGTAAGATTTGACTATAACTTTGAGGCAGGAAGGAGCACTCTGATTCACTTCCCTGTAGTGAACAGAAAACAAAGTCTTAGCCAGTCTAAAACAATCGCAGCCTGAAACACAACCTGAGCACACCTGTGAGTAGACCAACATCCAGATCCTTGCTCACTGTCCCAACATAACCACAACACACAGATACTGCCAAGTAATCATTTTACCATCGTACTTGTTCTCTGGAGGACTGAAGCAAGACGAAGACAGCACAACAACGACACAGTGACAGACAAGCTTTTGCTGACTCCACGTGATCTCACCTTAAGTCATCGTCTAGCCGGCGTGGTATTCCTTTCCTATGTACATGTATTAAGAAAGCCGATGACTAACACAGATGGTGGACGAATCAAATGAGTCATTTGAGTTGTATGGCCATGACATATACACATCATTGTCTCCGCTGGTGTGGGTTTAAGGGGTCTCCTGTTGGCATTCCTATCCAACTGACTCCCCAAGTATGACTCACAGACTTGTTACCCCCAGACGGAGCAGACTTTACTGTGCTGGCTTGTCAGTGTGCTGTTGTAGGGAAATCTGGCGGGATGCTACTTAGTATTTGGGGTTTGTCTGACTCTGTCTCGCCAGTCTTAACAGTCTGACTTTGTGTGTCCGGTCAGACGGTGAACTGTCTACTCTACGGGAACCACGATAAAATCTTAAACTGTTTTATGTTCTGTAAACACAACAGTCGCCTGATCGCCATGCTGCTAGAGGAGGTTAAGCGCTATGGTTGCAGTAACCACTCTGACAAGTACAGTCAGCAGGAATGTAACCTACATTACAGCGAAAAAGAAGACATATTCCTCCGCACTGCTACCAGCATGTGTTTTTGTTTTCATCCTCCGGTCTGTAGCTGCATTCCTTTCCTGTGTGTTGTACGAGACGGAGAGATTGCCGGAGAATGACTCACTAAAACCTGACCCAGCAGTGAGGTAATCACTGGAGGACGCTTGGAGTAAAAGTGAACTTTGATGGTGATGGCTGGGATCATGTCTAGGAATCCCCAGACGGTTTGGAATAGTACAACATGTGTGTGTATGGTGTGTGTGTGTGTGTGTGTGTGTGTGTGTGTGCGGGGATGACATAATTTCTGTGCACCAGTCCAGTCCATTAGATGGTGTGTGTGCATGGCCTGCTGATGAAGGCCCATAACCCATTACAGAGTCTCTCCACACAAACTTGATAAGACGAATGGAAATAGACGCTCAACACAAAAGTACAACTGCTAGTTGATCATTTTTAATTCTGCCTGGTTTTATTTTAACATGTCTGACACAACCAGAGGAGAAGAACCAAAGGATAAGAACTGTACAACAGTGTTGATTATGATGATGAGGATGATTAGGAATTTTCAAATACAGATTTTTTTAATTAATTCATTAATTTTGCAGATATAATATCTCAACTAAACGTGACATTTCAAAACTTTCTGGAGTTTTGAACGTAGGACACTTTCATTTAGCTTTATATATACACACTCCCTGCCATAAACGTCTGTATCAAGTGGGACACAGGGGACACATCCCCCTCGATATTTAGAAAATGGGCATTTGCAGAAACATGAAAGCAGAGGGCCTTTATTTTTTCCAAATTAAAAACATTTACACCATACGTTGATAAAGAAAAGAAACAAACTGGTGCATAAACACTCACCAGGATGCAGGAAATGAAATGTTCTGATTGATGACCTTTGCACCCCTTATTTTATATGTGTCACCCATAATATTGAAACTAAACCTATGCCCTTGCTCCCTGGTCACTTTATTAGGTACACCTGTCAGTCCAAGCAATCCACTTCCACTCTGGTGTAAGCAAAAACCTCACTAACAGTTGAACTCACACCTCTGACAGTGTCAATCAAATCTGAACACCTTGTCTTTGTAAAAGTAAAATCTATGGCTGAGCTGCTGTATTAGATTTCACAGGTGTCCCTTATCTGAGTGTACATTTCTATTTAACATGATCCTCTGAAAATGTATAAGATGTTGGGTCTCACTGCTCTCTCGTGTCCGCACACAGACACAGACAGCAGATATTGTTTGTTATGCAGCATCACCTGCTGGCTTAATGGAGAACTGCCAACATTATTGGAATTGCCAAATGATGACATAAAAATAGCAGCAACATATAAATCAGAGATATATGCTAATATTTTCAAGCGATGGCCCAACTTTGATGGCCTAAATGTAAACCTATATAAAAACAATACAGAAAAGGGACTTTAACTGAACTTAACAGCCTCCCTTACAGGTATACTAGGAAATATTATTGGTTGCTGATTGTTAATGTGCTCGAGAGCGAAAATTAAAGTAAAAGCCGACCTTAGATTCATTCCCATTTGGCATTTTGCCTCACTATATTTGCATTATTTCAGCGCTGTGTCTCTTGGATGCCTGCTGCTCACAGTCTGGCACCTGGTCACTATCTTTGTATAAAGCCCCAACGTCACCTGAGTGCTGTAGGGTACACGCCCATAAACACAGAAAATAAGAAGAAAATAAAGGCAGAGGGCAGAGTCTCTGCAGAAAAATACACACCACACACTTCCAGAGGGCCATAAGTGATGATTGAGGGATTACTTCTGTATGGGTCTATGTGACAGGGTCAGTTATACAGCAGTACTATGTGTGACAAGTCAGATGTACATTTGTGATATTAAGTATTATAATTCCACAAAATTTGTTTCAGTTGAAAGTTACTTGACATGCTTAGGGCCTCCATAGTCAATATGTGGAACGTCTGATACTCAGTTTCTGTACCCCTATGTTCACCTTTGGGGGTACCCCACCTATAAAGGGGTGTCTACCGTCTTGCTGTTGTGCTATGTGGGAGAGGGGCTCGAGTTTGTATGGTTGTGTTTGACGGAGGATTTTGTTTTTGCCACTTGCTGTCAGGAATAAATGGAGATCGCCTCTGAAGATATCCACGGTCTGGGCCTCGACATATCTACACAATGCAGACATCACTAGAGTCCACTGGTTACATATAGTGTTTTAGGAAAATCCTGCATAAAATACCTTTAACTGTGACACTTTGATAAATGAAAAGGTATAATTACTTAAATTGAAACCCGGGTTCTTCGTAAAAAATAAGGTACATATACATATCACATTCTTATAGTTTACAGTTGACATAGTCAGCAACACGTTCTGTTCACTGTTTTTATAGAATGTTAAACTAAAGGCGCAAATGAATCACAACCTTTATTGAAACAGGCAATCTCATTAAGACACATAGTCTCATTCTCAAGAGAGACCTGATAAAATTTGGTGGACACCTATATGGGGGATATGTGATGGTTACAGAGTTATGGCCTTGGTTAATGTAAAGCCCTGTACACAGAACAAGGAACCTCCTGAATGACATCAGAACAACCCAATGTTCTCTTTGCAGTGGAATGTAAACTTTAGTTTATATAAGCCGTGTAATTAAAAGGTATATTCACTGAAGTATGTCAGACAAACTGGGAAATTATTTACTAGAAGAAGACCATTCAAAAACCAAAGATCACAAAACAAAAGACAAGTGTTACCACACTTGGTAAGAGATAAAAAAAATCATGAATGACTTTGCATTGTGTCACAGTTTCCCTTAAAGGTCCAGTGTGTGTAGGATTTAATGGCAGAACTGAAACTTCTCCCATGTGCTAAGTGGGTAGGAGAACTACAACTGCCGAAATGAACAATATGAATAGCCCTATCTAGACCCATTTGGTTTGTCAGCTCTGGGCTACTGTAGAAACAACATGGCAGCCTCCACAGAAGATGACCTGCTCCATAAATAGGTGTAAACCGCTCTAAGACTTTCAGGAGATTAAACTAAGAAAAATATAGTTAGAAATATTTGATACCATTTCTGCCAATAGATGGCCCTAAATACTTCACACTGGACCTTTAACTTGTGAGATAAGCCATAATGCAATGATGCAACACAGTGGGTATGCAAGACTGTGGCTGAGGGATACCAGGGACCAGGGTGCTTGTCCCAAAATAGTTTCACAATGACTATGAAGACATCTCATTCCCTGCTCATTCTTGGATCGTGCAAAAAGCCCAAACATCCACTTTGGGTTTGGATCGCTCAAACATCACTGAGCCAAAGTTATGAATGAAGACATTTCAGCCAGAGGTTGGAGCGACGTTACGGGAAACCCAATTTCTGAAGACTAAACAGAAAAGCAACAATGTCCCTGTGGCAGAAGCACTAAAGACAACAGATACTGAGGAGCTTGTTGACTGACAAACAATGTAGAGCTTTTATAGTTTGCCTGCACAAAAGAGCTTTACTGCAACTGATATTTAGAGTATGTGGGGCAACAAAACGCTGAATCAAGCCTATTTTAATGCAACCGTCAATGACGTTACGACGAACTTGACATTACTAAATTGCTCAAAAGAGAATCGAAAGGTCTAAAATACTCTCTACATCATGCACCATTCACAGATATGGTGATGTTCATAAAGACAGAGTGTCAGATGGTGCATGAGCATGTATGAAAGATTTATTTTCAAGTATCACAGTGAGATGAGGACCACATGACTTTGTTCTAACAAAAAATGTAAATATAAACCTCATATACATCTTCAACTCCAGCAAACAAGCAACACGTATCAAGAACGCTTGTATGTAGCACACACTGGCACCTGGGCACATGATTCAAAGCCAAATATTTACCAAGTTTGGACATTCTACGAAATAATTCTTGCTATGCAAACTGGTGGGCAAAAGCAACATAGTGAAATACCAGACCCCATGTTTGGGTACGGGGCCTCCAGTGGTTGAGTGAGCTTTGACCTAAAATAGGTCTGAGAATGTGGATATGCTCTATGAATAGAGATAAAACAGACTGTGGAAGGGAAAAAAATCAAAAAGATAAAATAACTGAGGGGCCTGCAAATAAACCTTCAGACATCAGAGCATAAAAATGAATTTTGTGTGGATGGTGGTTTGCTGAGGGCATGGGAAAATCTGCACCCACAGAGAAGAAACTCTGGTTCTTTTGAACAGTAATGCAATCATGTTGCCAGACAGTGTCTGAAAGGATTTCTGTAATTTGAGAGCTTGTCCTGTATTGTGTGGGTCTTTGTAAGAGGGCTCCAGCAGAAGACGAGCACACAAAGGACTTAACTGTGCACTATCAGAACTGATCTTTGTGGAATTTTTATGTGTGAAGCCTAAAAGCCCAGTTGATTGCCTTTCTTATGTTTGATACCACAGAGACAAAATAATTGTTTTAAAGGAACAGTGTGTAAGATTTAGGGGGGTGTAGGGGGATTCAATGGCATCTAGCAGTGATGATTATAGATTGCAAACAGCCGCAAACTTCTCCTGGTTAGAATTCCTTCCATGTTCATTGTTCAGGAGGTTTTTACCAGGAGCCGAATTATCCACAGAGGTCTCTTCCTCTCTAACACAAACGTACCAGGTGATTTAAACAGGTAAAAACACTGAATAAAGCAGTTTCACGTTACCAAACAGTGTTTCCCCTGCACCGTTTAGTACCTTGCAAACAGGCCGATTGCCCAGCACCTGCCAATAGGTGCTTACCCTATTTCTGAACTAGACATTCAGGAGGTTGTTTTATCGTGAGCTAAATTATCCGCAGAGGTATCATCCTCTCCGAAACAAACAGACCCAGTGATTTTAACTGGAATAAACACTGAATAAGGTTTCACATTAAAAAAATCTGTGTTTTTTGATGCTCTTGTCACAGAGGGGCTTCCAACTTTGGTGGCCGACATGAAAATGGCCCTATCTAAAGCCAGTATTTGGTTGTCCATTCTGGGACACTGTAGAAACATGGCGGTGCAACATGGCGGACTCCGTGGACGAGGACCGACTCCCTGTGTAGACATGAACAGCATCACACTGGGCACCTGGAAGAAGTTTCATTTGGTTACAATCAGCAGTCCTCACCGCTAGATGCCACTAAATCCACACTGCCCTTGAAAGTTTTTCAAATATTAAGTGGATTGTGATCTATTCAAAATATGTAAGGAAGAATTATTTTTTATTTGTTTGTCAATTTTAAAGGTCCAGTGTGTAAAATTTAAGGGGCTTTAGCGGCATCAAGTGCTGAGGACTGCAGATTGCAACCAGCTGAAACTTCTCCCGGTTAGAATTCCTTCAGTGTCCTTCACTGTCTTTCAATGCTTTTTTTTGGGTCATTTTGAGATACCTATTTACTTGTTCTAGCTTCTTTTATTGTCCAAATGCCATTTTAATGTTTATTAAAGGAAAAGTACGTAGGATTTAGTGGCATCTAGCAGTGATGTTTGCAGACTGCAACCAGGCGAAATTCCTCCAATGTGCCAAGAGTGAGCTCCCGGTTAGAATTTCCTTAGTGTTCATTGTTCAGGAACTTTTTATCAGGAGCCAAATTATCTGCAGAGGTCTCTTCCTCACCAACATAAAATGACCCACTGATTTAAACCTGTAAAAACATTATAGGCAGTTTCACATTTAAAAAAACACCCTGTCGTAACAGAGGGGCTTTCTGTAGAAACATGGCGGTGCAACATGGTGGACTCTGTGGACGACGACCTGCTCCCTGTGTAGATATAAATAGCTCATTCTAAGGTAACAAAAACACAATAATTCATATTTTTGGGTGATTACAGACAAAATAAGATACTACATTTATTCAGTTTCTGCAAATATATCCCCCTAAATCCTACATGCTGGACCTTGAAACTCATTTTTGTCCAAGTCAAGTTTAAGGCACTTTTTAAGATTAAAATCAAACAAAGCAATAATGTATAAACTTCTGACTTAATATTTCAAGTCCTAGACTCAGATCTGACTGTTGTGTCTTGAATCAGCCTTTGGTAGGTCACTCAAAAGCCAACTTGGAGCTTTTATGTTTTAGAAAAGGAAAAACATCTCAACAACATCATGTCATTTCAAAAGTGCATGAATATTCAGTGAGTCAGGGAGGAATGTAACAGAGGAGAATTTCTTCATCTCAGACACTGTCAGATGAGGTAGGCGACTGGTAGTACCACTATTTGCCACTAGAGGGTGCACGACAAGGGCTACAGTATGGTAGACAACCAGAGGACACACCAACTGAGCTGAGATCGCTGTAAGATCACTATTGATATTAAAAACATTAAAAAAGGACTTCTAAAACCACGTTTAGCCCTTCCTCACATGCCTTCATAAGGATAAAATGGCGAGAATGTGACAGCCAAACTTTCCATCTCCATATAACTGCTCATAAGACTGACACGAAGTGGTCAGAGAATAAAACAGCGGAGTGTTTTCCATGTTTATTATGCTTCAGTAGGTGTCCGCTGCAGCGCACTGAGCGCTGTTATGCTCCGGGCTCTCCCGGGTGTCTGCGGTCCCTCCTCCATCAAACGTCAGAAACTAGTGGTATAAAACACGTGAGGCCATACCGACCGCTCAAAGTCGCATATACCTCGTTAACCTGACAGCTTGCGGTCTGCCTCCGCACAGACAATACAGAGGCAGCACATTTAGATGACAGAAAAACAGGAGACACATGACAAGCTGTGGGACGAGTTCAACCTTCTGGACTGAGCACGAGAATGCAAAAGAAAAGTGTGTTTGATTCTCCAGAGCTGGATAAATGTCATACATGCGGGATAGTTTCTGCTGCTCGGGACTTTTGAGCTGAGTTGTGTCTAATGGGCGAACACACACTTGGATTTCTGCTCATAACAAAAGGGACTGCCACGAGAAAAGGCATTAAGCGAGGAGTTTTCCATCATTAGTTCCCACAGGAGGCTGACACAAACACCAGCAGGGCTCATCAGTGTGACTTGACGGCTGATTGACACTGACCTTGGCAGTCCTCGCTTGTGAATCTGCAACGTTTCTCAACTACCGAGCGAAGCAAATGCAGAGAGAAAGATGCATTTGGGTAAGGCTTTACTGTTTGTCCTCCTCCTCAACTGCGCGACTCTGAGCTCGTCCCTGTCCACTTGTGCCACCGTGGATATCGACCATGTGAAGAGGAAGAGGGTCGAGGCGATACGGGGTCAGATTTTGAGCAAACTCCGACTCACGAGTCCTCCGGACTCGCTCGGACCCAGTAAGATCCCGTATCAAATCCAGGCTCTGTACAACAGCACCAAGGAGCTACTGGAGGAGCTCAGGAGGGATCGGCAGCAAAGTTGCGGTCAGGACAACACAGAGACAGAGTACTATGCCAAGGAGATATACAAATTCAACATGGTCTACGGGCCGCCAGAGAGCAGTAAGTATTACAGTTCTTTAGGTAGCTTTCACACCTTGTTCTGATGCCAGCAATTAACGGCTCCGTGCGTAATTACGCACCAAATGAAGAGTGGACGCCTAAAGCTTGTGCCAGCCAGACGCACCAAAACTCAGCTCTACTCTTATGTCATTGATAAATATCTACAGTATTTATAGCTTGTAGTTCAGCAACTGTCACCGAGTTTTAGGTCTGCTGCTCATTAAAGAGCCAACTTTTAAGAAATATAAAAACTAATATGGTTTTCACACCAAAAAGTTCAAATACCTATTAAAAAACGTACAATTAAAAGAAATATCCAGACTTTTTTTTTTTTTTTTTTTTTTTTAAACATGTGAATAGTGTTCATTTCAAAAGTTGACAAAATATGTTTGCTACTTCAGGGTAAGATAAGATAAGATGAGATACACTTTATTGTCCCAAAGGTAATTTGTCTTGGGTACATGCCGTTAAAAAATCCAAAAAAGTTATACATACAGTTCCTACATCTACACAGTCCATACACAGAGCTCTAGCAAAGTCCATTCTCAGTATGTGTGTGCTGGAGGCTTCAAGTTTCCACGTCTGACTTGTGTGAGTTGCATACTGGAGCACATGGATGTCCAGCCTTGTTGTGATGTCACTAATCATCCTGTAGGTACACGTGTTAAACTCAGATTTGATGAATGTGAAAGCAGCACACATCATTCGGCACGTTCAAGTGGAAAAACAACAAGCGAAACACATTTTTGAGGTCGGGTGGGGGCGTTGGGGGGAGCTTAAATGAAAATATTGTGGACTAACATTCTCTCAAAAAGAGTGTTAGAGCTCTTTAGGTGAGATTGATGTGCGCTTGTAGTGCTCACCAACCTGTTTTAACCCTGCACCAGTGTTCCAGGAAAGTCGCTCTCCTCCTACTCCTGACTCCACTCTTCCTCCTCTTGTTTTTTTTCCTCCATGGATTCTGTCCTTCTCCCCAGATGTTCCCACTTCCTTTCCAGTCAGGCCCAAATGAGAGGGACATCTGCCCAGGCGAGGCGGATGGGGATGCCTTTAGGAGAAGGAGTAGGAAAAGTTAACAGAGGTGGACAGGAAAAGTTAGATGATGGAAGGACCTCCCCGTTAGTCTGGTTAGAGGCATCCCTCTCTCTCTGCCCCTGTCTGTGCAGCAGGAGTGGGGGTCCCGCACATCACTACCAACCACCTCCGCATTGACATGGAGCTTGGAGTGACCCCCCACTTCCTGTCTTGGCCGGTGAATTACCCACACGGGTGGCCCACGAGCATGAGATCACTTACTGCACTGCTCAGGTTGCTAAATTGAGTGTGAAACTGAGCCAGCATCCATCCTCTTAAACCTGAATGATTCCAGTGTGCCGTCATTTTATTGCCTCTAGGTAACGTTCATTTCACCGCTCGGTTAATAATGGGTTTTATTTTGCTCGTGAAATATTTGTTGAGATTATCAACGAAGGCCTGTCAAGCCCACATTGTTCTCACTCCAAGTAATTTGTGCTAAACCTCTATTTGGCACAACTGTTTCCTCTATAGAAATAAAAGCCCTGAACTGGAAGTGGAAAACCTGTGCTGAGAGGGACATGTGTCAGCACTTGAGGGAGATTCATGCAGCATGTGGTCCGGCTGAGTTTGGATTACTGAGAAAGTAGAATAGGATAAATGCTGTGCGTGTGTAAGAGCCAGAGAGGGCCTCATGGTCTAGAGCAAAGCCAAGACCATTGCATCACAGTCCCTTTGAAATCAACAGGTGTTTCTCAAAAGACCTATTTTCCCTCAGCAATGTTCTGTTTTGAATCTCGCAAAAATGGTTTTGACAAAAACGCCAGGCAGTAGGTGCCTCGAGTTGGTGGGGTGGTTTCAGAGCCACAGATGGGCTTTATGATGCAAGACATATTTACATACATGTACTTTTTCCTTACAGTTGGGTTAAAGATCATAGTTTATTAATGGTATTGTCTTTGTGCCTGATTTTGATGTGATCAGCTGAAGTGAAAAAGGCTGAGTGTCAGAATAACAGCATCAGTGCTGAACTGATATACGTGCACCAGTCAACCTCTCGACTTCTCAGATACTTAAAATGTCGACAAGCCTGTAATATTCTCCAATTCTTACTTTTTACTCAATCCCTAAACTGTGGTAATGGCATGGCGGAGTATTTTTTGTGTGTGTCCAAAATGATCTCATACTTGGAAATATGCATTTTGTCAATACCCTGTACGTCCACATGCATATACCGAGCGTGCTCTCAGACTAGTTAATGGGATTTTCATATGGTGGAGCAGGCAAGGTGAAGAATTTTATAGATTCACTGCGCTGAACTCCGATTCTACTCTGGCAGTTAAATGACAGAGACCAGCACATTAACACAGTATATTATGGATATAATACAGATATCATGTGACTTTTTAAATAGTCTGCATCTTATCAGGTTTGCACTTTAACAGGAAGTAATTAAGGTTTTAAACGTTGAACCTTTCCAATCAAAATTCAAAGCATATATGAGTTTTACTTAGGAAAGACCTATTATACACATTTTAACATTCATATTTGTATTTTTGGTTTCAACTAGGACATGTATACATGGCGGTATGGTGGCGCAGTGGTTAGCATTGTCACCTCATATCAAGAGGGTTCATAGTTTGATCCCGGGCTGAGTGCCGAATTTTCATGTTCTCCCTGTGTTAGCGTGGGTACTCCAGCTTCCTCCCTCAGTCCAAAGACATGCAGGTTAATTGGTGACTATGAATTATCCGTAGGTGTGAATGTGAGTGTGAATGGTTGTCTGTCTCTATGTGTCAGCCCTGTGATAGTCTGGTGACCTGTCCAGGGTGTACTCCGCCTCTCGCCCAATGTCTGGGATAGGCTCCAGCATCTCTGCGACCCCCAACAGGATAAGCAGTTACGGAAAATGAATAAACAAACATGTATACATGCTTTAATATTCAAAAAATGCTCAATGTTCCTCACACTGTCTCTCCTGGAACACCTGTATTCACCTTCTATGTGAAATGGTTCATTTTAGCAGCCGTCTCTTTGAACCCCCCATCCCAAAAAAGCCCAGTCTACTCTGATTAATCATTGTTTCTGGGTCTTGCGTATCTCTGTGTGTTTCTGCACTGTCAGTGCAGCAGGGCAATGACTGTAACGGCAATTTTTACTGGGGATGTAAGAAAATAATGAGCATTGTAGAAGCTAGCTAGCAAGCTTAGCATTCAAGGTAACAGTGCATTTCATTTGGTTGCCTGTCAATGGCGTTGTGGTCAGGCTAACACAATGTAGACTGTGGGTATAAGCCTGTGTTGGCCGCCTGTTTCAGATGTTATTATTTTCAAATTCACATTGCTATGTGAAACTAGTCTGGCTAGGGATCCACAATAACATTAGTACGTCATTTGTAATGGCCAATATCGGCCAACATGTTTTTTCTTTCTTTGCACAATGAATGAATATTACATACACTGAAAAGTATTGTATTTCATGTCTCCATCTGCTGGTGGGCCATCACAATAAGAGAATGCACACATATTATGACAATTCTACTACAGAGGAGACTTGCTGATCACTAAAATTAGGCAGGGATAAAAGTGGATATATCAAAATTGGTAGTGGTTATAGGTCAAATGAGCAGCTACATATCGGCCTATCGGATATTGGAAAAAAAAAATCCATTATCGTGCATCCCTACTTTTTACTGTGAAAAATCACTGATAAAAGCTTCTATACACAACCTGACATGGAGTATGATCAAAAACTGGAAGAAATGAACAACATCAGCAACCAAGTATGCATGTTTCCCTGACGTCTAGCTTCATGTAGCACTGTAGGCTACATGTAAACACTTGCACTAGCGTACCTTGAGCAGATTACCATATAAAGGAATCCAGCACATTTTGACATCATACTGTCACCAGAGTAGAAAAAACTTTTGTAAACAGAGTATTCAGAACTGTCTGAAGCCTGAGATATTTGCTTACTGGGATTATTTGGAAGTTTGGCCACGTTTTAATATGAATATCTGACACTGTAACACTATCTATAGATATATTTGAATTGGTGTGGATGGGAAGCTAGCCTATTATAGCCCTACTTTACAGTATTGAATAATAGGTGTATTTCATATACACATTTTTTCTTGTGCTGCTTTCAGTCCTCTCATCAACAGCTCCCACACAAATGATGCACTTTGTGTGTAATTTCTTCACAATCTGTCAAAATCAAATTTTTTCACAATCTGTCAAAATCAAATTTCTTCACAATCTGTCAAAATCAATTAAGTGGTGTGTCTGAAATGGACGGATGGTGACTGATCCAAAGCCCCTTTATAGTACTTTTCAGAAGACGTGTCAAATTTCCCTTCAACAAGTCTTCAGCACGACTTCACAAGTTGTCTCCAAATCCTACAAATCACAGTTGAAAATAAATCCATTTTATGACGTGACAACACTGTTGTTAAGGTTTGGGTTTGGTTCAGGCACAAACTCAACTTGGTTAGGTTTTGGAAAAGATCATGGTTTGGGTTAGAATGACTACTTCATTAAGGCTAGGGAAGCCTGGTTGTCATGGTGTCATAATAACAGTTTGTCAAAGTAAGGGAATGACCCGGGTCATGCTTTTAAAGAAACAATGGCCATCACCAGTCTTGTAGCCCAGTTGCAGCAACAAAATATTGGCATTGTATGTTTCTGCAAACCGTGGCTAAATTATATGTATGTATCATATCAATGTTTCTAAAGTGTTATAGTTCGGATTGAAACGTAAAGTTTCAACATATTTGCTACATATCATGCAACTGTCACACATCCATGGTTTGCAAAAACACACAATGCCAACATTTATTCTGGGGACTGGGTTGGGTTTTGTTCGCCCATCCACTACACAATCATTATTGCCAATATACAGTCACACTACTTCCTGCTTTGCTCCTGTCATAATTACTACGACCGATATAGAGCTTTGTTACTTGAACGTAAACATATCGTTTTAGGGGAACCTGCTGCAACAACTTATGCTGTCAGAGATATTCTCTAATTAGCAGTTTGCTTTTTCAGCTTTCAAATTGACATTTAGGTTATGGTCTCTACTTGAGATTAGAGATGATAATGCCACTTCAGGAATGACCTTGTTTCGTGAAAGATGCATGTAAATTTAGCCTGAGCCTTCTTTGCCAAATGCAAAGGATAGTTTAAAAGGCATTTGTCCCTATCAGGCGCAGACAGACTGATTTTGTTACCTTCGGAGAGAGCCAGGCTAGCCATTTCCTCCTGATCCCAGTCTTTGCATTAAGCTAAGCTAACTGGCTAATGGCTGTAGCTTCCCATTTATCGTACAACCATGAATGATATTAATGTTCTCTTCTAACTCCTGGCAAGAAAGCATATACGTGCATTCCCCAAAATGTTGAACTATTCCTTTAAGATCCAGCAGAAACAGTAGACTGTGAGTGAAACCAGTATTATGAGGACAAGGCTACCTTAGTGTGTTGTGCTTCGTGTTATAAGAGGACCAGAGGTGTAGCTTTGTGGAATAAAGTTTTGACTCTTTGACAGTGACATCACTCACTTTCCATCGGTCAATGTGGGCAAACACACGCTCCCTTTTTGATGGTTTGTGAAGGTAAACTGTTGACCTTTGGTGGATCTGAGGCAGCTCTGTGAACCAACACAAATCCGTGACAGGTGCAAATGAAGCAGAAAGCTGCTGGAAGACTGGCAATTTACTACATTGAGAGGCTGGACTGTAATCATCGGAAAGATTTCCTTTTATAGCATGGTACGCATTCAGAATCTGGCATATGTCAATGACTGAGGTTGGGTTGTGGAGAAGTCATCATGGTCAGAAAGGGGTCTGGGTCCAAAAAGTTGTCAGTGGGACCGAGGATAGCAGGGTTTTTGATACGCAGATACCAGGGTGATGAAGTCATGCTAAGCTCAATAATATTGCCATTTCAATTACACCATTTTCATTTCCACCAAATATAGACAAAACGTGTCAGAGAAACACTGAGGAATTTAGATAAGGCAGGCAACCACACTAATCATACACTGTGGGCTGATAAACCCCGTGCCAGCCATAAAAGAGTCAAACCAAGACCATATTATAGGTGTGAATGGGTTCCTAGCATATAAAAAACACATTTACTGTAAGTCCATGCCATTAAATATTCATAATAAAGTATTGCTTTATTTCTGAAGCAACATGATATGTCAAAATTGGAAAAAGTACACACTGCTTTGCAATCTAGAGTTTTACATTTTTAGATTTGCTGCCAACTCAGTCAACAAAGCACTGTACCTCTTTGGAGCACAAGTGAAATTACTCTGGCATCAAGTGGATACAAGTTTGATCCAAAGAAACACCACTCCTCCCTCACTCAGCCAGATTTGTCAAAACTGTTTTGATGGATAAAGACTTAAACAGTGAGTGTTATGACACAGAGCTGAAACTAGTGGTCAATTAAGCAATAGGTTGATCAAGACTAAAATAATCAACAAATATTTGGATGACCAATTAATTGTAATTTTTCAAGCAAAAATGCCTACATTCACAAGTTTCAGCTTCTTAAATGTGAGGATTTGCTGCTTTTGTTGTCTTTCTTCAGCTTTAGAGTGTTGGTAATCCACGAGATGGGAGTGACACTGGGTCGGTTTCATCAGACCAACAGTTGGTCAGCAGCCCTTAGAGTCAGATAACAACACACAGTGGCACCCCTTAGAACAGCCATATGAGATCCATCAGGTGGCAACGTTTTTTTTGATGCTACGAGCAATTGTAGCAGTATAAAGAGCGAGAACATCCACATGGGCAGGCAGGAGGGGAGGTGAATGGCTCAAATGAACTCCGGACTTTCACCTGGGAGGCCACTGTTTGTTTCCTGTGTGAAACCAAAAGTCAGTCGAGTAATTTGTGCTAGTATGTGTAGCATAATATGCAAGGGACGTTATGTAATGTATATTACGTGACTTTCATTATGTTCGTAGCAAATATATTTATTTAAAGACGAACCATGATTTTTTTTTTTAAAGCCTAACCATGTTCTTTTGTTGCCTAAACCTAAAGAAGTAAACCTAAGGCAGAGGTTTTGTACCCATGTTCTACGGTTATTTTTGGTTAACAAGCAGAGACTGTAAATTTCTCATGAAAACATAAATTAATTTTGAAATGACACAGTGCATGCAACAAGCGTAAGTTAACATGCCATCCCTGAGCATTAAAAGCTGATGCTGTAGGGGTATCTATAGCATCATAGTTTGACACATAAGGCAACTGACCAACTGGTCTTTGACTAGTTGGGAGTGACAGTGTGTTGAAAAACACAATCGATGAAATTATCTTGGGCTTTGGAAAGATAGGATAGACATTCTGTCACTTTGTTTTGACTGTGGCTCAGGAGGTAGAACGGATCGTCCATTAATCGGAAGATTGGAAGTTTGATCCCCAGCTCGTCCAGTCCGCATGTCAAGCTATCCTTAGGCAAGATACTGAACCCAAAGTTTCTAGTGTGACTGCGTATGAATGATCAGCCCAGTAGCTTGTATGGTAGCCCCAGCTACCAGTGTATGAATGTGTGGGTGAGTGGGTGAAATTGTGCTTTGAGTGGGCGAAAGACCAGAAAGGTGCTACACAAGTGCAGGTCGATTTACAAAGCAAGTCTATAACATATGAGACAATACTTGGCAGATCAGTCAGTTATGAAATAATCTTTAGTTGCAGCCCTATTATTAACTTTTTAAATGTACATTCACAGCTTCTAATGTCGACTGCAGACACGAGTGTTGCTTATTTTATAGTGGCAACACCTTGTTCCTAAGGATAAGTTATTTCTTTGTGACTTCTTACGAAAGGAGAAAATGTTATTAGTAACACCTGTGCTTCTCCTACTACGATGAGTCAAAAGTCTGTTGTGAGAACTGGTGCACTCATATAAAAGATATCACGATGCAAGTATCTGCGATTATGTTTTCCAGAGGTCATGAAGCATTCGAGGTCTGTGTTCGGACATGAACTGCCTGCATTGCATTAGACCTTGATAAGAATTTCCAAGCCTGTTCTCTCACAAAACCTTTATTTAATTCTCTGTGTTCCAGACGATCTGCTCTACTGCCCAAAAGGCATCACCTCCAAGGTTTTCCGCTTCAACGTCTCCGCCATGGAAAGGAACTCAACCAACCTCTTCAGAGCAGAGTTTCGAGCTCTGAGGGTGCCAAACTCAAGTTCCAAGAGGAATGAACAGCGGATTGAGCTCTACCAGGTGCGTAAAGGTACCGTTTTCTTGTCCTTCTACCGAAATCAGGCAAAACTCACAGTCAAGGCACAGTCTCTTTTCTGAAATTAATCTTTCTTACTAGAGGGTTCAGTCCTAGTCTGTGAAGAATGTATCTTACATAAGCTGGTTAGTTGTTCAGAACCACATGATTTCTGGCCCTTATTGACAATGAGAGCCAACAATAACCAGATTGTGGTTACAGGCATGGGTAACAGCCAAAGCTCGACAGGCCTGCAAAATGTTAGTAGAACCGGGACAGGAGTACTGCAGCCCAGATCTAATACAGTATCATTTTGGTTATGTCGAGGTCTTTGAGGTATACTGTGCAGGATTTTCCTAAAAAGAAAAATGTATAGACACATACAGAAGTAAACTCTCTCAATCATCACCTATGACCCACTAGGTGTGTGTGGCAATGTATTTATCTGCCAAGACCTGTATTTTTGTATTTTCTTCTCATTTTGTTGTACTGGAGACATTTCTGTGCACAGCCTGCAGATGAGGTTGGGATGGTATGAAAAGGTAGCAACCAGGTGCCAGACCATAAGCAGCACGAATCCAAGACAACTGCAGACATAGCGCAGAAAACAACACAAATATAGCAAGGCAAAACAGCGTGAATCTGGTTCTAGCTCTCACTTTTACTCACACTACTGTTGACAAACGGTAACCCACAATTCCTGCATAGCATACCTTTAACATTTAGTTCTTAAAACAGCATGCAAAGTTTATTAAACTGTTTTAAAAAGGCTTTGATCTGCTGCGAAATGAAATGATGCAACACACTTCTACACTAAGTTAAAGTCAAAATCATTTGGTCCCTGTTATTCTGTGGGAGTGTCCTTGGAACTAGCGATCCAATAAAAGTATAATTGCCCAAATAAATAAATAAAAGATTACAACCATATACAGATACTCTGGTCACGATAAAACAAAATGGACTATATTACGAAACTCAGAACAGGCAACTGCCAACATTAACTACCAAATTTTGGGCTTAAATACATGCCAAAATCACATTTCATAGAAGACTGATTGGTAGCTAGCTAGTAAGCACAAATATCTGGTGTCCAATGTTACACTGGGGAGCAGCAGGGGCAAGTGCTCTCATTGTACCGATGCAAAACATTTTCATGGCCAGTTTTAAACATGGGGTAATACATTGCAGTCGAAGAGAAAAAATTAAACTCTTCTTTTGCATCTGTACTTGTTCATACTGTCTTCCCAAAACAAGGGAGGCATAAATGTGCTCTGTTTTACTCCAGATATATGCTAAAGGACGACTTGAGAGATAGGTCAGGGGTTACACCTGTAACTTGGTGTTAGTGCTACTTTCAGATGCTACATTCCCCCACTAAACACACAGAACAACCACCAAGATTGTTTTCAATCAAAAGCTATAAACTTCTGCAGCTCTACACAACATAAACTTTTAGGTTATTGTTTTGGTCTTGCGGCATAGAAATTTATAGTAAAACTGAATTTCACTGCTCTTGGTAACTGTGTTTCCACCAACAGAGGTTGGCTATTTTCGGCAAACAAGCTTTGATAAACTAACTATGACCTACCTGGCCAAAAAAACAACATACAGTACAGACAAAGCTAGCAGCTAGTTAGCTAACGTTAGCTAGTAAATAAAGTTAAACAGCTTTCAAGCTAACGAGCCAAAAATTTCCCTCAGAAGGGAAAAACCGAGCTAAAAGAAGAGTGAATAGTGGACTTACATTTATCAGGTGGACACAAACATGGCTCCAATTGAATGCTTAAGTTGCTCCATGTCTTCTGGAAGTGTACATACAATCAGGCAGTAGTTTCCTAACATGCTGACATGTAACTGTTATGCTAAGTCAGGCAGTCTGTCAGCTTTCTGTGGTGTCTTTTCCCCAAAAGGCTGAAGAACAGAAAAAGGCTCTGCACACCTCCCAGGTGTTTTGCATTATTTTGGCTAAATAGTCCTCTGCTCTGATTGAAGGTGTGGAGTGTGTGATGTCACCTGACTCCATGAACCAATTAGAAGCATAGAGGTGTAACCTGTCCCGCCCTAATCAGGTGCAGCAATTGAGTGAGGGAAAAGTCAATCAAGCTCTGTCTAAACTTGCTCACAGTCCTGAGAACAGGTCTAATCAGCCAAAATAAGTGAAATCACCTGTGAGTGTAACATGGTCCTTTCAACAATTCAGAATTTAAACACAGACCTCTACCAACACTTATTTATGGTGCTCGGGTCTTTGGCTCTAGTAGAGGAAGGGCAGATGGTCGGACCTGAGGGAGGAGATAAAATGAGGAGGAAGTAAAAAGGGGAATGGAGGCTGAGAATTTTGAATTTAGAAGCTCAGAGAAGAGAAAGAAAACCAAAGTGAATTCATCGAGTCAATAGCTGTGGTTACATGGACAATATTTCTTCAACCAGACAGAAGACATTCTGATTATAGATTCTCATGTGACTTATATGGCTGCTAAATAAAGTCGACCCAAAGCATTTAATCAGAATATAACTTTTTTGACTTGATGGGGAGTGATTCTACCCGCCATGAAGGATCTAATCTGACGCAAATATGCGGCATGTCCTCGCACACACCAGCTATGTCACCTAATGTGGGACAAATGTGCACAGAAATAACATATCTTTTTAAACCACAGAGAGACAATGGACAAAGCGTTAACATGGTTATTAGTTGTTAATATTTTCTATTGAACTGTTTATCAAAAGTTTACACCATCCCTGTCAACTTAATTCAAAGGTCCGTCCGATAAGACCAGTCTCTTCCAATTGAGGTGGTTACATTAAGCATTTTTACTCTGATTGGGCAATAATTCTGACTATAAGTGGAATATTAGGGTCCTTGTATGAGAGTTAACAGGAGAAAGAAACATGCATGGCTGGACTGGTTTGATGTTTGATTGAAGGACAAGGATGTGGAGCTTTGTCAGAAAAAACTGTGTGGCAAAATGGACAAAGAAGGAAGTGGTAGAGGTTCTGCTGATTGATTTAAAACGGTCTGGCTTGATAGTCATTAAATGCATGTCAAAGACTCGGACGGAAAAATCACTGAAAACTTCAGTTTGAGGGTTTCAGATGGACGTGTACCCAGTAGCATGTTTTCCACTCAGCAAGAAAGCTCCAATAAAAGGTGTAGTTGAGGGAGTTTCACGCAGAGTGGTGGCAAAGAGATTTAAAGAGTTTAAAGGGGTGACAGACAAATTTAGAATGAAGAGGTTTGACAAATAATTAATAAAAAGTATGAGACTAAATCTCTTAGGACTCACATTGATTTGGAGTAATTGTCGGATAGAGTGTTCCTGGACCAGTAAGGACGAGATCTGTGTCCCCAAAATGCTGCAGTGTAAGAACTGCTGGTTAGTGAAGTTAGTGCACAGTCTGTTTGTGTGTGTTTTGCCACATGTGGCAAATGTGGGGAGAGTAAATGTGAGGGAGACTGTAATGAAGCAGAGTGTCCCTTCAAAGGTAATCATGCAGCATTGGAGGCTAACTATCCAAAGAGAGGCAGAAATAGTCAGGGTTAGAGCTTAAAATAAGACATAAGCATGAAGTGGATATGGTAAAGTGTGAGACAAGAATCAGTCAGGAAGCATGAGGAATTTTGCTTTTGTACGGATCAGGTAAAGTTTTTGGCTTTCGTGGCAACGGTAATTAAGTGTACCGCTGGAGTAGAATGGAAATCTGAGAAAATTGACATAATTATAGACGCAGCGAGGAGATTTCTGGGTGTTGTGAGGGTTTCTGGACTAGGTGTGCAACAGCATTTCAGAGAAGCTTTTAGGCTCCCTGAAACACCTGGAGAATACAAACCTTACAGCAGAGTGTGAACGGGTGCAAAAGGCTTATTTTTATTATTTTATTTAGTGAGTGGAGACTTTATTTAAATGCAGTAGTTGGTGGTTATGACACATTTTGGATGCAAGTTGCTATTAAAAACTAAAAAAGACAGACACACATTTTGTAATGCACCAAAAACTACATGAAAATCAATAATATATAAAAGACACAACAAAAATCGCCTCTTTATCCACACTAACCCACATTTTTAGCTCAGGGGACAGCAATGTCTGTTGGTTGATGCTAACATGCTAAACTAAGATGGTTAACATGCTAAACATTGTACCTGCTTAACATCAACATGTTAGCATTATCACTGTGAGCATGTTAGCAGGCTTACATTAGCATTTACCTCAAAGCATCGTCTACACAGCCTCACAAAGTGGCTAGCATGGCTGTAGAGGCACTATTGGCACGGGACTAGATTTACCTGGGGACCTCTAGTAATTTTCGTAACAGTTGCAGAGTTTGTCTGTGATCCTAATCCCGTGTGAATCTGTCATTTCTGTAATTTGTCAAGTAAAAGTTCCACCACAAGTTGCCTGATGTATTTTACAAAGCACAGAGATCATGTGCTGAGCAAATCAGCATCTTGATTGTGATTTGGGATCAAGGTTGTACTGGGACCAAAATTTGGCACCGGCCATTTTTATCTGGACTGGCACTTTTGCTATCCACTACCCCGTAATTCCCCCCACCTTTACATAACGGACTGATCCACTCAACCACTGCACCTGCGTAACAGCACAGGTCGGCTATTGACAATTTTGGGACCATGTAACCCCTAATCAGATGGCCTGTTCCAACATCAATTGGGCCTCAGCTGGCAAGTCTTTTTTCTTTTTTCCTCCTGCAGTTATTTTTTCCAACATTGCTGGTGGTAGCCTTGTGGCCCACATGTTAGGCCAGCACATCTGGCATTTTCCAGAATTGCCTGATTGCTAGTCCAAGCTTGTTTGGGGTCATATGTAGGTTTTTGTTTCCTCCACACCTCTTCTTTGTCTCTTTTCTGGTGGGTAACAGTGGTGGCTGTGTTGGCAATCAAAAATTAAAGTTTGATAGCATTTTGGATGCAGGAGAATCATCTCACTACACAGCATGGAGACTCATTCACAAGAAGTGCCATTGATATCCTTACCTCAACAAAATGACCGATGAGTCTTGTAATAACTCTGTATGCTTGTCTTTCTGACTATTTGTCGGCCTTTTACAATGTTGTCTTTTGTATTTGTGTGTTTGTTCCAAAGAGCAAGCTGAAATCCTTAAGAAGAGCAAAATCTCAAAAGATGATGAGATGGATGACACATAAAGTCCGTAAATTAGTATAGTAGAAAACAGACTGCGAATCCGCTGCACAAAACACAGACATGGGGAACTAGTTTCTAAATCACATGAGGTCTTATGCCACATACATCTGCTGCAATTGTATTCACTTCATCTGTTTGCTTGCTCTAGTAATCATATTATCTTAGCTTGTAGCATGATTATCATGTGAGTGATCAAAGATCTTACTGGATAATCAGAACAATGATCATGAGTTTGACGAATGACAGCTTCCTCTTGTACCAGCGTCCTGTCCTGTGTTTGCTCTATTCTACATGTTGAAGCTGTTTCAGTATTGACAAAAACTTTTCAGAGTGACCCCTTATTATCACTGCTTTGCAGATCGTGAGGCCAAACGAACACATTAGGAAGCAACGCTACCTTGCAGCCAAGAACGTGCTGACCAAAGGCACACCAGAGTGGGTCTCCTTCGATGTGACTGAGACAGTGCGGGAATGGCTGCTGAACAGAGGTGAGACTGGGGTCACTGCTGTCATTAATCCCAATGATCATCCCATGTTTGAGTTTGTATTGGTGTTGAATTTCAAAGAGGGAGATTGTTGAGTTGGACTTCTTTTCTTTTCGATTGTTTGTCATCAGCAACTAATTTGGGTCTGGAGATCAGTGTGCACTGTCCCTGCCACACCTTCAACCCCAACGGTGACATCATTGACAATGAGAATGAGGTGCTGGAGGTGAAGTTTAAAGGTGGGCCTCAGCAGCATTTTGTCAGTTGCTCTTTTATTATATATCTGTAAATGTCTTTCTTTCCATTTTACCACCCTTCCTATCAGTTTAGACGCAGTAGATGTTGTTTTGCATATTTATGGGGTCTTTAGTCTTACATTTTACAAGATTTATTTTTTTATTATTTAATTAAATACGCTTTTTGTTCTTAAATAATCCCAGATTATTTGTATATTTCTTCTTAATAAGATGTAGTGTTGACAGTTGTCTTTATATTGTTGCCTGATTCTATTTTTGCATCAGAGACTAAGAATAAACTTGGAATAAAAATATGTTTTTGTGCTTTTACAGACAAAGTGTCTGACATAAAGGCAGTTTTTACTACTTTTTTGGGAAAAATTTGTTTTCATTTCTGTATGCTGTAAAAGAATGACAGGGATGACAACTTCATTGCAAATTGTATGCTCAGATGGAGGGAAATTACGCAAGAAAAAAGCCACTAAATAGTTGGTTTAAGTGCATCCTGTCTATGATTAAGGCGTGGATGGAGATGAGGAGCAGAGTCGCTGGGATCTGGATCACCTGAAGAAGAAAAAGGACCAGTACCTGCCTCACCTCATCCTCATGATGATCCCACCACACCGCCTGGACACTCAGTCCCCACGCCGACGCAAGAGAGCGCTGGACACAAACTACTGTTTCTCGTAAGCTTATAAAAGTTATCACAGTATCCCAAACATTTGCTGCAACACACTGTATCTTGTATCCCACACATGTGGCCAAGATGATATTAGATATTAGGGGCATTATTACAATAATTAATCTGGGGACTAATTACATTATTGTTGTGCATTCTCATCACAGAAACACGGAGGAGAGCTGCTGTGTTCGCAAGCTCCACATCGATTTCCGGCGTGACTTGGACTGGAAGTGGATCCATGAGCCCAGTGGTTACGATGCCAACTACTGCTCCGGGCCCTGCCCTTACCTGAGGAGCTCAGATACAACACACAGCTCGGTAAGAAGCACCAATCAGGAAAACAAGACAGTTTCCGAGAGCAAGAACTTTCCCACAGTGAAAATTATCACACAAAAACATTTCTCATCTACTTGTAGTGGGGAACAGGGATGCTGATAGTTCTAGGTTTATTTGCCCAGATTTTGAGATATCCACCCTTGAGAACTCTGCCTCCACCTAGAGGTCTTACCGGGACCAAAACTTTGGAACTACTTTCCAGTGAAGAAATAGTCCCAATAGAAACCGTTGAATGTGCTGAGTATTAACTTTTTTTTGTTCTGGTTTCTGAACCCCTTATATTTATGGTTGAGTTCGAACACCACTGTGTGTCTAGCAAACACTTTTAGATGAGCTGATAGCGTTGTGTAGAGCTTAATCTCCTCTTGGTCATTACCAAGTCTCCATGATGAGTTCTCAATGATGTGCCTCAGTATTACACTTACAACATTTACATGCACAAAATATTCTGGATTTGCCCTCATTCAGAAAAAGACAATATTCTTATTAAGCTGTTTACATGGCTAATGAAAGCGAATGATCCACTAACATTCCTGTTTACACGCAGCCATACATATTCCAATTAACATGCTCTAACATGTTGTTCATCAAAATATGGAAAAGTGGAATGCCTGGAGCCTTTTTTTTGTTTCTTTGCACAGACACATTTTTTCAAAGTTTTCCACCAATGGCAGACTTATTCATCCATGTGAACACAGCCTCTCTCTTTCATTCTTTCAGCCACCTTCTTGAAGGTTGTCATTGCTATATTTGCGCATATCCAGAAACCTGTTGATATCCAAGTCTCTCATAATGTTTAAAAGTAGGTGTGCTTCTCCTTTCAACCAGAAATGTTGGCTTTTCTTTGTAGCACACATCTCTACCCCACAGCCTTGCAAACTATTGGCTATTTGGTTTGTGCACAACATATCCATGACAACGCACAGAGCCAACCCTTAAACAGCCAAAAGGCCATGTGTTGCAAAGTGCACTAAAAACCCCAGTTGAGGAACATTTTCTGAACGTGACGTAAAGCCTACATTTGCTAAGAAAGCTCCTAAAACCCAAATAATATCGGCATATCCCACAGGTCTTAATTAGAAAAATGCTTCATTTGGAAGAAGGCCAAACAGAATATGCTGCTGCATGACCCATATCAAATCTAAAGTACTGTCATATTCAGAAAAATAGTGGAATCCTAGGGTGCTTTCACACCTGCCCTGTTTGGTTTGGTTCAATCGAACTCCAGTTCATTTAACTCCAAAGTGTGGTTCGTTTGGGCAGGTGTGAACACAGTAATCACACTCAGGTGTGCACCAAAACAACCGGACAGAGACTTTCTTGAAGAGGTGGTCTCAGTCTGGTTACAAACGAACTCTGGTGCAGTTCGTTTGTGGTGAGAACGTGTTCCGACCTGGATGTGAACCAACTGCAGTCACATGACACATTGTTTGGGTTAAACATGAGCATGTTACAGTCCTGGAGGATTATTAATGTGCACCTCCTCCTGTACTGCCTTAATATGCACATTCAGCACATCCAATGCATCAAAACATTGTTTTCTAGTTGGAGGCACGCCTCGTTATCAAACTGTATGGTTTGACTAAAATGAACAGTGACATTAGGCACTGACTATAATACAATCTCTCCTGTCTGCTTTCCAATAGCTGCTGAGCCTGTACAACACTCTGAATCCGGAGGCATCGGCCTCTCCCTGCTGCGTCCCCCAAGACCTGGAGCCCCTCACTATACTCTACTACTCTGGACGGACCCCCAAAGTAGAGCAGCTCTCCAACATGATCGTCAAGTCTTGCAAGTGTAGCTGAGTGGACGTGAAAGGCGAGGCAGCACGGCAGGATTTTACTCGGTACTGACGAAAAACCCATGCTCGTTGACTTTTGGACTCTTAGCTGTGACAAATAAAGACCCTGTAAACAAAGACCCTGTGGCCTCATGGCTTAGATCTGAACACCACTCTGGAGGTCACACCTTTTTTTGAGGATGCAGATTTTCTTAAAAACTTGAGGTCATCATTTTCCCCTCTCCCACTCTGGATGACAGGTAGTTATTTTCATTTTAAAAAGCCCAAAACAAATTTCATATAATATTTTCTTCTAGATTTGTAAAGGTGGACAACACACTCCCATAGCTAGATTACAGAGAGCCATGTACAAATATATCTGTGACAAAATGGGAGCTGCTTCATGGACAATGAATGAACATATTTTGTGGTGTGTTTTCTGCTTGAGAGTTCAAGCAAATATTCCACAAAGTTATAGTCTCTACATTGTCAGTAGAGCAGCTTTTCTGTCTCTAGCCTTAGGATGATAATATTAATAGTCACAAATATAGATTGTGGTTGAAGAGTTCTTTCAGGCTGGATTTTACCTTTGCCTTAAGTTCCCTTCCATTCAAACAGTGGACATTATCTTCAAACACAAAAGGAGAAAGGACAGACTCGCTGCTGTATCCAAAGCCATAGCTGTGGTCAGGGAAAAGGAGAGCTGAGAGAATGCCTGCTGGATTTGCAATGGAAAGTGAATGAACAAAGAAGTTGAGCCAAGCTTTTCTTTTTGGCCAGCCAGCAGCAATGGCCTTTTTTTTTTTTTTTTTTTGCGGTGCATCTATTAGAATGGATGGAAGAAGAAGAAGAAGAGGAGGAGGGGACCTGTATGGAAGCAAAGAACTGTGATGGAAACAAGCCATGAGCACACTGCCATTCACTGGAAGTTCTCATCTCTAACAGGTTCAAATTATTTCTGGGACATCAAAGAATATACTGGAAAAAAAAACAAGTGTTACGCAACAGGTTTTTATGGGATTTCTTTTACATTAATAGCAGATTTGGTCTGTTATGCAACTTGTCATATAGTGATTGTTTCACTTACCGGGACAAAAATTGACGTGTATCTCCATCGGTGGAAACACTTTTATATTAAACTAAGGGTACTGTTACATTTCCTTGTGATCTAGAAAGAATATGCAGCTTTTTGTCCATGTACAAATGACTTTGACCTGTTGTATGTGATCCAGTGTATGTTTGACTGAAGTCTTATTGTATTAAAAGGTGACTATTCACAGAAAGTTCAATCAGAGCACTTTTCTCCAGCAATTAGGCATGGCCGTTTTGGTTATTTTGCTTTCGAAAGCCTGACACCCATTAACCGGTACTGACTGGTTAATTTTTAAGAAAGAAGAACAAAAAACAAAATTAAGTAAAATAAAGTAAATAAAAGAGGCCTATCCTGAAAGTCAGGTACACCACTGACAAAGTGAGCTTTAGCACCACATTTCAAATCACTATCCACTAAGAGGTGGTGATATTTTAATGTTCTGTGTTTTAAATGTGTTGCCTTTTATTTTCTGTTACGTTGGCTTTGCTGACAGACAGCTGGCTGTGTTAACATGCAGAAATATATTGCCGGCTGCCCACCCTCGATCTCCAATGGTGAGCTAACGTTAGCTTCAGCCACTCTGCACTGCGCACCACCTCAGATGGGTGGGACCTATAGCATTTGGTGCTAACTGCTGGTAAATGTGAAAACATGGTGCCTGACCTTTGCTTTCCCACAAAACCTTCTGTAAGCGGCTTCATTTTGAGCCACAAAGCCCTTTAGCATTTATGTCAGTGCCACTAGCTGTGCTGAGACTGCTAACGGTGCTAACAGAGCTAACAGTAATTAACAATGCTAAAAAAGGCTTTTCATGTCAAAATTAAGTCGGTTACACACCAGAGAGATCAATACTGTTTCAATAGCGATGCTGTTTGGTTGGGATGACGCTACCAGTGGTAATGGCCAATCGATCGTTGCTGTTTTAGCTAGTTCCCACCAAACCCCTGGTGCGCAGTGTAGTAAGCTGAAGAGCAGCAAAATTAACCTACAGGCCGATATGCGTGACTGGTCAAAAAAATATTCTTTGTGGTTAAACATAAACATCCCTACCAGGAATAACAGGTAGGTAGTAACAATAATATGAAATGTCTAGCCACTAGCTGGGCTGACCATGCTAACGGTGCTAACAGAGCTAGTTCACAATGCTTAATAGGATTTTCAGCTAAAAGGGAGCCGCTTACTCACTGGAGGGACATGGGGGGAAAACTGGAGGGTGGGCACATTGTCCCCATAGCAATGCTGTTGGGTCGGGAAGGTGCTGCTAATGGTAATGGCTGAGTAAGCGTTGCTGCTATAGCTAGCTCCCACCCAATCCTTGGGGTTCGCAGTGCAGTAAACTGAAGAGCAGTGAAATTATCCTACAGACCGACATGCATAATTGGTCAAAAAATATTCTTTGCGGTTAACCTATTAAAGGGGAATTTATATTTGTGAGGCAGACCCTACGATGTAGCCTACGCATGTGGCCTGTGCCGTTGTTAGCATTTATAGTTTTGCAGTGGTGTGTCTGTGTCACTCTGCAGTCACACTTCCAAAACACTAGTTGGCGGTAGGGTTTCTGTGAAGTGCTGTAAAGAGTAGTTGATTCAAAACACACCTAAAACACACGTTAAACGTGGCGTAATTGAAACAGTTTCATTTTATTATGACTCACATCATTCACAGACAAAGCACTTGTCTTTTGCTGGACAAATTTTCCCCACAACATGCTAATTTTTTTAGCACATTTTCTACTCATATGAGGCCAGGGATAACAGCAACATTTAACAAAGGTAACATTGCAAAATTCAGCTGTATAAATTAGCCTAGCAATGAGCAAAGATTACCTCTGCTCATTTGAAACCAGGATAAATCCCAAGACTTAAAATGCTATTTTTGTGGAGGCTTTATTGTCGTTACAATTTATTGTTTCTAGGTGTGGCATTGATTCAACGCAGAAGTATAAATCCAGCATAACTGATTAACAGTTAACCATTGACATCCCTACCAGCAATAATAGAGAATGTTTAGCAATGCTAACACCACTGGCTGTGCTAACACTGCTAACAGTGCAAACAGGGCTAGTTAATGACGCTAAATTGGGTTTTCAGTTCAAAACTGAGCCGCTTACTCACTGGAGCGACCTGGGGGAAAAAGAGGAAGGGGGTACAATGTTTCCTTAGCAACACTGTTGGGTTGGGATGGCGCTACTAGTGGTAATCACTGAATGACCATTGCCACTACAGCTAGCTCCCACCACACCTGGGTGGTGCGCAGTGCAGTTAACTGAGGAGCAGCAAAATTAACCTCTGGACTGACATGTGTAACCAGTCAACCATATTCTTGGCAGTTAACTGAATAACCATTGACAAAATGCAGCTGTTTACTTCTCTTAAAATCATACTCTCCTATCAACTCACCTGTCACCGATCACTCCAGCCAGCTGGCAAGAAATCGCATGTGTAGTCAAGACTGTATCATTTCCAAAAACACTGCAGTCTTTCATTCCCTCCGCTCCGTCTCTGTTTGTTTTGGTGCTCTCTTACAGTGTGAAGCCCTAATGGAACAAAAAAGAAAAAAAGAGGGAGGGGAAAAAGTCATTACATGACAGTGGCTGGATGTACAGTTAGACCTCAGTTTCTCTGAGTCAGGAGAACGATTCTGAATCCCTGTACTGTATGACAGTCACCCAGTCAGTGTCCTCTTGCCTTTAGGTGACATTTAGGTAATAATTTTGGTAGTTATATTGTTTGATTTACCTGTTGATCATGATTGTTATTAAAAACACAACATAAAAAAACCCTGTATGAGCACTTTTTAAATCTCAAGAATCACTCCAGCTTTGCATTTACTACATTTATTAAATAATCAAATGTAATAGATCTGTGAAATCATTTAACTCCAAATTAGGAAATGATGAATTTACCCACTGGTCCTCCTGTCTGCCATGTTGAAATGCCATTTAAAATTTTCTCATAATGTTTGGGTTCCACATGAACATAATTTTTCTTGCTTGAATCTCACCAGTCCCACCTGTTTCCTGCAGGCGCATGCAGAGGCCTTTTTTTCTATCAGGGTAATAAATTCAACTTCTCTTTCTCTGGGATTGTTGCTTAACAGCTTTCCCAGGCAAAAGGCAATTACTCTTATTTTCAGTGCATATTAATGTGCAGACATCTCTTTAATTTCTTATTGTTCATAAAATGGTTTGTATAAATCACACATAAATCTGAGAAACATATTTCACATTTGGTGCCACTTTCATTACACCATTTAATTCGTCAGGACAACCGCTGTGATTGACTCTTTGGCCTTTGGAAAGAGTTGCAGAGCATCTGGACCAAAATAAATGTTTTATTTCTTAGGAGTATTTAAGCTGAATTAATGGTTTATTATAAAAGTAAATCCATTGCATGTTTATTCATAAATTACTAACATTAAAAACTGAAAACTTGTTAGCCTATTTTGAAAGTAAGGAACACATGAACCTTTATGTTTCTCACTTTTATTAAAGGGGAGTTCAGTATTTTTCAACCTGGACCCTATTTTCCCATGTTATTGTGTCTAAGTGACTAATGGGAACAACAGTTTTTGAAATTCGTCAAGGTATTGAGCAAGCATGCTGCCGCTGGCAGTGGTCGAACAGCCAATTTAACATTAATGGGCAACTGTGCACCATCAATGAACGCCCACTAAAAGTGCTTGTTTTTGCCACTGACAGGCTCAGATTGTTATTTTAAGGATCCCTACAGAGATAGATCTTTTTGTGGAAGACCAAGATCCTTTTTGTTCAACCAGAAACAGCCTCAAAATTACTTTCACCAAACCAACCAGAAGAAACAGTAATTTTAGTGTGTATAGAGTCAGCATATTTCACATCTAACTGGGTGAATTAAGGGTTTATTTCAATCAAACCAGAGTTGGTCGTTGCTGAAACAGTGGACACATGAACCAAGATGGCTTTTCTAAGTTCTATTTTGTTTCTGTTGACTTTTGATTAAATGTGTTTTAAGATAATAAAATTACCTTTTATTTAAAGGCAGTGTGGTGGGATTGGCGATAGTGATTTTGTGGCTGTTTCTAGGTAAACAAAAAGTACCTTGCTCTTTAACAAAAAGATCTATCTCTGTTGGGATCCTTTCCATAATGTTGTCAGACACTTATAATAACAATATGAGCCTGTCAGTGGCAAAAACAAGCACTTTAAGTGAATGTAAATTGACATTGCTGACATTACCCCAACGCATACATTGCAGCTTGTTCTATGGCTGTGGCATTCTCCTCAACACTGGACCAATTTCAAAAATTGTTGTCTCTATTAGTCACATAGACTGAAAAATATGGGAAAATAGAGTCCAGGTTGAAAAATACCAAACGTGGCCTTGGACAAAGAGAGAAACAGCCTGGTCCCCAAACCCAAACCCAAAAGTTGTTTTTATTAATGGCTTATTATGGGTCTATACCAGTAGTTCCCAAATGGTGGGTCGCAAAAGTCTGAATGGACCGCAAGTGACTCACAAACATGTCAAGTTTGTGAAGGACACTTTATTTTTAAGTACAGTGAATTTCTGGCACAGAGTTTTTATTTTGAGGTAACGTTTCCTGCTGTAGAGTGAGTGATTAACAGACAGCGACTTGACAGAGACAGCAAACTAGATCAACAACATGGCCAAATGCATGTATGATGCTGAATGTATTAAACTGTGTGGACCTTGAACTCATGACCCCGTGGCTGGACCAGTTGGGAGCCACTGGTCTATACAACATTACTGTTCTTTTTAATAATCAATAAAGCCTTATAAAGCCTTTAATAATGGAGGGTGGTGGCATACAGTCCATTTTTATGTCATCTTCTCCACTGCACTGGCAAGCAGTCACACAGATTTGGGAGGGCGCTGGTTTGAGCTAATATGGACTGACAAGTAGCCAGAGAGAATTCCCTTTCTGTGTGTGCCCGTTATTGTTCCCTGTCACAATCAATCAGAGATGAACCATGATGGAAACACAAAGACCAGAGGGCATGACGAGGTCTACAAACAGGGGTCGCGGCTCTAATGGCTTTGCAGACAGCCCTGTACTAACAACACACATTACCGGTAAAGAGCAGCCGTCCTCCATGCATGATTGACTTTGAACTTTCGGCAGAAGCCAGCAGAAGTCATGCCACTTAGTGACTTTTAAGTCCACCATTTGTCCCTTTAGAAACGCTCGGTAATAAAACCCAGCGAGGCCCTCTCAGAGTTTCACATAACTGGTGTGCAACTACATTTCACTGTTTACTTCTTCAAGTCAGTGTATGCAACCAAAACTGGGGTTCACTCCCAGTAAGAGTAAATAATATAGCCGGTTCTTCCAGAGTATCTTTTCCCATGTCGGTGTAATGGAAGCAGGATGAGGGGGTTCACAATGGCAAGGCCTTCCTTCCCTTACAGAGGCACCAGCTTGGCCTGGGTCGCTGTATCCGTGCAAGGAGTCATTTTGGCTTATGTAGCGGCTATCCACATTGTTCAGCACAGCACTCAGAGTGAGAGACGAACGCTGCAGTGATGACATCCTCATTAAAAGTGAGTATTCAGTATTTGGTTCTACCAAGGTGGCACCGTTGAATCATTCAGAAGTTGCATCACCTAAATGGATCCAAAAAGAACCTCAGCACATAATTTCATCTCCTCATGCCTCTGTCCTTTAATTGCATTACATCTTTGTGCTGAGCCTGGACTTTCACTTGTCGCAGACGGACACTCAAGGATGGTTTGAAGATGCAGATAAGAACAGTGTTTGCTCCTTCTGAGGCAAAGCTGACCACCTCAACCCCAAACCTGCAATAAACCTATTTCCAGCTCCCGGCTACTGGATGAGCGAGCCGTAATCTGATTGGAGCTCAGGGTCCGTTTCGGGGCTGGAGTCTGACTTTCTCAGAACGTGTGCTCGTCCAAGTCTTACCAATGATGAATTGCATGACACGTAAATGCACAGAGGTTTGGAAAACTGCGTCTGCTGCTATTCCCTGAGCAGATTAACAGATGTGGAGGGAGAGAAAAAATTGAGAGGGGGAAGTGAGAGACAGACACACAGAGGGAAAGTGAGCGTGTGTGTGTGTGTGTGTGTGTGTGTGTGTGTGTGTTAGAGAGAGAGTCCTCAAAAGGACTGTTGCTGCAATAAAATCATCAGGTCACATCAGACCAGTTCTCAGGCCCCAGGGTGGAAAGAGTTGTGTAATTCAGCAATGGGGAGAGTGCACACACACACACACACACACACACACACACACTCACATATATATACAAGTCAAGCCAGCGGCCATAGTTACTGGAAAAGAGTGAAGGGGTGAACAAATATGTAAACACGTATCAACTTCATAGACCTTTATAGCTAAACAAATGAATGGGAGGTCTGGATCAAACTACAGCATTATATTACAGCAGAGTGTGTGTTTCCGTGACAGTATTCCAATAATAGAGGGATGGTGTGTGCGCGTGTGTGAAGAGAGGGAGGGAAAATAGAGACCGTGTGAGAAAGCCAGAGAGACAGAGACAGTGTGAGATTATAATTTGCACACCCTTTAAATCAGGATACGACATTATGTAAAATTTATTACTCTGGGAAGAAACCGGCCAAGTTCACAAATTTGGATTACATAAAGCACTGCTGGTGTCGAGCTTCAGAGGCGAGAGATGCCAGAAATACAAAACTGTGGACTCTACAGTCAGACTGAGTATCTTTTTTGAAAGATAGACACATTTTGAATTTTACAAATCAAAGTCTTGTTCAATTTAAGCTTAGGATGCATTCACACCAACTTAAGTGTGTACTACGCAGGAACTGTCAGCTGCTGTTTCTAAACAGTACCACCAGCAAAAGTTAAAATAAAACCCAACCTCAGCTTTGTCCTCTTGACATTTCAGCTCGCTATATTTGCTCTTTTTTTTTTCTGCTGCGTGCGTGATTTTCGTAGCTTCTTCTTGGATGGTTCCTGCCTGTGGTCTGGCACCTGGTCACTACCTTTTTATACAGTCCCGACCTCAGCTGCACCTTTGCCCAGGAACATCCCAAACACAGCAAAATAAGAAGTTTCAAAACATCTTGCCAAAGGACTGTAGTTGAAAATTAGCCAGCTGGCTAACACTGGCACATTTACAGAAATGTTAATTAATGTGTGTTGAAAAAAAGGGTAGACGGCAGGGTGTCTGCAGATAAATACACTGCCACACACTTGTAGCGGGTCATAAGTTATGACTGAGAAGGATTACATCTGTCTGAGTCTATACATTGTTTTTTAGGAAAATCCTGCGTAGTATATCTTTAAGCCCTTTGTAAAAAACTTTAATTTGAACCGAGTCAGCGTCTCAGTCTGTATCAACGCAGGGGGCTTTGCCAAAAACAAACAAATAAACAAAAAAAACAGGGTTTTCCATCCAAAGACTTGAGGCCTGCTCAGCTTTTGCCGCAACGCGACATCGTCTGATAAAGCATTGCTATCCAATCAAATACGTGTAAGTGCACATTTCTGGTGGATTAACTTTGTAACATGAATGGTGTTTTTCTACTGTTTACCTTTTTGGCATCTGCCTTTAAGAGACTCCCGAAAAACGTTGTATTTCATTTGGATCAGTGTGGTTTTGTGCTTCTGCGAGCTCTGAGTGCACATTCATAATTAATATGATAACCAGCATGCACCTTTGTAAGAATGCGAAACAAAACTCCTGATTTTGGTTTAATGAAAATGAGCAACTTGACTAGAGTTAAAGTATAGGCTCATTTTTATTTCTAAAGCTCAGATAATTAAGCAAACTAGACTGAATAATGCACACTACCAGTTTATCTGTTGCGTTGCAGGTATGAATGAATACAGAATATACTATGCACATGGACATTGATAGTCTGCCTTGTAAGCCTATTTGGGCATCTATTGATGCAAGAATACATCTACCCCCTGAGTAGATCGTTGCTGTTGGACATAGTTTAGGCGTAGTTTATCTTTATATTAATGCATTTTAACACTATCTAGTTGTACATATTTTCTGATATAATGTTATGATAGTGCATAATGGTGCAGTGGTTAGCATTGTCGCCTCATGGCAAGAGGGTTCCTGGCTCAAACCCAGGGTGGGGGGTTCGGGAGCCATTCTGTGCGGAGTTTGCATGTTCTCCCCCGTGTCAGCGTGGGTACTCCAGCTTCCTCCCACAGTCCAAAGACATGCAGGTTAATTGGCGACTCTAAGTTGAATGTGAGTGTGAATGGTTGTCTGTCTCTATGTGTCAGCCCTGTGATAGTCTGGCATACCCCGCCTCTCACCTCATATCAGCTGGGATAGGCTCCAGCACCCCATGATCTCCAACAGGATAAGCGGTTACGGAAAATGAATGAATGTTATGATGGTCAATTTGTGGGTAACAGTAATTTGAAAATCTGCAGGGGAAGTCATTAGTCACGGTTGCAGCCGTGCTAGCGGCACAAGGAGCAAAGAATTTTGCAAATCGCTCACAAAAACAACAACAACAAACATCTCTATTTGAAGTTACAATTAGGTGTGAGGTCTCTTGTCGATTTAATCTCGGGGTTAAGGCAAAGATCAGCTTAATAAACAACTCTTCAGATTACAGTTTTGCTAGCTTATTGAAAAAGTGATGAATGAGACCACCCAGTGTGAGCCGACAAAACCGTGCATCACACACACCCGAATGAAAAACTCTGTTTTTCAGGAGTCCTGTGCCTTTAGAGGCATGAATCTGTCACACAAACTGAATTTACTTTTCTTCGGGGTTATGATGGCTCACTTTAGAGCAAACTTTAGACAGCTATCTGCTGTTTTACTGACACAAAATTACTGAGATAGTTCACTGAATTTATGACATTTCTCTTTCGTTATCCTTTAACCGTCACTAGTGGCCCAACCCTTTCTCCAAAATTACAGTTAGGCTTTACAGTACTAATTTGCAGAAGCAAATATGTTTTGACTACGTTTCGATGATCATATCTGTAAAATGTTGATTAACAAAATATTAATTTGTTTTCTCTGTAATATTATGAAGCAATATAATGGCTGCTTGTAATGTTTTTATGACTGGGCACCGAGCTCTTGGTTAAGGTCAGAGAAAGATTGTGATCTTGGTTTACAAAACGTCTAGACTGACTGGGAGCATGAAACAAGATGCATTTACTTTTTCAATATGTATAAAAGAAAACATCATCTTTTCCTCACCTTATGCAAAATGTTTCTGTGGCCTGAACCTAACCACATGTGGGCTGTAGACTGCTGCATTTTGTGAGTTTAGTGGTATATAAATGTAATTTCTGGGAGTCAGGGTTGTGTGAATTTAAATAATAACGCTATAAAAAATGTCTGTTCCCACATTCATGTGACACACAGAGAGTCAAACTGCACGACATCCTGACAATAAAACCATAAAAAGGACTCCTTTGTTTAAGGAATCTGTGTAACACTGCTGGCAGATGGGTTTAAGTTTCCTTTAACTCGTTTATTTTGTCTCTCTTTAGTTGTAAACACCTTCTCCATTCACGTCAAGTTACCAACTACTTTATAAACCCTCAGAGAAACATGAGCATAGAGGATAAAGCAGGCTGGCTGTGCGGCATTTAAAGCATCCTGCTTGTGTGTTCAGCTGTGTTTCTGTGCTCGCACGTGCACACATAAGGGTCGTGAGAAAAAGAGAATCCTAAATCATGTGGACACCTGAGCGGTAATTCTCGTCAGATTACCCTCTAGGTAACTTTAACACCGGCTTACTCCCCAATCCTCATCCCAGAAGAACAAACCAGATTGATGAGGGAAGTCAGATCCTTAACAGCCTCTATTACAGCTGCCTCCGCTCAAACAGGTAATGGAGACCATGTCAGCGGGGCGCCGTTCCCTGCACAAGCTCCAAAATGAGGACTTAAGTGGTTTTGCTAAGTTTATTATCTTTCTGCCTGTCTGGGCATACTGCATGTTCTCACAGTTACTGGGGATCAAACTGGAGAAAATAGCTGTGCTGCAGTCTCTCCGCAAAGAAGAAGAGATTTATGCCACTTGGACAAAGGCTAAGGAACACAAAGCGTAAAGTCAATGAGCTGCAAGAAGCCTCGGCAGATGTAAGAAACGCTGAAAATAAAGGCTTTTTGACCTCACTTTCAGCATGCGAGCTTGCCTTAGAAAAAACACTGGAAATACCAACAGGCCAAACACAGGTACACTGCAGTGCCGCCCTGTGTGTAGTTACATGTCATTAAAATGGATTGCACCTAATGTTGGTCTATAGAAAAGAAACTCTGCAGGTGTTTCATATACTGTGGAGTTTGGAATATATTCTGAACAAATGAAAACCAGGTATTTCCTTAAAAAATCTTTAAACGAATGTCTACAGCAGAGGTTTATACCACCTACACGTTTGTCATAAAACTTAATATAATAAGCATAATATTCTCCAGCTGCAGTTGAAATGTGTGTAAAGTGCCTTTTCCAGCCCAATTGTCATGGTCTATATTTAAATCTGGACCTTGTGCATACATCTATGGACTGTAAATTTGAAACTGTGTCATCGCAGGTCTCAGTAAAAAGAAAAAAATCAATGGTACAGCTGCAGCCCAGTTGCCTACGACGATTACCATGACCTGGATGACTGAGAATCTTCACCGACACTGTGGTAAAGACATGGCTAGGTCTTAGGCACAAAAAACACTTGGTTATGGTTAGGAAAAGATCATGTTGTCTTAAAACAACTATGTCTGGTGGTACAAATGCTGCTAGAAAAGCAGGGACGGGTTCAACACATTCTAACTCCAATCTCGTCACATTTCGAAGTTTGGTCATGGACTCTCAATGTCAGATATGACATGAAAGGTACCCTGGGTGCGTTGGTTGTTGACATTCATACTACGTCAATACAACACTGCAAATTAACTTTTTTTTTTCCCCTTCAACAACTAACGCATATTGTTAGGTTTTGGAAAAAAAGAACAGGGATTGGCTTTATAATCTCACGGGAAGTGAACACTGCTCTCCTGGGTGAAAGTCGGTGTTGGTTGGACCCATCCACCACCACTTCGACCCACCCTACTCGGACTTTTGCCGCCTTAACTTTCATTCTCGTCCCGCCGAGTTTTCCCCTGACACTCACGAGTGCATCATGCCGATGTTAAAGGACAGCTTTTTTTTTTTAATCAGTGTCCGATTGTCTGGCTGGGTTTGTAAAAACACCCAGGATCGGTGGCTTAAACACTGCTGGGAAACGCCTCTATGTTTTGGTAAAAAACATGTAGGATAGACGTGACAAATGCTGCTGGAAAATACTGTGATATGCCAATAAAAACACCAAGGTTCTGTGGTTTAAATACTGCTAGGAAATGCCGCCGTATGATGGTAAAGAACATCCAGGGTCAGTGGATGGTCAACAAATACCGCTAGGAATTGCTGCGACATGCCACTAAAAATTCTCAGGTTCACTAAAATATACCAAGGCTCTGTTTTAAAAAAAAAAAAAAAAAAAAAAAAAAAAAATACTCAGGTTCACTCGCTGGGAAACACCTCCATGTGTTGGTTAAGAACATCCAGGTTCGGTACGACAAACACCGCTGGGCCCAGAATCACCCAGATTCTGTGCGACAAATGCTGTTGGGAAATGCTACGATGTGCCGCCTCCACATGACACATTTACTGTCCAAATGCCATTTCAAATGTGTTCTTCAAGGAGCAGTGAGCAGGGTTTAGTGGCATCTAGCAGCAAGGATTGCAGACTGCAGCCAGATGAAACTCCTCCCATGTGCCTAGAGTGAACTCCCGGTTACAATTCCTTTAGTGTTCATTGTTTAGGAGATTTTTACTGGGAGCTGAACTATCTGCAGAGGTCTCTGGAAGCAGTTTCACATTAAATTTCAGTGTTTTTCTGACACTGTTTGGCTTGTCTCAGAGCGGCTGCTAACTATGGTGGACAACATGAAAATATGAAACCACAAATAGCCATATCCAGAGCCAGAGTTTGGTTTGTTCATTCCAGATCCCATGGACAAAGCCCCATTCTCTATGTAGATATAAATGGCTCATTTTAAATTAACAAAAACACAACAAAACATATTTATATTCCATTTCTGCCAATATATCCCCTTAAATCCTACACACTGGACCTTTAATGTCTTACATTTAGTGTACTTCTGCGCCCTCGTAAAGCACTTTGAATTGCCTTGTGTCTGACTGGTGCCATATAAATAAACTTGCCTTGTAGTTGGACTGTAGATGCCACACAAGCTGTTACACAAATCAAGGATTTGGCCTTCAAACAAGGACTGTTGAACAATAAAAGGTTGTTCAGGAATCAGGCTACCAGTGATGAGCCATCAAAATGCAGTCAGAGAGTATCTTTGGTCTGGTACACTTTGACAAAAGCAACAAGCTCAAATGTGCACTGGAGTTTCCCAAGTGAGGGAAAGTATTTAACAATAACTGAACTGTTTGAATGTTCAGCTCGTGGATTCAACAGACTGCTCTGCTGGACTTTTGTCCATTAGCATACACAGCCTAACGCCAACATTACTCAACTAAAGTGGAAAAAGTCAAATTTGTACATCTCTAATAGCGCTGTAATTACTCTTCTATTAGTAACTAGATATTTCAGCCTCTGTGTTGCTGAGTAACCAGCAGAAGCAAAGACAGGCTGTTCGTCCACAAAGTCAATGAGAAACATGTTTGGTTTGTGCCTCCCCATTAATCTGCACGAGACCTCATGACTCCTTCGGCTGGCAGCGCTCCATAGGCGACAGGCTGTCTCACACAATGTGCATGTGTGTGTGTGTGTGTGTGTGTGTGTGTGTGTGTGTGTGTGTGCTGTAATGTACAGCAGGCCCAAAAGCCTCCATGGAGGTTTGTTCTTATGTGTGTGTATGTACGTATATAGGCAGTATTAGTGTTTGGGCGTTTATACATAAAGGTTCAGTTTCATTTATAGGGCCCACGTCCCAAACTACTGCAGAGCACTTCACTACAATAAAAACTCTATTCTACATGTCAGAAGCTACTTGTGTTGGTAACATACACGTCTCAAAATGCTGTCTGAAACTAACTATGACACAGGCTTTGGGAACACTAACATTAATGTGCTGCTTTGACTGACCTCCACAGTTTGTATAGAAGAGCTTATAAACATACAGTCGTAGGAATTTATGGTGGCCCTAAGGGTCAAAACAACATTTCAGAAAACACTACAACATTTAAAAAAAAAAAAAAAAAAAAACATTTGCCAGATCAAAACATTTTAGAATTTCCCAAAACACTACAATGTTTCATGTCATTTCCTCTTACTAAGAAATACTGTGGTGTTTTGGAAAACGTTTTTCTATTGTTGCTTTGTTTTCTGAAATGTGTTTTCTAAAATGTTGCAGTGTTTTGGGAAATGTTCTGTTTTTTTAAATAATTTTTTCTGAAATGTTTTGTTTTTTGAAATGTTGTAACACTTGGAGTGTAAGCACTCCAACTTAGCTCATTTAGTTTCCTAAATTAGTACACCTACAGCTGGATGACGGAATATCTTGTATATGATCGTTTACAGCCGTTGTTTTAAACTAAGATTTAGGGTGCTTTCACACCGGCCCTGTTTGGTTCGGCTCTATCGAACTCAAGTTCGTGTGGTTCGTTTGGGCAGGTGTGAACACAGCAATCACACTCAGGTGTGCACCAAAACAACTGGACTGACACCTTCTTGAAGAGGTGGTCTCAGTCCGGTTCCAGACGAACTCTGGTGCGGTTTGTTTGTGGTGAGAAAGTGTTCCGACCTCGATCTGACCACCAGTGCTATCTCTGTAAATAGCATATGGTAGCGGCCCTGGGGCAGTGGTGAGTGTGAATGAGTGGAGTCAGCTGTTAGTCAGTGTTGGAGCAGAAAGGCGGAAGGTGTCCCTGCTCAGTATTGTAAATGAGTATGTGTGTGTGAAGTGTGTGTTTTTTCGCCACTAACCGGTTCAGATCGCCAGTGCTATCTCTGTAAATAGCATGCTAACTTAGCCTTTCCCTTATTTCTGGGCTGTGTGATGTCACAAGCTTTGCTCCACTGTGTCTGTAGCTCTCTCTACTGGTGGGACAGCCGTTTTCTTGAGGAAGAGGTGTTTCGGGATTGGATGTCTTCTCTTCTTCGGCTGGCATAGTCATCATAGGAGAAGTGAGCATTGCAGACCCGATGGTCTGCAAGGCGCAGTGTCTGGAGAGGAGTGTTAGCATCCATTTGTAGCACAACTAGCCACAACTTCAGCATCTCGCCGTCCGACAAAAGCAGCCTATGAAAGCTGTACGGGGTGTTGCGCGACATCCTGTTCTTGCGTTCGGGAAAAAGGCCAGTTTATTTGAGCACTCCAAAAACTCTGGTAACACTCCAGGGGGTAGCACGTAAAAGACTCCGTCCTCTGACTCTTCTAGCGTAACACACACTTCACACACACATACTCATTTACATTACCAAGCGGGGACAACTTCTGCCTTTCTGCTGAAAGCAGACAGCTGACTCCACTCATTCACAGTCACCCCTGCCCCAGGGCCGCTACCATATGCTATTTACAGAGATAGCACTGGCGATCTGAACCGGTCAGTTTTATACGGGACGCATTTGCCCCCACTACTGTTTTAGCTCGTTTCGCGGCTCAATACTGAACCAATTTTAGAACGAGTGGTACCCATGAATCATACACACACATACACATGGGGAAATAGAGCCCAGGTTGAAAAATATCGAAGTTGTCCTTTAATATGCACATTCAGCACATCCAATGCATCAAAACATTGTTTTCTAGTTGGAGCCGCGCCTCTTTTTCAAACTGTATGGTTTGACTAAAATGAACAATGACAGCAATATAGTCCACGATGAGCAGCGCTAAAATCAACCTGCGTAGTTGTCCCTCCATTGTGACATTAGAAAGTGTCACATTTATCTTGCAAGTGTACTCTTCTTCAACGTTTGCTTTACTTGCTGGATTTTTCTCACATGGAAATTCTGACCAATCAAGAGCAGCTTTCTCACACAAGGCATTTGATCTGGTCCGCTTGTAAATGCTGCCGTGAGAACACGAACCAACTCTAGGCAATTATGCAACTTTGTGACAAAATTAGCCCCTGATTCAGACCAAAGCAAGACAACTCTAGGTCTGAAAGCACCCTTAGAAAAAAGATCATGGTTTGGGTTAAAACAAGTACGTTTGTTACTAACATAACATCATGTGGCATAAGTCATGCAGATCACAAGATGTTTATTACGGCATACTATGTTACACTGTTAAAGCAACTCAACGTTGACTTTTGGTTTCAACAAACACCCATCTCCCAGATGAAAGTCCTGTTTGTTAGCCCCATCCACCATACGCAGACTTTGTCGTCCTTCAAACTACATCACCTGACTTTATTCTTTGTGGCCGTTATAATTACTGTAGCCTCCAGCAGTTGCTGCTTAACAAAACACATGAATATGACTTGTAATTTCCACATGAAAAAATTACCTTTGTGATCGTATTTTGGAGGACAGTCTGGATTTAAACCTTGACAACAGAACAGTGGGCCTACTGGAGGTTTTTCTATGTCACGCGGTAGCAAAATCAGATAAAATGCCCAGCGTGCGTGCGATCCCTTGACTCACTCGTGTAGGATTTATAATCCGTAACTCACTATAATATTTAAACAAACATTGCATAGTTATCAAGCCACATCCTGTCATCACTGTAAACAAAAACTAATATGGGCAGTCCCCTCTCACATTCCCACTACATGCTCCAACACACCACAATGAGATGTGGACTTGGCAGGCTGCACACTGAAATACAGTTGCTGATGTCCTGATGGAAACGGCCTCACAGGGAGCTCAACTGGAAGTGTCCTCTTGACTTATGAAGGTGTTTCCAGTGAAATAAATGCCTCTAAACAAACTGTTACTTGTTCAGTTCCTCTGTTCTCAAACACTCAGATAATCTAATCTGTCCAGATGGCCAAATCGGATCTGTAAACATACAAAGTAAGATGTCTTCTTCCTCTGTCACCGCTGCTCACCCCTCCATCTGCAGACCCCAGTGCCATTTCCCTTTGTGTTCCCTTCCAAATGAAATAGTGGTTTCACTGTGGCTGTAAACGGAGCCGATCAGCTGTGCTATGTTATGTTTGCAGGAAGGCAAATAACAAACATCCTCGTAGTCAAGCTGCAGGCCGTCCAACGGTCCACTTCTCCAGCCCAGTGACTAACATGTTTCTTTTATTACACGGATTAACATTTAAATGCAGTTTTATCTTTTCAGCACCACAAACATAATCAGTGTAATGGGAAGCAGAAACCCACCCTGCGTTAAAAAACAATCCTTTTACTATTAAAATTTCCAAAGATGGAATAACAAATAACATTTCCACTTGAGAAGCTTTATTGAGTAATTCAGCTATTTTAATTAATTTCTCAAGTCAGTAATTTTATTTTTTACGGCATTATGTTTTCACTTACTCCTTGGCATATTTATACAGGATCCAGTGAGCAAAGATTTGCCAAACTAACACTGTAAACCTGCGAAGCATACTGATGAGAAACTATCTCTTTTCACAGTATCACCACGCTCTAAATGATCTGTTGTACAACAGGAGCCAAACTGACATTTGTCCAGCAGCAGGACATGTTTGTATTTTTCCTCTCTGTTCCTTCATGTGAAGACAGTTGTGGGGCCAGTGTGCCCATCAGAGACAGGAAATCACTGAGATATTTGTTGCTGCAACAAAGATCGTGGTTTAAAACAGCTGATTTTGTAGGACTCCACACTACATGCCACAGAACTTCCATCCACGTTTAAGTGATAGGCACCAAATCAGCAGGCACCTCCAAATAGATAATAGGTTAATGTTTGGTGTAATGGTGTGACATCTAGACAAGATAGCTGCCAAGCAGCAGATAGCAGCAGACCACTGTTTGAGATAAACAAAAGCAGGTGTTTTTTAATGACAGGTCGGGACATGTCCAGCTGTGTATGTAGTGACAAAAGCAGGTATTTTTATAGTGAAAGATAAGGACATTTCTAGCTGTGCTTGTAGCGATAAAGGCAGGTATATTTTAGCAACCATTTGGGATTATCCAGATGTGTTTATAGTTATGAAAGCAGGTGTTTGTAGCAACAAAAAGGGGTGTTTTTTAAGCATCACTTCAGGACTTGTCCAGCAGTGCTTGTAGCGACAAAAGAGGGCATTTTTTTAGCAACAGTTCGGGATATGTCCTGCTGTTCGTAGCAACAAACGTAGGTGTTTGTAGCAACAAAAGCAGGCATTTGTTGCAATAAAAGTGTGTGTTTCTAAAGCGACAGTTAGGGGCATTTCTAGCCATGCTTTTAGTGAAAAAAGCAGGTATTTTTCAGCCACTGTTTGGGATATGTCCAGCAGTTTGTTGCGACAAATGCAGGTGTTTTCTAGCAACAAAAGCGGCCATTTGTAGAGACAAAAGCAAGTGTTTTTTAGCGACTGTTTGGGGCATGTCCAGCTATACTTGAGGCAACAAAAGTGGGGTTTTTTTAGTGACAGTGTAGGATATGTCCAGCTTTTTGTAGCGACAAAAGCAGGTGTTTGTAGCCACAAAGTAGGTATTTGTAGAGACAAAACAGGATGTTTTTTTAATGACAGTTCAGGACATGTCCAACTGTGCTTGTAGTAACAAAAGTGGGTATTTTTTAGCAACATTTTGGGATATGTCCAGCTGTTTGTAGCAATAACAGTGGATGTTTTTTAAAGCGACAGCTAGGGATGTTTTTAGCTGTGCTTGTAGCAATAAAAGCAGGTATTTTTTAGCGACCATTCAGGATATGTCCAGTATTTTGTAGCAACAAAAGTGGGTGTTTGTAGAGAGAAAAGCAAGCATTTTTTAGGGACAGTTCAAGACATGTACAGCTGTGCATGAAGTGACAAAAAAGGTGTTTTTTAGAGATAGTTCGGGTCCAGCAGTTTGTAGTGACAAAAACAGGTGTGTTTTTAGCTACAGTTCATGACATGTCCAGATGTGCTTGTGGCAATAGAAGTGGGTGGGTTTTTTTAGTGAAAGTTCCTGACATGTCCAGCTGTACTTGAAGCAAATTAAGTGGGTATTTTTTAATGACAATTCACAGCTGTGCAGCTGTGCTTGTAGTGACAAAAGCAGGTGTTTGTTGGGCAGTTCGTGTTGTATCCAGCCAGTGTCTGTAGCCACCAAACTGGACATTTTAAGCCAAAACACATTCTCATAACCCTAACCACATCCCCTTAACCTAACCACATATTACAACAGCATTGTCAAAAAAAAGTAAAATTTAGACATAAAGAACTGGGAAGTTTTAACATACCTGCTACATATGAAACATACAACATATCTGAGGGCAAAGGCGTGGTTTGTAGAAACATACAATGCCAATATTCAATCTGGCAATTTGTTTGCCTTTCAGGCATGCAGACTGCAGGGTACACTAATAATTGGGTCAGTACTGAGAGAAAGGAAAGACATATTCAGTTTTATAATGATTCTCATTCTTCAACCCTATTAAATTTTAGTAGGTTATCTAATAGTGGAGTTATTTAGGTACTACTTGATTTTTCCTATGCTTGTTTTTATTATTTAAATTGTTAAGAAGCCACCCACAATGTTGTATATTGTATATGACTGAAAAACAACAAAAAAAATCTGTTTATTTTTTTTAAATAATTACTTAAGAATCAGAAAAAATATTCAAACTCCTCACTCATAAGTGCAGCAGTATATCTTGCCAAGCCATGCAGGCACAGTATTAGAGGGCTGCTGGGACATTAGCATTTAGTAGGTTTATTCTAATTTCCAGAATGAAACTGGCTCATAAGTTTTCCAGAATACGTTCAGTTTGCACGCCAGCAGCCTCTCTGCTCTCTCTCTGCTCCTCTACAGTATATTTATGGTGTCAGCACTGCTAATTTTAGATTGTACGTGAGGCATCGAAGAGAAAATATACGCCATCACATACACTGCTAAGGATAAGCAACACTTTGTCACAGTAAGTCAAACAGCACAGTGAGTTTGCTTACAATGAATTTAAGTTGCAAAGACTCCACTGTGACCACTGGCACTTTGTTGTCAACCTGGTAACGTAAAGAAGAATGAGATATCTTGAACGCTTGGTACATGTTGCACACATATTTTCCTCAGCAGGCAAAATTAGAAACTTTAAAGAGCTGAGATTTTGTGTTAATTACAGATTAAATTACAGTGTGAATCCCAAGGACATATATTTCTTAAACCTCCAGGGCACTATGCATTTTGAGAAGGCAGTAATAGCAGAAGTTTATGGTTGTTTAGGATAAAACTTGATCCTCTGCAATCTCCGTAACCCATCGTATAACCCGCCATTATCCAGCACACTTTCACATGGCCTCTGTTTTTGTTAATTTACTTTCCACTATTATATATGGTTTACTGTACACGTGCAATTAACTTTGCCCAAAGCTTCCTCTTTTAGGTGTTTTGATTGTTTGGATAATTACAACTGCCACCAGGAAACGTTTCCATGAATGCATTTTAAAGACACCTCTACTTTTCATTTTCCGGCGACATCACAGTAACGTTACTCATGCTTCAGCAGGATTTTCTTTTCAGCCTTGACAATTACACCTCGTCTCCCTTGATTACGTCAGATCGGTCATACAGGCCGGGTTCTTTCATCAGTGCTGTAAATGCAGGCAGACACCAGAGTCAGACTATTTTAGAGTCCCACGACGGCCATCATTTCTCCTTCTGGCTCAGATTTCACTCCATCCATTACAATCTGATAAGAAATCAGTGCTACTAAACAAAAGCTGGAGATCTAAGAGCAGTCCTCCCTCTATTCAGGAAATAAAACTGTCCAGAGACGCTTAAAAATGAGTTTACAGTGAAATGTATCAGGGAATTTCCATGGAAGAATCTCCCTACCCCTTTTAGCTTATCCTAAAATCATGTGTCTGTTGCCAAGAAATGTTTGACGATAAGGTGTTCACATCTTGCCACTGAAGTCTGTTATTCTTTAGAATAAGTGTTGTGACTTTAGATCGAGGTCTGTGTTTGAACCGTTTCACCAGCCTGAATTACTGTGAGATCTACAGTCTTCAGTGCCTGCTCTCGAGGGGGGGAACATCTGTTATCATTTTTTACTTTTAATGACATAATGTTTTAATGTGGGGTTCACCCATACCTCCTGACACACACTGCGCTGATTCACCAGTATTTTAGAGTGAACAATTGAGCCAGCAGGTCAACCATCAAACACCAAGAAGATTACAAACTTACCGTACGGTCAAAGAAACTGGTACCTCATTCTGAAATTGATTCTGTCCGTCTGGCTGGAGATCTTAAATCACTCTGTTGCTGCATGAATGATAAACCTGGGCTCCTTTTTTTTTAACCCTCTGAGATCCACCATAGACCCATTTCTGTTTTCTGTTTTACCAAATTAAGAAACCAAGATATTATGGAACATCAAGGAAAAATCCATGCTGTGATTTGGTATCGTAAACCTTTGACATTCGGAGATTTCTGTAAGAACCGCATATTTTGGCAATTGGATAGCAATTCTGTCCTGGAAATTGCTCAGACAATGTCAATATACCTATAAAAGCCATCCATCCTCCGAATGCCTGAGGTCTCTAGTTTTTGGTTGTAAAGTTACATGAAGCTGTGATGATACTAGTCATAACAAATCTTTTATACAGTGGTGTCCATTCAAGAACTGTCTCACTACAATGACATGGCTGCAATGAAGGCTAATATCATCACGCATAAACTTGGGCTCACTGAATCCACAGGACTCTCAGCTTTCCAAAAGTACCAAATTTATGTACTTCAAAGACTATTAAAGGACCCCAGTATTTTCAGTAATTTCCTATACAATGGTACAACATTAAAAAAACTGCATGTTTTTTTTTGGCCTAAAACTGCTTGAGACTAACATAAAGTGGTCATGTCTTTAATATAGATGAGACTCGTGGGTACCCATAGAACCCATTTTTGATTCAGATATCTTGAGGTCAGAGGTCAAGAGACCCATTTGAAAATGGTGATGCGAGATTTTCCCTCACCAAACTTTAGTCTAGCATGACACGGTTGGTACCAATGGATTCTTTAGGTCATCTACTTTCAGTTGAAATCAGTCTCTTTACTTTAGCTTCCGACTCTTAAGGCTCAGAAACACCAAACTGTGACAACCAAGGCTAACTGTTGTGTTGCCTCATTAAGCCTGTGTCTCCACCAAAAAGTTGCACATGAGCACACTGCAAAGACTACAGCAAACAGCCAATTAGCATGTACGCTCTGCCCCTGCTTGACAGGAAACAAATCTCCATAGCAGCAGGCGGTATTCGTCATTCATAAAAGGAACCTGGAAGACTGACAGGACTAATTCAAGATGCTAGTTAGCAAGTTAGCACATTAACAACACAACGTGATGTTGAAAGAACAAATGGCATTTACCATGCGGCAGCAAACACTAACACAAACAATTACTAACTGTTTCTGCTAAAGAGCTCAATGCCTAAAAAAACTTACATAATATAACAAATTTGTTTTGATCTCACTCCCTCTTGACTTCAGCTATTTGTTTGCTTTCCTCACATCTGTTTCTCTTCTCATGTACTGAGCTGAACTGCCAATCACAGTGATTTCTCTCACCCACAGGCTCTGCCAGATCCAATGCCAATTCAACACGCTCAATCGGCTAAAAAAAAAGCCAGCAAAGTCTGACTAGTGCCAACAGTGACGGACACACAGCAAAAACTACGGCGAAACTCAGGGATGCTTCAGACAGCTCAACACCAACCCAGTCTCATTCCAAAGTCACTGAATAATGGTGCTTGGGCAATCACCTCTGGCATCAGACACTGACGAAAGAAGCGTCCTTTCATGTCAGCAATGATATGCAGCCAGTTGCCGTTATTGTGTAAAGGTGCCCGGCAGTGTCAGGGGGAAATGCGACCGGACAACAATGTAAGTTAAGGGGGAGAAAAGTCTTAGTAGGACAGGTGGGAGAGGTGGTGGATGGGTCCAACAATCTTTCACCTGGGAGGGTGTATATGCCTCCTGTTTGAATGTCAAACCAAACCCTGATACTTTTTTTCTAAACCTAACCATGTGCATTTGTTGTTGAATAAAAAACATGTACCTGTACACTACCTGTGAAAACAGAGGTGTATTTTGAAAACAGACGATGCATCTAACAGGCTAAAGGTGACACTACGTACCAGAACGTCAACAACAAATGCACCCAGGGTACCTTGCTCGTCAAACGTTGATGTGGAAAGTCCATGACCAAGCATCGATGTGACAAGGTCTAAGTGAGAATGTGTTGCTCAACACTAAATGACAGCCCACCGTCACTTTAATGCGTCAGGGCCCTTAAACACAGTAACATCAGCCAAGATCGCCGGTGGTCCTGTGGGTCTCTTAAGCTTCCTATAGGCTGTAAGATTTTAGCAATCTTATTAGTTTAGCGCAGGCTACACTGTGCGACATGGATCTAACGAACTTGGATACGACATCAAGTTTGATGTATGCAGACTGTACGATGACAGCGCCTACTGAATCGCAGGCTACAACGCACGATGCAATAGCGTCTCATTCTGAATGCGCACGTATGCTGCATGGGTCATTGCTTCTCCAACTGTGAAGCACAACATAGACGGTCACATTATTATTAAATAACCTTAAGTTTTGTGGACACTATATACTATGTTGCATCTGCATTTGCTAGCTGCTAGGTTGCTCACCTAGCAGCTGCAACTCCACCGCTATTTTCTTCCATGCTCTGTCCTTTTTTACGCAATCGTGGTACGAGCTGGAGGAGACATCAAACAGGCAAGGCGTTTCCTCTTTACTGGAATCCCACACATTTCTTTTAGCATGTTTTGCCTCCATGGCGAGCTGCTATACATCTGTTTGTTTGGGTTTAGCCCCAGCGGGTCAATTCATGCTGCATTTCTATCAACTGGTTAGTAGATGTATCTCATAACAGCAGTCACACTGTGAGATGGTCAACCCAAATTTCTGACATTGCCAATTGTCTGACAATATCTCCCAGGCTGTCTTTGATCGCAAGACAATTACAACGGCCATCCTTGAACATCTCTCACTGTGTGATGTAGGACCACCATTTTAGAGTCACGACCAAAGATATCACCAAGTTTCTTTCACAATGGTCATCTTTTGTCTGGGACAACCCAAGATCACACAGTGTATACCGGGCCTTAAGGGTTAAAGAAAATCAGTTTACTGCAGCTCTTTAATGTACAGATGTAGAGGCAGGACCCCCTCCCCACACACTGTACAGCATGAGTCAGAAAGTAAACAATATCTATGATGAATTTCCCAGCAGTGGTAGGTGTCCCATACATGCTGGGTGGCAGTGACATTCAGGCGTCTGCTGGTTCACTGATAGTTTGCTTACTGTTGCTATCAAACAACATTTATCACATGTATTTGATAAATTAATCCCAGGGCACGACTTCTCCTCCAAATGTTAGGCCTCACACAGAGAGTGCTGTGCTTGGAGGCAATCAAATGCAAACACGTTGTGGTTTTACTGATAGGTTCGAGTCAAAAATGTGTCATCTCCCTAATACGAGCTAAAGTATCAAAGAAAATAAAACCACGGTCTTACATAATGACGGCCCCTCAGCACTGATCAATCACGGGTATTCAAATGCGACTGGGAGTGGATCCCACATAAAGATTGCAGCTTCAGACTGAAACATTGACAATTACGGAGCGCAGCGCCAGAGCTGCTGGGAAAAAACTTGGTAGGGAACATAATCTGGCAAAGTTGAGAGAGGCAGTGAATGTGCAGGTTTATCTCTGCCCAGAATAATGGCCCCCGGAGGTTGTCTCGCAGTGTCACCACTCTCATTAGCATGTAGCTGCTCACCGTGAGCACAGTTGTCTTGCCTCTGGGGATCAGGGGTGCGTGGCCCCTCATCTGGCTCTGATTTACAAGAATGAAGGTGGAAACTTTTTTTTTTTTTCCCTCCCCCCTCTTTTTTAAAGTGGGCAGAAAAATAAAACGTTCATTTCGGCACTCCTTCTCATTTCAGCTTCTCAATTAGCTTTCTTGGACTGTCAGCGTTTTGGATGCTTTCATTTAAAGGAGGTTACATGAACTCAACCATGCAATTGCCAATTTAATCACCCCTTAATGCCAAGAATTTACAACAAAGAAAAAGGAAAGGAATTCAATTTCATGTCCAGCTTTCATCTTCAGAAAAGATCTATTACTGTATATAAAAGTCAACTGTACAGGATTATGTGACAGGACACATGATTAATGCACCGCTTTGAGGAACTAAGAATAACCCTCTGAGAAATTACCCATTTTCGTCTTATTTTCATCATAATTTGAGCCCCTCACTCAGTATCTTAATTCTTCCCCCCATCTGCACCTTTGATGAACAAAAAGGAGTTTTGCTCGGAGAGTAAACAGAAACTAAAAGTATTTTATTCTAACTACAGACAAGATTTCCTGTTTGCACTCCCATTTCGAAACGGGTCTTATGATCCCAATTCTAAATTGTACCATATGTTCCAAAAATGACTTTTTGCAAAAGCACATCCAGCAAGACCTAGAGTTAAAAATAGACACCAGGGAAATTTGGAGGTTGTTCAGGTATGTTGTTGGTTAGCCTCAGATGGTAGATCCATTGAAGCCTCTCTATTATGATCAAGTATATCTACAGATGTGGTTGGAGAACAGATTTATAACAGACCTGTGTTAGGATTCTTTGGCTGAAATCAGATTAGATGTTAATCTTAAACTCATAGCCATTACTGAAAAACGTAGGGTGCTCTTTAAAAAATATTATTGTGAAAAAAATTGGGATTAGTCTCATAAATCAACATCTGAAAATATGGGAGAACCACTCCAAGTGGTTATGTAAAGCTTTATATGCACATGCATAATAAATAGAGACTGTACCATAATGCAGCAAACTATAATTTTACTCTTAAAGGAATAATTCCACATTTTGAGAAATGCTTTATTGCCGTTCTGCTCATGTCTGTGTGTTAACTTCAGCCTGCTGAGAGCTGACTTGCTTAGCTTAGCATGAAGTTTGGAAAACGGAGGGAAAAGTTAGCCTGGCTCTCTCCAAAGGCAAAAACAAACTTGCCAACCAAAATCTCAGAAAGCTCACTAATGAACACCTTATATCTTGTTTGTTTAATCTGTATCAAACATAAATGTAAAGCCAACAGTTTAAGAGGTGCTGGAAGGAGGCTGAATTCTGGATGCAGCCAGAACAGCTGTTTCCCCCAGCTTACATTTTTTATTCCTAGATAGCTATAGATCCTTTTAGGGCCAACGTCACAAGTATGTTAGCTGGGGGCAACACACGATTCTCCACCACAGGGCTGTAGGTTACATATGAGTCTTACAGTGTCGTCTTGTTGCATTATTGGGAGCCAGAATAGAAGGAGTCATGGCTCAAAGCCAGCCGCCACTACCTATCAACAAAAACAACTTAAATGAGATAAGATGAAAGGACTGCACAGAGCTGATGATTAAAAATGCTCACATGTGCAGCATATCAGGTTAGGGGAAAAGTATTTCCTGTTGTAGGGATGAATAACGTTATGTGTATTAAGGGTTATCATGTCCACCTCATCAGAAGTTGGGGAGGTATTAAGGCAAATTTTAGATTTCTCTGAACGCTAACTTTTTAGCGCATTAGCTAACGTTTAATAGCTTTAATAGCAAAACAAATTGGAGGAAAACGTTCAAGTGTTGTCCTCCTTTGTAAGATCGGCACAGTAACCAACCACAAAGCTTCCTATGACATCATCCATCCACTGAGTGAGAGCATACAGGTCAGCCAGTCTGGTTCCCTTGGTCAGTGTTTACTTGTTCATATAACCTGACATGTGACCTGACATGGTGCGTTCGTAAATTCAGTCTGACGTTCTACACTAAAATGAGAACCCTGTTGTTGGAGGAACAGAGCATTATATTCATTCATCTTCATTGCTTCATCCTCTTGAGGGTCGCAGGGGGGCTGGAGCCTATCCCAGCTGACATCGGGTGAGAGGCAGGGTACACCCTGGACAGGCTGCCAGACTATCGCAGGGCTGACACATAGAGACAAACAACCATTCACGCTCACATTCACACTTTGGTCTTTGGACTGTGGGAGGAAGCCGGAGTGCCCGGAGAGAACCCACGCTGACACGGGGAGAACACGGGGAGAACATGCGAATTTACGAACAATCCAGTTTGTGCCAGACTGCGCTCCCACACTCAGAATGAGTATTTCTGAATGCACCATTTGCATCATCTTCCTCTAATGTCTAAAACAAGCCAAAATAACTTGCTAGTTAGCGCTAGCTAATGTCTGTGGAGAATTGTTTTGTTTAGCCCCGCCCACCAAAAAAACATTGTACTGTTTACCAACAAAGCAAACGCTTGAATTCTCTTTTCTCTGCACTTTCTTTTGAGACGCAGTTGAAACTGATGAAGTATCTGATATGTCTGGTTATAGCTGCAGAGGGTATTTCAACAAGTTGCTGAATCCTTGCTGAATGTTGATGCTGAATAATGATGACGAAGCCCATCTGACTTTGCTGCAAATGGCTTGGAGAAAATGGGATTGCCTGGGCCAGGCCCTGGCAATGTCTGGTGCAACTCAGCACAACACGGTGCATTTAACCTGGTAATGGAAATGCAAATCAACGCAGCATGGTTTGACTTGATGCAGCCAAAAGCGGCAATTAGAAACCCCAATTAGAGTACAAACAAGAGAGCACTAAGTTTTTTCCTTTAAGACTGACCTATCTGACTTTAAGTTGTTTTAGTCATAATAAATAACCTAACCCTGACAGATGTGCTGCATTTAAAACTCTTGTGTTAATCTTGTAAATACTGTATATGAATTCTGTCACATGGTAAAAGTGTCTATTGTGTAAGCCATACCTGTAATGTGATGTGGTGTTGATATCCGTCTATGTCTGATTGAGCTACCCACCACGCTGCATCAAAAACAAATTCCACCTCACTGAGTCATGCAGTCATTAATAAATGATTGAAATGTGAAGCATCCACAGATACAGTTTAGAGCTCAGTCTGCTAAAGCATTCATGGCTGTACAGTAGATGCCTCTTTTCATGAATAGCAGGAGCATTGCCCAAACAGCAGATTTGCTATGGGTGTTTTGTCGGTCCAACCTGAACAGTTTGAGTCATAAATTTTCCTCTGTCACATTGCAAGTGAAGGCTATAAATTTAATAAAGGCCCTGAAACAAAATCGGTTTTACATGGTGAAATTCAAAGTTTTGACACACACAGGTACCGTGTAGGAAAAACTGATATTGGACTTATTCATGGGGTTTTTATGTCATCAATTGGACTTGCTTGCTCTGACATATTATGTTGGATGTACTGAATTATTGTATCTATTACAAGCCTAATTATACCACGGTCTGGGTGAACACTCAATTCTGATTGGCTGCAGGGTGTCCATTAAAAACTGATAATGGTCACCTTCTAAGTAGTTCCGGTAAAATTGTCTGTTTGCCGTTTTAAATTAATGTGCTGGCTACATAACAGTATCAGCCTGTATCTAATATGGGTAAGAGACGCAGTGAAAGCTTCTGTTTACCATAAATTTCCAACACTGAGTATGGTCTTCAGTATTTCATCCTCTCAACACCACAGGATGGAGACTATAACATACACTGCAGGTACTACACTGCCTCTCTGAACTTAAGCAATCATCCTACATCCCATATGCTACTCAACTCGCTACTTCAGATTGAGTCCGACAGTAACGATACACTTGGCACATTGTTTGTTCATGAAAATCTTGATAATGATTTTTGGACAATGACATGGCTGAGTGGCTTGCTAGTGTTGTTATTCAACATACTGTCACGTTATATTTACCGTTTGTCAACTGTACGCAACGAAACTGACTTTGACTCTTGCTAGCATAACATTAGCTTTCTGGCTAACAGTTGTTCTCAATAGCTGAGCCAAAGGGGTTTAATGAGCTAAGCGGACTAGAAATACCTCCTGTATACTACCTAGCACACAGATCTGGTACTAAGCTCATGTAACCGCCGTTCATACTATGGAGAGTTTTATTAGTAAACTGTAACTATAAAATGAAAGGATGTTTTGCTGGTTCTTACAGCAGCTGGAGTCTGAGAAAAAAAATTACGTATTACTGGGCCAACTGCCGGCGACTTTTAAGGTGGAACGTTTACTTGTAATGTTACTCAGTGCATGAGGTGACGGCGTGAATCCATCACAACTTTGACTATCACTATCAGTTTTTATGACATACACTTTTAGTAATGAAGCATTTATATACAGTATATCAATGTCGACCAATACTTGTAGAAAAAAAAAAAAAGAAATGGTGTGCAGCGTCGTTCCTTTGGGCTACGGCAACACTAAACTCCTGAGCTTGCCTTGGAAGGACTAAATGCACAAACCAGCTATTGTTAAATATCCCATGGAGAGAGACTCTCACTGCAGTCTGTTTTATTTTGTTCTGAAAATGTCGGCGTGCAGCCTCGTTCTGTGGACGATAAACAAGGTGCAGACTTCTGTCTGTGTCACCGGTGATGAGGAAATACAGCGAGTGCTGGATGGAGCAGTGAGTGACAACCACCCCACCCACATTTAAGGGTACTGTTTGCAGCGGGAATGCTAGAGTCAAGGTACCATGTCTGAAGGGTTACTTTTGGTTCCAAAGGTACCATGTTTGGTGGAAACAGGGCTGTAGATTTATCCTGTTTACCGGAGAAGTGAATTACGTGTCCATTGCCTAAGAGCCTTACGGGGCGGTAATGACTGTTCCAGGTATGAGTTAAACCCCCAGGTGTCACCATGGAAACTGAGCCATAGCTTGTGAAAAACTTGACATTTGATTGCAAAAAGGATAAAAATATGAATGAATATTCTTACTTTTCATTTCTTTGGTAAATGGCCATGGTATAAGTGAGATAATGCCATTTGAGCCGTCAATTATAAGTTTTTAATAGCCGACAGAGGCTTGTATCACTCTGTCCTAACATTACCCACAAATGCCAACTAAGGTCAAATCCCACATTTTCTGTTTTCCAGTCTTCTACTTTCTCTTGCATTATCCAATACTCATTCTTAGAGCCACGTAACATATTTTACATCTATTATGGGCGCTGTGACCTTGAGCATTGCACTGCATGCCATTTATTGCCTGTAATACTTTACAATCTGCAATCTTAAGCTCATACTGCTCATTGCAAGCTGCGGTAGATAGAATGACCAGATAAATACCTAAAATGCAAAAGTAAATATGGGCTCGGAGTGTGGATATAGAAAAGCTCTTTTGAGGGAAAAGCTCATGAAAAAACAAACAAAACCAAGAAGCTGTGCAACGATTTAAAAACTTTCCATTTCCAAAGATTATATCTGTTTTTTCCCCTCGCTAAAGACCCCTGTGAGACTATAACACTTACCTTTAAGTTTTACTAACTGTGACCCAATACCCCAAAGTAAGTGCCCATAAAAATGCCACAGAAATTAATTACAAGGAAAGTTGATCTTCCCATTGTTAATTTGCCAGTTAAATGTTGGCGTCCCTGCGGGAGTATAGAGATCTCAGAAAAAAGCTCACTGGGAGAGGTCATTATTGTGGCTAGCTCTGCAAAGATACAATTTCAATCCAGGAAGCTACAGGGTTATGGCCATAACCGCGAATGCACCGAAAAACACACGGGTTCAACTTTATTCCACATGGAGAAGATACAAAAGAGAGGGGCCTTTTTTTGCTTTGATGCTCCGTCTGTCTTTTCTCAAGAGTGAATACCATTATAGGAGGTCATTAAGATGCCTGCCTAGCAACCCACTGGCATCAGACTACATTATGTTGGCTGCGAGCCTGAAAGCAAAGAAAACATTGGCCCAAGTGATGATCCAGGCTTGGCTGAAGGAGCAGGGGAGATATATTTTCAGTAACATGACATCAATAAGAGCAGAGTTGTGTTGAATCATATCTTATCGTGGATGTCAGCCCAAAGAACTTTTTCATTTCACAGCACCAGAGCAGAGCAGTGTTTGCATTCACCACCACTGCTGATACAATCAGACCAAAAAAGAGATTATAATACTCTGGCCTCGCAACTCTGCTGCAGCTACAAGTCTGTATTTCACATCTTTACAGCTCATGAGCTAATCCAAAGAGGATATACAGCGCTCTGGAAATGGCTGGCCATTGTAGACTGGGGGTATGAGATTAGGAGACATGGTTCTTAAAATGTCTTACTACATGCAATCTTCCCTGACCAGCCGTAAAATTGTCTCCCTCTCTCTAACCCTCTCTTCCTCGTTGGCTTCGGCAGGGAGTTTCCATGAGATCGCAATGCCTTCCTTGCTCTCAAGAGCCTCTGCGATACCACACAGTAAATGTAAAGCAATAATTCACAGGGGGAAAAAATGACTGCATGGCTAACTGGTAAAGACACGGTTGGGCTGGAGGACAATGAGAGGTGGATGACAGATTGATAACGGAAGAGACGGAGCGTGTACTTCTGTTCCCTCCATTATGGTTTTACTGCAGATACATGCTGTGGTATGTCTGAAGCCGTACAGTACTCTGATAGAGCGCACTCAAACCGCCGACTTTTACAGAAGCTGTAGGAGTTTAGTGTCTAGCCAGTGTAGATTCACTGTGCATCTGAGAATGAATGGCTCACATTAAAGCCTCTTCACTGCTCCCCTGGCCAATATTTGCATTTTTATAGAGCCTATAGTGCAGGTTGAACATATTGTAAAGGCATAATTTGAGCAGCTATGACTGTATTTATATCATGACATATGTGACAGCATTTAAAGAAATCTCACTCCAACTTGTTTGAGAAGCCAAAACTTAGATATTCGCTCTTCCAAGAATCAGTAAGCACAATCTGCGCTTCATGGTCCAGTGTGTGGGATTTATGGGGATATACTGGCAGGAATTAAATATAATAAGTTAGTTTTTTAAAGGTGCTTTCACACCTGTCCTGTTTGGTTCAGTCCAATCGAACTCAAGTTCATTTGCTCCTTAAGTGCGGTTAATTGGGGCAGGTGTGAACACAGCAGTCACACTAAGGTGCACACCAAAACAACCAGACCAAGACCTTCTTGAAGAGGTGGTCTCAGTCTGGTTACAAACAAACTCTGGTGCGGTTCATTTGTGGTGAGAACATGTTCCGACCTGGATCTGAACCAACTGCAGTCACATGACACATTGTTTGGGTTAAACATGAGCATGTTACAGTCCTGGAGGATTATTAATGTGCACCTCCTCCTGTACTGCCTTAATATGCACATTCAGCACATCCAATGCATCAAAACATTGTTTTCTAGTTGGAGCCGCGCAAACTGTATGGTTTGACTAAAATGAACAATGACAGCAATATAGTCCACGATGAGCAGCGCTAAAATCAACCTGCGTAGTTGTCCCTCCATTGTGACATTAGAAAGTGTCACATTTATCTTGCAAGTGTACTCTTCTTCAACGTTTGCTTTACTTCCTGGATTTTTCCCACATGGAAATTCTGACCAATCAAGAGCAGCTTTCTCGCACAAGACATTTTATCTTGTCTGCTTGTAAATGCTGCCGTGAGAACACAAACCAACTCTAAGCAATTATACAACTTCGTAACAAAATTAGTCCCTGATTCAGACCAAAGCAAGACAACTCTAGGTCTGACAGCACCCTAAATCTTACACACTGTTCCTTTAAACAAGTCCAGCATGACAGTAAATATCACGGTAGTGTTCTTAACATCTGTCAGTAGGTATTATAAAACACTGGTAGCATGACAATCACTACCAGAGCCTGTTACTGGTGAACTGGTGGGTGTCTCACAGGTGCAAGCAGTCATCTGGGAGGTATCAGAGAAAAGGAATGCAGAGGATGAAGCCAACATGGATTTCTGATGTCCAGAGGTTAATGTTGGGTAAAGAGATGTTAGTGTCCTCCTCTCTTTTAGATCAAGATGTACAGGAAGGTGCGGCTGAATCTGCCCCATAATATCAAGATAACCGTAAATTATAAAAGATACTTTAAAGCATTAGATGACGCAATATCTGCTTATTAATGACATATAGCCTGTATGAAAAGACTCCCTCATTTAATCATTCACTGCTTCCCATGATTACCTCTGGTTTATTCTCTGTGGTAAATTGAGATTTTAGACACTGATAAATAATCATCATCACCTTGGAGCTGCTATAATGCTTAAATTCTCTCCTGGGATTAATAGAGTTTTAACTTATCTTATTTCTAGCAAAAAGTAGCGTACATGCTACGGACAAAACCAATGGACATTCTTTTGCATCATGCATAGATTTAGAATTTGGACATAGTAAAAGGCATAGTTCGGATTTTTTGAAGTGGGGTTATATGGGTTACTTATCCATAGTCAGTATATTATCTACAGTAGATGTCAGTCGGCGAGCACCCTGTTTGGAGAAGCAGGCTGGAGAGCCACCACAAAAGCTAAGCGATGTACTGCTGTGGACGAGGGCAGCAGAAAAACGTATTTCGGCCACCTAAAAAAAAAAAAAAATCAATATCAGTTTAAGCATACACTATATTCACAATATTTTGATTTCTTACGTTTCTGTCAGACAGACCATTCTGACGGGGAAGCCCTTAAAGGGAAATTTTAAAAATAATTTAATAATAGTTAGCATGTTAGCCATTAGCCTAGATACAGCCGGGGCGCATACATCATAGTGTCAGACCTGTTAAAACGTAAGTGAACAGGCAATCTTCAAGTGCAAAGTTAGTCCACTAAACAAGCTTTTTTTCCCCAAAGACCGCCTCATATCGTTAGGATAAATGTCAGAGAACATATAGAAAACAACATGTAAACGTGTTGTCTTACCTTACCAGTGTGCTTCCATGTTTGTTTACCATTTAGCTCTGTTTTCGAAAGCATGGCTGAAATATCGCGAGAACAAGCAGCGATCTCATACCGTGCCTGAAATATTGCGAGAACAAGCAGCAACAGCTGGAAGGCAGAACCGGACAGTAGCCTGAAAAGTTCATTCATTTATTTTATGAAAGATTTATAGAATAATGGCTGACTTTTTGCCAGACTTCGACTTTGTGGAGGAGGAATTTGATTTTGCAGAGTTTGATGGCCGCCCTTATTTATTTGAGCCAGAATACACTGATGAAGAGCTTCGTAAAACTGAAGAACGGAGGAGGAGAGAAACAGAGGTGCAACTGGTAGAGGACGAGAGAGGAGGAATGGCTGCTGCAAGGCTGAGCAGCTCTGGAGATTGGTGGTGTACCTGTGAATGCTGTGCCCCAGTGCCCACAGAAGAGGAATGCCTCTGTTGCAAGGAATGGGACCGGTTGCAGCCTTATTTTCAAGGTCTGGATGTGACCGAGGACGAGACATCTCCACCTGGAGTAGTATCCAGCTGGGCTTCATCTAGAGCTTGCGAGATAAATTTCGGCCACGCTTTGGAAAGCAGAGCTAAATGGTAAACAAACACGGCACCACACCGGTAAGGTAGACAACATGTTTACATGTCGTTTTCTATATGTTCTCTGACATTTATCCTAACGATATGAGGCGGTCTTTGTGGAAAAAAGCTTGTTTAGTGGACTAACTTTGCACTTGAAGTATGCCCGATCATTTACGTTTTAACAGGTCTGACGCTACTATGCGCCCCGGCTGTATCTAGGCTAACGTGCTAACTATTATTTTTATGTCACTAGTCTCTTGAAACAAATTTAGGGCGATAGGAGACAGGTTGAAATAAACCGAAATTTCCCTTTAATCGCTTCAGTTAGACTCCATTGACAAAGACAGTAATTTTGGCTCACAAAAAAATGGGAGCTGCTGGTCAGCTGCTGCCTTGATCACTTAGTTTGTCTGTGTTATTATGTGACTTTGGTGAATCCAAACCAAGCCTTTTGAACGCCAAGTTCACACAATTAAATAAATAAATAACTGATGGAGGCAGCAGTAGACCAGCAACTCCTGCCTGGCTTTGAAGAGAGTGATATGACAGCCTCCCCATCAGAAGTCTCTCTCTAACAGCAAGCTAAGCAGTGACAATATTCTAAATATAGGATACAGTAAATTTTGCTGCTGCCCTTTGTCCACAGCAGTTCACAGCTCAGCTTCTGAGTCAGACTCCAGCCTGCTACTCCAGGCTGGAGTATGCCAACTGACTGTACTGTATGTAATACACTGTCTGTGGATGAATACCTTATACAACCCCACTTCATAAGATCAGAGCTATCCCTTTAAGCCACACTCAAGAGATGCACATAAATTAACATGCACTACTCTAAACCACCTATGGGTAAGTTCTCTCCTAAGTTAGGGCGTTAAGTCGACATAGTAGCACATTGTAGTGAACTGGATCAATACTGAAATATCATACCAGTAAATTCAGTGTCTACTGGATTACTGTGTTGCAAAATGACACGCAATTAATGAAAACATGATGCTGTGTGGCAGTAAAGCTGCTGTTTTACCATCAGTGAGTGTAACTCTGTGTCAGTTTATGATTTACCCAGAGGCATGTGTAACCATTTAGTCTTCACTTAGAGTGATGTTGTAACTTATCTCTGTGGTGCAACCGCTTTGATTTCAGCAACGCATAAATCACAACCCTGTATTACTTGACATTATAAACAGGCTGAGTTTGAATTCACAAACAGCTGGTGCAACAGGCTGCAGATGAGGAGAACCTAATCTGAGAACCTAAAATAAAGACACGGCACCACAACACTGAGCCACTTAAAACGAGCCAACAATAAAGCCAGCTGCGTCTCATATGGTAGTTTCTAGCAACCAAAAACAGAGAGTAAAGGGGTGTAACAATTCTAACCCATGATGTAAGAATATCACCTAATAAAGTCATAACTCATAAGAATAAATAGTGTTTCTTTTGTTAATCTAAAGGCCTCAGCATGCTTACAGTGAAATGTCTGACGACGTATGGACCCGAGACTGTAAATTATTCTTTAAAGGCATCAGCATGCTGCAAACAAAGAGCTTGTGGGGTCAGCAAACAGATCTGGAAGCCTCTTTGCCACACATTTGGACATCATACCTTGGTTTTTACAGACTGACTGGCGATACACGATATATATCTCAGTATTTTCTACAAAATGGGCAACACATTAACAGTCAAAGCCACTGTGAGATATCACAAGCGGTTTTATAAAAACAGACTGTGATCAAAATGAAATGCAAAGACAGGGATTTTATTCCCCTGATTGAAAATATGAAGCTACACCTCCAAAACACTAGTCAGTGGCGAAGTGCTGTAAAGTTTTGGCGATTCAAAACACACATTACATGGCTTCACAGAGACAATTACAAACACAAGTACACAAATCAGCTTCACTATAACTTGCAGCATTCATAGACAAAGCACTTGTGTTTTGCTGGACATTTTCCCCACAAATACAACATGCTAATGTTTTTAGCACAAGCCTATGGCATTTTACATTGTATAAATTAGCCTAGTGGCTAGTGGACTTTTCCTCTACTCCTACTTTTCCTCTATGAAGCCAAGGACAAAGATAACGCTACAAAATTTGGCTCCATTACAGCTCACAAGGTTTACCGAAAAAACAACTATCTTATGCTAAATACGTTTTCCAAACAAAATACAACATGCTAATGTTATTTTATTTTGTATAAATTAGCCTAGCGATAGTGGAGATTTTCCTCTACTCATATGAAGCCAGGATAAATCACACACAAGACTTTAAATGCTATTTTTGTGGAGGCTTTATTGTCTTCACAATTTATTGTTTCTCATCTGTGAAATTAAAATAAATAAAAGCTTTGTTTCCACTGAGGGAAATGGTTTCAGCTTACAAAAACAGACAGGAGGTTTGCGTCGCCATGATGTGTTATGGGGAGGTGCATGTCCGGCTACAGTTCTAAAAAGTGTTGCTGGAGAACTTGGGAGTAAATGAGTCAGGTAGAGCGAGGAGAGATGCATACCGGTATGTGTTATGAAACGCAACCTGACCCTATATTGATGTAAATGATGTTGTCTAAATTTATATCTTGCTTGAAAATATATTTATATATCGTACATAGTCGTTATATCACCCAGCCCTACATCAGACTGCAATTTTTGTAATATTCCAAAACAGAAATAGATCCCACTTTTCATCTAGACGCAACAACATGAACACCTTGAAGAGGAAACTGCCCAAAGTATCAGCCATTATCACCACCATTTGTGCAATTCAAGACTACACACACATGCAAAAGAGTGTTGCAAATCTGAGCGAGTATACGCACTGCTTTAGATGTCAGATGACACCTTCAGTTCAAGCATGCTAAACCCTTAAGTCTTTCATGACAGATGTTTTTTACTGTTTGACAACTTGTTACATTATCTGTTGCAGACATGTCTGCTCAGTGATTTCCTGAGCCTCCAGTCTTCAGCATGTTGATGCACTGAGGCTCTTGTCTCTCTGATGAGGTGTTATTAAACACTGGGGATGACTGCCATAAGCAATCTGCTCTATTTCTAACCTTGTCCATGCTCCGTGAATTTCCCACCGTCTTATCTACGAATGAAACTGAACAAACACAAACTGCGCGCCCCTCTGGACTGCGAAAGTCTGTGATTGTGTTATTTGGCATCACGAACACTACCTTGGGAGCTATTATTGGTCTGAAATTTTGCAGTGAGGGGACAATTATCTGGCCTCTTTAGCCCATGAGGATGATGTAATTAATTGCAGTTTTGTGTCCGACTCTGCAGAGTGAGTGCAGCATTTGTAGGTCATGGACACATATTGTATGGATGAGTGATAAAGACAGAGACATTTGGAAAAGGGAGCTTGAAAAAAAAAAAGGTAGTCGTTTAAACTGATTTTCGCAGTTTAAACGACCACTAATTTCAGGGTTGCAGTGTTGAGAAGAATGAGAAGAATGTGGAAAATACAACCTCCCTGATGGTTATGGCAACCAGTGTTTGTTTTTGCACCTGTGTGTATGGAGAGAACATAAAAGTCTTGGTTAGATGCCACGGTGAGGAGAAGATCGCATCAGGAGTTGGGACAGTTGCTCTCAGTCAGTCACTGCTTCATGTTTTGAGAGGAAATACGGAGAAATCCTTAGAGCATGAATTTCAGGTAGTGTACTGCACTGAATTTCACATGATGTACTTTCATTTATCTTTTCTTATATTTGACTATATTCTTCTATTTTTCGAGCACAATGAGATCTGATGAAGACATCTGTTATGAAGCATTTAATTGACTTTACATTCTGATATTGATACTGAAGCTTTATTGATGGAAGTAAAAATGAAACATTCCCAAACTTTAAGCTGACAACTATACATCAAATTGTTTTCAAGGACAATTTTTCAATTAAAAAAATCCATTGAAATGTTAAAAAAAAAAAAAAAAACCCTGACTTTTTGACCCCAAAATGATTTGTGGCTGCTTAAGTGCCAGCTAGTGCATCTGATTTGGATGTTATATATCAGCCCATTAAATGGCTGTTACAGATACAGTATGGATTGGATGGGGTCTGCCACACCTACTATTAGGGCTCAAAGGCCGTTATCAACCCATTAAATGGCAGTTTTATATTCAACATTGTCAAACAGTCACAGTTTTGTTAGGTTTCACTCTCACTTTCTTTAGGTTGAAGCCCTTATTCAAACAGAGACCCTGTGATATCCTGATCCTGATCAGATGCCTGAACCACCTCAACTGACCCCTTTCGACACGGAGGAGCAGTGGCTCTACTCCGAGCTCCCTCTGGATGTTCAAGTTCCTTACCCTATCTCTAAGGCTGAGCCCAGACACCCTTCTAAGGAAACTCATTTTGGCCGCCTGTATCCGTGACCTCATTATTTCGGTCACTACCCAGAGCTCGTGACCATAGGTGAGGGCTGGCACGTAGATGGACCAGCAAATCGAAAGCTTTGCCTTGTGGCTCAGCTCCCTCTTCACCACAACAGACCAGCGCAGCGCCTACATCACTGCAGAAGCCGCACCAAACCACCAATCCATCTCATGCTCCATTCTACCCTCACTTGTGAACAAGACCCCGAGATATTTGAACTCCCTTGCTTGAGGCAGTAATTCTCCCCCACCAAACAATTCCAGCATAATGCCGCCCCAGTGTGTGATTTTAGACAGCAAACCAGCGTTTCGGAAGCAAAAGATGCATGGCAGGCATGAGGTATAACACAACAATGTCGGCCTTTAGTGTAACATATAACATAATTCCGGAATCATACCTTTTTACAGAAGGGTGAGGCGGAATAACAGTGCGACGGGCTTTAGGTGCAAACACTACGTGGTTAGGTTTAGGAAAAGATATCATGGTATGTCAAATAGAACAACTGTCTCTAGTTAAAATAAGTCAACGTTCATACAGAATAGGATCCCCGCCCTCCTGGGGGAAAGTCCTGTGTTGTTTGGCTGATAAAGCCCATTTAATGACCTGATAACAGCTGAACCTGCTGGCTAGAGGGGTTCTGATTTGAAAAAAGAACTTGTTACATGAATAATTTATATTTCCTGGAGCACAGTTTCAGGCAGCTACTTTTACCCTGACTTGTGTCCATATATCTGGGGAAGCAATTATTCAACTTGAGTAAAATATGGTAGTTTTTTCCATCTCCGCCTGCATCCATCGAACCAAATCTTCACATGAAGGCCTGTCCACTCTCAAATGAAACTGTCAAACATCTTTTAACTCATCCAGAACCACAAAAACACTAAAAGGAAGTTTCCAGTGTAGGTTTTATGATTAGAAATGAGTTAGGTGCTAAACTGATGTCCATCCAGTCACTGTTTTGATTTTGCTTGTCTGTGAAGCTTCAGTTTGCGTCTCCATTCATCCCAATTCAGCTGTCATCTCTGATATGAATGAAGATAGATTGCGCTTTGCAAACATGAACATCTGACAATGCCGGATGAAATAAAACGCCCTGCGATGCAGTCATCCAGCTGTTCACTGTCCCGAGGTTGGAATGTGCTGCCATGTGAAGCCCCAGAAGAAGACATTCATTAAAGGATTAGGGCCCACACTTTGTACTGACACAAGAATGAGGGCAGTTGAAAGGAGAAGAATGAAATGATCAAAATGATATTCAAGCACCATTTTGCGCATGAGAGGAGATGCTGGCGGTGTAAGTAGCGGCAATCAAAACAAAGTGCAAAGATCCTCCCTTTTCTGAGGCAGCGCCATGCTGGCAAAGATAACAGCGGAGGTGGAATCCTGCCGTGGCTAAGCCTCTTTAGTGCACTTTTTCACCTCGTGTTTTAAGGTGTCAAAGAGGCTGAGATCAAAGAAGCCGTGGCCACTTTAGCGCTCCTTTAAATGGAGCAGTGATCAACAAATTCTCAGTAGCCTGGGAAGACACTTTTGTCTCTGGAGAGCAGCAGCAGCAGCGGGTAATTCACAAGATGAATTCACAAAGTAATTTAGTTAGGGAGCGTTTCATGGGAATGCTACTAATCTTCCAGGGCCTTCCAGTAAGAGCTCATATTTTCAATTTGAGATGTCTGCGCTCTCCTCCAGTAGTTCATTCTTCGTTGTCCTAAAAACTGGTTTTAAAGTGTTTTGACCGCAGTTCCAAACCAAACAAAAGCATTACATTTCTTTGCTTGTTTATTGAAAGTTTCAATAATAGGCAATTTGGCAGCGACAGTAGGAATCCTCAGCCGAAAACCATAAAAGTGGCAGTATGTGTGGTCTGGGTGCTGCCATTGCAGTGAACTCCAAAGAAGCAGGAGGACCAGGGCCAGCGTATTTCCCGTAGCATAACACATGCCGACAGCAGGCAGACATGGCAAACTGGACTCCCCTTGTTCTCACACTCTGTGCCAAATTGGGGGAAATTCTTCCAGTGGCAAGTATCAATTACTCACTTTAAACAAACATCCAAGGCTTTTGAATATCAACATGGTGCGCGCATGTCTCCCTATAGGGCATCTGATATGGGGAGACCACACACACGGAGTCACCTTTCAGCATCACCTTTCTCCTCACGCTGACTTCTCCCCATTCATCGCTCTCTGCTCTCTTTGAACTGGCTTTAATCAGATCTTAATGAATGTCAGAGATGACGATGTCAGCGTACAACCAGAAAAACATTCTCTGTAGTATCTTCTAAAAGTCAAATGAAGCATCATATCCACCCGAGAGATTCTGCCTGACACACTCTGTATTCAGTCTTTTTTGTGTGTGTGTGTCAAATAAAGCATCAGCGGGGGGAAAACACATCCATCATTCCCTTTCTGAAATGTCTCACTTGCAAATCAAGTGAAGTCGACAGCCATGAAGTCTGCATCGCCTGGCTTGGCCCCATCTGGTACAGATATACGGGCAACTTCAAATGGTCAGCTTCAGCCTTAACACGTATCACACGGCACAGAGAGTCACGCAGCCATGTGGTCCTTGTGAAGCTGGGGCGCTGTACAGATTACATATTAATGTGTGCAGTAGATGTGGGTAGATCACACCACGCATGCTAAGGAGGGAGCAACTCACAGCTAATAAGTTGAGCGTGTGTGAGGTCAACCCACAGGATGAAGACGTTTTGTTGGCTCTTTTTGAGTGTGTGCGTGTGTGCGTACAAATTAACCATGCTACCATTTTAAGGGGCAACGTCCACTAAAGCATTTTTTTCTGAGGCAGATGTATATGTGTAATGCTTTGGCTGTTTTTTACTGAGCACCAAGAGTTGAGAAATATTCAACTTTGGGTAAAAACACCACACTCATCATGTCACTTTGGCCGTCAAATCACAGTGGAAAAGAGACAAACCGTCACATCTTACATGTACGATTGCTGAACACCAACTATAATGGAGGAGAAATCTGTTAATATACCGTATATATATTATGTTTCCTCTTTTTCAGCTTCAGCCTTCCCCTCACCCAAAGCAACTACTCTACCTTGTGCGGACATGTTTACCGCCGTGGATATTTTGTATAATAGCAACTAGGGGTGTAACGATCCATCGATCTGGATCAATACATCGATTTAATGACCAACAATCCAATATCATCGATGCAAAGTGAAAACATCGATACATATTGTCATCTTTAGCAGAGGCTTTTATTTTCAAAGCTTTTGTCACTGTCAAACAGCGGCAGGCAGATGGCAAGCAGCCAAGAGAAAGAAGATGAGGATAATGGTATTTTCTCAGGAATAAATCAACAGTGTGGAAATATTTTGGATTTTTCAGAGAAAATACGATGTTTGGCTGAAAAACCGTGCATGCAGACTGAAATTCAATTAAGCTATTCTGTCAGGAGATGCAGTAATTTAAACCAACGTTGAGCAAGAAAAATAATAATGTCACAGGTTGTTAAGCTGTGAGAAGAGGAAAAATGTCAGCTAGCCGCTAGGCTAATTATGCAATGAAAACATACTTAAGCTAATACTAACAGCAACTGGATGCAACCATCTCAGCTGAAAATATGCTTCGCCTCCAAAGCCCTCTCAAACGCTCCCAGCTGGGCATTTCCAGAGAAGCGCCTGGTGTTTTCAGTTGGAAAAAAAGCTTAGGTTGACATGGGGTCTAACACGTTCTCACTCCCAACTCATCAAATATGGCAGCTTGGTCAATTGGCCCTTCACGTCAAAGTTCAATGCTCTAGATACCCCTCCAATGTCTCCCTCCAGCCTCAGTTTTGGACGCTCAGGGAGAGCATGTCAATTTCCACTCATTACAATCACAGTGTCTTTTCAAAATAAATTTCAGTGTTCACAGGGAAAAGCAGTGACAACTCATCAAACATCACTACATAGTTCTTGTGCTGAGCTTTTAAAGTTAAAAGTGACTTCACTTTACAAAGGAAACAAAATGTGTCCACATCAGACAAATAAAAATACAAAACAGCCAATCAAATCAGTTTACTGCCTAACTTATCGATAACAAGCATAGGTTTCTGTTCCACAAGCATCTGCAATCATAAATTCAAGAATTACATGAAATGTGGATTTGAATAAATACATCAGAAAATATTCAACCAACATGTTGCTGTATTGTGTTGAATAATACTTTAACAACATGGGGTTATTTATAAATCTTCTCGCTTTCAGCTACAGTAGCCTTTCCTAGCAAATTAGCGTGCTATGTTTCACTTCCTGTATATTCTTGGCGCCCCCTGATGTCTGAGCCATAGAAACAGAGATGCCTCATTGGCTGCTGGATCATACCTCAGCGGTGTCACCATATTGGAGGTTGTAAGACTTGCCAAAAAGTAAATACAGGTAAACAGGGAAGCTGCATTTTTTGCGGATAAAACATTGTAACATTTATATTTATGAACTGACTGCATTGGAGCTCAACGCCCATCCATCAGCAGAGGTCCAGCAGAGGTCAGGCGGCTGGTGACACGAAGGGAAGCCAAACACTGTTCATCTGCACACACTGTGATGCCACACAGCTGGTTCAATATCAGCAAAGTTTCCCTTTATATTCATTGTCTTCTGTGGCGATCAGCAGTGATGTGGTGGTTCACTTTTACACTGTGACTCCTCTGTCTGCTTTTCTCTGGAATCCCTGGTTCATTTTTCCAAAAATATGATAGTATTTCTTCAGGGAGTGCAGTTAGTTACAGTGTGGGCTCCATGCTTACTTAACTCCTCTTTAAAGCATCTACCTTACATATTGAGATCATAAACTTTTTTTCTATTACACATTTGTCATAAACCCTTGAATATATAAACAACTCATTGCAATCGGTTGAGAAATATAAACGCTATAATAATTTTTATCCAGAAAAACCAGTTTGCTCTCCTGTTTGCATACATTTGTTTATAGGCAAGTCTTGCTTTCTCCAATATGGCAACACTGCTAACGTATCGCTGTAACGGGCTGACGCAGCATCTGCCTATAGATGTTTAAGGTCTGAGCAAGGTCTGAGTGAACTGCTCAGGGATGGTGAAACTAAAGTCAACCCCTACAGCAGGACTGCTGTGGCAGAGAATCTTATTTTCAATGGTTTTATTTCCTGTATATATTTATACAGATCATACCTACACTTACGGCACTTAAAGTTTGTATTCTGCCTCGTCACTGAGGTTTTGTTTTAGCGACGGTGACTTCCTGTTAATTGCATTTGATTAAGAGATACAACAGATGTTTCTTAGCAACTCATTCTCATGGTGCAATTTAGTAAATCACTGGTTTGAGACTAGCTGGCAGTTAGTGAGGACTCAGGGTGGAATTTACACACAGACTATTGCAACTCAATCCTGTTGTCTGCATTGGGCCTTTCTGTTTAAAACACCACACTGTGGCGTTGTCTTCTGTCCGCTCAACTCTCATTTTCCTGCACAGGTAATGTTTGTTATCACGGTAAAAGTCATTCTAGAAATGTTTGAAATGGATGGTGACAGCAAAGTAGATACCAAAAAGTGAATACACTTCATCATAAAGGAAATCTTGGATCTGAACTCTGCATTCATTCACACAAACTGAAAACAGAGCGACATAACCCCTCTAACAAGCACCAACTTTGTTTAGTAACTAGACAATAATTATGTATACAAGAAAGAAAAACCATTTTTGCTGTCCCCACAAAACATCAGCCTTTAATTACCGGCAGATAACATACCACAGAGATGCTCACCACAGGGGTCTTTCACCCCTGCCGCTAAAAAATTAGCAGCGATGGCGGGATGACGTTAGTTGTGAAAGCTTAAGCTGGTGCACATGTCAGCAGCTCTGTGGGCTCCAACGTGCCGCAGGAGGCTTTTTTTAGTGTGAAAAGTATTGTGAAAAAGAGTCAAAAGTCCACCGCTCGCTGGGAAATTGAAAACATGAGAGCGTTTTCATACAGGAAGGGACGAGGGGGCTTTGATTTCTTCAAGTGTTGACAGCGCAGGGACACCTTATACGGAAACCTCCCTCCCGGTGGCTCCTTGAGCAGCTCCCAGTACAACAAAGACTTCAAAAGCGCTGCAGTTTAATGGCGGTACTATGAGAAACAAATGCATATGATGTCATTTTTTAATTATAATTCTGACCTAGAAGAAAAGGGGAAATGGTTTGGTTGTAAATGACCTCCAAAATTTCCACGTACTGTTGCAATGATGGACAAAAATCTAATCCAGGAGTCACACTGTAACTATCAAGCGGGCTTTATTTGAACTTCAGGGTCGTGCATGAGCTCTCTACTGTGCATCCAAAACAAATACGTCTCTTTGCAGCCTGCTGGTCAGGGACTGATTTGCGGCAGCGAGGACTACAGATGGGAAGTTGAAAATCACACAGAGTGAGAATGGCTCTCGACCATGAGAATAAAGACGAAGCCGGGTTTTCATATCAAACTAATAAGAGTCATATGGGGAGAAAAAGGCATCAGCAGTCCACACTGGGGATTGATGTGGAGAGTCGAGTGAGAGATCGTGGCAGCACTGTGTTTTTCTTGTGCTGTTGCGAAAACAGACACCAGGACTCAGTGCAAGTAGCAGCCACTCTGTAATGCGTGGTTTTAGAAGCAAATGAGCAATATAACCACTAGTGACTCCGAACGCTGACACCATGTATCATCACAAACCACAACAATCTGCACCGTGTGATTCACATCTATTCTGCCGATATATTCAGAAAAGAAAATGTATCTTAAAATCAATCTTGCTCTGATGATGATGCAATTTTACTCAAGAGAAACATTCTGCTTTATAAACTAGCAATGTCCTCTTTGTGGAAAACAAACTAGAGTTCATTATAAAGACGATTGGAGCCTCCAGCAGATCACTTTTCACTGGGAACAGCCTGCCGAAGGGCCCTCTAGGCTTCAAGCAAAACCCTAATTTCCTTGCAAATCCCATACAACAATATTAGTTTTAAACCAGCAAAGCATTTTACGTCATCTCAAGAGAGGAATAGCGGCCAAACTGGAGGAAAGAGAGTCACAGGAAGGATTTAACACTTGTGCCAAAAGAATGAGAGAACTGTATGAACTTGAATTTGTCCATATTTCAGGCTCAGAAAACCTATTGAGGGTGCTTTAAGAGGTTATGGCATTATTTTTCACATCTGAATATCCAGCGTGACAACTAAACCATGCTATTGTTATTGTTTATACCCAATGATGGCGCCTTAGGGCCATTGCTGGTTAAAAAAAAAAAGAAAAGAAAATGGAGCAGGGGGAGAATTTCAATGACATGAGAATCGTAAATCTACAAGAAAATTACCCATAAAAATTGTGTTTTCTTTTTTTTGTAATGGAACTACATTGCTTCTCTTTGCAAGTTTGTGTTAAACTCATCACACCACAGACCCCACCAGTAAACAGTGAGTCCCAGCAAACACTGACACGTTGAATAACCATTAGTTAAACGTCTAATCAAGACGTCCCGTTAAGGTTCAAAAATTGAACTGAATTGGGGTTTGCTGTTAAGGGCTGTGATAACTGAGGGGATCAGGCTTCTTCCAAAGGGGGCCCTCCTGCACCTCAGAGTCCTGTACCTTCGCCCTGAGGGCTAAATGTTCATTGAGTAGGTTTGTGGATTCCTGTTCTATTGCAACTGAGATGCGTGTAATGGCCCTAGTTCCAAAATAAAGGTTATGCTAATGTCTGGGACGTTATCTGAACGGTTAACACAAATATTCAGCTGTTCTGCTAAAGTTACAGTGTAGATTCAGCAGCTTTATACATCCCAAAAACTGATAATAATAATAAGTTAACTAAGTCCAGAAATATTAAGCCAGTGTTGACGGTCTCTGCTTGACCCATTCATCTACCATGACTTCCTGCCTGTGTGGATTTTGTCACTCCAATACGCCGCATGACTTTCTGAAAGAAAGCCCAGAAGGCATATTTCTCATAAATTTGTGTCTTAATCTCTCACAAATGTATGGTATTATATAGATAAAGATTATATAGATTTTTTTCCCTGGTAAATTTAAGATTTTTGACGATTTAAGACGATTGGAAAATAAATGACTTGAACTTAGCCTTAAATCAAAAATACACATTTTTTCCTTTTACCTGTAGTGCTATTCATCAGATGGTTTTGGTGTGAGTTGACGAGTGTTGGAGATATCGACCACAGAGATTTCTGCCTTCTCTCCAATATAATGGAATAAGATGGCACTCAGCTTGTGGTGCTCAAAGTGCCAAATAAATATAAAAAAATAAATAAAAAAAGTAATATTAATGTCTCTTTCCAGAAATCATGACCTGGTTACTCAAGATAATTCACAGATCTTCTTGTGAGCAGTTTAACGTGGGGACTATTTTCTTTCTACCGAACTACAACTGCCAACTGTATCACTGTGCAGAAGGAAGCGTGCATCTACTCATGAACAAGAGGCTTGTGCTCGTGACAGTGAGAGATGTAAACACTAATGGCGTCGTCCTTGGCTGAGCTGTAATATTAGCTAGCTCACTGGTGCTAGTTGAGCTAACAGTAGATGAAGTCTTTCTTCTGTGCAGTATTCCAGTTGGTGGGTGTAGTTCAGCAGGAAGAAAATAGTTCCTACATGAGTGCCATTTAGTTCCATTATATTGGAGAGAAGGCAGACATCTCTATGGCTGATATCTCCAGTATTCAGCAACTCACACCAACACAATCTAGACTGATTAATAGCACTACAGTTAAGAGGAAAAATATGTATTTTTGATTTGAGAGGTGAACTGTCCCTTTAATATTCTTTATTGTACATTCATTACTCCCTCGGTCCTGGGAGAAATAAATGCAGACCATTCACATTAACTGTTTTCACTATTATTATATCCTTTTGCTATTTGCTGATAGAGCAACCAAAGTTCCCCTCATGGATCATTAAAGCTTCATTTTAGCTTGTGATTAACTTTAGTTTTGCTTCCAGCAGTGAGTGGGGGGAAAACCCCCGACAGCCGACTGTATGTGATGCATCATCAGCCTGTATTTCTCTGAGAAGGATATCTGTTGCATCACTTTGCATTTCTGTGTGATGACGGATGTTTCAAAAGGAAAACAAAAAAGACCCAAGACAAAAGGGCTAATTGCTGTGTGGGATTATGATAATAACTTTAGTGACTTCCTTTACACTGAGGCAGAGGGTAAACTGGGATAAAGGGGGAACGTCAACAGCCTTGCAGCTGCCAGGAGCCTGTCTGACCCTGTGAGCTCTCATTCTGTATTTAGCGGTGGACTTAAAAATGCAACGATGCATGCAGACACACATGTATTCTTACCCACAAGGAGAAATATTCACTTGACCAGAGTATAATGCTGTTAAGTGAAACATCCCACTGTGCATGCTAGCTAGCTAGCTAAACACTGGGTGTGTTAGGAATATGTCGTTTCTGATAAATTCTCAGAGTAAATCCAAGGCTGTTGAGGCGGTGGGTTCGGTAGTTGACTTAACCAAGCCAAAACCAGCTCTTGCTGTTGCTACACATTCATCGGGCTTTGTGGAAGTCTTAGACTATGACTGATCATAATTCACTAACCTGGCTTATTGGAGGGCTGATGTAACTTCCCTTTTCACTCTCAGTGATCACATTCACAGTTGACCTTTTCTTGCCAGGGGGATCATTTCCAGAGGAATGGTGTTTTTTTTTTTTTACCCCACTAAAATCCAAACATGAAGAGTTTAGATGATATACAGCCAGAAGGGCAAAAAGGCAAACAGACGGACGGCTGATGCAGCAAATCAGAGCTCCGTGTGGTGATTCATCCACCTGCTTCATCCAATAGTGAGACGAACACATGGGAGCCGGCCAGAGGATCCTGGATCAAGTTTAGCCTGAGGGGGCCAGACAATGACTCAATAGCAGGTTTCTGACGCTGAGTAAATTAAAGAGGACAAAGATTGTGCAGCATGGAGCATAAGAGCAGGTGCCTTCAAGATTTATTTCAGCATATCTTCTTTGTTCTTGTTGATTTACAGACTTGTTACAAAGAAAAGAATCTCGGAATAAATTAGCAGCTGATTCTGACATTCACTTGCATATGTATACATTATAGTACGTGATTTATAGTGATTGCTATATTAGATATTATATTTTAGTGGTGCTTAAATCTCCACTTAACCCTCTGAGACCCACCATAGGCCAATATCTGTCTTTTTTAGAGAGGACAGGGGATCTGTATGGGGAAACAGCAGATCAACAGTATATGTCACATAGAAGTGGTATACATCATCTGGAAGCTGGGGACCTGAAGAATAATTTAAAATGCAGCTTAGCATTGTCTGTCAAGTTTTTCTTATCATAAATATGTAATAATCCTTTTTTTTTTGTCAGGCACCTTTTCAAACTGTGTCTGTGTAACACCATAGAAAAATCCATGCTGTATATCATCAAAAACTTATGACATTTCTAAGAAGAGTCTGTAAGAACTACATTTCTTGGCGATTGGATGGCGAGTACTTCTGTTCTGGAAATAGCTGAGAAACCCTCTTATTTTCAATATACCAGTCCCCCCTGGATTATATTGGTAAATGGTTAGAATGTGAATTGCCTAGTTCACCAAGACTGTGTCTCCACTACAAAACTATAGTGCCAAATTTAAATAAATTTGTATTTAGAAAAATGAAAACCAGCCTTATAACCTGGGCTCGGATGATTCTAAGGTGTTGGAAGAAGCCCCAAACTCCTACTCTGAATATGTGGATGGTTCAAATGATGGAAACTACTGCATGTGAAAAGATGTTGGGAAGATTAAATAGGGAAAATGATATGGTTAATAAACAATGGGACAGTTTCAGCGAATATATATCAGAACAATTATAATGACTGGCTCACCGCTGTGACTGAATAGCTGCCTTTCCTGTATTAATGTCTGTCAATATTAGCTGGACCTCCTGCCTGTTTGTTTGATTTTCATGTTAAAAATGCAATCAAAAAATTAAATTACAAATATATATATATATATATATATATATATATATATATATACACACACATATATACATATATACATATATATACATATATATATATATATACACACACACACACACACACACACACATCAGTCCCCTCAGGATTTTGCAGGCTATTTTGGGGATGGATGGGGGTTAAGAGGTGATCCTCAGTGATCAGCTGTTGCTGCTGTTGGAAGCAGCGCTGAAAGACTGTCTCCATGAGCTGCCCTCCTCCTGCTCTCTCTGCCCGGTTAGCACGAGCTAACACAGCAGCAGCTAACATCCTACACTGAGCTGTTAAACTGTTGGACTGTGTGCACCTCTGTTCTGGAAAATGCTGAGAATTTCCCTTATTGTCAATTCCTTTGAAAGCAATTCACCCTCAGAATGCCTGAGGTCTCTAGTTTGTGGTTGTAAAGTTTCACAAGGCTGTGATGATCCTTAAGGTCACTTAGGGTGCTTTCACACCTGCCCTGTTTGGTTCGGGTCAATTGAATCCAAGTTCGTTTGCCCCCTAGGTGTGGTTCATTTGGGCAGGTGTGAACACAGCAATCGCACTCAGTGGCACACCAAAACAACCAGACCAAGACCTTCTTGAAGAAGCGGTCTTGGTCCGGTCACAAATGTTTGGGTTAAACATGAGCATGTTACAGTCCTGGAGGATTATTAATGTGCACCTCCTCCTGTACTGCCTTAATATGCACATTCAGCACATCCAATGCATCAAAACATTGTTTTCTAGTTGGAGCCGCGCCTCGTTTTCAAACTGTATGGTTTGACTAAAATGAGCAATGATAGCAATATAGTCCATGATGAGCAGCGCTAAAATCAACCTGCGTAGTTGTCCCTCCCACATTAGAAAGTGTCACATTTATCTTGCAAGTGTACTCTTCTTCAACATTTTGTTTGACCCATCAAGAGCAACTTTCTCGAGCAAGGCATTTATCTGGTCCACTTGTAAATGCTGCCGTGAGAACACGAACCAACTCTAGGCAATTATCCAACTTTATAACCAAATTAGTACTTGATTCAAGCCAAAGCAAGACAACTCTAGGTCTGAAAGCACCCTAAAGATCATTTTATACAGTGATGCCCAATTAAAATAAATGGACTCACTTCAATGAAATGGCTACCTTGGGGGCTAACATCATCACACATGAAAAAAATTGGGTTAGAGTCTCAGCTCTCCAGTTATACCCAACTTATGCAATTCAAAGACTGTTCAGGGACCACAGTATGTACAAATATTCAAATACAACAGGCAAAAAACACATCTGAACTGCATTAAAAACTGCATTGTTTTTACCCAAAACTGCATGTGACTAGCATAAAGTGGGCATGTCCGTGAGGCTGAGACCCGTGGGTACCCATACAACCCATCAGAGGTCAAGGGACCCCTTTGAAAATGGCCATGTCTGTTGTCCCTTGCCAAAATTTAGCCTAACTTGGAGGGTTACTTAACCCCCCCCCCCCCTCCCCCCCACCAGCTGCGAAAGGCATTGATGCAAGAATAACATGTGCAGGCAGTTATGTTAGGAAAAATGGGCTAATTTTAAGCATGATACCAATTGAGGAACACACACTGCAATTTGCTTATTTGTGTTCTGTAACTTGAACTCCAACTGCATGTGAAAACACTGGCAATAAATATGCTGATCAATCTAATTATTGGGCCTTAAAACAATACAGAGAAAGTTTAGAGAAGGAAACCTATTAGTGTGTGTTTAAGTGGTGAACTTACTGTACTTTGCAACACTGTTAAGACTGGATAGATGCCTGGATGCTATCGGCCAACAGCAGCTGTGTTTGTTTGGTGAATCACAAACAGGGTGTGTTTTGGATATGACTCGCTTTGCCTTCAGTTTCTAACATCTTCATCCAGATGATTGTCAGTTGAAGAATTCGGTTTTCTTGTGATCTCAGAACCTGTTTGGTGGATCAAAGAGGACGTTGGAGGTGATATGGCTACATTTTCCCTTTTTTATGGCAGGTGATTGATCCCAGGGGTATTTGCCTAAGAAGTGATTCTCTTTGAACACATGTTGGTGGGCGGTGGTGTCCAGCAGGGCTTTGGAACAGTTTATCATGATGTAGTTATACTGAGTATAAAAAGAAAAAAATGGGATCTGGTTATGGCTTGAAGTCATGTTTTCTGAGGCTAATGTGGAGGAAAGGGCGAAGATTTCTATAACGAGCTATGAAAGAACACAAGCAAAGTAATACACAAAAAGTTAATGTTGGTCTCTGCAAATGAGCATCATCTCTGAAAGTTAACTGGATATTGTTAGAAACTACTTTCTGGTTCATTACAACTTTGATTTTGTTTCCTTTTGAAAATTATGCACACAGCTAGAACCGCCTATGCCATGGGCCTCTTTGCTGGTTGGGACTATTTTTTCATCCTCCAGGGGCTGCATACTCTTTCATCTTTCTTGGCCTGTCCAGGTAACACTTAAGCCATTTTCCTGTTCGTCGGACTACCATTTGTAACCAGCAGCAACTACCAGGGTTAAAAATAAAGCCAAGCTGGTGCCGCTGTTTCTGGCATGGCCACTTGAGGCTGTCTCCAGGAGTGTTTTAATCCCAACAGACCGCATGTTAAAATGCCAACTTTTTGCTTAGGCATAAACACAGTCTATAAGTCAGATCCACTCCTTGCTCCTCCCTCTCATCCAAATATGGTCACTTCTCGCTCCAAAGATTCAAGATGGTGAAAGCCGAAACACAAGATTCACAACAAGAGTCTTCACAACAAGAGTCAACAAACCAATTGGTGGCATCACAGTAGCTATGTCCATCATCTTATAGAGTCTATGTCAGCAACCCGTTGGGCTGTAACTGTGTTTGCTATATCTTTTGTTTTGTTACTGACAATCCGCGCCAAAAGCCCTCTACTCCATACTACAGTTGTGCCGGAGGTTGATAAACTGTAGCTCAGAGTGTTTCCTGCTCCAACCGATGATACAAGCCTGTAGACTGTCAATTGATATTACTTCCAAAAGGATAACAAACTGTTTTTGGAATTGTAGTTGAGAGTCTCTCTCCCACCACTGCTCCAGCTTTATGGCGTTCATATAGCTTCGTTTTAGGGTTGTCACGGTACCAGAATTTTTAACTTCTTTGTAATATTAGTATCAAAAATGATACTTGGTAGCTCTTTCGATACCACGGCAAAGAAGAAAACTATAATTACTGCCTGGTATGCCCCTGCAAACCAGACAAGTTGCAGTTACAGTTTACATCCATGTCTGTCCAAACTCCTATGTGGCCACGACTCCTCACAATGCTTCAAATGTTGCTGTAAAGAAGCTGCATATTCTAGAACGTGGATGCTTCATACACATCTTCAACCCGGCAGCACAAAAAATCTATACAATCACCACAGTTTCAAGATCGACATCCAAGATTAGTGTCACCAATTCAGTATATGACCCAATGTCTTCCCTTCTGTAATGGCCGGGAAAGTGTTTCTGAAGAACATTATGATGTCACAGTGACACTGGCCTTTGACTCTTTGAATACAAAATGTCATCACTTCATCATCTTATCCTACTAGACATTTGTGTGAAATTTCATAATAATTAGCGTACAAATTCTGGGGTTATGGCCAAAAACATGTTTTATGAGGTCATAGTGAACTTGGCCTTTGACTGGTAAATTCTGATCAACTCATCCCAGAGTGCAAGTGGACGTTTGTGCCAATTTTGAGGAAATTCCTCTGAGACCTTCTTGAGATATACGTTTGCGATAATGAGATGGACGCAAGGTCACAGTGACCTTGATCTTTGAACTTTGAACACCAGAATCTCATCAGTTCATCACTGAGTCCAACTGGACTCCAAATTTGAAGAAATTCCCTCAAGACCTCTTGACCTCTTTTAAGTCTATTGAAGAGGAGATAACATAGCTGACTCATCAAAACCCACTCCTGAGAAGGGCTCCAAGAAAGGCGTGACCAAGGCTCCCGGCAAAGGAGGCAAGAAGAGGAAAAGCTCCAGGAAGGAGAGTTACTCTATCTATGTTTACAAGGTGCTAAAGCAGGTCCAGCCCAACATCGGCATCTCATCCAAGGCCATGGGCATCATGAACTCCTTCCTGAGTGACATCTTTGAGCACATTGCCAAGGCGTCTCGTTTGGCTCACTACAACAAGCGCTCCACCATCACTTCTAAGAGGATCCAGACCGCTGTGCATCACCTGCTCCGCGGTGAGCTGGCCAAGCACGGTGTGTCCAAGGGCACCAAGGCCGTGACCAAGTACACCAGATCCAAGTAAACCACTCAACTGTTTAACAAAGTCGTTCTTGAGATATTGGGTTCTCGACAATGAGATGGACGCAAGGTCACAGTCACTTTAAACTGCCAAAATCTAATCAGGTATTGTAGAGTCCAAGTTCCTTCAAGGTGTTCTCAAATTCACAAGCATGGCATGGCATAACAGATGAAAGATAAATACAGATAGAAGAAGACAACTACTGAGAGTCTGTCTCCGTCATCAGGTCACTTGCATCATCCAGGTCACACGTGTCACACATGATGAAAATCCAGTTCTCAAATACTGTCTCTCTGGAAGCAAAGAATGAACTGTGTTTTGAATTATATGAGACCGGTCCTAGACACAGTTCTGCCATCCAAGCATTTAACTGAGAATTTGGAAGTGAACTCAGAGCAATAACCACCATCCTAGCAAAGTGTCCAGGTGTAAGCAGCTGTTTAGGTATGAGGGGCTGTTCAAGTCCTTTTCGACTCTCATGCAGGAAAAGTGAAAGGAAACAAGTTATGATGGGTGTGTGACACATTTGGTGAAGGACAAAACCAGGCACTTGCTGGTCTTCATTAGGACTGAGGTCATCGTCTCTGGCTTGTAGTCAGGGAGGCAGGCAACCTTGTCTTTTCTGGGCAGAGGACTGAAGGTGGATGATTTGAAGCAGAGAGGACTTTGCCTGTGGGCAGGGTGTGAGAGAGGATGCTAGAAAACAACAGAAACAGCTTGACAGTACAGAGTCTGAAGATTTCCTCAGTCAGGCCTTGAATTTGTCCCCACGTTTTTCGGCCAAAAAATGGTAATACCTAAATGATGATGTCATAAAGCATGGAAGTCAAACTCTGATGGAGTAGCTGTCAACCCAGGTAGAGGTCATTGGTTGTGAAAATGTCCAAACCTGTGTCAGCTCCACATTTCACATTGTTTTCTGAACTTTTTCACGAGTATTATTTGACTTCTGAGGTCTTTTTATATAAGACGAGTGGTACAAATTGTCAAAGTGCCTGTCAGATCAACACATTCTCACACAATAGACTACAACTACCAAGAAGAATGGTGATGCGCTATGATCCACCACACACACAAACTAGCAGCGCAGCACTGGACTGCATGTGTGTTGCAATAATGCTAATCATCTCACAGACTGATTTAGCGTAGCACGTGCAACATATAGACCAATGTCGCACTGTAGACTAACAGACAGATTAAACAGAGGAGCAGCTCTGTCTCTCACTTTGTGTCGCTGGAAAACTTGGGAGTGAATAAGTGGGGCTGAGCTATGCAGTGAGTGTGAGAAAGAGAGAAGCACACTTGTATGCGTTATGTAACGCAACTTGACCCTGTATTGGTATAAATGGTGTTGTCTAAATTTATATCTTGCTTGAAAATACATTGATATATCGTACATCATTGTTGTATCGCCCAGCCCTAGGCTAGGTTTTATGCTAACATAATGTAACGCCATGTCACAAAAGTTATTCGCACATAACGCACACAGGAAGCAAACAGCAGTCTCTTGAGTAAAAGTCCGGAGTTTGTTTGCCCGATGCAGACTTTCTGGCTCGCTTTATGGTCAGATGAAAAACTAAAGGCACTGTCAGTCTGATGCTGTTGAAGTTTCCATCACTAAACAAACCCATAAACCACCAGATATGGCCTCATGCCATTCATCCATCTACTGACCCTTTTATTACTGTACATCAGCAGCTCTATTGAACTTTACAAAACAAAATGTCCAAGATCTCTGTGTACTAATGAGCACTTTGGCCCTGAGTTAATGCTCTCCTATTGGATTTGTCCAAAAGCAAATGGTAACAGTGACAGATCCACAGTGACTGAGAGCTTCGATCCACACAGGCCATTTTCAACATAACTCGGCCTTCTGGTTCACTGGATTCAGACCGCAGTTTTAAACAAGGTGAAACCTCTGCCGCTGTGTTTCCCATTTCTTAAAATGTCAAAATTAAGATGAAGATTGATTTTCTTTTTCTTGTGCAAGACAATATTTTACATACAGTACAGTAAATATTATGTCATTATATGACGCAGTGCATGGATGTGTATATTATCAGAGGCATGAAGCTAAGGAGGTTTAAGTTTTTTGCCAGAACAAGTGATAGTTTGACAGTTTCTATTAACAGACATCAGTCATTCCTGAAAGCGTGTCCAGAATTAAAATGGAGGGTTAGTCACATAATAGAAAACGTGTCTTTTTAATACGATTGCTGGTGGAGGGATTGAGAGTCACATTGATGTAGATTGATTGTAGCTTTCTTTCTTCAGATTGAGGACAAATGCCGCAGTGGGTGATTAAATCCAGGCCCTTCGCTTGGACGCTTCTGGGGCGGATTTTCCGAGAGCAAGGGACTTGGCGCCGGGGATCCTGTGTATTTTCCACCCTGATCTCTGCTTGGCAGAGGCCTAAATAATAAAGCTCTTTTTACTGAGCAGCCCGGGGTTCCCTGTGTACAAACACAAGCCCTGCAACCCCCTCCCGCCTCTGCTGTTTTAACACGACCCGTCGCCATGGGGGTTTACCTCACACCCCACTAAGCTCCCGTCCTGCAGTTGTCTGAGAGTCAGCCCCCACTCTGCCATGGACTCACACTGGGGTCAAGCCAATTTGGCCTTGAGGTAATTTTACTGGGACCAAAGTGCACAATGTGAGGCTTGATCAGGGAACACGGGAGGCAGCTAACAACTGACAAACATCTAAACCAAACCCTGAGGGGGGAAAAAAAGTCAAGGAAAAAGCTCCAAAAGTGAAGGAGGTCATTTAGGGCGTTTTCACTGTGGTGCCCACTATACCCATACCTATACCTCTCTGCCAGTCAACATATACTCCACATATGTTTTAGTGTTTTCAGTGTTATTTCTAATTGCATCATGGAGTGCAGCAGGGCGTGAGACCGGTATGATCACGGAAACGTAGCAAGCGGTGATGAAACATCCATTCATGCGGCCACGCATGGATGTGTGTGTTTATTTAACTACTGTGCAGGTTAATCTGGGCCCTCAAAGCCTGGTGCTGTGTGTTAGTGCCAAGGCTCACAAACCTTCTGCGCTCTGATCCGCCTGCCAGCTTTGAAACCTGACGCGGCCAGAGAAGCCTCCTCCGAAAACGATGGCCCAGGCCTCTCCTGCTCTCAGAAGACACATTTAAAAAAGGTAAGTCAAGGTAAATTAAAGGGATGCACGGATGAACTTCCCTCTAAGCTTGTGCAGTATCAAGGTATTTTGGTAAATCAAGGCATTAAGAAATCCTGAAGGTATGATTTTCAATACCGTCGAAAATACAGATGCTCCTTTTTCTATTAAACTAACACAGAGGTGCTGCATTGAGGATGTATTGTAGTGCACAACACGAGCCACCAGAGGTCAGTCTCTACTGGTGGAACAGACAGCTGAGCTAAGACAGATGGTCACTGCAAGAGGTGGGAATAACGTTACAGGACTAGCAACTGCAGAGATACAGTGAGGAAAAACAACATATTTGCACACATAACTGCAAATTAATGGTTTTATTTTGACCAATCCAGAGAAGTGATTGTTGAAACAGTGGAAAGACTAACCAATGGTTTTGGTGAGTTTTATTTTCTTTCTTTTAAGTCTGAATGAAGTGTGTTTTACGATGAGTTAACAAAGCAATTAAGCAAACGAGAAAAACTCGTTCAGAAGGTATGAGGTTTTAAGTGTTTGTTTGTTTAGGAAAAAGATGTTAGAAGTTAGAAGTGTAGTAAACGTGCTGCTTGAACACATTTTGCTGCTGACACAACATGGGGTTGCTGGGCTGATGGCGGCCAGTTGGAATATTTTAACATATCACCATATCACCTAAACCTACATTGTAGGCTTGACAATGTCATACATGCTACAAAACATTTTGTTTTGGCATTTTGCCTTTATTGGACAGGACAACTGTCAACTGTCAGGGAGGACAGAGAGAGGCAATGACATGCAACAAAAGGCCAATCCAACGCCCCTGCCCCTATATAAGCCTACACTACAGATGATCATAATAAATACAAGGATGCGAAAGTAATCAGTATTAAATGTACAGTTAAAGGCTCTCTAAGTCTTCCTAAGCTTGAAAAGTTTTTGTCACATACAGCAAACTTCTCCTCACAATCCACTAGCTACATGTTCTCTGAATATGCTGTGAAAAAGTCCGGTCTCTGTAGGCAGCCCAGGCTCCGCAAATGGCAACAAAAACACTTCACTTGTGTTTACGTTCAACAATGTTATCAAACACAATGGAGCTAGCTCGCCTTTTAGCCTCATTGTAGCTCTAACTGCCTCTCTGGGCACTGCGTTCACGTGTGTGGATTTACGTGACACCGTGAGACATGGGCACCGCGTTCATTAGGGATGGGAATTGATAGGATTTTATCGATATCAATGCCATTATCGATTCTACTTATCGATCCGATTCTTTATCGATTCCCTTATCGATTCCTCCTGTGAATTAATGATATCACCTCCTGTTGTTTGTAACCCAATACATCTGCTTTCAGAATGTTTTATTATGAACCTTAAAGCCATGGTCTAGTTTAGAAAGATGATGAGAAAGATTTTGAAAAAATCTGAAAAAATGTTTTGACACCGTCTAACTGTTAACCACACAAAAAACTAATGGCAGCTTTCAACGTCATAAGCCAGCATTGGCATACAGTTATCTGTGTCACAACAGCCACAATGAGTTGTCATTATGGTTACTCCTAGCTGGTGATATAGAGATAAATCCCGGCTCACAGCCTGAGTGTGTCAACACCACGCAGCTAGTGCAGCTAAGTTAACTCAGGTGAGGCAGCTAACGCAGCTAGCCCAGCATATTATAACAACAAATAGCGTGCAAATCAACTCAACTGCCCTTATCTTACCATCCTTGGTGTTCCCATGAAATCCGACAACAGGAGCGGGGATACGCCGAAGCTCCACAATGGGCTAGCAGCTCCAGGGAGGCTAACAACAACAGTGCCCCGCCGTCCACCTGGAGCAAGGATGCGCTGAAGCTCCACTGTGAGCTAGCAGCTCCAGGGAGGCTAACAACAGCGTGAAGTGAAGCTACGGCTTTGACCGCTTCTGTCTCTCCGCCATTACGTCTTCTTTGTTGTTGAACAGGCTGCTGACTGACAAGCATAGATTCGGCGTAATGAAAAGAATCGATAAGGGAATCGTTAAGCATAAAGGCTAATGATGTCGATGAATTGGACCAGTTGGAACCGGTTTTTAACAGGAACCGTTCTCGATTCCCATCCCTAGCGTTCATGTGTGTGTGCTTGCTTTTGCTGGTCTCGCGCTGGCTGGTTGGTGCAGCCTGGACCAAAATGTTTTTGTTGCCATTTGCAGAGCCTGGGCTGCCTACAGAGACCCGACTTTTTCACAGCATATTCAGAGCACATGTAACTAGCGGATCGTGAGGAGATGTTTGTTGTATGTGACAAAAACTTTCAAAGCTTAGGAAGACTAAGAGAGCCTTTAATGGTGAGAAAGAGGAAATGATGAAGCCCGGTGTTACTGTGTAATTCTCTGGTGTATAAGTAAAATATAAACTACACTGCAGAGTCTGTGCTAACAGAAGTAAACAATGACAGCTGACTCATATGAAAATCGGCAGGTCTGCATTACATCTGGTGTATGAAGTTTATATCACTACATTTTTATGAACACACCCACCATCACACGACAGACTAGCCTACAACTAATAGTGATGAGCTATTGATCCACTCAACTCAAACAAGTATCTCGCACATACGCAGACCAGGTTGCCAGGTAACGATACAAATAATCGCTAACTGTAGCATCACATTGCTAGTGGTTATTAATAAGTTTAACAACAGAGTCGAGCCTTTTAAAAGCTTAGTGTTGGAGGTAAGCCGCTGCTGCTAATTAGCTCGTGCTAACACTCTGGAGACGGAGGTCCTTCAGCGTTGTGTCTAACGTTAACCTATGTCAGGCAGTCGGAGATCAGACCCTCAGCGCAATCCTGTTGTCTTTCTTTGGAACTGTAAAAGACATCCACAACGTGACATGTTTTGCCCTCTAGACAGGGAGCCACAGTTGTTCTTCTTTTTCTCTGTGTTTATTGGCAATCCAAGTTTAAAGGTCACTGTACCGCCACCCACTGTGTAGGGTGTGTAGATGCTGCCCTTGCTAAGTTAATAAAAGCAGTCTGGCCTTGTATTATCAGTGCTATTTATTGACTATAATTTTAAAAATCAGAGTACCACACAATTCTAAAAATTTCCCATTATCAGTCAATAATTTATCGACCCGATATGTATCGTGCATCCCTACATTTTAACTCACTGTTTAACTGTTATTCGAGATCATTTGTTACCAGCCAGCCACCATACTGTTTCCTGTGTCAAAATGGCCAACCCTGCATTATGTCACCCACCAGTGTGAGCGTTTATTTGTCTGGTGTGGCACAGTGCATTCTAGTAGTTGTAGGCTTTCTACCTCTTGAGCAAAGGCAAATGCCCCAATCCTTTTCTCTGGTCATGTAGCACCAAGTTCAAAAGTATTTGTGTCTTTCTACTGCACAGACAGTCCAGTTTAATGAAAGTCTATCTTTCAAGCAGTGAAGTTTTTTCCTGCAAATAATTGCATGAATACGTTGCCTGTCATTAAGTTTCTGTACAGTAGAAAAATGTTCCTTCAGTAGTGCTGACCATTGCAATGTGTGACTGACAGGATTTGATGGCACCTTTACCTCCACATGCCCATAAACATAAACCATTTAATGGAGATCCAGTCTCTGAACAGCTGCGTAGGCGGAGGAGTGGGCTCTGAAAGCCAAAACAGTAGCTCTGCAGTGGAGGAAAAATTAAGTGATTTTTCCATTTTTTACCAGCTGAGCTACTTTTCCCCATGAACAATAAAATGAAAACAACACATACGCCTCGGGAAAACACTGGAAGAAATTAGTCCCCAACTGCAGTAGCTAATCAACACAGCCACAACACACGTTGCGCCCTTCTTGTGTGACAGAATTGAAGGCAAATGTTAGTGTGGCACCCAAAGTGTTAGGGCTGTAATCATGGTGAACCACAGGAAACACACCATGACATCAAGTTATTTAAAATCTTAGATAATTAAAGAGGAGGGATGTTTAATGAGATTGTTTGAATGTTGCTGGAAAAAAAAGAAACAGATTTAATAAATGTCAAAGCAGTTTTGACGACAGCAGTCTGCATGAAATCTAAATCATCTTTATGAGACTGAGCTGTAACATAACAACCAGCACAACAGATATGTCTTCTTCCTGTTCACTACTGGAAGATTTCTTTAGGGATGAGACTTGATAATTGTTTATTATTATTATACCAATGCCATCATTGATTCTGCTTATCGGTCCGATTCTTTGATTCCCTGATTGATTCCTGATTATTTTTCTGCCTTGAAAAAAAGTTTTATTATCTGTTTTATAATCTCTGAGTCTGAACACAGCGTAGACACGGAGCAGAAAAAAGGCATGCAGGTGTGCAAAAGCCCCACAAGTTTAATCTTTTCTTTGTCAAAGACAAAATCTGCTAAACCTGCCTGCATGGTGTCAATATTATTACAACATAGGATATTTACTCTCAGTAACGGATGTGCTGCTCAGCCCTTCTTGATAAGAGAGATGTTGCAGCATATTGGTGGAGTTTCCAGATCAGACCAAAGATTTGCCACAAGATGAGTTGAACCTTGGAACTACTTGCAACGCGCCATTCTGCAAAACCTACCGCTTTACACCAATGCAACTAGACGAGTCGGTGTATCGTCTGTATAGCAACAACAATCTGTACTTCCATTCAGATTTCAAGCTTTTTAGGCTTATTTTGTAGCTGAATATAACTCGTAGCTTTTGAAAATATGAATGATAGTGAGATACTTGCTACAGTTGGAATTTTAGTAGTGTTAAACAGCAAAAACAAACAAAATGACCAGAGATTCAGATGGACCATATTCATAATAAATACACCACAATAATTTAAAGGTAAGGTCTGGAGGATTTTCCAGTTGCTGTTTGTAAACACACATTCAAATTCGGCCCCTCCCATCAGGCTCAACTCTCCCGGGTGTACGGAGCCCGGAGGTATGGAAGAAGGCTTCACAGAAGAGGTTCAGGCAAGGCTCGCGCTGGTGCACGCTCGGACACGCTCGGGCAGGGCACCTGCGCTCTCTCATTGGCTGGGGAAATCTCCGCCCAGAAGCGGTCCGAGCTCACAAAAACATCAAAATACAGTTAAAGGGCAGGAGCTCTGCAAACAGAGTCACCACCACACGAGTAGAAGCCCATAGGTGATGATTAAGCAGGATTTCATTTGTATATGTCTATATTTTGTTTTGTTTGAAAATCCTCCAGATCCTACCTTTAAATAACCTGTGTCGATCAGTCAGTCAGACTATGTGTGTGTGACACGTGTACATAGAGAGAGCAGCAGCAACAACACATTGTTTGGCACTAGTATGTTTACATGCAGCTTGAGAAAATATAATTATTGGCTTAGTCCGACTGAAACCGGACTTTTAAATACATGTAAACAGCTTAGTTCGACTGAAATTGGACTATCTGCAACTCGACTAACACACGTCGACAATTCGATTGAAAATCAAACTATTGCTACACGTATCCACCTAGTGTGACTGGAGTCGGACTCTGCGTTCTGCACATGCACCACTTTTTCTTTCGCAGGCTTTCACCCGGAAGAAGGAGATGACATAGCAGAAGTGCAGTAACTCCCGGAAAACAAACAAACACCATGGCGACAGAGAAGCAGAAGATGCACTTCTGGACGGACAAGGAAACTACATTCACGCTCCAACAGCTGAAGGAGCTAAACATTTTGAAGTTTATGGATGGTAGGAAAATGCGAAACACTTTATTAAAAAGGACACAGCGCTGCCTATCGAGGCGGAGTCAGACATACTTGGTCAGAAGTTTGATTTTGTCTTCTGCATGTATGCTCAGACAAGACGAGAAGTCCAACTTGACTTATTAGCCTAGCTATGAGTTTAGATCCACTACTGCGTGCATGTGAACATACTGACTGACACACCGTGAGGACAGAGACCAGCATGTGTGTCAACAGCTTCAGGGATGTAAATGACGTGGCCAGGGATGGAGGGCTGTTGTCAGAGAAGGCCACAGCAACACGTGGTTTTTCTATTCTTAGTGATTCTTTAGTCTGAACTTGGCTTTACTTGAACTGAACAATTTACAGTTACGCCGCTGTCATCTTTCTTCATTAAATGAATTCAAACCCTGAACCCTTTCCTTCTCTCCACCATGACTCCTTATGTAGCTCATTTACAGTAGTATAGACACATGAGTTTGTTGCATTGACCGTATAAAATAATGTAAGTAGTTACTGTGATCTCACCCATTGGTTTGTGGATAGCCAATTTAAAACCTTAAGTTTGGTATTTAGGTCGCCATCTTGTTTTTTTTGGAGCCAAAGGTGACCAAATTTGGCCAAGAGGGTGCAGCTGTGTTGGAGTGAGGATTGGTCTGACTCAGACTGTGGTGACGGCTCGCAGACGGCCAGTCACTCAATGCGGACACACCCCTGATAAAGCATAACTTTAAGCATTAGAAGGTCCAGTGTGTAGGATTTGGGGGGAATACATTGGCAGACATGGAATATAATAAGTGTCTTTTCTGTAGTGTATCATCACTTGAAAATAAGAATCGTGTTTTCGGTACCTTACAGTAAGCGATTTATATCCACATAGGGAGCAGGTCCTCATCTATGGAGATCACCATGTTTCTACAGTAGCCCAGAACGAACAAACCAAACACTGGCACTAGATACAGCCATTTGTGTTTCGCATCAGCCACCGTAGTTAGCAGCCCCTCTGAAACTAGAGTGTCTGAAAAACACTGATGATTTTTTTTTTTTTTTAACGTGACACTGATTTATTCTGTGTTTTTACCACTTTAAACCACCTTGTCCATTTGTTCTGGAGAGGAAGAGACTGCTTTATTCAGTGGGTTTTTTTCCTACCAGTTTTAATTACCTGGTCTATTTGTTTTTGAGAGGAAGAGCCCATTTGCAGATAATTTGGCTCATGGTAAAAACCTTCTAAACAATGAAAGCTGAAGTAATCCTAACCTGGAGAAATATCAGCTGGTTGCAATCTGCAGTCCTCAATACAAGACATAAACAAATCCCCCTAGACTGCACACACTGAACCTTTAATAAGATTTAAATGGATGAGTTATATAAAAATCCACCCCCGTACAGTTATCATCAATGTGACATTAGCTTAAGAGATGAAAACCATTTTTGGTACCAGGCTGTACGCATGTTTATCTCTGCTGAAAAGTTGGGCATTATAACATCGGGGTCTATGGGGACTGACTGGGTTTTGGAGCCAGCCTCAAGTGGCCATTCGATGAACTGCAGTTTTTGGCACTTGGCCTCTTTTTTAAGCCCTGTTGGTGTTGCATGGTTTGGTGTCATAGTTTTGCAATGCACAACTGTCAGAAATACATGTCGGCATCGATAAAAAGGAGCTGGACTGGACAATCTTAACTGGTTCTTAATTTGAACCTGATCTTGATTCCCATTCCTTCCATTTTCTGCCCTACCTTGAATTTTCTGCACGCTCCAATCATTTCACCAAGAACACCCAATAGACAAAATCAGTGTGTATTTCTGGCTGTTCACAATAGACAACCAAACATAACTTTTCTGCATTTGGTATTTCAAACATTCATTACCTAACGGCTGGAGGAGGCCACACACAGACACACACACACAAACACACACACATTAACGCACACACATAAGAGAGAGAAGGCTTTATCTTCTCTGTGAGGAAGAAGAAAACGCTGGTACCAAGCACAGCTCCTCTGGCGCCGAGCCACCTCCCAATATCAAGAATCAGTTCACAGTTTGACTTCATCGCAGCACCTCCCTTCTCTGCAGTCCATCTGTGAGTGAGTTAGATTCCTCCACAATGTGCATGGACGAGGTGCTCGTTCAGCAGCCCTTCCAAAATATACCGAGTGGCCATCTGTGCATGACACAGTCTTTACTGCACTTACTTGTGTTACTTCTCTTTCAAGTATTTGTTCTTTGCAGTTGTTTCGACATCCTCCTTGTCAGCCAGACCTCCTGTTTCTGCTATTCTCATCTCTATAAAGTGCTATAAGGTTTTATCTATTTCACAGCAGCTCACCACCGTTCCCGCTTTACTACTGTGTGTTGGTGTACGTGGCCAGCACCATCAATCTCTGTTGCTGTTTGAACAGGCAACACAAACAGGAGGTACTGCTGCGTTCCCCTCAGCCTCCCCCCTCCACGTTTCTCCCTCCAGCTCATGCCTTATGAGTCTGATGGCTAACTGCACTCCTCGCGGTGCTTCGGGCAAACTGATAGTTAAATTCCGACTAGTTGCGAGAAGGCCTGCAATCTAGTCCCAGAACCCCATCTGACATAAAGAGTAAACAACTGATGCCGTTTTCCTGCCACCTCTCTAAACAACCTAAATATAGTGTTTGTAATTTTAGCGTTAGGTTTTGGGTTTGTGGGTGCAGGATGGATCATGCTGTGGATAGTTGATAATATCTGTGAAGTGCCAGCAGGCAGATAGGATCAGCCACCCTCAGGGCAGTGACGTACTTTACCATCATGCAGCAGCACTGCAGAATAAACCATCATGCCACGGATCCTCACAGCAGAGCATTTAGTGTTTGTGCTCACAGGCTGCGTGCCATGACAGTGAGGTACACCATCACCCATCCTGTGGTAATGCTGGTAATCTACCACACTGCCATTCCTGCATGGCTGTACCTACTCATGTCAAAGAGAGGGCGACGTGATGATATATGCAGTTAGATGATGCTGTGAAATGCCAGACCATTTAAACAGAGTTAGCTATCCTTTAAAGGAATAGTTTGATGACAAGATTGATACCACTCACACGCTGTGAGGCATTTCGCTTAGCGTAGCATGATGACTGGAGCGGGAAACAGTTAGGCTGGCTCTGTCTACAGTACAAAAAATACGCTAACCAGCACCTCTAGATCTCACTAATTGTCAAGTTTGTTCAATCTGTACATAAACAGAACAATTTGTGGTTTTGACTCAGAGTCTTTGAAGTTGCCGGGCAACAAGTAGAGACGCTACACAGAGTTGCCGGGCAGACTGTTCAATCAAAGGCGGTTTAGAAAGGAAATGGTGCACTTTAGAGTCATTTCCTGTATCTGTGTCACTTGGATTTGCCAATGCTCCGCCCCTTTAGGAGATTGGCGGCAGGTCCTGAGTCTGTTCACTACAACGGGTGAACGTGAGTAAAGATTATGACTGAGTCTTTCTCCCCAAAGTCACTTCAGTAAATACTGGACCGATTTTTTTTTTGCAAGCCACATATGTTCCAAATATTCTGACACTATCTCCATCTCAGCAACACAACAACTGACATAATATTCTACTGAGTTGGTTAATTAGCTTCATGTTTCAGACCCAGAGGTTACAGCTTGGGTAGGATGTCAATTTTGAGCAACGACAAATGAATGTGGCCTGCAACACACAGTAAAGCTGTAAACACAATGGCACCGCCACATCATGTGATGTGCATCAAGTGACGAACCCAGCACACACCAGACGCGTCCACTGCAGCTTGTTAACAGACGACCACACTCATTACTACGATCTGTGCCTCTTCAACCTCTGTGTTGGCTTAAAATCGTGTGGAGAGCCCCTAATAAAACTTGATTTCTCACCCACAGAGTTAATCTCCAAAGCTATGACTCGCCAGGCCATTGTCTTTCTAATGTCGGAACTGTAGGTCGTTTAGCTCAGGATATTTCCCGACCTCAACACCGAGGCTCTCGTCATCCAGTCTTTGTCACACACAAGACAGCAACACCTACAGGGTTCTCTTTATACATCCATCGTGAGGAGAAGAGTCGAGCTGCCATAGGAGCTGGATTGTACATGCAGAGAGCGACTGCGGGGAAAATGCATTTAATTCCAGGGGTGGTGAGGCTGGAAATAGGGCAATGGCATTAAATGCTGTGGGGCGGCACGTCCAGAAGCATCTAGCAACCGCTGGTGGTTCACAAATATAATAGGTGCGTATTTTTTGACGCGCTGCGTTTGCCGTCAGTGTGTATTGGCCTTCAGGCTTGTTTTTATTAGCTGAGCTGATTTCCAGAAAGTTGCGGTCCCTACCGACTGGTTAAAGAAAGTGAGGAGTCAGCAACCAGAGATGGGACCAAGTCCCACATGTGCAAGTCTCAAGTAAGTCCCAAGTCTTAACCTTCAAGTCTCAAGTAAGTCCCAAGTCTTTTTTTTTTTGGGCAAGTCAAGTCAAGTCACAGGTTATGTCAAGTCAAGTCAAGTCAAGTCCTGTAATAGGTCAAGTCAAGTCCAAGTCAAGTCACCTTATTATTTTAATGCAGAATCTGATCTTAATAAAGTGAAAAGACAAGATATAAGTAACTGTCAGTAAACATTGACTTCATCGCTGCCAAGTTTATTTTGCAGGGACGACCCCCATGCACGCCCGCACACACACACACACTAACCAAGGCAGCGGCCAAAATCACCCATTTAGCTCATTTAAGCATTTGTTGCTTGTTCATAAAACGTACAGCAGGTTTTGTGATGAACCGGTCGGAATGTTCGATCACATTTTCGGGGGTTAATGTTAGCAAATAAATTAAAAAACAAGTTCCACCAAACCCCCCCTCAGCCTGCGCTCCTACCAGGTGATCGACATTATTTTTTAAATTAATTTATTAATTTTATATTCAAACTGAAAACATGATGTGAATAACACTCAAGTCATTCAAGTCATCGTGTCTCAAATCAAGTCAAGTCCCAAGTCTTTAACTTCCAAGTCCGGTCAAGTCTCAAGTCTTTTATTTTTTGTCAAGTCAAGTCACAAGTCATCAAAACAGCGACTCGAGTCGACTTGAGTCCAAGTCAGAATGACTCGAGACCCCATCTCTGTCAGCAACCAATGACGGCATGAAACAACCAATAAAAATGTTTTTTCAACAATTGTGAATCACTACAACAAGAGATTTTTAGAGTCATAAATGTGCCCCCAACAATTTGGTTGATTGGTCCAGTAGTTTGCGAGATTAGTGACGGACAGACAGATACACACGCACAAACAGTCACACATAACCAAACGCATTATAAATACATTGAAAAAACAGTAGTCCCATGTGCCTGAAGATTATAGTATGACCGATTTCCAAAATTTCTTCAGATTTGAGCGAAGGCCAGCCCAGAAAACAATTCCACCAACGGAAATTCAAAATTTCACTTGCAGTAAAAAGTGGGTTGACACAGAAACATCAGAGCAGTATCAGTCTTCTCACTTATTGTCATTAGTAAAGCCGATAAGCTTATTTCCCAAATGTCTAACATTTTATTTTAGGCCCAATAGCTATATGGCTCAATAGTTGTATTGAGCCATTTTGGACGATGTTGTAAATCAACGAGTGTAACTTCTTTATTGCAATATTGGACTGTTGCATCAGTGTGATGAATTACCTTTCAGGTATTTATGTATATTAACTCTTTAATTTCATAATTTTATCTTTAATAGTGTCACAGTTAAATGTCTAGATGTTATAGCCGCCTCGGGCACCCTCCCATGTGTATACCTATTTTCATGTGCTTCGATGCATGCCAAGCAGATGTGAAGTCCCCGAAATAGGATTGTTTCCAAGATGCTAATCCCACTTCTTGGTTTCCAGTGGATCCTGTTTGGAGCTGCACCCAGTTCAACCCTTCAATCCAGGAAACACAACTCAGGGGACCTGCATAAATACTCAGCCAGATTGTCATTGGGATGTCAGTTGGGATTAACTTTGAATAGCTCGCCACTGTGTCTCATCTGTATATTGAGGCTTTTTGTGACTTTAAACTGAGACACTTGTGAGGCGTTCCTTGATTATCTAATCTGGGCCCAGTATAGATTTCAACTGTTGATTAGTGACTGCACACATTGAGTATTTTTCTGTTTAGACACACAAGGCACTGGGTTGCTGTTCTGACTGTGTTTGGTTTTGATTAGACGAGATGAGGCAGAGAGGTTTTTACTTCTAGTGTTGTTTGCTTTGGGTTAAGTTAGTACACTCTCCAGCCACTTTATTAGGTACTGTTCAACTGCTCATTAACGCAAATAGCTTATCAGCCAATCACGTGGCAGCAACTCAATGCATTTACACATGTAGACATGGTCAAGACAACCTGAAGTTCAAATCGAACATCAGAATGGAGAAGAAAGGTGAAAATGTGACTTTGAACGTGGCATGGTTGTTGGTGCCAGACGGGCTGGTCTGAGTATTTCAGAACCTGCTGATCTACTGGGATTTTCACACACAACCATCTCTGGGGTTTACAGAGGATGGTCCCAAAAACAGAAAATATCCAGTGAGCAGCAGTTCTCAGGGTGAAAATGCCTTGTTGATGCCAGAGGTCAAAGGAGAATGGCCAGACTGGTTCAAGATGATAGAAAGGCAACAGCAACTCAAATAACCACTGGTTACAACCAAGATCTGCAGAAGACCATCTCTGAACCAACAACACGTCCAACCTTGAAGCAGATGGGCTACAGCAGCAGGAGACCACACCAGGTGCCACTCCTGTCAGCTAACAACAGGAAACTGAGGCTACAGTTCACACAGGCTCACCAAAACTGGACAATAGAAGATTGGAAAAAGCAGGAAAACGCACCATGTCACAAAGCTCAAATCATCTCAAACTGGTTTCTTGAACATGACAGTGAGTTCACTGAACTCCAATGGCCTCCACAGTCACCAGATCTCAATCCAATAGAGCACCTTTGGGATGTGGTGGAACGGGAGATTCACATCATGGATGTGCAGCCGACAAATCTGCAGCAACTGTGTGATGCTATCATGTCAATATGGACCAAAACCTCTGAGGAATGTTTCCAGCACATGGTTGAATATATGACACCAAGAGTTGAGACAGTTGTGAAGGCAAAAGGGGTCCAACCTCGTACTAGAAAGGTGTCTGGTGAGTAAATCAATGTCATTGGTTAAATAAACTGTTAAATAAAATTTTATCCATGCCGCCTACTCCAACCAATGTGATTTTGTCTGTCAATCAGCATTAGGCCTGTTTCCACTGAAGAAGTTCCTGGTACTATTTGGGGGGCAAGAACGACTACAGGAACGTCCTCTCGCTCGGCCCTCTCAACCGCCGTGTCTCCACTGCCAGAGCGGAGTAGGAGGAAGGTTCCTGTAAAGTTACGGGCTCTGGATGTGACGTAATCGTTGCGTGACCATTTACCGAGGTGACGTAGGGAAGCTGTTAGCTGTTAACCCTTAGTGGTGTCTGTAATAACTCACTAAACGGCCCGTGAAAAAAAATAATTTTCCCAGCGGATGTCTTAGTTACAACATGATTGAGCTAACTGGAGTAGTTTCATGTCGTATCTGACAACGGGAGGCTTTTAACAGATGACGTCCTGAAGTTAGCTTTGCAGCTGCTGTTAGCTGTCCCTGTCAGCTGATGTTTTCTAGACATCATGATTTCCCAAAACTGAATAAATACCACACATAGCAACACAAAACTGCTTTGCTAGCTCAATCATGTAATAACTAAGATATCCGCTGGAAAAAATATCTTTTTCACGGGCCATTTAGTGAGGGGTTTTTTTTTACATGGCGGCGGAAGCTTTATGAACGAGCTAACCCTCGTCTGCTGAGTTTTAAAAATGCCGGCTATTTTGTTGCTTTCTGTTGACGTCACATCCCTCTGGTATATCCAATCAGCACCAAGTAAATCCCAAGCCCCAGCCAGGAGTCTTTCGGGGCCGTTCTGAATACCTACTCCGAGGCAGGGACTTGGTTAGCCCCTGTAAAAGTTCCGGAACTCTGTCCTTCGGGGGTGGTTCCTGCGGTGGAGACACGCACCAACGGCCCCGGCCCCGTAAAATTACCCCAAAGTTCCTGCAGTGGAAACGGGCCTATTGGGTGACCTGCTGCCTCTCTATGACACATCTCCACGTGACCAGAAGTCAACACAATCTATTTAACAAATGTTAGAAAGAGAAAACCAGTTTAATCCTTCTTCATCCTCCTTCACATCAGACTTCTTGACTGCATCAAGAGACACACTTGTTGAGTTTCAGTACAGTAAAAAACAAGGAACTGAAGAAATGACAACAAACAAGCAAAAGCCCTCAGGAACCGGGTGACCTAACCGTTTCATGTACAGTAAGTTCTTCCAAACAGCTCTGAAATGTCATATGCATACAAGGGGCCTTATTCAAACACCCATCTCTACATGTGGGTGGGCAGGAGTTTCCCCAGCGAGCCTGAGGTCACACCCTGCTCGTCCTCATCCCTCTGTGACCTTCCTGTCTCCAGTTCATATATTCCACATTAATAAAGGTCATAAAAAGAAGGAAACTACAGTGTGACATTTTGTATAAATAGTGTTGACACAACAAATGACTAAAAGGGGCAGTGCTGCATGGGGATGATGTCAGCCTTGTGCCTTCACCACACAAACAAACATAAATCTTCTGTTTCTTTGCATTTTTACTCCCCCTACTTCAGAACTTATGTGTTAAAACAATAAAAACAGCACCTGATTTGTGGTGGATAACTGGCAGCTGATGTAAAACACATTTATTACAACGTAGTGAGTTCGATAAGAGTACAGAGAGAGGTGTTTTTATGCCATACTCACAGCTGGATTCTGCATTAATGGATTGTATTTCCTCAGATCTATGTGCGAATGAACCTGTAGCACCGGGGAGAAGTCATGACAGAAACTTTAACAACCAATTTATGCCAAGGATCAGTCATTAGCTAACTAGAGAACAATGAGATCATCAGAGAATCAGTCAAATGGGAGCTGCTCTCTGAGTGCTGGCCTAAAGTCAGGATGATCTCATAACAGAGCTGCTCAGAGGCAACTTTATCTCCATCTATGCCAGTGAGAAGTTTAATGTTGTCATTTATTCAGGCCGGCACTTTAGATCAGCAGGTCTCTGCTGGACTTGATTTCAAAGCTGATTGAATGACAAAAGGGAAAAAAGAGTATGGCGCTGAGGAGAGAAATTATATCCACAGTGGACTTTGATTATGTTTTTTTTTCCCTCTCTCTCGTGCCCCTCAGTTGAATCCTTATGGGCCTTCATGTTCATTAGAAGAGTCACTGCTATTTGTATGTAACAATGCTGCCACCATGTGGACAGGAGGGGTACACACAATCCTGTATTCCACTCACTCTTGAGATCTGGAGACAAAACCTTACCTTTGGTTTTGTTTTTCAATAAGGCTGGGAAAATCTGTTTTAAAAGATCAAAGTCTTGACTATAAACCCTGCAATGAGCCAGCCTCCCAGTTGACGTCTTGTGGAGTTGACAAAAAGTTATATATTCATCAATTTCAATGCAGTTGTACTGAGTAGCCATTTTATTATTCAAAGCTGCCAAAGGTTTTCTTAATGCTAATCAAAATACTCATTTTTTTTAAACCAAAATCCTAATTTAGTTTTGATTTGGAAGGGCTACACAGTTGACCTGTTTTGGTTGAGACACACCCCACAGCAATATTATTTAATGAATTTATCAAAAATATGAACACTTAGCAGTACTTTAGCAGCATCCCCACCTTTTTGTAAACCATAGGAGTTGACAAAAAAACCTTGACACATTTTGAAAGGGCTTACGTTTTCACAAAAAAATTATTTTAAAACAAAGATGAATATGTCAGTACATTTTTACACCAGTGTTATCAGTACATACTGTTATTGTTAGATTTTGAAGGCTTTTGTGGATGCTTTGACTGGTACCAGGGTGATTTCTGGCACAGGGCAACTTTAGATATTTAAAAAAAAAGATGAAAGTATTTCAAAATATTCTATAAATCTTATTTATTTCATACATATAAATCCTTGATAAGTAATGTTACACCCTAGAAATGAAATTAGTGTGTTGATAAGTTTTAATTTTAAGGTTGTTGGGGTTTTTTTTTTGTAGAACATGATTCATCCCAATTCCCAAGAATGGGGAATTCATTTATATATTATTGAAAAATTGCATGAGGATGATAAATTTGAATATTTTAAGTTATAGTGTCACTGTGGGCTCACAGATAGGATGCAAATTTTGTTTTCTTTTAGACTCTTGATTTTGATAAGGAAACACTTCCAACAAAATAAATAAATAATAACAACAGGTAAAATAAGGGACAACCCCCAAAAAGAGCAAAAGAGGAGGGGCCACTCTTTACTTAACTTTACTTAAATAAAAATAACACCAAAAGCCTACACCTTAAAAAACAACCAAAAACACAGCCATAATTACAACTCACACAATTAAATGATTTGGCACATTGAAATTTACATTTCACTGAATTGGCTCATAAACCTGAACTGAAATGATGACAGCTCATACCATTAAGGTGAAATTCCATAACTAATTTTGCTAAGTTAAAGCAAAAAGACAGAAGTTGTAATGACTTACTGGTCAGATCCCCCTCTTTTTTAACAGTGTGCAGCTATGTAAAAATACTTCATTACAATAAATAATTGTGCAAAGACATATTGTTGCAGCTGATTAACGTTTTACGGCTTTAAACAGGGATCAGACAAGTATTGGATTATTTTACATAATTAAAAGTAAAGATGCTTTTTTAAAAATGCCTTTAAAAAAAAGGAAAACAAGATATAGGTCAGTCAAAGTGCACTCTGAGTGTGTACTATGTATAGGCCTAATGGTGGTGATGATGATGATGATGATGATGCTGATGATAATACACACATTTAGGCTACAAAATAAAGTTCATCAACACGTCAACGTACAGATTACACCACACCTTATGTCCAATATATGTCTGTTCTCTATGTCGGATAAATAAATAACCGCCTTCTTCACCAGAAACAAAGAAACCCAGACAAGTAAACAAAATGGCGGACAATAATTGAGACCTGAAACGACTGTGGGTGCAACAAGCGTTACTAAGCAACAGAAACAGAATAACCCGTTTCAAACCGGACAACATAAACATTCTAAATGGGTACCTTTGTATTTCCTTTTTGAATTTCCTTTTTGAATGTATGTTAATGCAGAAGCTGACAGGAAGTAAACAGGGATCAAGGTCGTTGCCCTAGCAACAGAATAGCAATAAAACGGTCAATAGCAGCAAAGTGAAACATCACCAAAGCAGACAGCATCCACAAGTTACATCTGTTACAGTCAGTGTGTTGTGTACTCACCTGTCTGAACGGCCTTCATGCACCATGAAGTCTCAACACTGCTCCAAGTTCAACTTCTCTAGGTAAGCTAGGCTAACCTGTAGCTAACCAGTCCACTCTGAGTGTCCCAGTATAACCAGTCCACTGTGTCCCGTTTAAAGCTGAGTGAGTCTCCGTCGTCACAAACAGCAGCAGAAAGTCCTCACACACCTTTATTGAAGGTAAAAGTTCGGAAGTGACCACAGACATCACCTGGAGGATCCACCATTAACAGAGCATTAGCATTTAGCCTGTTAGCTTCGTCCAGAATGCACCTGTGGGTCACGAGAGGTCTTAGGTGTGTTTGATTTGGGTCGCTTAGCTGCTTACAGGGGTGGTGCATCAAACCAGTGATGAATTAAAGGGGAACACCACCTAAATGAAGAATTCCAGTATGTTATTTCCATGTCCCAGGAAAGTTCAGTCAATATATGTGAATGAGTTACTCGTGCTCGAGTCAATGTGGTGGACACTGCAAATCACACTTTACCCTAAATTATCTTTGTTTCACCTTTGACTGAAAAATCCTTCCACCATATTAAAAAAACAAATATTTCTTGATGCTTGCTGATGTTTTTTTCTGATCTAAATACTGTAAAACTTCAATTAAAGGCCTAGTCCCCTTTACTAACCCAGTGTGGCTACACATTTAGACAAATAAAGGCCTGTCTCAGTTAGAGCACTGGTTCCCAACTAGTGGGTCATGGTCCAAAAGTGGGTTGCAGGTCTATTTTGAATGGACCACAGCTGACTCAATAATGTGCCAACACACTTTATTTTAAACTACAGTGCATTTCCGGCACAGCACTTTTATTTTGAGGTTTCCTGCTGTAGAGTGAGTGAATAACAGACAGTGAACTAGCTCAATGACATAGCCAGATGCAAGTGCGACGCTGAATATATTAAAATGTGTGGACCTTGAACCAATGACTAAGGAGAAATCTGGATCCTTGGTCCCTCACAGTGGGACCCCCCTAAAAAAAAAAAAAAAAAAAAAGCATTTAAAAAAATGGTAGAAACCTCAGAAAGAGCAACTTAGGAGAGATCCCTCTTCCAGGACGGACAGACAGACGTGCAATGGAAGTCGTACAGAACAGATTAACATAATAAATTTACAACTTTTTTTTTTTAGACTATGCCATGGTAATGTCAATCTTATCCCATACTGATTCTTAAAATGAAATACAAGTCCACCCTTGATATTCAGTTTAATTAATTAGCTTAGTCCTGAGGTTGCCAACCTAGGGGTCGGGCCCCTCCAAAGGTCAAAAGATAAATCTGAGGGGTCATGAGATGAGTAATCGGAGAAGAAAGAAAAACTTCTGATACACAATCTTTTCTTTTTATGTAATGAATGATACTTTTACCTCTTTGAGCCTCAGACATGAAACCATCTGAGACTCAGAGGGGGAATAACCCTTTGCTGGAACTGCTGACACCCTATAGACATCTAAACCTGTGACAAGGGGCCCAAACTAAACACTGCCTGCCAGGTGATTTTCTTTCTTCAAGGAAAAGAAAAACAGACGAGTCAAACTATATCTACCCCTATGAAACCTGCATGTAACCTAAACTGCTGATCCACATGTCAAACTGTGATTAATGGAGTCTCTCTGTGTGTATGTACCTAAATGTGACCCTCAGTATACTATGATAATCCCCAATATGTCCCTGAACAATGATATATAGCTTTCAGTCAGGTAGTTTCACCATGATATTAAACATAACACCAAATGAAGAAACTTTAGCAAACAGTTTATTTCATGTTAAACAAGTAAACATGAATGGTGTTACAAATATTACACAACTGTGTGTCATGAACATTTCATCCCTTACTGTTGTTAAAATGCTGCTGTATAAATTATTTTAATCACAAAGATCTTCTGCCAAAATCACTCAGAAAAACATGGATATGGTATTTACATGGTTAAGTGTTAAGTGTCACTTCATTATGGAGGATGTACCTATAACTGTACATAATCAACTGCATACACTTTAAAATACTGACGAGTAACATTGTCGAGTCACAAACGTTTCACAGATTTGTCTTGCGGATTTACCGAGATCCTTCAATTGACACTTCAATACAAAACAAAAATATTTTTCTGAACTCATACGCTCACAATTGTGCATTAAATATCAGATTTAATTCAGCATTTTAATACAACACTGTACATCTAACTCTTCTCAGAAGGGAAGCAGGTCTAAAGACTTCCTGATTCTGTTGTTCTGTCTCAGTATGTTACACTGTAACAGGAAGGAGATCATTTCCAAGGCTTTTATGTGCGTGTGTTTGTTTTTAGTCTAAAACTTGGCTTCTCTGATGACAGACGGTGCAGCCAGGCTCCCATTGTGGCAGTCAGAAGGTCCCTATTAATAAAAAGAAGCTTGTTAATTCAACAGTTTTATAAACACAGACGTTGTCTTCTGTCTCTGTAGATTTTATTGGTCTGGCTTCATCTTAAGAGTCGGAGATCAAAAACAGTGACACATATACACAACGATCCGCCATATCATTAAAGCCACAGATGGGTGAAGTGAATAACAGTGATCATCATGTTACAATGAAATGTTCTTCTGGCAAGCCTTTAAGTCCCGGCATTCATGTCGATGCAACTTGACCCGCACCGCCCATCCAAACACCCTCACAGACCAAGTACACCCCCTCATGGCAACAGCCCTCCCCAGCAGGCCAATATGCCAGTCTTGACCTAGCGTCCAAATTCCCTAGATCCCAATCTGATCAAGTATCCATGGGACGTGCTCGTACCAAAACATCAAGCACTCAAAGGATCTGCCACCAACGCCCTGGTGCCAAACACCATATAACACTCCCAACGATCCTGTGTCCGTACCTCGACAGGTCAGAGGCCGCACCGTGGATCGGACTTGAGGGGTTGAAACAGGAGTTCTGGGGTACTGCCATGCCCCACAGATTCTCGATCGGATTGGAATCTTGGGAATTCGGACCGAAGTTTAGCTTTTTGTCACCTTGCTCAGGCCATTACTGAACAGTTTTGGAGGTGTGTCATTGTGCATTGTCCTGCTGAGGGGGCACTACCATTGGGAGTACTGTTGCTATGAGGGGGGGTACTTGTGGACCTTTTCTACTGTCACTTTTAGCTGTGCTGTGTCAAGCCATGCCACGCTGATTTGCATTTCCATTGTAAATTAAGACGGGTCATGACACGGCAAGCCACGCTAGAGATAGACCTTCTCTGGAGTAGGTCCAAAAGCAGGGCCACCCACCCTCAAGCGGGTAGCTGTTATGTCTCGCCAAGCCATCATCAGTTAGACACACCTTCAAGTAGGTAGCTCTGTTGTAATGGAAATGCAAATCCCTGCCAGGCTAGGCTGACGGCCCAAATCAAGCCAAGCCAAGCCAAGCCAAGCCAGCCCATGCCTGTCAAAAAGGGGTATTGGTCTGTAAGGTTGTTTGGGTGGGTGGTGCAGGTCAAGTGGCATCCACATGAATGCAAGTACCCAAGGTTTCCCAGCAGGACATTTCATTGCAACAACATGATCACTGTTATTCACTTCACCTGTCAGTGGTTTTAATGTTGTGGCTGATCGATAAACCCATTAAATGTTCCGCTCAGTAACACAGTACATTATCTCCTGTTAACGTGCTCAAGTTTTATAGACAGCCTTTACATATTATTCCCACACACATTTTGTACACAAACATTCAAGATAACACATGACTGAAAACAGCCCAGATGTTTCTGTGGATCTTCTTTCACATTATCTTACTTGTACTTATTATTTTGGTCATTATTATAATCTTTAGAGCGAGTACATGTCTACATTCTGTTGCTTAAGGTTACTGAAAGTCTTAAGGTGCAGAGCACTTATTATTTGAAAGGTACAATCTTTAAAAGGGACAAAACTTAGGATCAAAGTGATTTATTAAAATACTGAAGCCGCTTCTGTAGCTTCAGTAAGGAATTATGAGGGCCGGGCAATATCACAAAACTTTTGACCAAATACCTCAATATCAATATTGCAACAATACTGTGGGGTTAACAGTTAGTGCATTTACAAATTATTTTCTCAATAGATTTTTGATAATCATCAGTGATGTGGATTTAATGACTAAAGGCAAAGACAACACTTGAGATATTCTGATACCTAAAATCCAAAACAATATCTAGTCTTATATCACAATATTAATATGATAGATATATTGCCCAGACATTTTGACTTGTCATAGCAGTGCAAGTGTTATGGAACAGCATGATGGTGTTCTCTTCATTAAGCGTCCTTAAACACAGCGACAGTGTGAGCTGTCTTCACTTAAAACAGACTTGTATTCCTGCATTTCAGTGCAAAACTGAACCACTGCCACCCTCATAAAATTAACAGCTCCATGCATGGAGCTAACAGCTGATCCTGCACTCAGAGCCAGCAGAGCATCTCCTCCTCAGGAAGTTTAAGGCATAAAAACAACTTCACATTTTGGGGCTCTTCTCATTTCTCTGTTTTGGGCCTCAACATCTGCTCCGTCCTCCTGCCTATGACCCAGGCATTATGCTGGGTCATAGGCATTATGCTAACTCATGCTTCCTTGCGTCCTCTTTCCTGCCGTGACTCTGAGATCACCATGGAGGAGCTTTAAATCCCTTATGTGCACCTCAAGTAAACTGGGAGAGAGGAGGCTTGTGGGGAAGCTTAGCACCCCAGAAACTGATCTCAGTAAGCCATGTTCAAGGATATCTCAATTCCTAAATGCATCTCAAGGAGAGAGGAGGCTTGCAAGAGGAGCTATGAGCGAGGATGCACAGGTGTATCCTTTGCAGAAGTCTTTTCGGCACCCATGACGTTTAAAAGAGGGGTGACACACACAACTGAAATATACAAACCATGGCAGCTCTGCTGTCATTGTCATCCCTTTAAAATGACGCCTCTGAAGCATGGAAGTCTCATTTTGTCAAATACCTGTTGCCTCGACTCCTCTCTCCTTGTTTCTCTTCCTTGCCTCCTCCACTTGCATCTCAGGTGGAAGGGACTAAGACGCAAGGAGAGGAGGCAAGGGAGGAAATGGAGGATGTACAAACTGAGACATCACATAAACTTCCAGTCGTCTACCTCCAGCATGAGCATGCGTGTCATTCGGACATGCGTCTATACTGGGACCCTAAAACTGAAGCAACTAAATGGAATCCTGCCATCATTCATTTATTGTTTACACCTGTGCTTTAAATGGTTTTCCTTGAAAAAGGTGTGAATACGTTACAACTAAACACAAATAAATAAGACAGTGGCACATAAATAAAGCTGTAGTTTCAAATACGCAGACTCAAACAGGCTTAGTGAAATAAAAAGCTTCATAGTTTCATGATTGTGTGAATATTTTTCAGTGTGATGGTCAGAAACACAGTGTGAGACAGGAAAGGCAGGTGAAGGATGTGCAGCAGTGCTGGTGATTACAGGCAGTGTGTGCTGATTGCTTTGTGCTCCTACCTTTGTGCATCTGCGTGTTGAGCTAAGATTAGAGATTTTTTTTTGTTTTGTTTTTTGTGGAAGCAGAAAGGGTTATTGATCAGGCTTGTGGAGGAGGAGTCTGCGCCTGGGAGATTAGTGCCGTGGCTCCGTAGTCTTGTCCCGACATCTTCCCCTCCGCCTAAAACAACAGCTACTGATCACTTCTCATTCAGTGTTTACAGAGGCGTGAGTCTCCGGTCCGGGGTGAAGTCGCTGTGACAGAATCTGATCTAACAGATAATTTCCCAACTGAATTCTTGCTCGAATGAATTCCCTCTATTATATTTCGATTTATAGTTGATTCAGGTCACTTCAGTTATTCTTAAAGTTCCAACAAAGTCCATCTTGGGTGTTACACTTGAAGGAATATTTTACCTTTCATTCCTAAGAGTAAGATGATAAAATTGGTATCACTTAGTGTTATGTTACCTCTGTATGAACAGGTCTGGACCTCTAAACCAACATAAAATTGCAAATTGTTGTTTCAAACCTGGCTATTTGTACAGGTTTAACAAAGAAAATATATCATGTTACTTTGTCCAAAAGAACCAGGCTAGCTGTTTCCCCCTGGTTCCGGTCTTTGTGCTAAGCTAAGCTACTCATCTGCTAGCTAGCTCTAGCTTACATATGAAAGGGGTATCATGTATCATGCATCATCTCATGTAAGAGTAGACGTGAGGAATTTGACGGCTGACTTCGTGTCATCAGTAACTTCACCACAGAGCATGGAGACTCACCCAGGCATCAATAAAGACGATTTGTCCGTGGTCCTGCGACCTGCTTGGAGTAGCATTGCTTTGGTTGGTTTTGTGTCACATTCAGACTTTCATCTTTAGAAATACTTCATCCCCCAAATTACCTTCTATATATCAATTAATTACTCCATGTTATGTTCAATTCAAGAAAACTGTTTTTCTTGGATGCTTCCGAGACAGCCCTTTCTGACGGGGAACTGAACTAAATATGCTTTCTGCCAGACTCCATTGACAAAAACAATAATTTTACTTCGCTGAAAACGACAGCTGCTGGTCTCCTGCTGCCTCTGTCAGTTGCTTAGTTTGTGTTATTGTATGACTTTGGTGTTTTAACGGGTTAGTTTTGGTTCAGTTAAGTCAAACAACAACATGAACAAACTACTAACCAAGGCAGCGGTAGACCAGCAGCTCCTGTGTTCAGTGAGGTAAAATTTCTCTTTTTGTCAATGGAGTCTGGCTTTGAAGAAACGATAAATTAATTTCACTTTTAGTTCAGTTCCCTCTAGGAAAGGGCTGTCTGTTTGTGATATACTGAGCATACAACTGGATAAATGAGACTTGGATTATACTTCAAGAGTTGTGTAAGAGTTTGGAAACAGATGATATAGTTTTTCTGTTGTTAAACATGGACCGTGATGGCTTTAATTCATCAAGCGTCCTCGTTCACTGCCGAGACATGAGAAAAATATATGTTTTTTCACAAATCTAATGTAACACAGGGTGAGTAACTGAAATGCCAAAGGTCATTTGGAGGGTGAAGGATTCCTTTAATTTTGCTCTGCGTCTAAACTGAGGTAATTTGTCTCTTGGTATCCTCTGGGGTTTTTCCAGACATCATTTGTAGGTTCTTTCCCAAACAAACTACTCAAAGCAATGCTACCAAAGGTCAGCAAGTGACACAGTGAGGAAATAAACAGACATCATATATCATAATGATGAGGGAAATCACAACAATAAAGGATCAACTGTTGTACTATTTTAAATCATAGTGCACATGTGCCGACTGTGCATGCAGCCTGTTGCAGTTGCACCTGATAGTTTCTTCTTACCAATTTAGCTTTGTTTTATTTCATTGCTTTGTATTTACATGCTTCTAGTTCATACTCTTATTCTTACTTATAATAATTATCTATTCTTAACATCGGAGCGGCTGTAACGGATCACAATTTCCCCTCAGGTATCAATAAATCATTTCTGATTAGGACAATTTCATAAGACATTTGTCATTCATTACATTTCTTACACATAAGCAGATGCATGCTCTGTTTTAAGACATGCAGACACCAAAAAACTTTAAAGTGCCCAATGTGCAGCAGAGACAGTGCAACAGTATTGGGCCATATTTAACAATATTTTTATGTTAAACTGGTACAGACATGCACGCCGACTCAAGACAACAAAAATAGCCACAATAGGGAGCACAGGGTAAGTTATTTCTGGAGCAGCACGAGACGCACATGTGACTTTCACTGCATGCAAACTTATGACACACAAAGAAGTGACACATGGCATTTTCACAGCGGACATTTTGACTCGTCACAGTAGGAGAAGCACACGTGTTACTGATGACATCCTTCGACCCTTAAACTGAGGCAGCTAAATGGAATTCAGCCATCACTATTTTCATTCTTTACACTTGAGCTTTTTCTGCTGTGAGACGTCAAAATGTCCTCCATTTAAAAAACTATTATTATCACTGTCCCCCTGCAGTATATCCCCTCACACAAACACACCAACACCCCTTTTCTCGCTCTATCACTTACTTCTGCCTTCGCCAACAGGTTTGCATTTTGTCTCCGCAGATCAGACTTAATTAAGCCTACAGAGAAATAAAGAAAGGGAACAGGTAAAGTCTGCATGAGGTAATGAAACAAAGTGCGGTTGAATGACATGATGTAATAACAGTGACTCTCCAGTAGGTGGCTCTTGTACACACAACAGTGGCTGCGCTCAAGTACATGAATGCACTTTGTTAAGGATTTACTAAGACTGTGTGGCAACACAAATACAGTGTGTCAAACTGAAGTCATGCATCCTAACTTACCCTCAAACTCCTCCTTACCCTGCACTGCTAAATTAAATAAACAACCTCACTGCAACTATTTTATGAACCTAAATTTTCACTTGAAGAAAATGTAACCTTTGTGACTGAATATATTAGAGTGGGAGTTCAGTTGTGAATTCCTCACAAAGCTGCTCTTTTTCTCATTAATCTGGCATAACGTCCATAACAAGAAGTCCACTCATACGTCTAAATTCTAAGTAACAAAAGACGGTGAGTCACTCTGCTGACCTTTGTGAGCAGAAAGTCTCTTTAAATAGTCCTGCAGTGTTTTTCTTAGTGTTGAGTGCTTCAGTGGCTAAATGAATTTTTAAAAAGTTATACATTGCTCATAAACCCCTCAATGGGCCATGACAAACAGACCTAAGTGTCTTCGCATTGACTGAGGCACATTTCACAGCTGAAAACGACGTACAGTGTTCCTGACAGTATGCTAATGACCTCCTGAGCCGTGTAGAACTTTCCATTACTCAGGCAATGGACAACAAAATGTTTACAGCTCCACTGTCAGACTTGTTTTTCTAGAAACTCCTGCTTTGCTTAATGAAAAACATTTACTTTGAGTGCGGAGGATGGAGAGAAGAACAAAGTTCCTGCGGTTACACACTTTGTTTTCCCAGACTTCATGTTAAACAGTGTTTATTTAAAGGATCAGACTGCCCCAAACTCAAAAACAGATATTCTTCCTCGTATCTGTAGTGCTATTTATCTAACTAGATTGTTTTGGTGTGAGTTGCCAAGTGTTGGAGATATCAGCTGTAGAGATGTCTGTCCTCTCTTGAACATAATGGAACTAGATGTCACTCAGGTTGTGGTGCTCAAAGCGCCAAAAAAGCAATGTCTCTTTCCAGAAATCATGACCCAGCTACTCAAGATAATCTGCAGACCTTGTTGTGAGCAGTTTCATGTAGGAACTATTTTCTTGCTACCAAACTACACCTGCTGACCATATCACTGTGCAGAAGGAAGTGTGCATCTACTCATGGACAAGAGGCAAGTGCTCGTGACGGCGCGAAATGTAGACATTAATGGTGTCCTCCTCAGCCGAGCTGTAACGTTAGCAAGCTCTGTGGTGCTAGGTGAGACAGCAGTAGATGCAGGGGTGTAGCAGCAAATTCTGGGCTCTATGCAGAAGAAGTCTCTGTGGGCCCCCTGTCTTTCCTGTCTGGGTCCATGTATCCCATCCTTTCCTTTTCTTTTCTTTTGTTTTGTTTTCTTTTCTTTTCTTTCCTTTCCATTCCTGTCCTGCCCCTCCTTTCCTTTCCTTTCCTGTATTGCCCCTCCTTGTCTTGTCCTGTCTTGTCCTGTCCTTTCCTTTTCCTGTCCTTTCATGTCCCTCCCTTTCCTTTCCTTTGCTTTCCTTTCCTTTCCTTTCCTTGCTTTTCCTGTCCTGCCCTGTCCCTAATTTCATTTCATTTCCTGTCCCATTCTTGGGGAAACACATGACAGTGTACAGAGCAGTGCAGGGCGGACTAAACCATTTTGGGTGAAAGAGGCCTCAAGGAGCTTCCACTATTTTTTTATACAAAGTCTCTCAACCGAATTATTCAACAAATTTTAATTCAGTTATGTAACTGTAAAATTGTAAACAAAACGAAACTTTTCACTCCAGGGTTTTCAAGTCCCCCCTTCCATTAAGTCCCTGGGTAATCAGTCCCACTTTCCCCCCACTTCGACGCCCCTGAGTAGACGCACGTGTCTTTGCACAGTGATACAGTTGGCAGGTGTAGTTTGGTCTGTGGATTATCCTGAGTAACTGGGTCATGATTTCTGGAAATAGACATTGCTGTTGAGTTTTTGCAATGTTTTTTTTTTGCGCTCTTAGCACCACAGGCTGAGTACCATCTAATTCCCTTATATTCAAGAGAAGGCAGACAGGTCTGCGGCTGATATTGTTAACAATCTAGACTGATAAAGAGCACTACAGGTAAGAGGACAAATATGCAAACAGGAAGAATTTCTAAGAGCTCTAAAGGTGGAGGTACTCCTGAGGCCAACCCTCCTTCCTGTAAGTAGGTGACATATTTCTCTGTTAAGTAAATGCAACAATAACAACACATTGTCATTATGTTATATTTTATCTGTATCAAAACATTCAACCCTGAAACTGCCCTTCATGTTACAAAGTAAACATCATCTGTATTCTTGGAATTCAGCACTTTTCCCACAGGAGCATTAGTAAACTCACGACAGAAACTGTGACAAATAAAGGCAATTCTAGGGCATCGCCGTGTGTGACATAAAAGCAGTAGCCTGCTATGACTGCACGCAGCATATGATTCACGGTCACAAAAGTCTTACCTGTCATAATTGTGCCGATTAGAAGAAAAACACAGAGGAAGATGTTTCCTGCCAGTGTGCCAAAATGGTCGATGATCTTCCCCTGGCAGATGGTGAATATAATGCCAAACACCTGTGTATGCAGAGCATGCAGTTGTTACGATTAAAGCTGGGGCTTGCACGCACATAGACACCCTCACAACCACAACAACTGAAAAAAAACAACAACTGCAAAACACATGTCCTCAAAGCACCCCATCACTACAATTTCACCACTCAGCAGCAGAGGCATATTAAAAGTGGCATCAACATTGCCCCATCTATGTCCATGGCAATATTTGGAGTGATTCCTTTAGATTCTTTTTACTTCTGGCCAGACGGCTCATCGTGTGTAAATGGAGGGATTCTTCACCTCCAACATATGGACATCATGTATTATTTACAATCAGAGAAAATCTGTTGTTTTATTAAAGGATCAACTGAAGGTTTTTTTTAAAACCACTTACACAAAAAAACGGTTAATTGGTGCAGTAATACTCTTGCTATACAGTCACAGCTGTGTGCATATGGACTATTTTTACAGTTGCTCTGAACGCAGCTTAAAGGGATAGTGCACCCAAAAATGAAAATTCAGCCATTATCTACTCACCCATATGCCGATGGAGGCTCAGGCGAAGTTTTAGAGTCTTCACATCCCTTGCAGAGATCCAAGGGGAGAGTGGGTAGCAAAACAACTCCACCTAATGGAGGCTTCAGATTCAAACGTCCAAAAACACATAACTGAAACCACAAAATATTCCCATACTGCTCGTCCGCAGTGATCCAAGTGTGCTGCAGCCCTGACATAAAAAGTTGTTTGGAAAAACGTCATTTGAACTCTGTTTTTAGCCTCATTGTAGCCTGTAGCTCTAACAGGACACTTGGATCACTACGGACGAGCAGTATGGAGATATTTTGTGGTTTCAATTCTGTGTTTTTGGACATTTGAATCTGGTGGCACCCTAAGCCTGCATTAGGTGGAGTTGTGTTGCTACCCCCTCTCCCCGTGGTTCTCCAGAAGTGTTGTGAGGACTCTAAAACTTTCAGTACTACAAAGCTGGTTCTCTCTCTACTGGGATAAATCACTGTGGTAACTTATGCTGAACAGCTAACCTGCTCCGGAGCAGATTAACTTCTGGGTATCAGATCACAGCCTGTCAACACCCCGACCTCTGACCACTCACATTACTGAAGGAAAAAGTATCCTTGAATGAAAGTCTTTCTTTGTTCCAGGGCTCTATTTCACTGGTTTTAAAACAGAGCTTCTAACAAACACAGAGACCGTTAACACACTACACACAAGATTTTGAAACTAGGCTACTTTTCCACCCTTTACATCAGTAGCAGAAATAGTGTTTTACATGACATATTCATTATCATCTCACTAAATAGCAAAAAATACTGGATATTAATGTCAAATATAACCTAGTGATACCGACGCATAATTTAAGTCTCGGCCGTTAATCAATTTTTGGATAGTATTTTCAGTGTCTATACATTTTCTATCACGAGTTTACAGAGTATCGTTTACATCTGACGTCACTGAGATTTTACTGTCTTGAGGTGCCAGACACTTTCGCTATTGTTTCATCTCATATCATATGAAGCAGCCTACTTCACGGTTCTGATGATGTCACTTGTGATTAACACCCCTGCCTCTTTCACATGAACGCGCTCGAGGCTGGATAGGAAAACCCAGAGTTGACTGAACTAGTTGATAACCAGCTCTGTAGTACTGGTTATCCAGAAGGACAATGTTAGGGTTAGTCAAGCCAGATAACAAGAAGATATCCTGGATACGTTGAACTGGCTTAGTTCAAGCCTGCAGTCTCCTTGGAAAACTGCATTGATTTTGAGTGATTGCTCTGGTGAAAGAAGGCTAATGACTCACTTGTTTTCTGTACAAGCAGTAAAAACACAAATATTTGATATCATGTTATCTCTATGGGCTTTTCTACAATATATTGCTTAAAGTGACTCTTCAGGTCATTGAGCTGCACCTGTGCCGAACAGTTGAGGAGTCCAGATGAAGTTCCCTCTGACTCTGGGTATGTCAGCTCGACTGCATACTCAAAACCCAGCGGGAGGTAGCCAGTCATGAAAAACCTGGACACATGGACACACAGAAGCACACAATATATAGAGTCACAAGTTGATTTAATTTAAACTCTGTCTACTAAACCACAACATTTCTGACAACAGTTTAATGTAAATTTCAACAATACAGCCTGAATTTTGCATAAATGGGTTAGAGAGTAACTTTGATTTTTTCCAACATGGATCCTATTCTCTGTGCACTGTGAATTTACATCTACTAAGAGTGCTTGTTTTTGCCACTGACAGGCTCAGATATAATTGTCTTAACAATATTTAAGAAAGTAAGATACTTTTTGTTTAACCAGAAAAAGCCCCAAAATCGCCATTGCCAGATCCATCACTCTCCATTTCAAAAAACACTGTAATTTTAGCATGTATAGGGCACAGACTGCAAAGATGGACAGCACTTCACCACTTCACTGTGCAGACGTGAAGTTAAAATATCCCGCATACAGCCGTTGCCATCTTGCTCTGGTCACGTCTGTCGGAGCCAGAGTCTGCCAAGTAGCGCTCTCCGCAGTATAAAGTTTCCCGCCCATACACTCATCCGACCAATCGTGAACAGTGCCACTGAATGCGAGCCCCGTGATTGGCTCACATGATTGTCAATCATATTGTAAAATAATCCCCTTTTCATAGCATTAAAAAAAACGTAATTAGGCCTAAAACCAAATTTAGCTAAAAGCTAAGCTAAAATATCCCATATACAGCTGTTGCCGTCTTGCTCAACTAACGTCATTTGGAGCCAGTAGCGACATCCGCTGTATCAAGTTTCCCACCCATACACCCGTCTGATCAATTGTGAGCAGTTCTACTGAATGCGAGCCCCGTGACTGGCTCACATGGTCGTCAATCATGTCGTAAAATAATCCCTGTTTCGTAACATTAAAAAACGGTATTAGGCCTAAAACCAAACTTAGCTAAAAGCTAAGCTAAAATATCCCATATACAGCCATTGCCATCTTGCTCTAGTGACGTCTTTCGGAGCCAGAGTCTGCACAGTAGCAATCTTCGCTGTATCAAGCCTCCCGCCCATACACTTGTCCGACCAACTGCAAGCAGGGCCACTGAATGCGAGCCCCGCAACTGGCTCACATGGTTGTCAATCATGCCGTAAAATACTCGTTTCGTAGCATTAAATAACTGATTAAAACCACACTTATCAGAAAATTGAACACTTGAACAAACGGCAATGCGATAAAAACAAACTTAAATGACAAAAAACATCTTTGGGGATAATTTATTTGATGGCAGCTTTGACTTTTTAGTTTGGCCCATGTCCCATCCACTAACATGGAGAGGGCGGGCTTTAGTCAGCCACCAGGGGGCGATAGAGATGTTTCGCTGTCACGGCTGTCTTTATATATAGTCAATGGCATAGACCTAGACTCAGCATATTATCACAGCTACTGGGCGAATAATGGGTTTTATTTTGCTCCTGTCGACTCTGAATGATGTGTATTTACGTGATAAAATGTGTTTCTAGTAAAACAAAAGGGATCTTGCTCTTAAACAAAAAGGTCAACCTCTGTAGGGTTGGGTCACACACCCAAAATTAACGCTTTAAGCTGACGTAAATTGACACAGCTCAATTGGTCTACTTGTTTACACTTAATACTGGACCATTTTCAAAAACTGTTGTTTCCATTAGTCATTTAGAAACAAGGACATAGAAGAATAGGATCCACACCCATAACTTGCAAGTGTAGGGCATATAAAACCTTTGTAACCACTACATGTCAGTGGAATTTAATGGAATAGTTAAATGACAGCAGTGATGTTATACAGGAACAACAGGTTTTGAAAGCTGTCCACTGACACCAGAGAATTTTCTCACTTAATAGCAACTTGTTTTTCTTCCACTGAAGTGACAGCAAATGAAACTACATGACAAGGCTCTGACACGGCAACAGCAGCAAAACACATCAGCCTGTGTCAGAACGTACTGTATTTCCAGACACATTTCTTTGACATTTACTCTGCCCATAAATGTGCTTTAATAACAAGAATAGAAATAGAAATTCATATTGAGAACAGAAATTCTGAGATGCCATGATGGTGGAAACAGACAATGGTTGTACACACTGAAAAAAAGAGCAAAGACATGTTAACTTGATTAAACACCAGGAACTCCAGCAGGAATGTGAAGCTAGCTGGAGCTCATTTAGTCTCCATTAACAAATGACGCTTTTTGTGAGTTGTTGGACGATTCAGCCTGAGTCCCATGGATATTTTTATACTGCATGTATCGTGTTATCATGTTGTTGTGCCTTTACAGAAAGGGCGAGCCCAATGTGATCTATGCCATTGAGGAAGTGTAATGATTTTACAACAGTAAAATAAAGGTTAGACTGGATGTAAAAGCACTGCTGGCTACAAGATCTGGTTTTAACTAGAGAAGAAGATTGAAAAACATGTGTGACTTTGTAGATCATTTTCACCCATAAAGATATAATTCGGAAACATTTACACATTGTAGGTGGAAATATTCCCATTACTTTCTTTCTGACAAGAGGAAAGATGTGAGGACAGGTGGTGTTCCAGGTGGTGGCACTAATACCACTTTCCCACCAAAATTAGCACCCACTAAGCCTACTAAAAATAGGCAATAGACTCCTTTCCCATGGCCAGTAGACTACAGGTATGTACATGTCTCTGCTGCACGAAAACAGCCAGAAAACACTAGTAAACACTGAAAAGCAGCATGTTGGTCAGTGAAACTGCTACAGTAGTTACTTCTCTTTCTATCTCGGCGCAGACTAACTTGGAACGATGTTTGAGCACTGCTTGGGCAGAGACAGATGGTATTCTGTTGTGCAGAGTCATTGTGTCTCAGTGATAAACACATTCACCCAGGTGTTGTGTTTCCATCAATACTGATCACAGCCGGAGCTTATAATACTCGTGCCTACTGCACTGTCATTTGACCCAGGTGTAAATGCCGATTGTAACCTTTCCCATTACATACAAAAGCCAGTTGTTAGCGGTCATTGGTTGGTTTTAGTGCAGTTGGAAAGGGGCTTCAGACTCTTTCCACAAGGTAAAAGCACAACCTCAAACCTCCTGAAACACCAACTACAGCAGCAGAGAAATGTGAAGCTCCTGGGAGTACACCTCACCACAGATGAGCCTTGGCTGCACATACCAGAGATTACACTGACACTCACAGAGGAGCACATGTGAAGTCGGAATTTGAGAAGAAAGGATGCAAAGCGTAACGTAATAAAATTACTTTTAAGAAGTACAGTAACAAGTCACAAGTAATAAATTACATTTTTCAGTAACGAGCCCAACACTGCCAAGGCCTCCTTCTGTATGTTTTCCTGTGTTATCTCTGCTCTGCACATCCTGACTTTGAATACTGGGTCAGTGTGTACAGAGACAAATCTTTACCTTACGACCTACTGTGTGCAGGGTGTGTGTGTGTGTGTGTGTGTGTGTGTGTGTGTGTGTGTGTGTGTGAATGCTTATCAGGCCTCCGTTGACCCCTGAATAAACACTGCTGTAAATTATTGTTGCAAATGTCAACAGAAATATTGCACTTTTATGGAGCAGGGTTGCACAATTTTTCTGTAAGTTTCCATCTGTGATTCATATTAGTTTGAAAAACTGCAGCGGAGGAAACAGACCCTCTGTGAGAGGAATGTGCAAATAGTTAGAGCTATAAATGTGATATTACTGAGCTCAATCCAGCCTCTTACTGAGGTCAAAATCCAGATTCAAATACAGTGTTTTTGGTGATTTGGCTGTCTATCCCTTAACTAAACAACATTTAAACTGGCAAAACCACTAGAAACAAAGAAATACTTAGGTCATAGTACTTCTATAATAAAAAGAATAAGTGATGAAAAGATTACCCAAGAGCTCCAGCAGTGATGAAGACCACCCAGAGGTGTCCCAGGCTGAGTGTAGCAGCATAAACTATCATCCCCACCAGAGACATGAAGTAGACTGCCAGGGTTGTCTGCCTGGGAAAACAAATACAGCATTGAGCACTATAATCATCATCATCATCATCATCATCATCATACATTCAGAGTACTGCTGCATTTTGAATTTATGTTGATAAACTCCTCATGTTACAGTAGATGCTGTGTCAGACTATGGAGGATGAAAAATGACTTTAGTATCAATAAATAAATAAATAAATAAATAAATGCAGGAATAAAAAAAATACAGTGATAAATAAATAAATACAGAAATAAATTAGTAATGTATAAAAAAAATCAGGCATGAATAAATAATTCAGGAAAAAATAAATGCATGAATAAAGAATAAATGTTAAATTAAGTATGGAAATAAATAGATAAATACATAAATAAAGTTGATAATTAAACAGGACATAAATATCTTAAATTTATTTCTAAATGTATTTATTTACTTCTGTTCTGTGTTTGGTCTGTGTTAATGAGGTAGAAGGTCCTAACTTCGACATTTTGTAGTTATTAATACATTTGTCTACATATTTATTTCCCCATTTTTATTCTTTTAATTATTTATTTAATTACATGCTTATGCATTTATTTATCTCTGTAATTATTTATGAATTTATTTCCATATTGATTTCAGCATTTATTTATTCTTTTATTCACTTATTTTACCCTGTATTTATTTATTTATTAATATATTCATGCATTTTGTTATACATTTATTTACTTATCTATCTGTGTAGTCATTATTTCAGCACTATATTTTTCTTTTATTTACTTATTTAATCCTGTACTTATTTATTTATGCATCTATTTCTATATTAGTTTCAGCATTTAAAAAAATCCTTTATTTACTTATTTAATCCTGTATTTATTTATTTACTTGTTTGTGCATTTATTTAATCTCTATATTTATTTATGCATTTATTTAATCTCTATATTTATTTATGCATTTATTTTCATATTTATTTATGCATTTATTTATTCTCTTCATTTATTTTGGCATTTATTTATCCTTATATTTGCTTATTTAATCCTGTGTGTATTTATTTATTTACTTGTTTATGCATTTATTTAACCTCTATATTTATTTTCAGAATTATTTCATCAGTTATTTATTATTTTTTTTTAATTATTTAATTATGTATTTATGTATGTATGTATGTATGTATGTATTTTTTACTTATTAAATCCTGTATTTATTTATCGATTTATTCATACAGATAATTATTAATTGATACTTGTTATGTCAGTTTTTGTCCTCCACAGACAGATGTCGCATCTCAAATGATTTAAAAAAATGATGACGATTAAAAGCAGTCTAATAAAAAATCATGGACAGCATCAAAATGTAAATGTACACTGTGGAGTTTTTGACCACTAGTAGCGCTATGGAGCAGTGTTTTAATGAGCTGGCCCCTGCTTCCTTTGTCTTTGTGCACCAGGACCCCTTCCATGAAACTCACAACATAATTACTGCCACTTATTAATATACGAGACATGTTTGGAGCAATGACACATGATACTGTCACACACACACACACACACACACACACATTTTAAAAAATGTCAGCTGCAGTCTGACATTTTAAATAAATATACATAAATCTGTAATGAACAGCACCATGAGCCTATGTCTGAACAAATGCTAAAACATTATCATGCAGAGATTTACAACCTCAAGACCTACAGGTCCTTGAAGGGTCTCAACTTTTGTACCAGTGGCTAAACAATCTAACATTGTACAGATAAGGTGTTAGACAAGTTGTTTTACAAGAAACAGCCTCAAAATCACTACTGCCAAACCCACCAGACTCCATTCAAATAAACACTGATTTAAGTGTGTATAGAGTCAGCCTATCTTTACATCTAACTGGATGAATTAAGGGTTTATTTAAACTAAACCAGAGTTGGTGATTGTTGGAATAGTGGAAACATGAACCAAAATGTACTCTGTGAGTTTTATTTTGTTGCTGCAGACTTTAAATGAAGTGTGTTTTATGATGATAAAATTGCTGTTTATTTAAATGGACTCTGGTGGGACTGGCAATCGTGATTTCGAGGCTGTTTTCTGTTAACCAAAAACGATCGTACTCTTTGAAATAAGCTCTGTCTCTGTAGGGATCCTTTAAATGTTCTTTTCAAACACTTAAAATAACAACCTGAGCCTGTCATGGACAAAAACAAGTACTTTTAGCAGACATAAAAAAATTTTTAAAAAATGGTGTTCCCATTCGTCACTTAGACACACAAAAAAACTGAAAAAGGAATCCAGGTTGACAGAAGCACCTTTAACTCTGGATTTCTAAGCTTATTTCACATGCAGAAAGCCATACAGCAACTTTAATGTAACTAGCAAAAGCTTTGATTTCCCCATTGTTTTGTGGTTGTTCCCATTAATACCGACTGTATCCGCAGGATTCCACTGGATTTGTAATAACACTGAAATGTCTCAATTAAAAGATGCATCCGAAAGTGTGTGCGAATGAGCAACCAGTGTATTTAAAATACATATGAGAGTAATTCAAATATCTGGATGAGACAACAGAGTCAGGTAAGACTGAATGTGTCTCTGCATGTGAGCCACAAACACTCACATTCCTTCATTTGCAGAACAAAACTCTCGTAAATAAGACAATGGGAGGTCGACTGAAACCCCCCATGGGGCGGACCCTGCTGTCACTACACAGCCAAAAGGCTCATGAGGCCACGGCTATCAGTGTTAAGAACAGCAAGCTGCACCTGGATAAACAGACACAGAGCCCCAACAAATAAACACTAAACAAAAACTGCAGCGAGATGAGAAGTGAAATGACAATAAACAGGACAGAAAAACGATTGTGTGGCTGCTCGGGTCAAATAGGGTCCGCTAAATATATAGATACAGCTTAAAAGAAGTCATATGAGGAAAAAGATCCTGTGCTTTTCCTCTACAACATTCGCCTTACTTGTAGGTTTTAGTTTTGTCCAACCAAATGCCACATATGAGGGAGCCGACCATCCCCGCGATGACAATGGTGAGGCCAATCCTCCCAGCATTCACCTCTTCTCCCTACGGGGTCAAGAAGGATAGGACTTAGATTAACGCCCTTACGGCCTTTCATACCAAGGAAAGGTGAGGCAGTTTGAGAGACAGCACATTTCATTTCAGGCAGGGGAGTGGAGGAGAGTTGAGTCTCACATCTGGTGTCACATAAATCCTTTCTCTACACCACCTACTGATGGAGAGTAAAATTAAATTAAAGCTTCAGCAGGTAATGTTATTCTGTAAAATTATACAAATATGTTAGCAGCATCCTGTTGCGATACTTCGGTGGAAAAATCAGAAACAGAAATACTTCCTTGATTCCCCAGGGGAAATTATGTTTCGTTAACAGTTGCCCCGATGTAAAGAATAGAGAATTAGAAGAAGTAAGAATAAGAGTATGCAATAGAAGTATGGACATATAAAGCAATAAAATAAAGTAAAATGAAAAAAATGAAAATAAAATTAAAATAAAAATAAAATGTGCCTTTTGCTAGTGTTTGACACTAGAACTAAAGATGTAAAAAAATTTAAAAAATAAAATAAAATCAAAGATATAAATGAAATAAAATAAAATAAAATCCAAGATATAAATAAAATAAAATAAAATAAAATAAGATAAAGTAAAATAAAAATGTGCATTTTGCTACAGTGTTTAACACTACTACTTAAGATACAAAAAATATTAAAATTAAAATAAAATCGTCGAAGAAAAAAAACTTCTAATAAGCAATGAATAATTGTTTTGCCCAGAGAAAACTGAAATTATCATTTGTGAAAGGAATACTTCACCCCACAAATGACAATTTATACATCAATTACTCAACTCATGTTAGAATTTGTGAAGCAAACCTATTTTTTCTCCCTTGCTTTCGCTGTGAGCAAAGAATCAAAAAGCAGAGAAAATTCTTGATGAATTGAAGTCATCGAGGTCGGTGTTAAACAACAACAAAAATATACCAAAACATGCACGAAGAATCCAAAAACTGAAAAAAAAATGGGCGACCACGTTTAACAGCAAAACTACATCAAAACATCTGTTTACAAACATAACAACATAATCTAAGTCTCATTTATCTAGTCGTATGCTCAGTTCTTCCCAAACAGACAGTCCTTTCTGACATGGAACTGGGCTACAACTTCAGCCGGACTCCACTGCAGATTGTCTGTGTTATTGTATGACTTTGGTGAACCTGAACTAACCCTTTCAAACACCAAAGTCACACAAGAACACAAATAAACTAACTGATGGAGGCTGATTTTCTTGTTGATTTTGCTGTATCTAAACGGGGTCACCTAGTCACCTATTTTTTTTTTGTTGTTGTTGTTTTTTCAGTTTTTGGATTCTTCGTTCACAGTGGAGGTGTACAAGGAAAAAAGTCAATGAAACATGAGGTGAGTTACTGATATAAAAATGTTTTTTGGAGGAGTGAAGTGTTCCTTTAATCTGTCACCACACTGCAATTTATTGATATTGTTTGGTTTTTTTTCTTGGGTATTAAATATTGCAGTGTAAGTCACCAAAGTGTGGTTGCAATGCAAAATAGAACAGTAAAATCAGCTTATTAAGTCCTGAAATATCAAACTACGGAAAGTGTAACAAGAATATTAGGTAATAGATATTAATACAGAGGAAACACCAAACTGCATGTTATTATTCGTACACAGAAACAATGGGCGGGACTTACAGGGTAATGCTCGATGATCATGCGGTTCAGCAGGGTGCCAACAGCATAGAAACAACCCACGTTCAAACCTGTGCAGTGGGAAATACTGTCAGACAAAGTCTTCACGCGACAAACCACAGGACAGAAACATCTTTCAGGAAACCTTTCACAATGTTAACGAAGCATTGAGCTAACTTCCTTATGAGAATTATGAAATGCTTTAATGAGAGCAGTTGAAGGGTTTTGGTTTGTGTCAGATGACCCTCATCAGGCTGGTTTCCTAAACAGAGAGCCGACCCAAACCAAGGACTTCTATAAAAGGACAGGTCTTCAAAGGTCGGAGGATTTTGTCTTGAGCAAAGGTTTTAGATACAGTCGGTTACTCAGACATTAACGACACAGGAAGAACATACACCTGCATAAAAACAGCATTTTTGGAAAATTGTTAAGAGAATAAAACAAGTGAGGATGTAAAATGAAAGAAACATGTCGTATTCTGCCTCCTCTTGTGTATAACGCTTCACTGTTCCAGAGGTAAACTGTGTCCTTGGAGACTTTTCATTTGTGTATGAGAAGATTGCTTTGTAGCTGTTTTCATGACAGTTATCAGTTAACCGAAGGTCTCCCTGTGCCTCCCTCCTGCTGTACACTTCTGAGGTTTAATTATATTACGTGACTGAATCTGTGATTCTTTGTCAGACCTACAGAGGGCACTCCAGGTGTCAGAGCCAGGACCTTTCAGCTGAAATAAACTGACTCTGTTATAACTCTTATTATTCTGTTTTAACACTTTATTAAATAGCACAAAAGACAACCTGATCGTTTGACTCTGTATTTGTTCACTTCTGCCACAACAGCAATAAAAGCTGTATTTTCAACGACCCGTTGGGACGTTTCTATTCGTGTTTGTAGCAACAAAAGTGGGTGCTTTCTAATGACAGTTCAGGACATTTTCATTCGTGTCCGTGGGACAAAACAAGACGTCAGGGCATTTTCAGCTGTTTTGTGCCAACCAAACTTGTTCTTTTTTAAAGGGCACATCGGGGCATTTCCAGTCACGTTTGTGGCGACCAAACAAAGTATTCTTTAACAACAGTTCCGAAGATGTCAAGTCGTGATTGTAGCAATGAAAGCGTGCATTTTTTAATGACAGTTCAGGACATTTTCATTTGTGTTTGTGGCCACAAAACTGGGTAATTTTAACAAAACATCGGGACATTTCCAGTCTTGTTGGTGGCGACCAAACCAAGTATTTTTTAACCACAGATCTGGATATTTTCATTCTTGTTTGTGGCAACAAAATTGAGTATTTTCAACGAGACATTGGGACATTTTCAGCTGTGTTTGTGGCAACAAAACCAGGTAATCTTTAAAGACAGTTCGGGATATGTCCAGCCATGTTTGCAGCAATAAAAGCATATGTTTTTTAGTGACAGTTCAGGACATTTCTCATTGTGTTTTGGCCACAAAACTGCGTACTCAACAAAAATTTGGGATGAGTATTTTTTAACGACAGTTCGGGACATTTCCATTTATGTTTGTGGTATTTTTGACGAGACATTGGGACCTTTCCAGTCGAGTTTGCGGTGACCAATCCCAGTTTGGGATTGTGTCCAGCTGTGTTTGTAGATATAAAAGCAGGTGATTTAGAAAAACAGTTCAGGATATTTTCATTTGTATTTGTGGCAACAAAACAAGATCTTTTCTGGCAACAAAACTGGGTATTTTCGACGAGACATTTCCAGTCAAGTCCGTAGCAAGAAAAGCAGGTAATCTTTAATGACAGTTCGGGACATGTCCAGCTGTGTTTATGGTAAACAGAACCAGGCATTTTAAGCCAAAACATTATATTTTCCTAACCCTAACCAAGTGGTTTTATGTCTTTCCATGACCACACTTCAATGAAAGCATCGTGAAAACATAAACTTGAAAATTGATGAATTGAAAAAGATGTAAGGATTCAAGATATCTGCTACATCTGAGACATACAAAAGCAGCAAATCCATGGTTTGCAGATATGTACAGTGTCAACATTTATTTTGGCAACTGGATTAAGCCTGTAGGACAGAGCGGAAATCACATGATACCAAATAGTTATCTGGCAGTCTTAAAATCATATGCAGAAAGACAGAAGGACACACGGAGACACACACACACTAATAAAAGTCACATGAATCGTCACATGAAGTGACACAACAGTTGGGTCAAGCAAGATGAAAGTGTTTCCTCAAACTGCTCACAGCTGTTGGACGTAGCGGCTGTGATTTGACAAACTCGACTAATTTCACTGCAAAGAAACTAATTTCATATCCCAGAGTCATTTAACTTCATAAAACTTCTTATCTTAAGGACACATCGTTCATTTGTTAAATATTGCCAGACTATAAGCAAACTTTGGACCCCTCCAGGTCAAGCACACTCTGCTATGAGCGTCTGGATAACTAATGACTTTGTGCATGTTTATGACTTATAATATGATAAACCTAGTTACACTTTAAAAGGCGAGACTTGGGGCTTTCTTCAAGATCAGTAAGTGATTTCTATGCTAATGTAACACCTATTTTCCAGCTGAACCAGTAACTGATGTGGTGCAAGTCAACTCTGATGATGTGTTGGGGAATACCTGAATCTGTCCTCTGTTTTCAGCTGGATTGGTCGATTTTAAAGTGACTATAATGTCGATATCTTTACTAGAGACAGACATTTGCCTCTGAAGAGGGTGGAGACCAAAAACATAGCTAAAAGAGAGGAAATATTGGACTTACATTCATTAGATAAACATGATTGATAATGTTGATCTGTAGCTGCTCGATATGCAAATAAGCAACTGTTTGCTGGCAACACTGCCATATCCACTTGAAAGATCAAGAAATCAGAAATCAAACATTTCAAACCACACAGATCAGAAATTGTGGATGTTTTTGGTCCATAGAATTAACTCAGACAAACAACTATTACTGTGGACAGTGATGATGACTCACCATAAGTAATGATGAGGAGGATGAAGGGCTTGTTGCGGAGCAGCCTGAGGATAGAAGCGGTGTAGGAGTAGTGTTCTGGTGGGATGGTGCGAGCTGTGGCCTGGGCCTGAGTCGGAGGAAGTTTAGGACGCTCCTGGAAAACTGACGTATGAAGACACCAAAGTCAATATTCGAAACTTGTTAAAGTGCAGTTTCAGGAGCGGGAACACACACCAATCACAGCCTTCTAGCCTACTATATAAGCGGAACTAACCCTTTCCTCAGTCTCTCGTTCCTGCATTCACATCTCTCCCTCCCACCCTCTTTCACCTTGTCTCCCTGTCTCCTCTCCTCTAGGACACTAGGGGTTCATCGATGCCTTGGCGCCACTACGGACCTCCAAATCTCCCCACACCGCACTCAATAATCCATCCATCCATCCATCCATCCATCCATCCATCCATCCATCACTGTCCAATAAATCTTCTGAAACGTATCTGATTGGTTGCTTGTTCCTTGCTCGTGAATAAACATTTAGACATAAGGGAACACAGTCATGAACAAAGACTAGTGAACAAAATCTTATAACATATATCCTGTGTCCTGGTTTATTGTCAGACATGTTGCATTGTTAACCTCTTAAATTCGTTTGCACCTTCATCATTATATAAATTATAGTCAACACTGCAGTGTGTACAAATATGTAAATTAAAGGAGCTGTATGCAACAATCAGAGCATATTTACCATTCAACGTCTGAGCTGGGATTGCCTGCACACAAAAGGTTGGCAGAGGCAGCAACAACCAGCTAGCGGTGCTAACAGTGCCGACAACGGCAGTGCTGACAGAGCTTACAGTGGTAATGTGAAGGGGGACTGAGGGTGGGCGTTTGGCCACTGTGGTTTGGTTTGGGACAGCATTATCTGCAGTAACAGCCATATAAGCACAGTGCAGAGAGGTGGCAACTAGCTAACCAGTGAGACTCAGATTACAACACACATAAAAGGAGCGTGACCTCAGTAACTCCTCGGGACACCATTTTTATAAGGTCATTGGGGGCCAAGTTTAACAACAGCTAAAATATATCAGTTTTTCAAACTCTCACGTAAAACAAGCAGTATAATTTGAGTCTAATTTATCCAGTCATATGCTAAGTACGTCCCAAAAACATGCATTTTCACTAAAATGTTACAATATAAAACACTTCCCCAGAAGAGTAGCGCACCCTGATCGTGCCTGGGCACGCGCCTGTATATAAGCTCTGCTTGAAAAGAGTTCAAATGTATGCGTTTGGCCAGGCATGCTACTCAGCCATACATGAAACTGTTCATACTGGCATGTTTTAAGTCGGAATGTTTTAGCAAATACGCATATGTTCAGGAAGTACTGAGCATATGACTGGATAAATGAGACTTGGGTTGTGTGTGAGTTTGTAAATGGATGGTTCGACACGCGTGCACATTTACATACACAGTTAAGTCAAGCTACAGTTACAGCTCGACTAGCCTTTTTGGATTCTCCATTTATTGTAGAGGCATGCGAGAAAAACAAAGTTTTCTTCACTGATTCATGTCACCTCATGGTGAGTAATTGATACACAAATGATCATTTTGTGGGTGCAGTTTTCCTTTAATGCTCCGGCTGTCACACACAGCTCCTTTAAGTTTAACTGACTCACAGGAAAACGTGCATAAAATGATGTGCAACCAGAAAAATTGGACCTCTGGTCTGTATGTGATGTCAAAATATGAAAAAATGTCTTTTTATTTAGAAGCTGCTAAAGAACAAATTGTAAGGGAAATATTGAATGTTTTAGCGCTTAAAATAACACTAGGTTACTGTTGGATGTCTTGTTTCTCCTCTTTATAAGGAAAGAGTGCTTCAAATGTCCTAGAAATGAGAGGAGCATGGAGCCCCACTGAGCCGCAGAAAAGAACATATTCAGAGCTGGACAAGTCCGCACAACTCCACCTCACTCAGCACACCTCCACATAGTAGGCTACATGTCATAGATACCCTTATATATGTGTAAGGACCTGTGTCAGTCTCTTCTCTTCTGACTGAGGCATGTTACCACAGGCTTCATGGTGAATCACAGATCTTTGTGGCTCTTGGAGCTCAACCAGTCTTTTCTCCCCCCCCCCCTCCAGCAGATCTGACCTGAGGTCTTGTGTTCAGTAATCAGTCTCACTAATCACTATGAAACTAACCTGCTCTTTGAGACAGCTGCTCTAATAGACCCCGTGAAGTTGTTAATGATCTTAGCCGCATGTCATTTTTATTCAAAAGAAATGCAAAATTAGTTGAAACTGTACTTTTTTTAAAAAAAAATAATGGTTTGTGCGAACTCATTTCCCTTTGCCACCCCCGGTGATTCCCCTTACTCACTCAACCAGATCAACTCTTATCTTAACGCAGACTTTCTCTGTGGTTAACTTTGGCAGCCAATTTGTTCAGAGGAAGGCAGCCGCCAAGCTTCTTCTCTCACCTCTCTTTGCACACTGTTTATGCAAATCTCTGAATCCTGGGACTCTGTCTGCCCTGCTGACTCACGGGCCTGTTGCAGGGCTACAGATGGCCCTGCCAGCAGGACAACCCTCACACATGGCATCTTGCATGTATGTGTGAGGGTGTGCTATGTCTGTGAGTATATGTGTCATATCATGAAACCACTGTGGCCAACTGGTGTGAATTATCTCGCTGGAGTAACCAAGAGCAGCGTAAGTCACATCCATTTGCCATAAGAATCAACTGCATGCGAGTAATTGGCGGTTAACCGAAATCACGTAGAAATACTATGAACGGTTTCCTGCGCTGTGTACTACCCGGATCTGCTAGGACACAGACAGATAGCTAGCCACGGAAACACAGTGCCCACTGCTCACTCTCTGGTCTCCACTGGTTAGCTAGCCTTGGCTGCTCTGCACTGCGCACCAGCCAAGCATGGGAGCGGGAACGTATCTGTTTCCTGGGTTCTATGTTCCCCACTTATCCCTGCAAAAAAGGTTCTATGTTCCCCGCTTACACAAAAATGGTTCTGTGTTTCCCGGGTTCTATGTTCCCTGCTCAACCAAGCGGGAAACATAGAAGCCTTTTGGGTGATAAGCGGGGAACATAGAACCCTGGAAACATAGGGATGACCCCGTGGGAGCTAGCTAGCGGCGCCGCTGATTCAGCAATTACCACTAGTAACGCCCTGCCAGTCCCAACAGAGTTGCTTTGAAAACATTGCACCCACCCTCCAGTCTCCCCCCAGGTCACCCTGTTAAAGCAGCAGCTCAATTTTGAGCCCCAAACCCTCTTTAGCATCGCTATTAACACTGTTAGCACCATTAGCAGTGTAAGCATAGCTAGTGGTTCTAACATGGTTAAAATGCCAAAGAGGTTTTGTGGCTCAAAATGAAGCTGCTTATTCACCAGGACTAACACGCTGGGGACACTGGAGGGTGCCCATAATGTTTCTGCAGTAACGTCGTCCAACCACGGGGACAGTGTTTACAGCAGTAATTACGAATGAGTGGAGCCCCTAGCTATCTCCCATTTAACCCGGCGGGTGTGCAGTGAAGAGCGGACAAAGCTAACATTAGCTAACCAGTGCTGTAAAGCTGTTGATTCAAAACACACATCAAACATGTCTTACTAGCAACAGACATAACACTTGTCTTTTGTTGGACACATTTTCTGTTCTACTGTTATTAGCACAAGCCTATGGCATTTTACATTGTTTAAATTAGCCTAGCAGCTAGCGGACTTTACTCACATGAAGCCAGGAACAAAAGCAACATTCAACAAAGGTAATGTTACAAAATTCGGCTCCATTACAACTCACAAGGTTCACTGACAAAACAACTGTCTTATACTAAACACGTTTTCCAAACAAATACAACATGCTAATGTTATTAGCACAAGCCTATGGCATTTTACATTGTTTAAATTAGCCTTGTGATGAGCGGAGTTTTCCTCTACTCATATGAAGCCAGGATAAATCACACACTAGACATGAAATGCAATTTTGAGGAGGCTTTTTTATCTTCACAATTTACTGTTTCTTATCTGTGTAATTATAGTAAATAAAAGCTTCATTTCCTCTGAGGGAAATGGTGTCAGGTTAAGATAAGGTAAGATAAGATACACCTTTATTAATCCCATAATTGAGAAATTCCAGTGTTACAGCAGTCAAGGGGAAAGAGTCAGATTAAAGATTTCAAAATTTAAACTTAAAACTTAAAACTTAAAAAACTAGGCATGCAAAATAAGTACACAATCAACAGGAGATCTGTACCACTGCAACGTGTATTTCTGGGGAGGTGCAGGTCTTAAGAGATATATGATGTGGGTAAATTTCTCTCTATCTACTCGATATCTTTGTTTCTCTTTACACTAACTACACTGACGATTTGTCTGAATGTTGTACGTGGTGCCACTATGGAATGCCTTCACAAGCATCCTTTTGTGTTTCTGAATGCAGAACGCTTACGAGCACCCGCACCCTCCCCCTGTCCTGACAGGACAACGGCTTTTTCATGTAACTTGTTCCTCCTCTGATACAACTACCAAACCCTCTGCTCTCTATAGACTACTACATATTAACAGCTCATAATTTCCTACTCTGTTCTGACTGAGCATTTTAGGTATTAATTTCTCTTCCTCCCTATGATTCTAGCTCACAGGGAGAAAACAAATGTGGTTCCTACATGAGTGCTCAATGTACAATTAGGAAAGTAAACTGTGAGATAATGCATTAGGGAGTGGCAGGAAAAAGACAAAGAGGGTTAAAAGGCATGAGCAGCAGATATGAAGCAGACTACAACTAAGCAATTTTCCTGACAACTCACATCCTGTTGGTCACGTTAAGTCAGGCCACTTCCCTCTACCAGTAAACGTCCTTTTGTGATCACAGGCCTCTAATACATCTATAACCATAGGTGTAGGGGCACAGATTGGTGCATAAAAATTCACCAAAAGCAAGAAATTATTTTGTATTGGAAGACTCTCAATCTCCAGTTTCATGTGTTTTGCCCCCACCAATGTTGAAGCTAAGCCCACACCCTCATCTATAAGTAATATATACTTTAAAAAACAATCCTGTCCAGTATGTTGAAGTACTTTTGTGCCTGTTCCCGTGACATTTCTCCTGACCTCACTTGCACCACAACAGCATCTTTTTTGTAAACCACCCCTTCTGGGAGGGTTTTGTGTTGGTGCGAGCATGCAGGTCAGCACTTTTCTTGTCCACTGAATGGTGCTTCTTGTCACAGTGGAAGTCTGCTGTAAATTAAAACCTTCATCAAGCTGATCCACTGAATAAGAAAATCCCATTAGCCTGAGCGAAAAAGACTGAGACAATACACATGAAACAGTGTACTTCTATTTAACAGTATCAAGTGAAGGGGAAAAGCTAAGTGAGGTGATGTCACCTCTGACTTCATTCACTTCACTCACTTGACTGCTTCATTGACCACCTCACCCTGTTTATCCATTCACAAAAGATCACTGGTTGCACTGTGCAGTATCAGCCTAAAACTGCATTTGAATCCACTTAATCTACATTTTATGTAAATTGAAAAACTGTTGAAACTGCAGGAAACAAGTCACGGTGTCTAGCCATGCTGAAAGTTTCGGTTTTATCTGCAGATATCCGGCTCCGTCTGCATGGCTAGATAAGACTGGAAGTAAGTATGAAAACACTAGTTTTGACATGACAGATCTTACCGAAGACAACAAGGACGAAGAGTAACGTCGCCACTCCTGCTGTGATGTAGAACATGATGCTGATGTGGTGAGCCAGCTCGTCCAAGTCGTCCACATTAGGCACCAAGATGGGAGGCACGAGGAACCCAATGGCAATACCCAACTAGAACACAGTCAACACATACAACATAAATTAAAGAAAAAACAGTTCAGGGGCAAAGACACATTTTTGTTTTCTCAGTTAAATAAAACCAGAATGGCTTTAAATCAGGAAAGTTTTGCTTTTAACACCATTATTGCCCCTTATTTTCTAATTTCCACACATACTGACTGAATGGTACCACAACATGTGCTATTATTGTTTGCACTTAAAGGTCCAGTGTGTAGGATTTAGGGGCATCTCTTGGCAGAAATGGTACATAATATCCTCCTGAGACCTCGCGTCCTCATATGAGGACATAACATTCTGGGTTTGCTGCACCTTACCCCATACATGGACACATTTTTGTGTCATCTAATGGTAGCAATTGCCTAATACACTAATCCATGTAAAAACAAGATGGCAGCCATCTCTGCCAAGTCAGTCTACAGCCAATCCCGACACAAAAGTGGACAAGGTCCAAAACCTGATCACATTTTATGGCTGAAACTTGTTTATTTATGATTAATGATGTTTGTACTTTGATGTGGCAACAAATTTGCCCAACTTTAGCAACAGCAGCATGCTTTTATAATCGTCTCCTCTGATGACATTGGGACCAATTTGGTGTGACAGACTGTTCCTACAGACAAAAGGACGTTCCTAGCTTGGAGTGTGGATCAAGGAAAATTCATGCAGAGTTTCCAAATTAATGAATTACAAGATTTTTAGATTTGTTGCAACATTTATAATTTAGTTTTTGCACATCAATGTTCAGGTGATAAGTTTTATACTTTATTAGACACTTTATTAGACACACTTGAGACTATTAAGATAAACCCATTGTCCCCATATGAGGACATCATTTCTTTTCCCCACAAATACTTCCTGTTTAAAGACAATTTTTATATTTGTCAGGTCCTACTGATCCCAAATAGCCAATATACCAAACAGAAGCTGAGGTCTCAGGAGGACAGTCATAACTCTGTTTTCATTAGATTATAATCACCTGAAACTAAGAAATGTAGTGTTATTGTTATCTAAGAATGAGCCGTTTATATTTAGATACTGCACGGGTCCTCTTTCACAGAGTCCAACACATCGTTTCTAGAGCAGCCCAGAACAAACAAATCAAACGCTGGCTCTAGATAGGGCCATTTTTATTTTTGCAATTTCGCTTTAGCCACCATAGATTTCCTACACACTATGCATGCTGGAGAAGTTTCAGTTGGCTGCAATCTGTGACCTCACCACTAGATGCCACTAAATCTTTCACACCAGTTACCACTAGTTCAAGGTCCCACAGAGTTTGTTATATTGACCATCATACTTGCTTTTGGCCATGTCATTGAGCTAGTTAGCCGTTTCTGTTAAGTAGCTGTTATTTACTCACTCTACAGCAGGAAACGGCGCTTCAAAATAAAAGCCCTGTGCTGAAAATTCACTGCAAAGTTAATTCGTTTGAAAATCACTTGTGGTCCATTCAGAATGGACCCACAACCCACTTTTGGACCATGACCCACCAGTTGGGAACCACTGTTTTAAACTGGTTTTCAAACAAGCTTGTGTCAATCATCTGAAACACACCACATGCAACTTTTAGCCCCAAAGAAAACCATCTTGGAATAGTTATTCTTAGGGATGCACAAAAATATCTGCACGTCATCAGTATCAGCAGATAAAGACTGTGATGAACATTCCTGCTGATATGACAGGTGGATGAGATGACGCATAAATTATGTGACTTTTATTAATCCAATAGGTCAGCTTTGCCCTGGTTGGTTTGTGGATAGTCTGAGGGAGAGCATCATCCAAGCCTGATAAACTGGGATAACTCTTACTTTATTTACTTTCATATGACATTTTTTTTTTTACATGGGACCTACGTTGAAGTAGTTTCCTATTCATTGTCCTGTCAATGTGTACATCTTCAGAAGCACTGTATTTTAAGTCTGCATCTGCGAGTGGGCCATCACGATTAGGGTAGGCATAACAATATTTTAGTAGCACTATAAGGGAGACTTGATGTTCTCTGGAATATCAGTAAAAATCCAAAATCATGCATTTCTACTTATTCTCTTATTAGTACCAAATCAGGTTGCTATATGAACATGTTAAGCTGAACAGACAAAGTAGGACAGGGAGGTTTCAGCAAACAGTTGACACTATTTTCTCTGGACTCTTGCACCAAGACACTAGAAGTCCTGTGTAACTCTGGCATCCAGTGCAGCTGCATAATCTCCAGACAGCTGCCTCACTGTGTGGACTCTGCTGCAGTAGTAGAAATTAAATGGGGATTAATTAGATATTCAGACAAACCTGGTTTCCCAGAACTCCTATGGAACAAGCAGTGGAAACCTCTTTGTCTCCAAACCACACTGAGGCAAGGTAAGAGGGAATACCCAGGACGAACACTGTGGCTACTGAGCACACAAACTGGCCAAAAAAGGTGACTGGGAACAGATCGGGACCGGCGCTACCAATTTTTATCCAAGCACCAATGCAGTTAAAGGCCGATCCAACGAGGACAACGTCCCGGATTCCCCTGTTGTCCAGGAGCCACAGGACGGGCAGGATGAGTGGGATGTAAGTGAGCAGGTAGATCATGGCCAACCAGTCGATGGCCAGAGAGTCAATGTTGTAGAAGCGCATGAATATGTTGCTTATGATGCCGTACTGAAGCCACATGAAGGCATTGCTGGCTGAGACGGCGCTGAAGAGAAACAGCATGACCCAGCGGCGGTGGTAAAGTTTGGTCTCAGCCTTTGGGACCAGCTCTGCCCGGTCACCGTGCAAAGCCTCGACGTCCAACCGTGACCCAATGGAGATGGCTCTGCCCAGAGGTCCTGGAGTCCACTGCAGCGAAGCGAGGCCCGGAGCGGGATTCTTTGCAGCCTTGGACCACGGCCATTCTTCACTGCCGAGTTCAGGATTTGCATGGTTGTCTTTCAAAGCATTGTTTTGTGGCATTGTAACTGTCTTAAAGTGGGGGCCCCTGGAGCGTGAGAGGTGAGAGGTCTTAAGATTTGGAGCTTGTGTCCTCACAGCTCGCTGTCCTGTGTGCAAACTGCCTGGAGCAGGACGATGGTTTTCTTAGAGAAGCCAGAGAGAGAGCACAGCTGGAGTTTTACTCGTGTCCTCAGTCCATTCACAACTCATGCATGTGATGGCATTTAGCCTCTATACCACCTATTTATCAGTTCAGTCCTGTCATATGACATTAACATAGGAAATCTTTACATTCTACTCAAACCACTCCTACAAACTCAGACCTTGTGTTACCTCTTTAGTTAACTGTCTCAGTAACAGTGACCCCAGAAAACAGAAACAGATTCATTTCTCTGTTGAACTTTAGTTAAGTCTCTTGTGCAGGCTGACTCATTAGGAGGATTTTGCAGCTGCTACCACAGGTTAATGTTTCCAGGTTTTTGTTATTGATCACCTACCGATCCCTGGCCTGTACTGTTGAGGATAATTCCTGAATATCCTTTTCCTTCAGCAACACAGAGTAAATGTTGGCATTATACATTTCC